>NC_092338.1:415143571-415817142 GCF_046630445.1 Rutidosis leptorrhynchoides
TGCACACATTATCAAGTATACATATATGTGTGTGTGTGTATATATATATATATATATATATATATATATATATATATATATATATATATATATATATATATATATATATATATATATATCTACGCATATATTCATACATTTGTGCATAAGCTAACGAGTTATAAATGTACAAATGATTAAGTGAGCACCTTTCGATACGTACGGGAAAACAGGATGTTACAACTCTCCTCCACTTGAATCGGAGCGCGTCCTCGTGATCCAAGCCGCATGACAAGCTGGAATATAAACCAATACGAACTCTTCGGGCTCCCAAGTAAATTCGGAACCTTTACTTCGACGCCGTTGGACTTTAAAGGTCCTTACCTCTTTATGTCTCAACCTCTTGACCTTCTCATCGAGTATAGCGATCGGCTCCTCAATATACTCTAACTTATTGTTTAGCTCAATCTCATCTAAAGGCACCCAAGATGAATCATCCGCAAGACACTTACGGAGATGTGAAACATGAAACGTATTATGGATCCCCGCAAGCTCTTCGGGTAATTCCAAACGATACGCGACTTCACCAACACGAGCTAAAACCTTAAATGGTCCAATAAACCGAGGAGCTAACTTTCCTCGTTTTCGAAATCGAATAATACCCTTCCATGGCGAAACCTTAAGCATCACCATGTCACCTTCTTGAAATTCGATCGTTCGTCTACGCTTATCGGCATACGACTTTTGCCTATCTTGAGCCTTTTTCAAATGCTCTCGAATAATATCAATTTTGCTATTCGTCTCTAAGACCAAATCGGTACTCCCGATTTCCGTTTGTCCCACTTCACCCCAACAAATCGGGGTTCGACACCTACGCCCATAAAGCATCTCATAAGGTGGCATCCCAACACTAGTATGATAACTATTATTGTACGAGAATTCCACCAAAGGCGAATGCTCGTCCCAACTACCACCAAAATCGATAATACATGCTCGTAACATATCCTCCAAAGTTTGATTCGTACGTTCGGTTTGACCGTCCGTTTGAGGATGATACGCCGTGCTCAACTTCAATTGCGTACCCATATCTTCATGAAACTTTTCCCAAAACCGAGATGTAAAACGAGTATCTCGATCCGAAATAATAGATATAGGAACACCGTGTCGAGAGATGACTTCCTTGATAAACAACTTAGCCAAGGTCTCTGACGATATCGCTTCCTTAATGGGAAGAAACAAAGCACTCTTCGTCAGTCGATCAACTATAACCCAAATCGAATCAAACTGGGTTCTCGCCGTTTTAGGTAACTTTGTGATGAAGTCCATGGTAATGTGCTCCCATTTCCATTTCGGGATTTCTAACGGTTGTAACTTACCATACGGCTTTTGGTGCTCGGCTTTAACTTGCAAACACGTGACGCATTGCTCAACATACTTCACAACATCACGTTTCATGCCCGGCCACCAATAATCTTTCTTTAAATCAAGATACATTTTCGTTGCGCTCGGATGAATGGAATACTTTGACTTATGTGCTTCATCAAGTAGCACTTGTCGGTTACCACCCGTCTTAGGTACCCACAGTCTTCCTTGAAACGACAACAAACCACGCGAGCCCATAGTAATGAACTCCGATTGTCCCACAATTCACTCCGCATGCTTGTTGTGAACGTAAGCCTCTATTTGAATCACGCCGAGTTTTTCAAGAAAATCGTTAGTAATAATCATACGTAACAATCCCAATCGTAACGCCGGGTGATGACTCTTTCGACTTAACGGATCCGCGACCACATTCGCCTTGCCCGGAAGATAAAGTATCTCATAATCATAGTCTTTTACCACATCCATCCACCTACGTTGACGATAATTCAAATCTCGTTGATTAAAGAGATGTTTCAAACTCTTATGATCTGAATAAATCGTACACTTGACACCATACAAGTAATGGCGCCAAATTTTCAACGCATGAACCACCGCAGCCAATTCAAGATCATGAGTCGGGTATCTCTTTTCGTGTTCCTTTAATTGTCGAGAGGCGTAAGTGATGACTTTACCTCTTTACATCAAAACACACCCGAGCCCATTTAAAGAAGCATCACAATAAACCGTCATGTCTTCCACCCCTTCCGGCAACACTAACACCGAAGCTTGACACAACTTCTCTTTTAACAATTGAAAAGCGATTTCTTAGTCGTTTTCCCAATTGAACCTTACGTTCTTCCTTGTCAACTTCGTCAAAGGAGAAGCAATCTTAGAAAAGTCTTGGATAAACCGACGATAATAACCGGCCAATCCGAGAAAACTTCGGATTTCCGTAGGCGTATTCGGTTGTCTCCAAATCTTCACCGTCTCTATCTTCCCCGGATCTACTTGAATACCGTCCTTGTTCACAATGTGACCAAGGAATTGAACCTCCCTCAGCCAAAATTCACATTTGGAGAACTTAGCATACAACTTATCCTTTCGTAAATTCCTCAATACTTCACACAAATGACGTTCATGTTCGTTCATACTTTTCGAGTAGACTAGTATGTCGTCAATGAACACAATCACCGACTTGTCCAACATAGGTTGGAACACTCGGTTCATAAGATCCATGAATGCCGCCGGTGCATTCGTAAGACCAAAAGGCATAACTACAAACTCGAAATGCCCATAACGCGTTCGAAAAGCCGTTTTCTCAATATCTTCCTCACGGACCCGCATTTGGAGATAGCCGGACCGTAGGTCAATCTTAGAGAAATACGTTGCACCTTGGAGTTGGTCAAACAAATCGTCGATCCTAGGTAATGGATAGCGATTCTTGATCGTCACTTTGTTCAACTCCCGATAATCGATGCACATCCGCATACTTCCATCTTTCTTTTTCACAAACAAGACCGGAGCACCCCATGGCGAGGAGCTCGGTCGAATGAAACCCTTTTCAAGCAACTCTTGGGTTTGATTTAACAACTCTTGCATTTCCGTCGGTGCTAAACGATAAGGAGTTTTAGCAATGGGGGTAGCCCTCGGAACTAACTCAATGCGAAATTCTACTTGTCTTTCCGCCGGAACACCCTGTAACTCGTCCGGAAAAACGTCTTCGAATTCACTAACTACCGAAATTTCACGAATGGGTGGTGGCTCATCACGAGTATCCACAACATGGGCAAGATAAGCCATGCCACCATTAACAAGAAAACGACGTGCCCGTGCAAAAGAACATATCGGCACAAGTCTTCTTCGTTTATCGCCGTGAATAATTAACTCTCCCCCACTTGGGGCCTTTACACGAATAAATTTTTCGTGACATGCAATATCGGCTCTATTATGATCAAGCCAATCCATACCCACAACGATATCAAAATCACCCAAAGTCATAGGAATGAGATCAATTTTAAAGTTTTCGGCACCAAACACAACATCACAATTTTTACATACGTCAACCACTAGCACCGTCTTGCCGTCCGCTATTTCGACTTCTACCGGACGACTTAACTTAGCTAATAGCTTATTAAGTTTAGGTACAAATCGAGGTGACACAAAAGATAAATTTGCACCACTATCAAATAGAATCCTTGCCGGATTAGAGTTAACCATGAAAGTACCTGAGACAACTTCGTTCGATTGTTTGGCTTCATCATTGGTCATCAAATAATTTCGACCCCTAGCCGTACCCGCCGCCTTTTCTAACCGCTTAACATTATCATTGCACAAATCGGGACACTCGGGCCTCTTGTGCCATTCTTTACCACAATTGAAACAAGTAAATTTGGGTGTGGAAGGTGAGTTGGGGCAATCACGAGAGATGTGACCTTTTTACCCACAAGTATAGCAAGTGGGTACATGACCACCGGAGCCACCTTTCTTCACACTGTTAACACTTTCAGAGCCCTTCTTGTTCTTTTTGTTGGCAAAGCTCGATTGACTCGAATTCTCGAACTTCCTCTTTCCAAAAGTAAAACTACTCTTTCTCAACACAAGCGCTTCAAAACCCTTCGCCATATTGAACAATTCATCAAAGCTCTTCACTACGTTCACACTAATTTTCTCTTGATAATTATCATTCAAGATCCTATGAAAATCTTCCTTCAACATCTTATCGTTCCCGACATACTCCGGGCAAAATTGGGTCTTGGACAAAAACACGGATTTGAGAGTGTTCAAATCCATCGACCCTTGCCTCAAGGAACGTAACTCGTCCTTAAGCCTAGTTAGATCGGCCGAAGTTCGGTACTCATCAAAAAACTCTACCTTGAATTCATCCCAAGTAAAATCCATGCATTGTTCTTCACCATAAACTTGGATTTTCGCATCCCACCATAGCTTGGCGTCACCCCTTAACATGCTACAACCATACCTTGTCTTCTTATCAATAGGACATTCACAAGTACGGAAAGCCCCCTCTATATCAGAGATCCATCGGGCACTCTTGAGAGGGTCTCGTTCACCTTCAAAGGTGGGAGGTTGAGAATCCTTAAAATTCTTATAAAAGAAGTCCCGTCTCCCCCACATTATCCTCTTGATGAACGGCCTTCACTTGCTCCTTGACTACATTGACTAATTGCTCGTCAATCGTATCTAGAAACATTTTCTTAACATCCTCGAGGAACTCCGCCTTTTGACGTTTAAAGATGGCCTCAACTTTGGCCGTGAACTCAACGTCCTCACTCGTACCCCCATTTTCGGTGTCGTGTCCGTTTCTCATCTTCATTCTATAAAACAGAAAAGATTAAACAACGAACGAAACAAAAGAACATAACACGTATGCATATACGTATACCCCACACTACTCCATCTTACTCAAAAATCGTCGTACATTACTTGTTTGACACGATTTGTACCCGTAACAATGGTAGCTAATCATTGTTTCACAAACACGTCGCATTAACTTGCTAGTACAACGTCCGTCTTGCTTGATGATTGCTTAACACAACACAAAACAATTAGCACCAGGTTAGTTCACATAAACCAAAGCACTAACAATTCCCGATTAGACTCAAAGTCCTACAAGTCCCGCATAAAGCGCTCACACAATAAAGTCCAAGTCTAGACACCTATCTTAAGTCGCCTAAATCCTTTAGACCATGCTCTGATACCACTTGTAACATCCCAACCCGTATTCCATACGATAATTTTTTTTTTTTGTAAAGATACACATTTACGCGCCAATAAAATATGTAAACCAATCCACAAGTTCCATTTAAACGTTCAACAATTTAAATGTTTACAAAAGGCACGAAAGCCATTAATTAAGTTCAATACAATTTTGACCCACTACAACGACAGTTTATAATCCAAACGACCCTTTGAGCATGGTTTGGGACTAAACTACCCAAAACATTAGGCCAACTTTCAAACTTCAATAAAACATCATCAAAGGTCACCTAGTGCCCGATAACCCCTTTGCCCTTATCCGCACCTGCAACTAAAAATATAAACAACGAGAGGGGTAAGCTAATGCTTAGTGAATGCAATAATTATACATGTTCATATATAACCTACTTACTTGCAATCACTTACACAATACCGCATACAAGCTAGCTATTCGACAAACATGAAAACATCATGCATAAACTACAATCCACAATCTACAATCCACAAGGAGCTAGCAACCGACAATAGCATATAGTTCATAATTTAATATGCTAATTACACAATCACACAACCATGGTTAACCAATAGCAAAAAGGAATGGTACTCAAAATTCCCATCGGTGTTCATAACAACTGTTAGTGCACAACACATATATCACCAACCCTTGGACAACACATATCCGTTCATAAGAACATTAGTGTACAACACATATAACACCAATTTGGACAACACATATCCATTTAATAAACCGTTAGCATACAACACATATATTGCTAAATTAGACAACACATATCCGTTCATAAATCGTTAGTGTACAACACATATATCACTAACTAGGACAACACATATCCTTACATACAAATAAGCACATCATATACGTACAAGTATACTTATTCCACTCACCTTGTCACAAGGATGGTGATTTAGCACTTTCAAGCTTCAATGCAATGTACCTAAATCATTGAGTGCACATTCAATTTCACAACTAGTGGGATTAACCACAATACTCCCACTTGAGCATTTAATGACCCAATTTGCATTAAATGACTCAACTACCCACAACTGCCCATAAATGGCCAAGACTCGACTTTATTCACTAAGACTAGTGAATTAAAGTCTATTAACTTCAATTAACACATAACTTAGGGTAATCCATACCCATTTCATCTAATTAGGTCAACTAGTACATTTTGACCCATTTTATATTACTTAGACTCACAATCAAGTCAAACTTACCCATTTACACTTCTTTCATAAATCTTAAAGTGCATTAGTGACTAACAACACCAATTGACACTTACAACCTCAAATCACAAGGCCAAAACCCTAAATAGTGGCTATTAGGGTTTCCTTACAACAACATAACCCAAACTCACCCATTTTACCCTCAAATGGGCCATACAAATCTCTAGTAACCCAAACCCTAGCCATTAACCAATTAAAACTTAAAACATAAAGTTAGAACTTACCAAGACTATCTTCTTGTAGCTAGTAACAAGTAGAACAACTTTAAATCTTGCTCCTAGGTTTGATTCACAAATCTCCAACTCCAAATCTCAAGATTAAACTAAGTGGGTTTTGTGTTTCGGGAAAGAAATTGGAAAGAAAATAGAAAAGGAAATGAAATAAATGAACTAGTGGTGGAGGTTTAATGCTCCCATCAGATCCACATGTTAAATTACTAATTTACCCCTTAAATTTATTTAATTTGAGCTAAAATCGGAGTCAGAACTGCAGAGGTGCCGTGGCGCGGCCCATTTGTCGCGGCGCGACCTAACGAAGGAAAAATGACCCCTTTTAACTTGACTTCTGATCTGGAATTGCTTTATATGCCGCGGCGCGGACCCAATTGTCGCGGCGCGGCCTAAGGCTGTAACTGGACAGTTCGACCGATTTAAATAATTTTCGATTTTATTTGATTTGTACATTCCAAACCCGCTTCCTATATTCACCTAGCCTTCAACAATAGTCTCAGAAGACTTAACGCTAACCAAACCCATGATTAAACTTATACATGCACACATTATCAAGTATACATATATGTATATATATATATATATATATATATATATATATCTACGCATATATTCATACATTTGTGCATAAGCTAACGAGTTATAAACGTACAAATGATTAAGTGAGCACCTTTTGATACGTACGGGAAAACGGGATGTTACATTGGAGGAAACTAACAGATTATTTACTAAGCTTTTGTGTGTGAGATGTTGTGTTAAGACAGGTATGAAGATTGATTCCACCCTGCTGGTGCCCTGTTGACCCTTAGTACTGACAGAACTTCGGTGGATGCGTTTGATGCCAATTTAGATGAAAGCCTTGACGCGTATTAGTTGACATGACTCCAATGATGAGGATTCAGTTGCAGAGTTGATGAGGGTTAAGGGTGCGGGTGCGATCGAGGTGTTGATAGATACAGAAGATGTCTTCTTATTCATAAAGGTACATTCTTGTTACATTGCTGTAATTGTTATTATTGTACTAGTAGATTGTGTTCCTGTCTTTGTCGAATTTGTTGTTTGTTGTAATGATAATATGTGACGCTTAGTGTTTCTGGTTGCGATTGATTGCTTATTCCTGTAAGATAGAAATAGACGACAATTGACGAATCCAGTTACGATGATTGTCTCTGGAGCTACCCTTGCCACTATCGGGATTTTAATCCCTTAGACTGACTACCATGTTCTGTGAGACTTTTAGATATGACCTTTGTAATATGGTGTCATGCTATTGTGAATTGTTTGTTATATGGCCTATTATACTGTACGTGACACGGCTGTTGACCTAGACTGGAAGGATTAAGGTGAATGATTTGTTAGTGTTAACCAAGACGAACATGAAGTCCTTTCTTTACCATTGACTGTTGGGATGTGTGTAGTGACCCATAGAGACTGATTAGGGTAGTGACCCCCTTGATGATAGTGAAAGTCCCGAACCCTATTGTGTAACTATGTGGAGTGTAGTCTTCATGCTTGTCGATCGTGACTGAACCAGTAGATGAAGGACCCTATGATATTGTAGTATGACGAGACTTGTTATGTTGGACTTAGATGAAATGTAATTCCTTTCCATGGATCGAAGGGACACACGTAGTGGCCCGTAAGGATTGGAATAGAGTAGTAGTTTTCTTGTCTTCTAATAAGAAGACCCAGACCCTGTTTGTTAATGTCGTATGTATGTGGTTTGTGTGGTTTGTGTGTTATGTATGATGTAGACTTTTGATTTAGATGATTGCGATCGTAGTAAGACCTTGAGGATTCGCTTTTCCTACCTTAGACTCATGTGAGTTGGTGGTGACCTTTAAGACGTATGTTTGAAAGGAATTTTTCCATGTAGTCTTGACTGAAGATAGGAAAATTATGTTTTATTGTTATGTGAGGATTATTACTAGCCTGGCTGTACCGTTGCAGGATTTGACTAGCTATGTAGGACTCGTATAGTTGTCCTGAGAAGTTGTTGACTTTTGTGAATTGATGTGACTCATTAGATGACAATATAGGAGACGTTCGTTTAGTGACTTTCTTGGAAGTAGAGAAGACCTTAATGGGAATAGAAATTCAGTTCAAGCTGAATTATGATGAATCTTGACTAGGTCGGGAGACGTGATTAGAACATTGATCATATTAATGTTAAGATAGAATAATTGATCTGGTAGTTCGATAATGACCATTGTGAATATTTTATCTTTTGAAGATTTGAATGTGAGGTCGAGGACGGACAATAATAGTATTTGCAAATAAGATGAAGTAAGTAGGTATAGTTTATTGGATGTTGGATCAGAGTTACTAATGTGGTGGCTATAGAGGACTTAATAGAATTAAGATCGAACTAGAACTGAGTTAGGTGTTTTCTTTCAAGACTTTTGCAGTTTTGATAGTCTTAGATTGTAAAATCTATTGGTTTGGGATATAGCGGTGATTTATAACTACCAGTGACTTGAGAAGATAGACTGTGTTGTATTGAAGAACTCGATTAAGATCTCGTTCCAAAATACTCGAAATAAAAGTGTGATTTAGAATGATGTATTACGTCTGGCTAACGGAAATACATTGTAGTAAATCATACAGTAGTTTCGAGAGTCGGAAGAGATGTAACGAGTGTTAGATCGGGTGTTGTTTGACGATGAATGTGATTTTCAATGAACTGTCGACCGGGAGTAGACTTTTCCGACATAGTAATGTTAGTTGAGCAATATTTAGACCTAGGCTATTGATGATCAAATAAGCCTTAGTTTTAAGTTCTGATGAGGTTCTAAGTAAAATTAAGATGATACAGAGATAGTTTTAGCGGTGACAACACGTGTATTAATGTCATTTGACGGACTTAATTGTTAGATGGATGCTTGTTGCTTGTGTTAGTGAATTCCGTTGACTTGAAATCCATGTTTGAAGGATTAATGTTGGATTAATATTGCGTTTGTAAGTGTTTCTTCTAATGGTGATATGAATGAAACCATGCTTTTAGTAATAAAGTTCGGGTAAGTATCGACCTAGATAAGTGATTTATGACGAAACCCTTAAATATCGAGTTTGAAATAGGTATTTAATTGCGGGTTCTGGTAGCACTTTAACCAAGTGACGATCTTTCTGATGTAACTGTAGCAGTGTTGGGCATGTGTATTGATGTTATTTGAGGAAATTAATACTTAGAAAATTAATTTCAAAATGTGTGGACGATTATTCTTTATTCAAGATCTGTGCTGTAATGATTGAATTGATTTTGAAATTGGGTTAGTAATCATTTCTACTATGATTGAGTTGACCAGAATCCCGATTTAGTCGTTGAATAATTGGGTGAATAATGAACCAGATAAGCGAATTTCAACGAAATTCTTGAATATCGGGATTGAAACAGGTATTAAATTACGGAGTTTGGGTAATTTAGTGTAATCCTAGTTGATTTGGCTATGTTGTAGTGATGATATTAGCTAAGTTTGTGTATTCTAAGGTAAATGATAGCCATTATTCAGTGTCTTAGAGTGAGTTGATTTAGGAAATTCGATGAAGGTGATTCGGGGATAACCTCAAATCATGATTGACAGATATCATGTAGTGGGTCATTAGTAGTGACTCAAGAGTTAGTGTGTAAAACCTAGACATGAGATAAAATTATCGTGGTATTTTGTAAGATTAATGATAGATCAAGTTGGAATTCAGACGAAATTAGACTTGTTCAGTTATTAGATAGCGGCAGGTTGTCAGCATTGAATTTCTTTAGCTCGTGGTAAAGACTGTTTTCTAGAACAGAATTTGAAGAACGATTCGGATGCCGTGTAGTGTAAGTAAGTAAGTTTGCACATCGGCACATAGCGGGTCTTGACCTTTGGGTAGTAGATTAGCAGACGGTGTGTTTGGCTTTAGACCGATAAGTTAGCTTTTGACCTACGAGAATGGACAGAGCTTTGTAAGGCGTATGTCTATAGGACATATTTCGACTTAGGTCACGTTATGGCCCGTTGTGGTGGTTTGTAATACCCATGACCTTTATGGATTTAGTGATGTAGAATTGTGGGCTTAACTGAGTTGTGTCTTCATGTGACACGTTGACAACAAACAGTTGATTGTTGGCTATGACTTAGCAGATTTCGAGGACGGAATCTCTTTAAGGGGGGTAGATTTGTAACACCCTCGAAGCGGGCCTAGCTGTTAGATTACTATTTTGCCCTCAGGTTGTGTGGTGTTATTATATGCCTTTATTTTAATTTTATATTTATTATTATTTAATGTTGTGGACAGGACCAGTTTGTGACAAGGGTCACAGAACAGGTTTGTTTATTTAAATTGAACTTCGTTTGGGTCACCAAATGACATACGAAAGATATCAGATAACTGATAAATACCCGTGTGTTAAGGGGTATGGGTTTATAACCCATTTAGATATATGTTTCTGGATTATTCTTCTACCTTCCCTAATTTTGACAACACACACATACGCTTCTAGTCTTGTTCTTATGCTCAAACTCTAATTGAATTCATTCTTGGAAATTGGATTGTTTATGCTTAGAGACTGATTCCTATCTTCCTTTAGAGAGATTATCCAGGTTTGTCTTGTTGAATCCATGCTTTAATTCATGTTTATGTGGATTTTTGGGTTTTTGTATATAAGTGCATTTTTGGTGCTTGAATCTTGATCTTAAGTGTTTTTTATGCTCAATTGTTGTTAGAAATATGTTTTATATAGTTTATATGATGTTTTGGAAGTGGTTTTGGTGTTAGTTCTTGCAAAAATCGAGTTTTTGGGCCAAAATGGCAAAAATCAGCGAGCTGGAATGTTCTAACAGCTCCCACACTTCTGACAGGTCACCCGTACGTGTGACCACGCGTTTGAGGCTCAACCGCACGGTTGAGGACTCACTCGCACGAGTGATGTCTCGTCCGCGCGAGTGAGCACTGGTCAGTTTTTGGTAAAATTGAAAAGGCTGTAACTTTCAAACCGTAACTCCGTTTTCGATGAATAAACTATCGTTGGAATCGTCTTGAAGTTTACTATCCAATGATAAGGTTTTAAGAAGCTAGATCAAACTTTATTTTGGTCAAAAGTAGAGATTTTTAAGTGTATGTCTTGTTGTGCACTCGTTTAGTGTCGTTATTGATTGAGTTTATGATGTAGGCTTATCATATAGTAAATATATGATGATATGTGATAACTTACTGTATGAATTGATGTTTATGTTGTACATTTGGAGTTGAAACCCGATTAAACAGCTGCTGTTACTGTTCTTCATCACTTGCATGAGTGAGCCTTCACTCGTACGGTTGGGGGGTCAATCGCGTTATGAACCGTGCGAGTGAGTGGTTATGGATACCTATTTTTTTGGTTAAGGTAATACGTACGGTTGAGATGTGACTCGTACGAATCACTTGTCACTCGTGTGGTGAACCGTACGGATCATTGGATTCACTGATGGGCGTTCAATCATAGACCAAACGTACGAGTAAGTTGTCAACCGCACGGTTGAGTGTTCTCAAACGTGCGAGTGAGAGTGTTACTCGTACGGTTGATAGATTTATCATTAACTGCTTAAGTGTTGGTTTATATATACTGTGATTGTGATATAGTTAGTATTGGAATACGATTACTAACTTATTCAGTAATTGTTCTCAGGTGATATGGACGAGGAGAAGACTCGGTGACATTAGACTACCGAGTGCTGCCGGTATCGGTGAGTGGGAATAACTGGAGAATATAGTATATAGTAGCATGTTATATTATGATTGCCATGCTTGTTAGATATACTTATTGTTGTGGTTAGTTAGTATGCTGTGATAACTGCATGTTAGTTGATGCTTGTCTGCTGGAGCCCAGTGCGTCCCTATCTTGTGGTAGCCTAATTCGATAAGAGAGATCAACCTGCGGGTTGGGTTCCTCATGTGGTAGCCTATTTGCATCCGTATGGTATATGTTTGAATGACGCGTTCGTCGCGTGTGGATGATTTATGCAGCACGGTATGTAGGAGGAACTTCCGGTAAACCCCAGCCCGATCAACTGGTGGTTAATGGTTTGGCCGAGCCGCCGGAGTCTCTGTAGACTGCACTACTGGGTGATGTTTATTTGTTAGACTATGTGACATGATTAGTATAACACTTCTGTATGTTATGGCCTGTAGTTAGTCGTACTCACTTAGCTTTGTGCTAATTCCCCTCCATCTCCTCCCTGCAGGTTATGGAATTGTTGTATGCTAGTTATCAGGGTGAAGATGGGATGTTGGAAGATATGTTTGACAAAGCTAGAAACTCTGATGTCGTGTCCATTATATTAAAAGATGTTTTAATGTTTAATATATAACACCCGGACTTTTAAATGTTAACGTGTATATTTTATTCAAATGGATTTTACATTATATATAAGAATAACAGGTCTTCCGCTGTGTATTAAAAAAAAAAAATGGGTGTTAAAACTTCAATCAGCTACTTTGATTTTAAGGGTAAGTGATCTTATTGAACGCATCTTTAAGATTTTGATGATCCACAGTTTGTAGAAAAATCTTATCATCCGCATTCACCACATGTCACCTATTTTCTCGGGTCCCCATCAGCCTCGATAGATGACGAAAATAACATCTCAGTTACCGCCTTGTCTCTCATATTGGTCATCGATGATGGTTCAAGTTTTATTGACTTGTAAGTGTTGAGTGCATATAGCCAAGTACTGCATACTTACCTTAAACTTAAAAATTTATAGTTACGCTGTTGATGGATACGATGGTAAATAAGTACTTGAAAAGAGTGGAATGTTTTGAATATCTAAAAGAATTAAGATAGGTGTCTTTAATTATACAAAAACAGTCATCAAGTCACCATGACTATCATAACCAAGTGATGAAAGAATGACATATAGCTAAATCCATATTTATAGAATTCTCCTCAAACTGCTAAAACGTATGAGATGTTACGTTGTTTGTCACTTCAACAAGCTTTGAAAACACAGTGTATATTGCGCGCGTGTGTGTAATATATACCGCATTGTCAAAGCTTGTAGAAGTGGCTAACAATCAAACAGTTTTGCCTTTTAAGATCTTGATAATCGGGAAAAAAAAAAATTCAGCAGATCTTATCATCAATATCCTTATCTTATCATGTACGACACACGAACCAACACACTCAGTGCGTGGTGCTCAATGCGTGATGTGCGTTGGGTGATATAATAGTGTAACGAGCAATAATTCTCAGTCACCACGTATCAAGTTACAGATCATGTGTGGTGCGTCATGATAAGAGGGCAGTTTTGCAATTAACGTAATTTGAGAGGACATTGTTGAGTAGTTTGAAAAATGAGGGCATTTTGATCCATTTTCCTCATATAATGATAAAGGGATTTTAAGTAATTTCACTACGTTGTTAACAGAACATATCATTTTCCTGTTTATAAAAAAAATACATTTAATTTAATTGAAAGAAATAAGAACAAGGACAGAAAGCAAATAATGCTAAGCAAAACCTAAATCCATACTATCTATATCAAACACAAGCAAATTGAAAATAAAAAGAATTTCTCAGCTATTACAAGATCCTGAATATGACAAACTTCATGTAGTTTTACTAGTATTTGAACCATTTCTCAATAACTACAAAAGTTCATATCGAGCCAGGGCGTTTTCGGGCTACTACCCAACCGTTACGTTCACTCGGTTAGCTTAACCATTTCTAGCCACCCGGTTCTCACAAGTCACAATAACCAAACTATCTCATAACTCTCTAAACCAAAACAACCTACAATAGTTGTATAGTCCAATCATCTGAAACACGGACGTTAGGCTTACGAATGGTCAAAACTGATGACTTAAATCCTGACCTAATCTGGAGAGGACCAAGCTCAACATCAGTGATATGGTTTGATGGCTCAATACGTGCTCTTTTTGGTTTGGGCGAGTATCCTAGAAGTATGATCCTCTCGATGGTGCAGTCGGACAAGAATTTGGTACCGAGAGATGCTGATGTGGCGGCTAAGTTTACAGATGTAAGTTTCCCATTGGAGAATATGAAACGGCGGTGGATGTATCCACCTTGCTTGAAATCGTAGCTCTTGCCATCATCTATATAAATTTCACCTTCGGCTGTTCCTGAACTATCCACAGTAATCACCTAAGATGCAATGAATCGTAAAGAATCAGAGTCAAAAGCACGAAATAATCACAAAAAAATAATCAAATGTAATGTTATCATACATGACATAAAGCTTCCAGTGTGATTGTTTAATAGCTAAAGTAACTAGAAAATAATAGGATAGTATTCTGACGAATTCTGATCATTTCAGCAACAAATAGATTATAGGGGTGTCTGGATTTGCATTTTGAAATTTGATTATGCGTTTTAGATAATAATAATCAAATAATCAACTGTAGCAAAACGTGTTTAGACACTAATTAATTGTTTGGTTTTGATTATACATAACGCAATAATCTAATAATCAGTTTTGTAAATCAGATTATTTGATAAATTAACAATTACGAAGAATAATAGGCGGAAAAGGAAAGAATAAGATAATCTAATAATCATGTTTTGCTGCAATAAAGGGTGACCTGCTTTTTCAATTTAACACTTTATTCTCTCAAATCGCAATAATTTCATTTTAAAAGTTGAATTTGACAAACACTATTAATGAATCATTTACAATTTGAAAACCCTAATTATCAAATAATCATCTTCTAGTCGATAAGTCAAACACCCCTTAAATCAAACATAGAAATCGCGCAGCAAATTTTAGAAGAGATGGAATACAGTGCAATAACAAACGTACCAGCGTGTAAGGATCATTCTCCATTTGTACCGTGCTTCTACGGAATCGATCTTTCCTCGGAATTATAGTTCCGGACCTTTGGAAAACGGGTATATCTGCATCGGTTACCTCCATCTTTTGTTTCTTACCTCCTTTGTATGCAGTTCCAGTTTTAAGGTCATACCAAGTTTCATCCTTTGGAAGATAAACCGTTACATCTTTTGCACGCTGCACAAATATTTCAGCTACCGTCATTATTCAGTCAACGAGGGGTTGGTAAAGTTAAAAAAAGACAAAAATGGACCTCAGTATAAACTCCTTGCACTAAAAGGCCATTTCCAACCATGAAAGCTTCATCATTGTTGAAAGTGGCTTCGTCGTTTGGAAACTCCATCCAAAGGGGGCGTGCAACTGGGACCCCGGTAATATTTGCCTCTCTAAATAGAGTGTAAAAATATGGAAGCAGTGTGTATCGTACACGTATGGCATCCCTCATTAACTCGGTATTACGTTCCCTGTAATCAAAGTAAATATTTTTAACCAATTTGTCATCAAAGAAACAAAACTGACTTTTGCTGACAATATAAATATTTCTTTTATTTATCGGACAAGCATCTGAACTACAACAATTGATTATTGACTATATATCATTAAAGATTCACTGCAATAACATTTTCTCATTTTACTTATTTTATACTCCGTAGTAATCATAAAAACGCCGTACATTAGTTGTGGTGATTTTGACCCACTTGCTTAACAGATAACTAAGTCACATTAGAGTGTATTTTTGCTTGAATGGGTAAAAAAGTAAACCAGAGCTAAATAAAAGCTGATCAAATGGGTTGACCATCACCCAATTATAAGCGCCCAACATGTTTTCAAATACTTATAACTGGCTTAAATCACTTTTGCCGCCTCTATATGTTGCAAGGTTGCAAAAATCTCTACTCAAAGAATACTCGGTCGGGACTTTTTAGGGACTACTCAGATGTTGATCAAGTTTGACTTTAACCTATTTTAGGGACTTTTGACTGATTTTCTGAGTAATCCCGAGTTTCGACCGGTTTTCCAAGTAATCCCGACTTTTGGCCGAGTTTGACCAAGTTTGACCGAGTACTTGCGAGTAATTTTAAGTTCTGCAACACTGATATGTTGCAGGTCATCCCAATCAGCATCTACTAATAAGATAACTAATTAGCCTTTTGAACCGTTACCCAACTCTTATATTTAGCCACCTCTATATGTTGCATACCACATGAGTGCATACCCGAATATGAGTCCTAAGCTTTACAGAATAATGACAGCAATTATTTAGTCAAATTAGTTGGTACCCGAATAACCAAGGTTCTCGTCTTTTGGTATCATGATGTGCATGGCCTCTGAAAAAAGGTAAATACGCAGCAACTTGGTACCAACGAACAAGCAGCTCAGTGTCAGGATTACCAAAAAACCCGCCAACATCAGCACCTAAAAGCAATGTTAACCATCAAAATCCCTAAAAACCTTCCATAACAAACGGGTCACAAAACTGATAAAATAAAATAAGTGGAGACCTGCGAATGTTATCCCAGTAAGGCCGAGTGTTAAAATCATTGGTATTGAAACCCGAAGTTGTTCCCATTCTGCAGTGTTGTCTCCTGTCCAAACGGTCCCATATCTTTGGGTCCCAGGGAAAAATGCTCTTGATAGAACAAATGGTCGATCTTTACCTCCTTCTCGTTTCAGAAGCCCGTCAGATGTGGCCATATGGAAGTAGTAACCGTAAGCATTATGCAACTCTCGGTGCTCAACGTTACCATAATGTAAAGCATCTCGAGGCATGGTCACCTGGTCAAATGTAAACATAGGCCGATGTTACAACATAGTACGTGAGTTCGTAGTCAAGCTTTCAAAACTTTGGAAGGGGTACTCGGCAATTCGGAGATTAATCGGATTGGACTTTTTATACATTTATTATATATAAAATTCAAAATTATGTGTAAATATAGAAGAAAGCCATAAACTTTAACATAACTGTCTAAAAACATAAAAAATAATCGTTCATTTGTTCAAAAACTCTAAAATTCTAGTTTAAGTAAAACGTTGACCAATTTTGACTTTAGCCGACTCTGACCAACATATCCGATTTGGACATAATAACCGACGTTAACTGATTAATTATACGGCTTTTGAAAAATCGGATCAGTCTGTTCTTAAAAGGAGTAATCGGGGTTTTTTTAAAGAGTGATCCTAGTTAAGAACTTAAGATTAACATATTTATTACTTGATTATACGAAGTGACGTACCTCTGGCCCATTGAATACAGAAGGCTCGTTCATGTCGTTCCAGATATACAAAGAAGGAGTCGAACCAACATACTGATTATACGCGAACTTATCAGCCCACCACGATCTTATATCAGGATTAACCATATCGATATATGACGATGAACCAGGCCAACACCAACCATCATAATCCTTACCACTTGCATCCTTCACATAATAACCATTCTTTGAAGCCTCTTTATGTATATGATAACTTTCATCTCTCTTTATATGTGGGTCCACAATAGTAACCATTTTTCGACCCCTCGAAGCCAAATCCTTCTGCATTTCTTCAGGGTTCGGGAACAAAACTTTGTCCCAAGTGAAGTACCGTTTGCCATCAGTATGCTCGATATCAAGCCACAAAACATCATACGGAATATCGTGTTCATCAAATTTTGCATCCACGTTCTTAACGTCCTCTTCGTCTCTATAATTCCATCTACATTGATGATATCCCGTCGCAAAAAGTTGAGGCATTGCTGATGTTCCCGTTACGCTAGCGTATTGTTTAACAACGTCTTTCGGTTTAGGGCCCACGAAAAAGAAGGTATCAACGATACCAGCTTCACTCATCCATAACGTATCTATCCTGTTTTGATCCGATGGTAACGCAATCGAAGATTCAGCATCCCAACCCGACCCAAGAACATCGATCTGCATTTCAGCAGCGTTCAACCAGAAAAACCCTGAAGTCCCATGTGCTTTCCCGTGCGAAAGCATAAAGGGTATCGAACCATAAAGCCCAAATGGGGACTCATGTAAATACTCGAAAACATCCAAATTAAACAATCTATAAGGTTCAGAATGTTCAACACCAGGTCCTTTAGTAGGTTTCAAAACAAGACTAGTGGCATGTTCAGGGATACCATAAACAAAATCAGCACCATAAAAGGACACATCGAAACTAATCGATTGCGGACCGTAAGGTCTACTGTCAGTATGACTTCTAAACTTTTCTTCCCAATCATCCCCTTCTTGTTTAACCCTTAATTGCTCAAAATCAAACAACCCATGAGAATTTAAAGACATTATTTTCTTACCACTACTTTGTTCTCTAACAAAAACCTCAAATGGGTCACTTCTAACAACAGCTTCATAACCATCATACAAATAAACAACAAAAGAAGGTAAAGAATCACCACCAATTACCTCATTACTGTACCTTTGTAACCAAAGTTTCTTACTTTCAAACTCAGGTAGTATAACATCAGGCACTTGAAACCTTTTCTTGGGTTGACTTTGACTTTGACTTTCAGATGGGTCTTCATCAATTTTTAACCTCAAAATCCCATCTTGATAGACAGACAATGACAGAATCAGATGATTTGATACAAAATCTGATGAATCTTGATCTGGGTTTTCTTGAGATTTGGTAGGGTTTATGAGTTTTGCAGTAAAGGCACCATCTTTAATGATTGGGTCAGTAACAATGAGATTACAGTGTTGGGGTTTTCTTGATCTTGCTCTCTTGCAAAAGGGGGTTTGATCACAGTTTCTAAATTCTTCCTTTTTCCATGAAAAAACTGAATTTAAATGAGAAAGAAAGAGAGTGAGAAAGAAAAAATAATGAAGAAGAAGAAGAATGGATTTGGATCTCATGGTGACTTGATTTGGATTGTGATCATAATACGGATTTTGTAAAGATTGAAATGAAAATAGGTTTTGTGAGAATTGAGCCGGAATGAGTAGACAAGTACTAGGGATTTATATTTACAATCACGCCGCTAAAGTTACGTTTTTTCTCATTCAATCCCAGAATTTTTATTGAAACTTGAAAGTATATAATTTCAACTCATTCATTTTATTGGGCTAATGTAAATCCAACACTAAAATTGATATATCATTACTTTTATATCCTGATGCGTTGTACTGAATTTATCAATACCCATTTTATTGTCTTATTTATTTTTATTTGAATTTTTTCAAGACAACTAAAAACTATAGTTAAGATGCATAAAAGTCTTCGAGAAATAAAAAGAAACCATTGAATATCTAAAAAGAAATAAAAAGAAAAGTTTCATTTTTAAGGTGTACTTCGAGAAGGCGTTTGATAGTTTGAGTTGAGATTTTCTTATGAGTATGATGACTCGTATGGGGTTTGGTGTTCGGTGGAGGAATTGGATTCTAGCTAGTCTTAAATCGGCCTCAATCTCTATACTTGTTAATGGGTCTCCTACTAACGAATTTCTCATAGAGAGAGGAGTTAGGCAAGGCGATCCGTTGTCACCTTTTCTTTTTCTCATCTCGGCGGAAGGCCTAAATTATCTCACCAACAAAGCTTGTGTCTAAGGGTTGTTCAATGGGGTGAAAGTGGGTTCGAATAATGTACCGTTATCACACCTTCAATACGCGGACGCTACAATTTTTTCGAGGATTGGGGGAGGCAAAATTTTTGCAACCTTACGAAAATTTTAAAATGCTTTCAAAACGCCTCAGGACTCAAAATCAACTATCATAAAAGTGTTCTTTACGGGTTAGGCATTACAAAACATGAGGTTGAGGGTATGGCTTCTCGGATTGGTTATAAAATAGGTGAACTTCCTTTTACTTATCTTGGCTTACCCGTTGGTTGAAACATGAGTAAAGCGGAAAGTTGGAATCCCGTATTGAAAAATTCAATACAAAGCTTGCAAATTGGAAGGCTAGAACGGTTTCGTATGGTGGAAGGTTGACGCTCATCAAGTCGTTATTGAGTAGCTTACCGCTATATTATTTCTCTCGTTTTCATGCACCGTTGAGTGTTATTAAAATATTGGAGGGTATTTAACGTAACTTTTTTTGGGGTGGGGTTGGGGGGGGGGGGGGGAGTTTTCTAAATTGGTGTGGATAAAGTGGGATGACTCCCTTCTTCCTTACGAAGAGGGGGGTTTAAACATCGGGTCTCTTCGGGTTAAAAATCTAGCGCTTTTAGGAAAATGGTTTTGGAGGGCCAAAACTGAGCCTAACTCACTGTGGGTCACGATTATCAAAAGTCTTTATGGTTCTAATGGGCTACAACCTCCTTCGGGCCGTATTGGGCTGCAAGGGGTGAGTAGTATTTGTAGTGACCCGAACTTTTCCATGTTTATATATATTAATTGAGATTGATGTTTACATGATTAAATGTTTCCAACATGTTAAGCAATCAAACTTGTTAAGACTTGATTAATTGAAATAGGTTTCATATAGACAATTGACCACCCAAGTTGACCGGTGATTCACGAACGTTAAAACTTGTAAAAAAACTATATGATGACATATATATGGTTATTTATATAGTTAACATGATATTATGATAAGTAAACATATCATTAATTATATTAACAATGAACTACATATGTAAAAACAAGACTACTAACTTAATGATTTTGAAACGAGACATATATGTAACGTTTATCGTTGTAACGACATTTAATGTATATATATCATATTAAGAGATATTCGTACATCATAATATCATGATAATATAATAATTTAAAATCTCTTTTGTTATTATAAACATTGGGTTAACAACATTTAACAAGATCGTTAACCTAAAGGTTTCAAAACAACACTTACATTTAACGACTAACGATGACTTAACGACTCAGTTAAAATGTATATACATGTAGTGTTTTAATATGTATTTATACACTTTTGAAAGACTTCAATACACTTATCAAAATACTTCTACTTAACAAAAATGCTTACAATTACATTCTCGTTCAGTTTCATCAACAATTCTACTCGTATGCACCCGTATTCGTACTCGTACAATACACAGCTTTTAGATGTATGTACTATTGGTATATACACTCCAATGATCAGCTCTTAGCAGCCCATGTGAGTCACCTAACACATGTGGGAACCATCATTTGGCAACTAGCATGAAATATCTCATAAGATTACAAAAATATGAGTAATCATTCATGACTTATTTACATGAAAACAAAATTACATATCCTTTATATCTAATCCATACACCAACGACCAAAAACACCTACAAACACTTTCATTCTTCAATTTTCTTCATCTAATTGAACTCTCTCAAGTTCTATCTTCAAGTTCTAAGTGTTCTTCATAAATTCCAAAAGTTCTAGTTTCATAAAATCAAGAATACTTTCAAGTTTGCTAGCTCACTTCCAATCTTGTAAGGTGATCATCCAACCTCAAGAAATCTTTGTTTCTTACAGTAGGTTATCATTCTAATACAAGGTAATAATCATATTCAAACTTTGGTTCAATTTCTATAACTATAACAATCTTATTTCAAGTGATGATCTTACTTGAACTTGTTTTCGTGTCATGATTTTGCTTCAAGAACTTTGAGCCATCCAAGGATCCATTGAAGCTAGATCCATTTTTCTCTTTTCCAGTAGGTTCATCCAAGGAACTTAAGGTAGTAATGATGTTCATAACATCATTCGATTCATACATATAAAGCTATCTTATTCGAAGGTTTAAACTTGTAATCACTAGAACATAGTTTAGTTAATTCTAAACTTGTTCGCAAACAAAAGTTAATCCTTCTAACTTGACTTTTAAAATCAACTAAACACATGTTATATATCTATATGATATGCTAACTTAATGATTTAAAACCTGGAAACACGAAAAACACCGTAAAACCGGATTTACGCCGTCGTAGTAACACCGCGGGCTGTTTTGGGTTAGTTAATTAAAAACTATGATAAACTTTGATTTAAAAGTTGTTATTCTGAGAAAATGATTTTTATTATGAACATGAAACTATATCCAAAAATTATGGTTAAACTCAAAGTGAAAGTATGTTTTCTAAAATGGTCATCTAGACGTCGTTCTTTCGACTGAAATGACTACCTTTACAAAAACGACTTGTAACTTATTTTTCCGACTAGAAACCTATACTTTTTTAGTTTAGATTCATAAAATAGAGTTCAATATGAAACCATAGCAATTTGATTCACTCAAAACGGATTTAAAATGAAGAAGTTATGGGTAAAACAAGATTGGATAATTTTTCTCATTTTAGCTACGTGAAAATTGGTAACAAATCTATTCCAACCATAACTTAATCAACTTGTATTATATATTATGTAATCTTGAGATACCATAGACACGTATACAATGTTTCGACCTATCATGTCGACACATCTATATATATTTCGGAACAACCATAGACACTCTATATGTGAATGTTGGAGTTAGCTATACAGGGTTGAGGTTGATTCCAAAATATATATAGTTTGAGTTGTGATCAATACTGAGATACGTATACACTGGGTCGTGGATTGATTCAAGATAATATTTATTGATTTATTTCTGTACATCTAACTGTGGACAACTAGTTGTAGGTTACTAACGAGGACAGCTGACTTAATAAACTTAAAACATCAAAATATATTAAAAGTGTTGTAAATATATTTTGAACATACTTTGATATATATGTATATATTGTTATAGGTTCGTGAATCAACCAGTGGCCAAGTCTTACTTCCCGACGAAGTAAAAATCTGTGAAAGTGAGTTATAGTCCCACTTTTAAAATCTAATATTTTTGGGATGAGAATACATGCAGGTTTTATAAATGATTTACAAAATAGACACAAGTACGTGAAACTACATTCTATGGTTGAATTATCGAAATCGAATATGCCCCTTTTTATTAAGTCTGGTAATCTAAGAATTAGGGAACAGACACCCTAATTGACGCGAATCCTAAAGATAGATCTATTGGGCCTAACAAACCCCATCCAAAGTACCGGATGCTTTAGTACTTCGAAATTTATATCATATCCGAAGGGTGTCCCGGAATGATGGGGATATTCTTATATATGCATCTTGTTATTGTCGGTTACCAGGTGTTCACCATATGAATGATTTTTATCTCTATGTATGGGATATGTATTGAAATATGAAATCTTGTGGTCTATTGTTACGATTTGATATATATAGGTTAAACCTATAACTCACCAATATTTTTGTTGACGTTTTAAGCATGTTTATTCTCAGGTGATTATTAAGAGCTTCCGCTGTCGCATACTTAAATAAGGACAAGATTTGGAGTCCATGCTTTTATGATATTGTGTAAAAACTGCATTCAAGAAACTTATTTTGTTGTAACATATTTGTATTGTAAACCATTATGTAATGGTCGTGTGTAAACAGGATATTTTAGATTATCATTATTTGATAATCTACGTAAAGCTTTTTAAACCTTTATTGATGAAATAAAGGTTATGGTTTGTTTAAAAATGAATGCAGTCTTTGAAAAACGTCTCATATAAAGGTCAAAACCTCGCAACGAAATCAATTAATATGGAACGTTTTTAATCAATAAGAACGGGACATTTCAGTATTTGGATCAATATTTTGCGTGCACGACTAGCTATCGAAGATTTGGAGCTGAACTTTGCAAATGCGTTCTCTAAACAGATAGGGGATGGGGCGGACACTGCATTCTGGAACGAAAATTGGCTGTGGAGGCAGCCTCTAAAAATCAAATTCAATCGTCTACGCCACCTTGAAGCAAACCAGGAAGCAACCGTATGGGACAAGATCAATTGGAACGAGCAGCTTGTATCAATGGAATGGAATTGGACCAGAAACCCAAAAGGACGTGCACTCTATGAACTTGATGCACTTATCGATTTATTACATGCATACAATAAACATGACAGGGTTAAGGATTCGTGGATTTAGACACTAGCATCGAGCGGTATCTTCACAACCAAAAAACTCGGGTCTCATTGATGAAGCAAAAACTCGGGTCTCATTGATGAAGCAACTCTAAAAAACAACGGGAACCAGCAAGTTGAAACTCTCAAGAACAATCTCATGCTTTGTAAAGTAATCATCTTCATTTGGAGGGTATTAAAAAGACGGATTCTGATTCGTATCGAGCTTGACAAGAGAGGTATCGATCTCGATTCCGTTAGATCATAGATGCCCTCTATGTGATGTTGACGTGGAGTCCATTGATCACGCGTTATTTTTTTGTGCGATGGATATTTGGGAACGCGTTTATAAATGGTGGGGATTAGGTGCGCTCACAAACTTAAGCATAAATGAAGCTTTTCGTGGTAATTGTAGCCGCAATTTAACTACACTAAGTTCAAAGGTTTGGCAAGCTATTGAACGGTCGTGTGCTTATTTGATTTGGAACAATCGAAATCAAAAAGTATTTAAAAACAACTCTTGGAATGGTGCGACGGGTCTCATGAAAATGCAACTAAAGTCTAATGAATGGATTTCGAGTCGTTTAAAGAACCACAAATTGGATTGGCTAGTTTGGATCTCGTATCCTTGGTCTTGCTTTGTTTAATGTCATGTCTGTAATGTTGCTCACTCCGCAACTGTCTTTTATGTGTACATCAAACTTACGTGTATCATTATCGGGTTTCTAGTAATAGGGTAGCCCGTTTTATTGGGCTCTTGTGTTAATAAAAGTTTGATATTCGAAAAAAAAGAAAAAAGTCTTATAAGTATATATGGGGGTTTTTTAATTCGAAATAACAAATATAAAATCATACAATACTTGTATGCATCTTAACAAAATTCCTTAAAATTATTGTTAGATAAATCCTTTTTATTTTTAATTTTTAACTTTTTATAAAAGACAAAAATTATTGACACTTATTAGAATAGTATGAATTCAACTCATCTATTTATTGGACTTTACTTATTTTAATAACTGAAAAAATACATATGTTTTGTAAGATAATTTCATGTGAATCGAGTGTCCATCGTTTTCTTATAAGCACGAACAACTAAACAAGTAATTTCTCGTTAGTGATTCTAATAGAGCATAATAATTTTAGATCATAAATAATGAAAACTTTATATAAGACACATTATCAAAGATAAATGAGCCTAATGAAACTGAGAACTACAAAGGAGAACCTGATGAGCCTCGAGACTAGAAAACAAAACTAAACAAAGCTAAAAGATATCTAAAATCGAGCCTCGCCAACCACGGAAACAAAATAAACGAGCAAACACACAAAAGCTAAGCAAAACAAAGACCAACCGAAACTTAAAAACTCACAACATGAACAACAAACTAATTCCCTACATCAACCTAAGAACAAACAAAACTACAAAAGGACCGAAACTTCAAACACCGAGCTTTTCCGTTGCACGAGATGCCTTTCTACTCTTCGAGCTAGAGTTAAAAAAGCTTACCATCCACGTGTTCAAAATTCACCGCTTTCTGACTCACGACATAAAAGAATAAACACTTGAGGTCCCAGTTGGAGCACTTCGAAGTACCAGCATCAAGAACCGGATCGGACGAGTCACCATCCTGAATACCATTAAAAAGTCTATTATCCGCTTCCCTAAATGTGAGATCATTATCAATATCCCTCAAGCAAAAAGAATCGCCCGCCCCTGCCTTATTCTTCTTGATCTTCTTCGACCCTTTCCACTTCGCCCATTACCAAAAACTAATGGAAGCACCTTAACCAATAATTTAGGTCAAATTTCATTAAATACCGACTTATTCTCTTCTTTCTCATCTCAATTAGGTCTTTTCTATCTCATATCATTTAGGTCTTTCTACTAAACAAGTTAGAAAGAACTAGTTAGTGTAAAACTAAAACACAATCAGTTAATCAACATTTGCTTCCTTTTTTTTTTTTTTTTTTTTTTTTTTTTTTTTTTTTTGACTCCTTGTCCATGTTCGGTTGTGGTCTGCTGTGGATCTACTTCCTAGAGTTTCAACCTTCATTCAGTGCTTTTGGATGGTTTGTAATTTGGTGCAGTTTGTTAATGAGGTTCTTAGGTGGGAGTCACATGTTTAGTTTGTACACATCTAAATGTTGGTTTCAATGGTTTGAGCTTGTTGGTGCATTTGGCTCAATGTTTGTGGTAATTGGTTAGAGTCATGCATTATGGTTGTAATATAGATCGTTCAATGTTCTGTGGTTGGTTAGGGTCAAGAATTATGGTTGTAACACAGGTCGTAGGATCGTTTAGTCAGATAGAGGTCTGATACAATTGTAACATTATTAGATCTTTTCGATCTATTATAATTTAAATTTATGATTTTGATTTTTGCCACACAAAAAAAAAAATATATATATATATATATATATATATATATATATATATATATATATATATATATATATATTTGCTTCCTTCTTGTTCAACCATTCTCAGACACAATAATGACCAAATATAGACTCTAAAACAGAAAACATGACAAAATTTTAACCAACACTTTGGTACATGGCCACATAACAAGCCAAAATTAAGCACTTGACGACCAGAGAACGCATAAATATATACACATGATCTTGTTTCGAATGAAGGAATTAAATGGGTTGTAAACATAAATCATAAGCATCTACAAGACAATTTGCTGGGTAAACTAGATGGTTGCTTTATAGAACTATTTATGCAATCTGCTACCTCTTGCCCATTAGTGATTCTAACAGAGCAGCCTCTTCTTCCTGCACCAAAAACATATGCCACGTAAGTTTACTATTTTACTGATAAAACAACACAAAATCTATTTAGAGGAAAAAACATACCACCAAAGCGTTAAACTCGGTTTCTTCATCTATAGCACTTACTGTCAAAGGGTCCTCAAGCACCTCCTGTTTGGACAGACCATAAAAGTTCAACAACAATTTCCTCAAGTGCGATTATTTATTTTTTATTTATTGTAATTATTATTGATGAATAAATTAATGATTATATTGACAAGTTAGCAATTTGAATCAACTGAAGATATCATATGATAATTATGTAATGTATAGTATAATAAAATGGTATCTCTTACGTCATCACCGATTCGCAATTGACCATTTCCATCCTGTAAATTTAAGAAAAATGTATGAGAAAAGAATAAAAAGCCTAAACAGGAATACAAAATATTTATGTACAAATCTTCTACTTTTGTTCCTTTCCAAGTAAAATAATCGGTGGTTTATCTGATTAGATTGTGACATTTTCATATAATCAATGAGAGGTCTTGTGTAAAATAGCAAACACAACATGGTTTAAAAAAACAAATGTCAAATTTTTTTAAGCAGATTTAAAATGCGAGTTTACCTTTACAGCTACAAACAGAAGTGGATCAGATGGAGTGTATATCATGTAATGAGAACCATCCTGCACAGAAAACAGAAAAATAAAATTTGAATCATATACGCTCTTTGTTTTATCAGATTAGACGGCAAAAAAATAAGAAAAATAAAACTACAAAAAGGATTCAGTAATTATAAGAAAAATACCATCTGAAAGCATGTTATTTCTACGCCTTCAGTTGGTAACCCATCCAAATCTTGACCATCATCTGCAAAACGCCAGGTGTAATTCTTCAACAAATGAAGAACATACTACTAATATATGAAATATAAACTAATAGCACTACTGTAGACACGTGTAACTGTAACCATCTTCATATAGCTAGAAACCAAATTATACTCTCTTATCAGTTAAGGACGGAAAAAATTAACTAAGACCAAAGTGTATTTTCATATATAGACCCTACCAATTCAATCTTTAAAGTTGTATATAATTTTACCGTTTCACACAATTTTAACAGATAAAACCTTTGCATGATCAAAATATTATAAGACACTGCTTTACCTGTGCGACATTCAAATATGTCATCCTCGGTGTAGCAAAATCCTCCACGTGCAGTATAGCAAAATCTGAATGTCACGTATAGCGATATTAACTAATAATGACACACATGCGCGCGCGCGCGCACACACACACACACACACTCTTCATAAATTCCTAATAGTTTGGAAGTAGAGTAACGATACATACCCACTATATACCAAATGCATGTGTATCTTAGAGAGGGCATAGGAGGCAGTAGGAAGGATCTTCTCGACTTCATCATCGCTAACCTAATTTACAAATATATGCAAATAGCCACATATGTTAATGATAATTTTTTTATTTTTTTATTTTTGTAAACTTGTGATTTATACAAAATTAAAAAGATAACGGTATGTAACCGGCTTCGTTTTTTAGTTTATAAACGAAAATACCACAATTCGACCCATTTTCACGTGTATCAGTTAAAAACTGCCACCTTTATGTACAACACATCAACAAAGTTCCTTTGCACCAAAATTACAAATTTATCGATGATATCTTGTTTTTTAAACATGACTAAAAGCATCAAAATACATACAGCTGACCATCCTTCAAAGTTTGCACTCTTCAGTATCTGAACAGGCCTGCAAAAAGCAATACATGCATATAGGTAATATAAAACACATTTTAACAAGTTCAACTCTTTTAAATGCTGTGAAATTTTACTTACGTATCAATGGGGCACAGTAGCATACATTCATCTCCTTGTGAACTTCTAAAAACTCTTCTGATAACACATTCTAATGGAAAATTATTTGCAGGGTCAACCTGTTCATAAGCTTTTATGTTAATCCAATTGCAAATAAGAGACCAGTCGGATAAATGGGAACATAATGAGTTGAATCCAACCACCAATATGTTTCGTATATTTTAACTGTACAAATTACATATACCACAAGCCATAACTTTTCACGAAATAATTTGCTCCTCATCTATATTCTATAGTAGTTTCTTTTTTTTTTGAAAGGCAAGAAAGATTATATATAGTAGTTTCTACTACTCCACTATCTATTATATACATTTCCTAAATTACATCAATTACAAAAACTCACAATTGCTACTTTATTCAACCTCTCATATTGAAGTATTCACTATTTTTTTTGGATTAGCGAGGAAACCCCCTATGAACGAGTACATTGGTTCCCCATAGAGGATAAACCTCAGCTAATCAAGCCCCCCGAGCACGAGACCTAGTACCGGGTGAATTGCGCATTACGCGCACCCTCTGGTCACACTCCCTTTTTGAACAATTTGGCATAGCCAGGAATCGAACCCGGGTGGCATGCTTCATTGGGCAACTCGGTGGCCACTCAGACAAGCTTGCGTGGTTAAAAATTAAATAAAGATTCGGTGCTAAAACCAATTGGTTGGAGTATTCACTATTGCATATTTTTGAATAAGCACCAAGTCACCAGCTTAAAAGTACTACATTTTTTTTACCTTAGATTAAGCTCTAATGCAGCATTATCCAAACAATTCAAAAGAAAAACAGTCATCTATAAGCACTTAAATTATAGAGTATAAATATAAATATATACAAACATCACTAAAATTAAAATCAAAGATAAAGAAAAATACATACTATAGTGGCAATTCGTCTATCCGAAACAGCAACAACTCTACCTTGATCGTCCACTAAAAATCCAGCTGGTGGTTTGGGTAACGGAACAGGTTGATACCGAACTTTCGACTTCGAAGAAGATGAGGATGATGATGACGTCATCTCATCAAATTCATCGTTATCCTCATCATTTACACTACTACTACCACCAAAACCCTTGTTAAACCCACTATTTTTATTCTTGTTTTTCACTGGTTTTTTACTATTTGATGAAGACTGACGCTGCTTTTTCACTGGCCCAGTGGGTTGTTGTTGTTGCTGTTTTGCAGCGAAGCAAAAGAAGTGTTTTTTGGGTGAGAATTTATTAGGGTTTGACTTGGGGTGAATGGATAATGAAGAGAATAAAGATAATTGATTGAATTTAGGGTTTAGTAAAGGTGTATAATTGGGTAGTGTTGTAGATGATGAGATAAAGTGTGACGCCATTGTTAGTTACCCAACTCAAAAAATTGGATATTTTTCAACTTAAATTGGTTTGCAGAGGGTGTTTTGTGTTCGAGTTTTGGGGGCTGTGGTTTTGTGTCTCGGTTGTGTTGTTGACTTGCAAATGTATTTTTCATATTTCATTTTTATCCGGGTGTAAATTAGCTGATCTAATGGCGAGTCGTTCTAGCTCGGCTCGTTAAAAATTTGATTAGAGTCGAAATTAAACGAGTTCCCGACCAATGTTGAGCATATTTTGTAGCTCGTTTAAGAAAAGATCCTTAGCTCGAGCTAATATAATCGAGCCGAATTAACCAAGTTAGTAATAGTAATAGTAATAATAATAATAATAATAATAATAATAATATATATATATATATATATATATATATATATATATATATATATAATCGAGTCGAATTTGAGTCAAGTTATGTATAATTTCGAACGATCTGAACTCGAGCTAAATATAGTAAGCTCGAAACGAGTCGAGTTCTTTGAATTTTAAACAAGTCGAGATGTTTGAATATTAATGAGTCGAGCTCGAACTTAGTCAAACTCAAGCTTGACTCGACTAGTTTACAGGCCCTATTTATATCTATTATAGAGTTACAAACATCATCCCATTTCTTTTGGTTGACTTTTAGTTGGCTTTGTGTATTCTACATATTGGACAGTGAGTCCATTAACTAAATAGGTTCGGCTATTTCACTCTAATATTATAAACACTCAATCTTTTTTTCTTTCCTTTTTTTTTTACTAAACTCCCAAAGCCACTTTAAGATATAAACAACACAAGAAAATGCTACCAAATAACACATATAAGTAGCATAAGTATATGCATCTCCTGTAAGTTTACAAACAACACACATATAACATACCCGAATATGCCTAAAAAACTTATTACATGTTCATGTAATATTTTCATGTATGTAGTTATAGTTATCTTTCATGTATGTAGTTAAATAACTTCCTAGATCCGAGTTCACTTTTCATCGAGCTCGTGATAGCTGAATAGCTTCTTGATCTTGTGTAGAATCTTCACCCCAAGCAAACTGGTGCGACATTCGTGAAAATTCTTGATTTTTAACTTCTTCGACTTGTTCCCATTCAGCCCATCGCTCGGTTATATCTTGTCCTCGTAACATATGAATTACCTCTCCCATTTTTGGACGTTCGTCAGGTGAACCTTGAGTGCATAACAATGCAACTTGAAGCATTGTTTCAACTTCTTTTGAATCATATATCGCTAGGTTGGGGTCCACAATGTCGCTTATCCTCGTTTCCCTAAGAAGTTTCTTGATCTGAGAACAACATTAAAAAAATGGACAATTAATACTTATTTGAGAACAACATAAAATAAAAATAAAAATAAAAATGGTTATGACATAGTTACTAACATGATCAAGAAGGAGAACATCTTCTTCATCTTCAAGGCGAGAAAGATCTACTGCACGTTGTCCAGTAACGAGTTCTAACAATGTGATACCGAATCCGAAAACGTCTGTTTTTTCAGATGATTTTCCAGTAGATAAGTACTCGGGAGCAATGTGACCCATAGTTCCACGTACTTGAGTGGTAATATGGGTAAGGTTTATATCTACAAGTTTTGCTAGCCCAAAATCACCAAGAACGGGCTCAAAATCATCGTCTAAAAGAATATTTGCAGCTTTTAGATCGCGATGAATGATCTTAGGATTACAGTACTCGTGTAAGTATTCTAGCCCACGAGCCGCACCATATGCTATTCGTTTTCTTGTTGCCCAATCCAAACCTTTCTCCCCTGGTTTCAAATCTGTATACCAGAAGTAAACAAATCAAACATCAGACTAATTCAACTTATACTTGGCAATTGGGTTGGGTCGGGTTTGGGTCCAAATGGGTCGAACCCAACCGGGCCGGGTCAGGTCGAGACCCAATTTTTTCTTTAAATTTTATAAAATGAAAGTAAAATCTTACAATGAGCATAACTGGATTTGAAAATTGAAAATGAAACGCGAAACTAAAAAGGTAAAAGGTAGAAGGTTTTCCCTGTTCGGGCTACCCGAGAGGGCGAGTAATCCGACCTCATACTCTAATGTACGCAGCCCAGCAGGATTACTCCCTGGTTGTTTCCAACCCATCCCTGGCACCACTAAATATTCGCCCTATACGGGATTCGAACCTGAGACCTCTTGCAAGGAACTCAGGGCCTCAACCACTAGGCTATCTAGTGATGGACGCGAAAATGAAAACTATAAAACTAAAACTGAAAACTAAAATATGAGAACGAAAAACTGAAAATTTAAACGCGAAACTAAAAACCGAAAGCTGAAACTGAAAACTGAAACCAGAAAAATGAAAACTGGAACTAAAACGCGAAACTGAAAACTGAAAAACTGGTAATTATGACATAAAAGTAAGAAGATATGTACCTCTTAAGTGGTATGCAACACTAAGATTTTGCATAAAGGGATACACAAGTACTCTTTCATACGATGTGGTCGAAAACCCGATCAACCTAAGAAGATTACGATGAACTGCAACGCTTATCAACTGAACTTCTCTCAAGAATGCAGCCTCTCCACCCGGACTCTGATAATCGGCGAGTCTTTTAATTGCAACTTTCGTGTTGTCAGCAATAACACCTTTATAAACTTTCCCAAATCCACCACGTCCTATAATATTGGTTTCGTTAAAGTTGTCGGTTGCCAGCTGTACTTCACGCCACGAAAATCTTCTAAGTTGCCCGAAAGAAACTTTACTGTCATCTTCACCTAGAAGGTAATATTCAGTAAAAACTGTCAAATGTCAATAGTAAAGGATACAATATAGTTGCATTAATGGGTCAAAAAGTTCAACTTTTTATATTTTAGTTTGAGTTAGGGTCAGGTTAAGCTGAACCAATCTGAAAAAACACTTACAGTTTTATATGTTTTGTCACAAAAAAATTCATATTTTTGGTAGATATATAAAAATCAAGCAACTCAAATTCAGCCTTCAAGATAGCATCACAAATTGAATTATAAGTTGAATTTATGAAACTGAGAAGGAAAGCAACAATAAGAGAATGCAACAAACCTTCCACATCAACATAAACATCACGATTAAGTTTACGATTAAGGTTGAATCGGTATAAAAAGATGGCCCCGAAGAGCAAAAGCACAAGGGCACCACAACTTGAACCAACTGTTACAAGCTTTAGTTTTGACTTTCTAGGAGAACCTAAGAAAAAAAGTCAAAAACGCCCTTCGAATCAAAGAATAGGAATATTTAAATAACTCTATTGATGAGATTTAACAAAGAAAATGAACCTGCAACAACAGAACTAGAAATGCAAGGTTGGTGCAGTTTGGTGCCACAGTCAAGAGATGTTCCTGTAAAACTGAATAACAAACTTAAGATTATTAGCTGAAGTACCCTTTACTAATGACCAAAAGCTACACACTTGACCAAAATAGGTTGATCTTTTGGACCAAGTTTATTACTTTTACCCATCGCCTTATCATTCGTTTATAACATGAGATCTTTCATATAGATAGATAATTAAATTTCTCTTGTACAAAGATTGTTTGACTTCTGAACATCAAAGATGATTACTTACTTGAATACGTGACTCGAGAATAACTTCTCGGGGATTTTTCCACTTAGATCGTTGGACGAAAGATCCCTGCAAAATGAATAAAAAATTATTAATAAGCAACAAGAACATAAAAATGTAAGTTCAAATCTCCTCAAATTCGCAAGATTTGGCGGTCCCACCTTTAGTATTTAAGGAAGTCAAAAGGGATGAAAACTATCTTACAAGTATTTTAGGTTGGTGAGTTGATTCCAAAAGGTTGGTATAGAGCCACTGAACTTATTTCGTGTAAGATTCAAATTTTGTAAGTTCACCAAGCTACTAAGATCAGGCAACTCGCCGGATAAATTGTTATCATGTAAATCCCTGCACAAAATATGACGAACGTAAAAAAAATTCTTCAGTATGAATATCCCATCTTTGAGTTATTTAGATGCAAATAAACTAACACATACCATAAGAGATACTTTGCAATTTTTAACGATATAATTGATCATCACACGTACTTCATGGTCACAAATATATGACCATTGGGGTTAAAACAAAAGTTGGAAAATCTTTCTTTGGGATATGCAAATCACCATAAGTTGGTGTTAGTTTACTCTATCCTAAAAAGAAGTATACTTTTGACTCTTGAAAGTCAAACATAGAGATATTAAAATTAGATTTACTATTGAGCATTCTATTTTTCTTATCTGAAAAAAACCCTTTGCATAGCAACTCTTTAAAGCTTTTATTTAATATTCAAACTCTTCTTACAAATTAAAAAACAGTCTCCTCTAAATTTCAAAGTTAAACAGTAGCTGTTTTGACACCTCAAAAGTCAAATTTGGACAACATAATTCATTTTGTACCCACATATACATACATTAGTAACAAATAAGAACCTTAATCGCCTTTTGAAATAAAATAAGAACTTCAATCTAGTACCAAACTTACAAGCTGGTTAAAAACTTTAATTCGGTTATGGCACTTGTGAGTTTTCCTGTAAAACCAAGTGAACCCAAGCTCCTGCCAATACACCAAAACTTATTGTTAGCTTTACAACTTCATTAGTGAACCATTTTTGTACTTCTAAAACCTTCAAAATAAGAATAAAATTAAAAATATACAAGGAAATGACGTTTCCGCCTTGATGATCACATATAACATGAGACCAGGTATAACATGGGCTAACTAAAGAACCACTCCAATCTTTTATTCTCCCGTTGGTGTCGTTTAAATCCTTTGAAAGCCTCATTAGAGCTTCAACTGTAACAAACAGAAAATATATCAGTTATGATCTTAAAGTATACATAGGATCAATCACATGGTAATATCAAGTTGGTTTTTGGGTGTTTTAACCAGCAAAAAGCTTAAGTTTTGTAAAGAAGCTAATGGTGTGCGTACCTTCAACATCACGTTGAATTTCAGAATAACAGTGGCTCAACAACAAAAGCAGAATAATGCAGTGAACCAACAGCTTGATATGCAGATGCCAATAGTAACATGGTCCATATAAACGCGTTGATTTGACGTACAAATTAATGTTTCCAAAATTCCCTTTGTATTCCCTTGATGAATCTGTAAATAAACGGAATTATAATTACAGAAATAAACAAACTTATTATCAAGGCAAATAAAACAATCCTTTTACAGTTACATACACCTATCCAAAGAAGATCATGATCAAATATAGTAGCAGAAAGTTGCAAAAACTAGAACCATTTCAACATATACCTAAGCAAACTCTAAAGTAATAAATGTAATTTGCAAAATTTAAACATCTAATCATCGTTATCATCATCATAATCATCGGAACAAAAGAAGGCAAAGAATAATAAAATAATAAAAAAACAAAACAAATGAACCTTTTTGACATCTCCCTCCAAAAGCTTGATTCTTGGCCTATTTTCTTATGAAAAAAGGATTCATATCACCCTAAACTTTGTTTAAATGGTGTTTCAAGTTTTTAAAATCCGAACTGTAAATCAGATAATTTTCATTCAAAAGATTTATTGTAATCATTTTGAATATATAGTTACTCTTTTGATTGGCTACTCCTGCATGCAATCCTACAACCTATGAAAGTACACCCTTTTACAAGAAATAATAAAATTATATACAAAAATACTATTGTTAGTCAGTCAGTAAATAAAAGATAATAAAATGGAACACAAGAACAAAGTCAAGGGTCAAATAATACTCATCACCATAAAACTAGCATACTGACTTTAAATGAAAATTTAGCTCTAACTGCCTCCATAAAACAAAACATGAAAGCCCCACTACATAATACTCGTAATAAGAAAAATGAACACAATATATACTACGTACTAAAAAAGCCACATATAAGAGTGTTGTGTGTGAAATAATTTAAAGAAATAAAAAAACTTACTTGTTGTAGCCATGGATGTTGGAGAAGAGGGTGAATCAAGAAACAGAGAAAATTATAATTATTAATAATGATGAAAAGAATCATGATTGATGTATTATCTGAAGTTTGTGATTGATGAGGTTACTAAGTGTTGAGGACCCACGAAGCATTAGGCCAAAGAATTGGAATTAGCATGGAATAGGAACTTAAAAAATTATGGAAGAAATTCTAATTCCTTTTGAAAATACGAATGCAAATGTGATATGATTTGATGAGGGCAAGTTGATTGTTGAACATAAAGATTGATAGTGAGAATCATACTCAGCATAAAAACAAAAGCTATCTTTTTGTGGAAAAAGGATGGATGCTTTTAAATTATTTTCTAATCTAAAAATAGAATAAAAATTATTTCGAATTTTCTATGAGCCATACATCTTAATTTTAGGATTTTATCATAATTCATAATGATGAACCATGGACATGACTTTTATTTCACAAGTAGGTTTCATGAAAAAAATATTATACAAACAATGCATTAAGCTTTCACCGTTTATGTAATCCAAGAAGATCATACTTTTTACCTAGATGTATGCGATTCTCATAAACATTTCTAACTCTTTTTTCTGAAGATATATGAACTAAAATCTCTCGTGATGATATCAAAATTTCAACTACTAAACTATCGTAGATGAATCAGAAACGAAACATATTGATAGACCTAATAATATAAACTTCAAATTAAAGCTTAACAATTTAGTAAATTAGGTCTATTTTAAGTTTACGTTTGGTTACATATATATCATTAATGTTCATGTTTGCTGCGATAACTGTTTTGAAATAAAAACAAAACTCTTTATGCAAAGATGCTTTAAACGAAGAATAAGCAGGAATTTATCATACTAGAATACTTAGAATGAGTGACAAGTGAGATGATATATTTGATACTATTAGTGACTAGTGACATTATAATAATGATAGTAGTAGTGGAATGACATTAGATGCTTCACCATTATATGAATTGTAACATAAGATGCTTTCAAATTGTCAAACTTACATGTGGAACAATTTTTAAAAATATTAAAGGAAAAAGAGATATGTTCCCTTTTAGTTTTGATAATATTTGATATTTAATTAATGTGCTTAATTTACAATTGCTTCATAAGAAAGTTAAACTTTAGTTTTTTAATAATTTTATATATATACACAGGATTGATTAAAGTAAGAAAGAATCATAATCCACAACTATTACGGAGTATTTATTGTTGTATTTGTGGGTATAAAGTCGTTGTAATCGTTTGGTCTCTTCTAGTTGTTTGCTAGGGAGTTTTTTTTGATAAAATGTCACCATTCAAAAGAAAAGTTGTATGTGATTAATTACATTACACTAACATTAATGTTGAGGGAGATATAAAGAAACAAGATAAGGGAAAATGTAACTTTTTTCTTTTCTAAATAATCATCAAAAGATAGGGAGCTAAAAGATGAGGGGTGCTTTTTGTAAGATCGATTTAAATTTTCGTCAAATGACACCTTTTACCGTATACATTTATATTTAGAAAGTTTTGCAACAATGATCAAACACATATCTATGTATTTGAGTGCGGATTGTGAGGTTCAACTTCCATATTTTTTTATGGAAATAATTTTGGATATAAAGTTTTACTTTTAAAATGAGATGACATCACTGTAAGAGAGAAGGCATGGTGAAGAGCAAGAAGTTATTAATTTTACGAATTACGAGTAATATGATATAACAAAAAATTAGTCTGTGAATCTTTTTTGTATTCCTTATTTGTAACTGCAGCATTGCATTTTTTTTTTTTTTGTTGTTGTTGAGCTGAATGATATTTGGAGCATAATGATTTGTGGGAAGAACATAACAGTTGAGTTATAAACATGAAACACAACAACAACAACAACAACAAAACCTAATACTACATAAGTGGTTTATAAGGTAGGTGATATGTAGACAATCATTCCCTTATCCGAGAATAAAGATAAGTCATTTCTCCGCCCAGAGTGAAAACACTCTCAAAAGTAGAAAAAGTCATCCCTCTCTCTATTCGACGGATAGAGAGATTGCTTCCGAGTGGAACTCCGGTCAATATGTAGGAAAAATTTTAAAAAATAAAATAAAATTGAGACGCCATGAAAATGGTAAAATTAAATTTCAATGGGTTTTAAATTCTACCTGAGTTATAAACATGTAAGTTATCTTGAATTCTTAATAATGTGAGCTAATTTATTTATTTCTTAATATAAGTGAAGAGGCTATCACAATGAGTCCCCGATCTTATTGAGAGTCCAAATATGAGTTACACCATTCCGAAAGTATTGTTATTAGTTGTAAAAAAAATTATATGAGATTGCTTAAATGGACGTGTGGTAAGACCATGCAAGATATGATTCCAAATGGTGTTTTTAGAGAAAACTTAAAAGTTAAGAACATCACCCTCAAGTTGAGGGAAGGACGACTTAGATGGTTTGGGCATATTTTGAGGCGCCCACCTACAGCTCCAGTTAGGAGAGTTGAGACCCTCATGGTGTAGGATTAATGTGTAAGGTACAAAAAATAACTATATAGCTAAATTCATTTGAGCCTTCGGGATCACACATATATACACCTAGACGTCAAATTATATATGTATATGATGTATAGATATATTACCCAAGTTACGAAACAAGTTGAAATACTCCATTATGAATTATTGATTAATTAATTTTAAATGAATATTTGAAATTAGTTATGATTAAATTAAATGAATATTTAAATGATACTCCATGATTAACTAATTAATTAATAGTTTGATTAATTAGTTAACAAAATAAATTTGTTACTTGGTGACTACGTAGTACGTACGAAACAACTGGAAGGTAAATAGAATTGGAAACAAATCTTTTGTACGCGTAATTCTCCACCGACTTAGGGTCGGTTTGTTTCACTTATATATAGATCCATTTGTTTTTGCAAAGTAACTAATGAAAAATAAAAAGGAAAACACATACTCATTGTTGCTGTCCCTCTCGAATTCCAAACAACCCCAAGATTCCTTTTCATTTTATTTCGACGTATAAAAGTTTCGACGTATAGAAAATATTTTTATAGCTTTATTATAATAATTTGATTATTATAATAATTTACTTGGGTTGGACTAGCATCCATTGGCGTTGTCTGAAAGTGTAGTGGACTTTTTAAAGAGACGGTCATACCCTTTGATCGTAGGTTTCTCTCCGTTCATCAGTTTCTTCAAGAAAGGTATACCGTTTACTCCTCTTTTATTTTTATATTCATGACAATTATTATTGGTGTAACTGGATCCTTGAGATGAATTTATCGTGTGCATGTTTTACTAAATAAGTGGTTATTTAATCTTGTAATTTTTTTTGTTCATAAAATAATAAAAGATTATTATTTTAATTATCCGATGCGTTAATCTGAATTGTTAAAAGTACACACGATTTTCCTTCAGTGGTATCATGAGCCACTTTTACACCGTCTTAATTGTCGCGTGATTTTCTTAGATCTAGCTTTGTGGTGAATTGGTAAAAGTCAAAACCCTTATGGTTTTAAAAGTCAACTTTGTTGATTACCTCATGACGCACAAATAAGATTTGAAGAAATTCACTATTTAAATTTTGAATTTAGAAAATTATGGCTTGGATAATTGTTGGTTATTTAATATTTATTTTATCCCATGATTATACACATGCATTGTAACCATGGACAAGCCATATATAGGTTTAATAATATTGTTATTAAATTGTGATTGCATACATAGCCCATAATGCCCCGACCAATGTGTGATTGTTGTGATTGTTGGTTACGGCAATTTTATGCCATGTTGTTTTTGATTTAATTGGAGACCATAGAAGCCAAAGTTGTATTTTGTTTATTTTCAATTTTATAGTATTGTATTTAGGTTTATTTCAATTTGTAAATGTACTAGACTAGTCGTATTTTCAATTTTGAATAAATGTAATAAGATGAAGATTGAAGATAAAGATGCAACTTGGAGCTTGACTTAGAAGATGGCGAACAGGTCAAGTTAACAACGATGACGTTCGACATGTTTTCACTTGAATCTTGAATCAAGTGGGAGCTATGGATTGTCCTTAGTTTGATCTCTTGATCCCATGACGGCTCATGGGATCAAGCATAGGATATTTTGGGCTAGGCTATGTATGTGTGTGATGCATGGTTGTGTTTTATTTATTGCATTTTATATTTAATTGTTGATTATGATATATGCAAATTGTTTTTGATGAAAACATCAAATAAAATCGGTAACGAGTTTCAAAGATTAAAATTGATGATTTTAAAAATGTTAAACTCTAACGAGTTTAAAGTTAAATGTTTTTTGAAACTCAAATAATATATATGGGTGACATATTTTAAAATTGTTTTAAAACGATACACGTTTATGTATTTGTTAATTTTTATATAAAATAAAATAACAAACTAGACACACAAACACGATCGACATATATAAATGGTTAAAATGTTTTAACAATTTAGTGTAACGAATCTTGTGTGCATGCATTATTCGTTAACACAAACTTTTTCAATATACCCGTCAAATTTAAGTCATGCCATCCAATGAGCTTGCAAACACTCCTCGTTATTTTTTGATTACGGTGAGACCTAATTGAATTATAGCCACGAGGTGGATTTTTAGTTACAAGTGAGACTAGGCTAAATTTCCACTGTTTCCAAATTGGACGACTTAATCGTATTCACGGTGAGACCTGAGTTCGAGGCAAAGATGGGACAAACACGCCAGTAGATAATAGTAGTTTTTTGGACTACACATATCTCTAGGTCCCATAAAGATCTAAGAGTTGTACTTGTGATGCAATTGGTACCCGCTACTTACCAATAGACTCCATAACTACTAGCTGATCAACAGATGTGGCTATGGAACCTCTATGTGGATCTTAGGATTTCGTAAATTAATTGTTTTTAAAATATATAAAAATTTGGGTAGTTAATTTATTAAAGTTTTATATCGAAAATACTAAATTGAATCTTGTTCTTTTGTAGATGTCAAACAATCAAAACTTAAACCAAAACAATCTCCGTTCTTTGCTGGAGAAGGAGAAACTCAATGGTTCAAACTTCCTAGACTGGTACCGCAACTTGGGAATCGTTCTCAAATATGAAGGAAAGTTGAACAAAATTAAAGAACCCTTACCCGATGCTCCTCCTGAGACAGCTACTGCTGCTCAACAAACTTCTTATCAGAAGTTGTTCGATGAGCAAGATAAGATAGCTTTAATCATGCTTGCTAGTATGACTCCTGACCTCCAAAAGGAAATGGAAGATCGTACAGCATATGATATGATGACTGAGCTGAAAAATATGTTTCAGAAACAGGCTAGTCAAGAGTTATATGAAACTTATAAGCTTCTTTAAACATGCAAAATGGAGGAGGGTCAATCAGTGAGCTCTCATGTCTTGAAAATGAAAAGCTACATTGACCGATTGGAAAAACTTGGAACTACCTTGCCGCCAAACTTGGCTATGAACACGGTTTTGGCTTCACTACCAAAATCGTACCACCAATTTGTGATGAATTACAATATGCAAGGTTGGGAGAAATCTCTGGCAGAGGTGCATTCGATGCTTAAAACTGCTGAACAGAATATTCCATCTAAGGTTTCCAATCCGGGTGTCCTGATGATTAGGGATGGTAAGGTGAAAAAGAATAAGCCGAAAACTTAGGAAAAAGGAAAAGGCAAGTCAATTGCTAAGAAGAAGATTCCACCACCTCCTAAGAAAGAAAACCCAGCAAAAGACGCCGAATGTTTCCACTGTGAAAAAGTTGGCCACTGGAGGAGGAACTGTCCTTCCTACCTATCTGAGTTGAGAAAAGGCAAAGCTGGAGAAACCAGCAAATTAGGTATATTTCATATACAGTTATATACTTTTTCTAGTGATTCCTAGATTTTTGATACTGGTTGTGGTACTCACATCTGTAACAATATGCAAGGAATGAGAAGAAGTAAGAGACTGAAGAAAGATACACTAGACTTAAGAGTGGGCAATGGGGATCGAGCAGCTGTTGAAACTATTGGAACTTATGAGCTTACTCTACCTAGTGGTCTTATTGTTTTGTTGGAACAATGTCATTATGCTCCTAGTATTACGAGCAACGTAGTTTCAGTTTCTCTTTTGAAAGATATTGGTTTTGAACTTACACTTACGCACTTTGGTATTTCAGTTTCTAAGGATACTATCTTTTATTTTAATGCTTATCCACGTGATGGTATTTTTGAAATTGATATGCATGGTGTGATTTCAAATAATAATTCTGTATATACTTGTACTGCCAAACGAATCAAGCAAGACTTGAATAATACCTATCTATGGCATTGTCGTCTTGGTCATATAAACAAACAACGCATTTCAAAACTCCAATCTTATGGGCTTCTGGAATCAACTGGCTCTGAGTCATTTGATGTGTGTGAGTCATGTTTATGTGGAAAGATGACAAAGGCTCCTTTCTACGGTTTAGGTGAAAGAGCTAAAGATCTTTTAGGACTAATACATACTGATGTATATGGCCCTTTTAGAACTATGTCTAGACATGGTGAATCATACTTCGTTACATTTACTGATGATTACAGTAGATACGGTTATGTTTACTTGCTGAAACATAAACATGAAGTTTTTAAAACGTTTAAAATCTTCCAAAATGAAGTAGATAATCAACTTGGAAAGACCATTAAAGCCCTTCGCTCTGATCGAGGAGGGGAATACATGAGTCGAGATTTTTTGGACCACCTGAAGAATTGTGGGATCATCTCACAGTTCACTCCACCTTACACACCACAACACAATGGTGTGTCTGAACAGAGGAATCGAACTTTACTTGATATGGTTCGATCTATGATGAGTCTAACTACTCTACTAATGTCATTTTGGGGTTATGCATTAGAGTCTGTTGCACGCATACTCAATATGATTCCAACCAAGAAGGTAGAAAAGACACCATATGAGTTATGGCATGAAAAGAGTCCTAAGTTGTCTTATTTGAAAGTCTGAGGTTGTGAAGCGTATGTGAAACGTGACACTTCAAACAAGTTAGAACCCAGAGGTATCAAATATCACTTTGTGGGATACCCAAAGGAAACAATGGATTACTACTTTTACTACCAAGCTGAAAATAAAGTGTTTACTGCTCGGTTTGCTGAATTCTTTGAAATAGATCTTCTCTTACAAGAAGTCAATGGGAGTAAAGTCGATCTTAAAGAAATTTAAGAATCACAAAGTAACACACCTTCTGAAGGCACTAGCCAACCGCACGTTGAAGCTGAACACATTGTTGGTGAGCCAGAACGTGCTGCACCTGTAATTCGTAGACCTAGTAGAACTCCTCATCGACCTGAGAGGCTAAATCTTCTGATTAATTCAGATGAACCTCATCTAGGGGATTATGATGAACCCTCTAGCTACAGTGAGGCCATATCAGATCCAGAGTCTGACAAATGGCGAGATGCTATGAAGGCAGAGATACAGTCCATGTATAACGACCCTCATTTTTCCATTCTATATTTCTCATTTTTTTCATTCTATACTTTTTCTTATTAAATGCCCAACAATATAATTAAACTTAATAATTAAACTTTAATCAATAATTATTAAGCATTAAGAATTATAAAATATAATGATTAACTTTGTAAATGACAAGTTGATAAAAGATAAAAATAATAATAAAGGACTTATTAACTTTTGTGAATAAATAAATAACTTTAAAACTTGTGTACTTAAAATAATTAAACTTGAATAATTAAGGAATCATTTGAACTAATCTAAAATACAAGGGCATAAGTGAAAAAGTTAAACCCTAACCCTAATAAAACCCTAGCCGATTTTAGAAGGGCAAAATTACCCTTCTACCCCTCTAATTTTCAGCCCAAACCAACAACTCTAACCCCCTCTTCAAGATAACTTGTTCCCTAAGTAATTCCTTATTAAACCCAATAATCCTAACACTCCTATAAATAGAGGCCTAACCTAAACCTTTTCAATGTACCAAATCACAACAACAATTCTCTCTCTCAAATCTCTCTCCCTCTCTCCCTATTTCGGCTCCCAAAATCGAAATCACCACCACCATCCATCGAAATCATCATCAATCTTTAAGGTGATCTTCAAGTGTTCTTCACGTTCTTCGTGTTCTTCAAGAATCTTCAAGGAGTTCTTCAAGTTTTTCAAGGCTTTGATCTTCAATCTTCATCGTGTTCATCACTTCTTTGTTAATCATCTTGAATCTTCAAAGGTATAACATAAACCCTAACTTGTTTACATAATCTTTGATCTTTAATTCATGTTATAAACTTGTTTATTCATAAATATATATATAAACACACCTAGATCTATATATACATGAAATATATATATATATATATATATATATATATATATATATATATATATATATATATACATGAAATATATATATATATATATATATATATATATATATATATATATATATATATATATATATATATATATATATATATATATATATATATTTGTATGTATGTAAGTCGACCAAGAAGAAAAAAAAAAGGGAAAAAGGAAACTTTGATCTTTAAACCCTAGGTTATTACATGAAAGATTTGTTTATGGTTAATTTAGGAAACAAAATAAATATATATACATATACATATATATCGACATATACATATATATATACATGAAAAAAATATTATATATATATATATATATATATATATATATATATATATATATATATATATATATATATATATATATATATATATATATATGTACATACATATATACGAATTACATATACATATATATATAAAACCCTAATTACTTAAAACCCTAATTCATTAAACCTAACCCTAATTATTTAATACCACTTTAATTATTAAAACCATAATCATTACCTAATCATTACTACATTAAATAAAATCCTAATTTACTAAACCCTAGGACATTAATTACTAAACCCTAGTTATTAAATACTACTTTAATTAACTAACCCTAATTAATGAAACCCTAATACTACTTATACTATTAATTAATATGTATACATTATTACTATTACTAACACCTATAACCTACTACTTATACTGTAACATAAAAACATTCTGGGATATGTATTAGAGATGTATAGATCTTCGAACTTTCTTGACTAATGGTTTCTACGAAACTCTAGGTGAAAGAGTTTGGATTTTCAGATTTAAAGGGTTCTATAGCTCAAGCCCCTAGACCTGAAATGGCCATTCAAAGGAAAAGGGGTGATTGGAAGCTTATCTAATACGGCAAGTATCCTAAAATGGAAAACACTCTTAAAAGTAGAAACTTTCTAGTTATAGAAACTTACTAAAGTAAGGAACCTACTAAAAGTGAAAACTTTCTAAAAATAGAAATTTACTAGAAAAGGAAAACGAACTATACTTAAAACACTATCATACTTAAACATTTACTTAAACATGGGCAAAAACACTTACTACTCTTAAATGTCAATAGGTTGACTTTCTGTTCGTTCCAACTTTCTATTCCAAGGAATAATCGTCATCTCTCTCTGCTTACTAAGGTGAACTCATAGCCCCACTCTTTACTGCTAGCAAACTTACTTACTTTTATTAGGGTGAGACACATGCTGTTTTTACATTTTACACTTTAGACACAAGTACCAACCGCTAAAACTATGCTATACCCGGCTATGTCCGGCTAAGTCCCTACAGTGATATTTTTAATTGCTCGTTGATTGCATGCTTAATTATTGAGGGTAGGCCTATCGGGAGTAATGTCCCCGATACATTTGACTAAGTCTTTGTATTACTTAATAATGAAATTAAACCGACAAGGATAGACACAACTTGTCATTGGGGCAAACTTGAACGTTTAGTTTAAATATCACGCCTTGGCATAACTTTTTGATCCAGCAGAAGATCAACTTTACAAACTAAATCTTGTGGTCTAAAACAACGGTCAAACTTATTTGTTAAACCTATGAACTTCACTAAACCTTTTTGGTGGACACTTTAGCATGTTTTGTCTCAGTTGCTGTTTGATCAAGTTATTTATCTACTGCTTATGTTGTAGTGACCCGAACTTTTCCATGTTTATATATATATTAATTGAGATTGATATTTACATGATTAAATGTTTCCAACATGTTAAGCAATCAAACTTGTTAAGACTTGATTAATTGAAATATGTTTCATATAGACAATTGACTACCCAAGTTGACCGGTGATTCACGAACGTTAAAACTTGTAAAAACTATATGATGACATATATATGGATATATATATAGTTAACATGATACTATGATAAGTAAACATATCATTAAGTATATTAACAATGAACTACATATGTAAAAACAAGACTACTAACTTAATGATTTTTAAACGAGACATATATGTAACGATTATCGTTGTAAAGACATTTAATGTATATATATCATATTAAGAGATATTCATACATGATAATATCATGATAATATAATAATTTAAAATCTCATTTGATATTATAAACATTGGGTTAACAACATTTAACAAGATCGTTAACCTAAAGGTTTCGAAACAACACTTACATGTAACGACTAACGATGACTTAACGACTCAGTTAAAATGTATATACATGTAGTGTTTTAATATGTATTTATACACTTTTGAAAGACTTCAATACACTTATCAAAATACTTCTACTTAACAAAAATGCTTACAATTACATCCTCGTTCAGTTTCATCAACAATTCTACTCGTATGCACCCGTATTCGTACTCGTACAATACACAGCTTTTAGATGTATGTACTATTGGTATATACACTCTAATGATCAGCTCTTAGCAGCCCATGTGAGTCACCTAACACATGTGGGAACCATCATTTGGCAACTAGCATGAAATATCTCATAAAATTACAAAAATATGAGTAATCATTCATGACTTATTTACATGAAAACAAAATTACATATCCTTTATATCTAATCCATACACCAATGACCAAAAACACCTACAAACACTTTCATTCTTCAATTTTCTTCATCTAATTGATCTCTCTCAAGTTCTATCTTCAAGTTCTAAGTGTTCTTCATAAATTCTACAAGTTCTAGTTTCATAAAATCAAGAATACTTTCAAGTTTGCTAGCTCACTTCCAATCTTGTAAGGTGATCATCCAACCTCAAGAAATCTTTGTTTCTTACAGTAGGTTATCATTCTAATACAAGGTAATAATCATATTCAAACTTTGGTTCAATTTCTATAACTATAACAATCTTATTTCAAGTGATGATCTTACTTGAACTTGTTTTCGTGTCATGATTCTGCTTCAAGAACTTCGAGCCATCCAAGGATCCGTTGAAGCTAGATCCATTTTTCTCTTTTCCAGTAGGTTTATCCAAGGAACTTAAGGTAGTAATGATGTTCATAACATCATTCAATTCATACATATAAAGCTATCTTATTCGAAGGGTTAAACTTGTAATCACTAGAACATAGTTTAGTTAATTCTAAACTTGTTCGCAAACAAAAGTTAATCCTTCTAACTTGACTTTTAAAATCAACTAAACACATGTTCTATATCTATATGATATGCTAACTTAATGATTTAAAACCCGGAAACACGAAAAACACCGTAAAACCGGATTTACGCCGTCGTAGAAACACCGCGGGCTGTTTTGGGTTAGTTTATTAAAAACTATGATAAACTTTGATTTAAAAGTTGTTATTTTAAGAAAATGATTTTTATTATGAACATGAAACTATATCCAAAAATTATGGTTAAACTCAAAGTGGAAGTATGTTTTCTAAAATGGTCATCTAGACGTCGTTCTTTCGACTGAAATGACTACCTTTACAAAAACGACTTGTAACTTATTTTTCCGACTATAAACCTATACTTTTTCTGTATAGATTCATAAAATAGAGTTCAATATGAAACCATAGCAATTTGATTCACTCAAAACGGATTTAAAATGAAGAAGTTATGGGTAAAACAAGATTGGATAATTTTTCTCATTTTAGCTACGTGAAAATTGGTAATAAATCTATTCCAACCATAACTTAATCAACTTGTATTGTATATTATGTAATCTTGAGATACCATAGACACGTATACAATGTTTCGACCTATCATGTCGACACATCTATATATATTTCGGAACAACCATAGACACTCTATATGTGAATGTTGGAGTTAGCTATACAGGGTTGAGGTTGATTCCAAAATATATATAGTTTGAGTTGTGATCAATACTGAGATACGTATACACTGGGTCGTGGATTGATTCAAGATAATATTTATCGATTTATTTCTGTACATCTAACTGTGGACAACTAGTTGTAGGTTACTAACGAGGACAGCTGACTTAATAAACTTAAAACATCAAAATATATTAAAAGTGTTGTAAATATATTTTGAACATACTTTGATATATATGTATATATTGTTATAGGTTCGTGAATCAACCAGTGGCCAAGTCTTACTTCCCGACGAAGTAAAAATCTGTGAAAGTGAGTTATAGTCCCACTTTTAAAATCTAATATTTTTGGGATGAGAATACATGCAGGTTTTATAAATGATTTACAAAATAGACACAAGTACGTGAAACTACATTCTATGGTTGAATTATCGAAATCGAATATGCCCCTTTTTATTAAGTCTGGTAATCTAAGAATTAGGGAACAGACACCCTAATTGACGCGAATCCTAAAGATAGATCTATTGGGCCCAACAAGCCCCATCCAAAGTACCGGATGCTTTAGTACTTCGAAATTTATATCATATCCGAAGGGTGTCCCGAAATGATGGGGATATTCTTATATATGCATCTTGTTAATGTCGGTTACCAGGTGTTCACCATATGAATGATTTTTATCTCTATGTATGGGATGTGTATTGAAATATGAAATCTTGTGGTCTATTGTTACGATTTGATACATATAGGTTAAACCTATAACTCACCAACATTTTTGTTGACGTTTAAAGCATGTTTATTCTCAGGTGAATACTAAGAGCTTCCGCTGTTGCATACTAAAATAAGGACAAGATTTGGAGTCCATGTTTGTATGATATTGTGTAAAAACTGCATTCAAGAAATGTAACAACCCAAACCAACACCCGACATAATCCTTGTGAAAATACGAAATAAAAAAAATTTCTGTTGCAGACCATCGGCGCGCCGCGCCATATGGCCCGCGCGCCGCGCCATATCTGGCTGTCCCCGGGACTTTTTAACCGCGAAAAGATTGACTAGTTCTCGGCACTTTTAGACAAAATGCTTTTTACCATACTACCAAATATGTAAAACTAACATGTTTCAAACATAAAATTAAAGTTTTACAAGCGGGGCCCACATCGGCCGTTTTACGAGTTTAGTACAATTTACGAGTTTCGACCACCAAAAAGTTTAAGTTCCAAACTACACAATGAGCATGGCGTTTGGGATTAAACCACCCAACTATCGGTCAAACTCCAAGAGCTACTAAAGCCAAAAGTGTCCCCTAGCATCAAGCGGGATCTCTAGTCCAAAACGATGCCCTTACCCTTGTCCAAAACCGAACCTATAAAATGGTAAACAACGAGAGGGTAAGCAAAGCTTAGTAAATGCAATAATTATACGAATACATATATAATTATACCTACTTGCATACACTTACACAACCGCAAACATGCTAGCAAACAACATTAGCTTATCGTCGCAATATCAAGCTATAAATCTCCAATACCACAAGCTAGCATAACAACCGCATATAAATATAACTCGAATAATATAATATGCTTACAACACAAATAACCATGGTTAACCAATAGTACAAGGGAACGGCTCTCGCGAAAACGCCATCGGTGTTCATAACATCCGTTAGGGCACTTAACACCTCGCACCACTAACCCCTAGGGTGGCACCTTAACACCTCGGCACTTCACCCCGAGTGGCATCTTAACACCTCGATGCTTCACTCATTATTTTACGGAGTGGTGTCTTAACACCTCGACACTACACTCCTAGGTGGCATCTTAACACCTCGATGCTACACCCGAGTGGCATCTTAACACCTCGATGCTACACTCTTCACGTGAAACGTGGTGTCTTAACACCTCGACACTACACATTTCACGCTACAACAAATAGATACATTATATACATACGCATATAATTATTCCACTCACCTCAAAGTCTTGTGAAAAGATACCCGAGCTTGCGAAACCTCAAAGTAACGTACCTATCACATTATACATATAATCAAACGCAAACTCAAGTTGGTCAACCGATCCTTTCACCATTCCAAAGCCATTTTGACCCAAGGCGCAATTTACCCATTTGAACCCTTAACCCTAATTTTGGGTCAACACACACCAAAACCCTAATCATTAACCAAGATGGGTTTAAAACACTTTTAAATCACAAAGTTAACTCATTTTCACACATGCAAGACCACTTAGGTCATTAAAGACCCATTTGACCCATTTCAAGGTCAACACACCTATTTGGGTCATCCATGCCCAATTAACACCCATTTACATATCATTGAAGTGTTCTAGTACTTTAACTAACTAATTAGGTTCATAAACATAAATTAACACTTTGAAAACCCTAATTAGTTACCTTTGAGTCCACATGACCCAAATTCACCCAAAACCCCCAATTTACTAGCAAATGGGTTTTGTGTGCTAACTAACCCAAGCCCTAACCCTTAATACAATTAAAGTAAGAAATTGGGTTTTAGAACGTACCAACACAATCACTACGTAGCTAGCGACTAGATGAACGACTTTAAAACACGCACCTAGACCCGATTCAACCTCCTTCTTCTTTTAATGGAGCTTTCTCACTCTTGAAGTGCACTCTCTCTCTAAAATTGAAGTGGAGAAGATTTGGTGGTTGTGAATGGAGTAATGAAGCTCCCAAAACTGATCTAAGGCATTTAATTAGGCCCTTAAGTGTTTTTACCAAAATACCCTCAAAATATCTAATTTAAAAAGAAAGGGGAATCTGTCGCAGGCAAGTGGCGCGGCGCGCCAGAAGGCTGCGTGGCGCGCAATATCACCAGGCCAGATTCTGACTTCTTTTTAAATGTACAACAAGAACCCCACTTCAAGTAGCTTATTTACACATGTGTACACAACAAATATTCGGGTCTTACAACTCTCCCCCACTTAGATTAGATCACGTCCTCGTGATCCGCACCAAAACTAGAAGTTAAACATTTCTACCTTGAACATTTCCGTTTCCAATGCGGACTTGCACATGTAGCAATCACCCATCCGGGTTCTCATTTCCATTCGATCAAAATTCTCACCACTCACTCGGAAGTATACCGTGGAAACACCATAATATTTTTTTCCAAAAGCCTTATCATTTTATCATAACAACGATATCGGGTAATCAACCCGACAAAACAACCACAACTGCTTGCTCCTACGCCGAGTATCCAAACTAGTACCCTACACTCCACAATCTTCCTAAAAGTAGTACAATCCATCGACAATCATTGTCGTCACGTCTAACAATCGTGGAATATTCGGGAATCATCCCGACACTTTCCGAAAATCTCTCGTATCCCTCTATCGGGAACTTCGCCATACCGTCTCACGTTGCTAACCACTTTCGCAATTAACCCCAAAGTCCAACTTGGGACTTTTTCGAAGACCATCGAAGCTTTCCTTTCCTAAATGAGCGACACCCGTTCGCTCATCACGTCCACTAGATAGGAACTTTTCCGCATTCTCCGGCGTTGGTCATACTAAATAATCCTTCCAAGGACTCGCTATAAGATATTCGAACCTCGGTCTTTCAAATCATTTGAGTGTCAACGCTCGCTAAACATCACACTATACCACCGTTGTAAATTCGAGTTTCTCACCGGTAACCAAAATCAAAGCAATCACATCATCGGGGTCAAAAGTTACACTAGTAGGTATAAGGAGGCACCTGACATTGTGTTATCCAACTCCGATTACTAACACCGAGTCTCCCAGACTCGACCCTTACGGGGTCTACTCCTGATGTCACACGTCACCTAACTACACGCGGTCACATAAATCTAACGAACCTTACGGCTCGACACCCATGACTTCCTAGCAGCACCTGCTAGTCACTATCCACCTAGGCCGCATAGCTAGTCTACTTATATTCCATCTCAACACTAAGGAGGCGCTTGGAACACCAAGGCTTACACCTTTCCAACTTGGTCCTAACCATTAACCCGGTTACCTACATACATAAGGATAGTTAACCACCAAGACTCTACTCGCACACGAACGCGATTAATGGAAATGCCTCTAGAACGGCACACCGCGTACACCCCCAAAATCATAAAAGAAAAGAGTGGCCGTCAAGAGCGTACAACACTCGCCACACAATCACAAAACCGCCATTGAAATTGAATCGTCAATTAATCATTAATTCGAAGATTATTCCAATAACTAAATACACACTTGCACGCATTCCGAAACGTGCAATACACACAACATCCGAAGTCTATAATGATCACTTAGAATACGCGAAGTCGTCACGTATTCTTCCAACTTCTTTAGGCAATCATTCTCTAAGAGTCAACATTAATAACCAAATTGTCACCCGCAATTTACTAAAGTCCACAATTCCTAGCACAAAGTTTGCTCAATCCCTTATATCGGGAAGAACTTAACCGATCTCGTGCCAAGATATCAATCCCCTAGCGTACCCTTACCAAGTACAATGCTAACAACCACCAAGTCTCAACCTAATGTCAACAACCCAAAAGATGAAGGCCAAGTAAAAATGAATCCTTACGGATAACACCTTCCACCTAACACCCCTCTTAGTACGCATACACGGCTAATACGCATCTACCACAAGTATTTGATCAGAACACAGCTATTGTATCACTAGTCACACAACATGGTCCTCATGACCGAACCACCGGCGTATACAACCAGTAGTTTTCAATACTAACAATAAGAAGGTTATTCAATACAAAACTCAAGGTGTACAAAAACGGCTATCGTGATATATCTGTAGTGCACAAAAACGGCTATTGCAACACTACCAATAATATGTGTGTGAAACACGGCTACCACACTATTAATACCAATGTGTGAGTAAAACCGACTATTACTCACAACCATGTGCACAAAACGGCTATGTGCACAATTCCTACGGGCAATTAAAATCGTAAATATACAAGTAACGGTTCTTCCCGAGAGCCGCTTGCCATCCATCACAACCAAGGGTGGTAACGAAGAGTTAATCCTTCCGGATATCCCTCATCACCTATCACAAGTCAAACGCGGTCAACAGAGAGATGACCCCAAATAAACACATATATCTAATTTCCTCGTAGTACACAAAATGGCTATTTTGTAACTACTACCCAAAGTATACGACAACGAGGCATCGTACCCTTTCTCAAATCCCATTACGCTTCCTCGGTAGGAATATAAATCCTAATAAAGTCGACACAATTTCTTTGATGTAACACTACCAACTTCCCAAAGTAGAACCTCGTTCCTAAATCAAATCGTCAAGATTACAAAGTCAAACGATTTCGCCATTTACCGTCGTACACGACCATACTTGGCGTCGGTCCCTCTTCCTGAATTCTCGAGAGCTAAATTCGATAATAATAAATACTAACGTCTACCGTCACCCGATTGCGCCACTAAAGTGATGACACAATGTCAACATAACACGTATCCTTTTAGAACGAAATTACCGCTACCCGCAAGGTAGACTTTTCCAACTATCAAATCCTTTCTACCCGTTACCACTACGAAAGCATCCGGTCAACGATACACACATGCTCTCAAGGGTTTCACCCACTTCACTACAAACGCGAACACGCGCTCACAACCTAACGCCAAAGTTCGTTCTCATGGCTTAGTGGATTCATTTACCCTATCACTAAGAAATGCTTGATTGCACCAAGTCTTACGCCCTCGTCCGTCAATACAAATGTCATCATAGGGTGTTTCCATTAGGAATGTCACCCGCATCAATACTACGTATTACCACTATGCATTCGTCCCCAGGGCGCGTTTCCACGAGTCAATGACTCAGGCGCTACCTTGGTGCACTATCATCAAAACCATCAACAAATCGAATCTTCACCGAGTTCACTTGAGTCTAAATAGATCTCGAAGCAAAGTTAAAGTCCCTAATACATACACGAATCCATCGGCACAAATAAACAATAATAAGGCATATTTGTACCAAAGACGAAATACCTGAAACATCATCGTTGGACCCTTGCTCTCCACTGATCATCAGATAGTCACGCTCTAACCTCCTAACCCGATCTACAAACGATTCGGAACATTCCGACTTACGGTGTCCCTTCTTTTGGCAAATAAAGCACTTGATCGTGCTTAAAGGTACACTCGTACAATCCCGTGCAAAATGACCCCGTCCTCCGCACCGAAAGCACGTAGGCCCATAACCTGTCTTACTCCTCTTCTTCACTTTTTCAACACCTCCGGGCGTACTTCTCGCCCTTTTACTAGGAGCACCTCTTGATTCTAACTTTCTTTTACCCAAAGAGTGATCAGCAAATTTTGAAGCATGAGATTCAATCCCCATAGCTGCTCCTTCGTCACCGTCACCTTGAGGTTTAGGAAACCTCTTTTCTAACTCTTCCTTCACGACCTTAGGCACTCGGTCTCGAACCATCTCGGTCACTATTCCCTCGAACGACTCTTGGAGAACTTGCTTAACCTTGTTGGCGAAAATCAAGATATAAACTCCGCCTCAATCTTTAATGTTAACTCATCCTTCCCCTCATGAATAGGCGCGTCCGTTCCGGTTCCATCTTCCGTCTTCATTCTAAAGAATGCATATAGATTAAACAACGAAACGAAAAGGAACGACATACATATACCACACTACTCCATCTCGCTCAACAATCGTCGTACATTACTTGTTTGACACGATTTGCGCCCGTAACAATGGTAGCTAATCATTGTTACGCGAGCACGTCGCATTAACTTGCTAGTACAACGTCCATCTCGCTCTAAGCTCGCTAAACATACATAAAAAATAGCGCATGATTAGTTACATAAACCTATGCACAAACCAATCCCGATCCGACCCAAAGTCCTACAAGTCCCGCATAGCGCACACACAAAAAGTCTAAGTCTAGGCGCCTATCTCAAGTCACCTAAATCCCTTAGACCATGCTCTGATACCACTTGTAACAACCCAAACCAACACCCGACATAATCCTTGTGAAAATACGAAATAAAAAAAATTTCTGTTGCAGACCATCGGCGCGCCGCGCCATATGGCCCGCGCGCCGCGCCATATCTGGCTGTCCCCGGGACTTTTTAACCGCGAAAAGATTGACTAGTTCCCGGCACTTTTAGACAAAACGCTTTTTACCATACTACCAAATATGTAAAACTAACATGTTTCAAACATAAAATTAAAGTTTTACAAGCGGGGCCCACATCGGCCGTTTTACGAGTTTAGTACAATTTACGAGTTTCGACCACCAAAAAGTTTAAGTTCCAAACTACACAATGAGCATCACGTTTGGGATTAAACCACCCAACTATCGGTCAAACTCCAAGAGCTACTAAAGCCAAAAGTGTCCCCTAGCATCAAGCGGGATCTCTAGTCCAAAACGATGCCCTTACCCTTGTCCAAAACCGAACCTATAAAATGGTAAACAACGAGAGGGTAAGCAAAGCTTAGTGAATGCAATAATTATACGAATACATATATAATTATACCTACTTGCATACACTTACACAACCGCAAACATGCTAGCAAACAACATTAGCTTATCGTCGCAATATCAAGCTATAAATCTCCAATACCACAAGCTAGCATAACAACCGCATATAAATATAACTCGAATAATATAATATGCTTACAACACAAATAACCATGGTTAACCAATAGTACAAGGGAACGGCGCTCGCGAAAACGCCATCGGTGTTCATAACATCCGTTAGGGCACTTAACACCTCGCACCACTAACCCCTAGGGTGGAACCTTAACACCTCGGCACTTCACCCCGAGTGGCATCTTAACACCTCGATGCTTCACTCATTATTTTACGGAGTGGTGTCTTAACACCTCGACACTACACTCCTAGGTGGCATCTTAACACCTCGATGCTACACCCGAGTGGCATCTTAACACCTCGATGCTACACTCTTCACGTGAAACGTGGTGTCTTAACACCTCGACACTACACATTTCACGCTACAACAAATAGATACATTATATACATACGCATATAATTATTCCACTCACCTCAAAGTCTTGTGAAAAGATACCCGAGCTTGCGAAACCTCAAAGTAACGTACCTATCACATTATACATATAATCAAACGCAAACTCAAGTTGGTCAACCGATCCTTTCACCATTCCAAAGCCATTTTGACCCAAGGCGCAATTTCAACCCATTTGAACCCTTAACCCTAATTTTGGGTCAACACACACCAAAACCCTAATCATTAACCAAGATGGGTTTAAAACACTTTTAAATCACAAAGTTAACTCATTTTCACACATGCAAGACCACTTAGGTCATTAAAGACCCATTTGACCCATTTCAAGGTCAACACACCCATTTGGGTCATCCATGCCCAATTAACACCCATTTACATATCATTGAAGTGTTCTAGTACTTTAACTAACTAATTAGGTTCATAAACATAAATTAACACTTTGAAAACCCTAATTAGTTACCTTTGAGTCCACATGACCCAAATTCACCCAAAACCCCCAATTTACTAGCAAATGGGTTTTGTGTGCTAACTAACCCAAGCCCTAACCCTTAATACAATTAAAGTAAGAAATTGGGTTTTAGAACGTACCAACACAATCACTACGTAGCTAGCGACTAGATGAACGACTTTAAAACACGCACCTAGACCCGATTCAACCTCCTTCTTCTTTTAATGGAGCTTTCTCACTCTTGAAGTGCACTCTCTCTCTAAAATTGAAGTGGAGAAGATTTGGTGGTTGTGAATGGAGTAATGAAGCTCCCAAAAATGATCTAAGGCATTTAATTCGGCCCTTAAGTGTTTTTACCAAAATACCCTCAAAATATCTAATTTAAAAAGAAAGGGGAATCTGTCGCAGGCAAGTGGTGCGGCGCGCTAGAAGGCTGCGCGGCGCGCAATATCACCAGGCCAGATTCCGACTTCTTTTTAAATGTACAACAAGAACCCCACTTCAAGTAGCTTATTTACACATGTGTACACAACAAATATTCGGGTCTTACAAGAAACTGATTTCGATGTAGCATATTTGTATTGTAAACCATTATGTAATGGTCGTGTGTAAACAAGATATTTTAGATTATCATTATTTGATAATCTACGTAAAGCTTTTAAACCTTTATTTATGAAATAAAGGTTATGGTTTGTTTTAAAAATGAATGCAGTCTTTGAAAAACGTCTCATATAGAGGTCAAAACCTCGCAACGAAATCGATTAATATGGAACGTTTTTAATCAATAAGAATGGGACATTTCAGTTGGTATCCGAGCGTTGGTCTTAGAGAACCAGAATTTTGCATTAGTGTGTATTATTGAGTTTGTTAGGATGCATTAGTGAGTCTGAAGTTCGACCGTGTTTACTTGAAAAATGATTGCTTAACAAATTTTGTTGGAAACTATATATTTTTAACATGTGAATATTATGTGATATATTAATCTCTTAACGTGTTTGATATTATGTGATAGATGTCTACCTCTAGAACAAGTCCCATTGACTCACCTAATAATAATGAAGAGTCAAATGTAAATTGGAATGATTCGTGGACTGATTCACAAGTTCCCGAAGAGGAACAGGAAGAAGAGTCGGAACCGGAAGAAGAATCGGAACCGGAAGAAGAATCGGAACCGGAAGAAGAAATAGAACTGGTGGGGGAAATAATAAAACGGTTAAGTAAAAGAAAATCCTCAACCAACGTCACCAAGGTTAATTATGGTCAATGGTGTTTCCGCCAAGGAAGCAAAATATTGGGAGGATTACCAATTCTCCGAAGAATCGGATTCCGATGAAAATTCCGATGATGTTATAGAAATTACCCCAACTGAATTTAAAAAGGCAAAAGAAAATAATAAGGGAAAGGGCATAAAAATAGAGAAATCTAATTCCAACTCCGATGAACTTTATATGTATCGTCAACCCCCGAAGTCCTTAAGTTGTAACAATGACCCGGGAACCTCTAAACCACCAGGTTTTTCTAAACCAATGTGGATTACGACGGCTCGTATTAGGGGAACATCATATATCCCTAGAAACTTGGCAAAACGAACCAAAACCGAAGAAGAAGAAACGAGCGAGTCGGAATAAGATAGTTGTATTCGTGTGGTGTAATATATGTAATATAGTGTGCTTATGCTTTATGATATATGTAAAAAATTGCTTGTATTAATAAGTATTTTTTATGAATCTAACTCTTGTCTATTTTACAGTATAAAAACACAAAATGGATAGACAACCCAATATTTTAAGAGACCTACCCGGAGACATGATTGATGAAATCTTGTCTAGAGTCGGTCAGAATTCTTCGGCACAACTATTTAAGGCGAGATCAGTTTGTAAGACATTCGAAGAACGTTCCAAGAATGCCTTGGTTTATAAAAGGCTTTCGTTCGAAAGATGGGGGATATCACATTGGGAAACTCATAAGTTACGATGTGTTTACTTTGACGCATATATTGCGGGGAACCCAAATGCTATTTTACGCAATGGGTTAAGAAATTATTTTGACTCAAGATATCCGAATATTGGACTTCGTGATTTAGAAAAAGCGGCTAACATGCAACATAAAGAAGCATGTTATGCTTACGGATTAGTAATGTTCGCTTCTCACCAAAGTGAGAACAAGAACATCGGGCTACAACTATTAAACAAAACGTTTCCACAAGTGACGGAGTCGGTAATTGGGGTAAGAAATGAGGTTTTTAGATTGTTACGGGACTGTTGGACATTACGTAACCCTCGTCCCTTTGACGACGTTACAACACGCTGTCTTATCAACGGCCATAACGGTTATGTTCCACAAGACCAAGGATGGGAAGTAATCCTAGTAAAACCAGAATGCATGACTTGTTCCTGGACGTATGAATTACGTGTCTTTATTGCCTTTGCTGAACGACTTGTGTACTAGCTAGAATTATCTTCACAACTATCTTATATCAAAGTTATTGTGTGCTATATTTCATGCTTTATGTAAAATAAGCGGTATTGTAAGTTTGTAAAATATTGTATAAAAGTTTGAACGCGAAATAGTATTACAATCAGTTTTTCATATAGAATTGTAGTAGTTGAATTGTATATTAGCTACTAAGTATGAACTTAACGGGTAGGTACTACCTGAATTTAAACTTATAAAACGCTAATATGAAGAAAAAGCTTTTATAAATGAGTTCATATTATGCTACGAAATACTATTAACTACTCTTAATATTCTGTATGATTAACTTGTTCCATTTGATTATTTTGAAGGAAATGGCACCGACTACTCGACACACCGTGAATATGAATGAAGAGGAATTCCGTACTTTTCTAGCTTCAAACATAGCCGCAGTACAGGCTGCGCTACATACCAACAATAACCTTGGATCTGGCAGTACAGGAAATCGTGTAGGATGCACCTACAAAGAATTCACTGCCTGCAAACCTTTGGAATTTGATGGAACCGAAGGACCGATCGGATTGAAACGGTGGACCGAGAAGGTCGAATCGGTGTTTGCCATAAGTAAGTGTACTGAAGAGGACAAAGTGAAGTACGCTACGCATACCTTCACAGGTTCTGCGTTAACATGGTGGAATACCTATCTAGAGCAAGTGGGACAAGATGATGCGTACGCACTACCGTGGTCAGCATTCAAGCACTTGATGAACGAGAAGTACCGTCCCAGAACCGAGGTCAATAAGCTCAAGACAGAACTTAGAGGGTTACGAACCCAAGGATTTGATATTACCACGTACGAAATACGATTCACAGAATTGTGCCTATTATGTCCGGGAGCATTCGAAGATGAGGAAGAGAAGATCGACGCGTTTGTGAAAGGATTACCGGAAAGAATCCAAGAAGATATAAGTTCACACGAGCCCGCCTCCATACAACAGGCATGTAGAATGGCTCACAAACTAGTGAACCAGATTGAAGAAAGAATTAAAGAACAGACTGCTGAAGAGGCCAATGTGAAGCAAGTCAAAAGAAAGTGGGAGGAAAACGGTGATAAGAATCACCAATACAACAACAACAACAATTACAATTATAATCGCAACAATTATCCCAACACTCGCAACATCAATCGCAACTACAACAAACGGCCCAACAACAACAACAACAACAACAATAACAACAACAACAACAACAGCAACTACAACAATCATCCCAACAACAATAATAACCGCAACAACAACAACAATCAGAAGCAGCTATGCCAAAGGTGTGAAAAGTATCACTCGGGGTTCTGCACCAAATTTTGCAACAAGTGTAAAAGAAATGGTCATAGCGCGGCGAAGTGTGAGGTCTACGGACCAGGGGTTAATAGAACAAAAGGAACAAATGGTGTCGGAACGAGTAATGGCGGAGCAAGTAGTGTCGGAGCAAGTTATGCCAATGTAGTTTGTTATAAATGTGGAAAACCGGGCCACATTATTAGAAATTGCCCGAACCAGGAGAACACGAATGGACAAGGCCGCGGAAGAGTTTTCAATATTAATGCGACAGAGGCACAGGAAGACCCGGAGCTTGTTACGGGTACGTTTCTTATTGACAATAAATCTGCTTACGTTTTATTTGATTCGGGTGCGGATAGAAGCTATATGAGTAGAGATTTTTGTGCTAAATTAAGTTGTCCATTGACGCCTTTGGATAGTAAATTTTTACTCGAATTAGCAAATGGTAAATTAATTTCAGCAGATAATATATGTCGGAATCAAGAAATTAAACTGGTTAGCGAAACATTTAAGATTGATTTGATACTAGTAGAGTTAGGGAGTTTTGATGTGATAATCGGTATGGACTGGTTGAAAGAAGTGAAAGCAGAGATCATCTGTTACAAAAATGCAATTCGCATTATACGAGAAAAAGGAAAACCCTTAATGGTGTATGGAGAAAAGGGCAACACGAAGCTACATCTTATTAGTAATTTGAAGGCACAAAAACTAATAAGAAAAGGTTGCTATGCTGTTCTAGCACACGTCGAGAAAGTACAAACTGAAGAAAAGAGCATCAATGATGTTCCCATTGCAAAAGAATTTCCCGATGTATTTCCGAAAGAATTACCGGGATTACCCCCACATCGATCTGTTGAATTTCAAATAGATCTTGTACCAGGAGCTGCACCAATAGCTCGTGCTCCTTACAGACTCGCACCCAGCGAGATGAAAGAACTGCAAAGCAAATTACAAGAACTTTTAGAGCGTGGTTTCATTCGACCAAGCACATCACCGTGGGGAGCTCCTGTTTTGTTTGTCAAGAAGAAAGATGGTACATTCAGGTTGTGTATCGACTACCGAGAGTTGAACAAACTTACCATCAAGAACCGCTACCCACTACCGAGAATCGACGACTTATTTGATCAACTACAAGGCTCGTCTGTTTATTCAAAGATTGACTTACGTTCCGGGTATCATCAAATGCGGGTGAAAGAAGATGATATTCCAAAGACTGCTTTCAGAACACGTTACGGTCATTACGAGTTTATGGTCATGCCGTTTGGTTTAACTAATGCACCAGCTGTGTTCATGGACCTTATGAACCGAGTGTGTGGACCATACCTTGACAAGTTTGTCATTGTTTTCATTGATGACATACTTATTTACTCAAAGAATGACCAAGAACACGGTGAACATTTGAGAAAGGTGTTAGAAGTATTGAGGAAGGAAGAATTGTACGCTAAGTTTTCAAAGTGTGCATTTTGGTTGGAAGAAGTTCAATTCCTCGGTCACATAGTGAACAAAGAAGGTATTAAGGTGGATCCGGCAAAGATAGAAACTGTTGAAAAGTGGGAAACCCCAAAAACTCCGAAACACATACGCAAGTTTTTAGGACTAGCTGGTTACTACAGAAGGTTCATCCAAGACTTTTCCAGAATAGCAAAACCCTTGACTGCATTAACGCATAAAGGGAAGAAATTTGAATGGAATGATGAACAAGAGAAAGCGTTTCAGTTATTGAAGAAAAAGCTAACTACGGCACCTATATTGTCATTGCCTGAAGGGAATGATGATTTTGTGATTTATTGTGACGCATCAAAGCATGGTCTCGGTTGTGTATTAATGCAACGAACGAAGGTGATTGCTTATGCGTCTAGACAATTGAAGATTCACGAACAAAATTATACGACGCATGATTTGGAATTAGGAGCGGTTGTTTTTGCATTAAAGACTTGGAGGCACTACTTATATGGGGTCAAAAGTATTATATATACCGACCACAAAAGTCTTCAACACATATTTAATCAGAAACAACTGAATATGAGGCAGCGTAGGTGGATTGAATTGTTGAATGATTACGACTTTGAGATTCGTTACCACCCGGGGAAGGCAAATGTGGTAGCCGATGCCTTGAGCAGGAAGGACAGAGAACCCATTCGAGTAAAATCTATGAATATAATGATTCATAATAACCTTACTACTCAAATAAAGGAGGCGCAACAAGGAGTTTTAAAAGAGGGAAATTTAAAGGATGAAATACCCAAAGGATCGGAGAAGCATCTTAATATTCAGGAAGACGGAACCCGGTATAGGGCTGAAAGGATTTGGGTACCAAAATTTGGAGATATGAGAGAAATGGTACTTAGAGAAGCTCATAAAACCAGATACTCAATACATCCTGGAACGGGGAAGATGTACAAAGATCTCAAGAAACATTTTTGGTGGCCGGGTATGAAAGCCGATGTTGCTAAATACGTAGGAGAATGTTTGACGTGTTCTAAGGTCAAAGCTGAGCATCAGAAACCATCAGGTCTATTTCAACAACCCGAAATTCCGGAATGGAAATGGGAAAACATTACCATGGATTTCATCACTAAATTGCCAAGGACTGCAAGTGGTTTTGATACTATTTGGGTAATAGTTGATCGTCTCACCAAATCAGCACACTTCCTGCCAATAAGAGAAGATGACAAGATGGAGAAGTTAGCACGACTGTATTTGAAGGAAGTCGTCTCCAGACATGGAATACCAATCTCTATTATCTCTGATAGGGATGGCAGATTTATTTCAAGATTCTGGCAGACATTACAGCAAGCATTAGGAACTCGTCTAGACATGAGTACTGCCTATCATCCACAAACTGATGGGCAGAGTGAAAGGACGATACAAACGCTTGAAGACATGCTACCGAGAAAGTGCAGGTCTCCGATTTGTTGGAGTGAAGTGGGGGATAGACAGATTACGGGTCCGGAGATTATACAAGAAACTACCGAGAAGATCATCCAAATTCAACAACGGTTGAAAACCGCCCAAAGTCGACAAAAGAGCTACGCTGACATTAAAAGAAAAGATATAGAATTTGAAATTGGAGCGATGGTCATGCTTAAAGTTGCACCTTGGAAAGGCGTTGTTCGATTTGGTAAACGAGGGAAATTAAATCCAAGGTATATTGGACCATTCAAGATTATTGATCGTGTCGGACCAGTAGCTTACCGACTTGAGTTACCTCAACAACTCGCGGCTGTACATAACACTTTCCACGTCTCGAATTTGAAGAAATGTTTTACTAAAGAAGATCTCACTATTCCGTTAGATGAAATCCAAATCAACGAAAAACTTCAATTCATCGAAGAACCCGTCAAAATAATGGATCGTGAGGTTAAAAGACTTAAGCAAAACAAGATACCAATTGTTAAGGTTCGATGGAATGCTCGTAGAGGACCCGAGTTCACCTGGGAGCGTGAAGATCAGATGAAGAAGAAATACCCGCATCTATTTCCAGAATATTCGTCAACACCTTCAACAGCTTAAAATTTCGGGACGAAATTTATTTAACGGGTAGGTACTGTAGTGACCCGAACTTTTCCATGTTTATATATATTAATTGAGATTGATATTTACATGATTAAATGTTTCCAACATGTTAAGCAATCAAACTTGTTAAGACTTGATTAATTGAAATATGTTTCATATATACAATTGACCACCCAAGTTGACCGGTGATTCACGAACGTTAAAACTTGTAAAAACTATATGATGACATATATATGGATATATATATAGTTAACATGATACTATGATAAGTAAACATATCATTAAGTATATTAACAATGAACTACATATGTAAAAACAAGACTACTAACTTAATGATTTTTAAACAAGACATATATGTAACGATTATCGTTGTAAAGACATTTAATGATATTCATACATGATAATATCATGATAATATAATAATTTAAAATCTCATTTGATATTATAAACATTGGGTTAACAACATTTAACAAGATCGTTAACCTAAAGGTTTCAAAACAACACTTACATGTAACGACTAACGATGACTTAACGACTCAGTTAAAATGTATATACATGTAGTGTTTTAGTATGTATTTATACACTTTTGAAAGACTTCAATACACTTATCAAAATACTTCTACTTAACAAAAATACTTACAATTACATCCTCGTTCAGTTTCATCAACAATTCTACTCGTATGCACCCGTATTCGTACTCGTACAATACACAGCTTTTAGATGTATGTACTATTGGTATATACACTCCAATGATCAGCTCTTAGCAGCCCATGTGAGTCACCTAACACATGTGGGAATCATCATTTGGCAACTAGCATGAAATATCTCATAAAATTACAAAAATATGAGTAATCATTCATGACTTATTTACATGAAAACAAAATTACATATCCTTTATATCTAATCCATACACCAACGGCCAAAAACACCTACAAACACTTTCATTCTTCAATTTTATTCATCTAATTGATCTCTCTCAAGTTCTATCTTCAAGTTCTAAGTGTTCTTCATTTATTCTACAAGTTCTAGTTACATAAAATCAAGAATACTTTCAAGTTTGCTAGCTCACTTCCAATCTTGTAAGGTGATCATCCAACCTCAAGAAATCTTTGTTTCTTACAGTAGGTTATCATTCTAATACAAGGTAATAATCATATTCAAACTTTGGTTCAATTTCTATAACTATAACAATCTTATTTCAAGTGATGATCTTACTTGAACTTGTTTTCGTGTCATGATTCTGCTTCAAGAACTTCGAGCCATCCAAGGATCCGTTGAAGCTAGATCCATTTTTCTCTTTTCCAGTAGGTTTATCCAAGGAACTTAAGGTAGTAATGATGTTCATAACATCATTCAATTCATACATATAAAGCTATCTTATTCGAAGGGTTAAACTTGTAATCACTAGAACATAGTTTAGTTAATTCTAAACTTGTTCGCAAACAAAAGTTAATCCTTCTAACTTGACTTTTAAAATCAACTAAACACATGTTCTATATCTATATGATATGCTAACTTAATTATTTAAAACCCGGAAACACGAAAAACACCGTAAAACCGGATTTACGCCGTCGTAGAAACACCGCGGGCTGTTTTGGGTTAGTTTATTAAAAACTATGATAAACTTTGATTTTAAAGTTGTTATTTTAAGAAAATGATTTTTATTATGAACATGAAACTATATCCAAAAATTATGGTTAAACTCAAAGTGGAAGTATGTTTTCTAAAATGGTCATCTAGACGTCGTTCTTTCGACTGAAATGACTACCTTTACAAAAACGACTTGTAACTTATTTTTCCGACTATAAACCTATACTTTTTCTGTATAGATTCATAAAATAGAGTTCAATATGAAACCATAGCAATTTGATTCACTCAAAACGGATTTAAAATGAAGAAGTTATGGGTAAAACAAGATTGGATAATTTTTCTCATTTTAGCTACGTGAAAATTGGTAATAAATCTATTCCAACCATAACTTAATCAACTTGTATTGTATATTATGTAATCTTGAGATACCATAGACACGTATACAATGTTTCGACCTATCATGTCGACACATCTATATATATTTCGGAACAACCATAGACACTCTATATGTGAATGTTGGAGTTAGCTATACAGGGTTGAGGTTGATTCCAAAATATATATAGTTTGAGTTGTGATCAATACTGAGATACGTATACACTGGGTCGTGGATTGATTCAAGATAATATTTATCGATTTATTTCTGTACATCTAACTATGGACAACTAGTTGTAGGTTACTAACGAGGACAACTGACTTAATAAACTTAAAACATCAAAATATATTAAAAGTGTTGTAAATATATTTTGAACATACTTTGATATATATGTATATATTGTTATAGGTTCGTGAATCAACCAGTGGCCAAGTCTTACTTCCCGATGAAGTAAAAATCTGTGAAAGTGAGTTATAGTCCCACTTTTAAAATCTAATATTTTTGGGATGAGAATACATGCAGGTTTTATAAATGATTTACAAAATAGACACAAGTACGTGAAACTACATTCTATGGTTGAATTATCGAAATCGAATATGCCCCTTTTTATTAAGTCTGGTAATCTAAGAATTAGGGAACAGACACCCTAATTGACGCGAATCCTAAAGATAGATCTATTGGGCCCAACAAGCCCCATCCAAAGTACCGGATGCTTTAGTACTTCGAAATTTATATCATATCCGAAGGGTGTCCCGGAATGATGGGGATATTCTTATATATGCATCTTGTTAATGTCGGTTACCAGGTGTTCACCATATGAATGATTTTTATCTCTATGTATGGGATGTGTATTGAAATATGAAATCTTGTGGTCTATTGTTACGATTTGATACATATAGGTTAAACCTATAACTCACCAACATTTTTGTTGACGTTTAAAGCATGTTTATTCTCAGGTGAATACTAAGAGCTTCCGCTGTTGCATACTAAAATAAGGACAAGATTTGGAGTCCATGTTTGTATGATATTGTGTAAAAACTGCATTCAATAAACTGATTTCGATGTAGCATATTTGTATTGTAAACCATTATGTAATGATCGTGTGTAAACAGGATATTTTAGATTATCATTATTTGATAATCTACGTAAAGCTTTTAAACCTTTATTTATGAAATAAAGGTTATGGTTTGTTTTAAAAATGAATGCAGTCTTTGAAAAACGTCTCATATAGAGGTCAAAACCTCGCAACGAAATCAATTAATATGGAACGTTTTTAATCAATAAGAACGGGACATTTCAGGGTGTCCCGGAATGATGGGGATATTCTTATATATGCATCTTGTTAATGTCGGTTACCAGGTGTTCACCATATGAATGACTTTTATCTCTATGTATGGGATGTGTATTGAAATATGAAATCTTGTGGTCTATTATTATGATTTGATATATATAGGTTAAACCTGTAACTCACCAACATTTTTGTTGACGTTTTAAGCATGTTTATTCTCAGGTGATTATTAAGAGCTTCCGCTGTCGCATACTTAAATAAGGACGAGATTTGGAGTCCATGCTTGTATGATATTGTTTAAAAACTGTATTCAAGAAACTTATTTTGTTGTAACATATTTGTATTGTAAACCATTATGTAATGGTCGTGTGTAAACAGGATATTTTAGATTATCATTATTTGGTTATCTACGTAAAGCTTTTTAAACCTTTATTGATGAAATAAAGGTTATGGTTTGTTTTAAAATGAATGCAGTCTTTGAAAAACGTCTCATATAGAGGTCAAAACCTCGCAACGAAATCAATTAATATGGAACGTTTTTAATCAATAAGAACGGGACATTTTAGTTGGTATCAGAGCGTTGGTCTTAGAGAACCAGAATTTTGCATTAGTGTGTCTTATCGAGTTTTTTAGGATGCATTAGTGAGTCTGGACTTCGACCTTGTTTACTTGAAAAATGATTGCTTAACAAATTTTGTTGGAAACTATATATTTTTAACATGTGAATATTATGTGATATATTAATCTCTTAACGCGTTTGATATTATGTGATAGATGTCTACCTCTAGAACAAGTCCCATTGACTCACCTAATAATAATGAAGAGTCAAATGTAAATTGGAATGATTCGTGGACTGATTCACAAGTTCCCGAAGAGGAACCGGAAGAAGAGTCGGAACCGGAAGAAGAATCGGAACCGGATGAAGAAATAGAACCGGTGGAGGAAATAATAAAATGGTTAAGTAAAAGAAAATCCTCAACCAACCGACCAAGGTTAATTATGGTCAATGGTGTTTCCGCCAAGGAAACAAAATATTGGGAGGATTACCAATTCTCCGATGAATCGGATTCCGACGAGAATTCCGATGATGTTATAGAAATTACCCCAACTAAATTTAAAAAGGCAAAAGAAAATAATAAGGGAAAGGGCATAAAAATAGAGAAATCTAATTCCAACCCCGATGAACTTTATATGTATCGTCAACCCCCGAAGTCCTTAAGTTGTAACAATGACCCGGGAACCTCTAAACCACCAGGTTTTTCTAAACCAATGTGGAAAACGACGGCTCGTATTAGGGGAACATCATATATCCCTAGAAACTTGGCAAAACGAACCAAAACCAAAGAAGAAGAAACAAGCGAGTCGGAATAAGATAGTTGTATTCGTGTGGTGTAATATATGTAATATAGTGTGCTTATGCTTTATGATATATGTAAAAATTGCTTGTATTAATAAGTATTTTTTTTTATGAATCTAACTCTTGTCTATTTTATAGTATAAAAACACAAAATGGATAGACAACCCAATATTTTAAGAGACCTACCCGGAGACATGATTGATGAAATCTTGTCTAGAGTTGGTCAGAATTCTTCGGCACAACTATTTAAGGCGAGATCAGTTTGTAAGACATTCGATGAACGTTCTAAGAATGCCTTGGTTTATAAAAGGCTTTCGTTCGAAAGATGGGGGATATCACATTGGGAAATCCATAAGTTACGATGTGTTTACTTTGACGCATATATTGCTGGGAACCCAAATGCTATTTTACGCAATGGGTTAAGAAATTATTTTGACTCAATATATCCGAATATTGGACTTCGTGATTTAGAAAAAGCGGCTAACATGCAACATAAAGAAGCATGTTATGCTTACGGATTAGTAATGTTCGCTTCTCACCAAAGTGAGAACAAGAACATCGGGCTACAACTATTAAACAAAACGTTCCTACAAGTGACGGAGTCGGTAATTGGGGTAAGAAATGAGGTTTTTAGATTGTTACGGGACTGTTGGACATTACGTAACCCTCGTCCCTTTGACGACGTTACAACACGCTGTCTTATCAATGGCCATAACGGTTATGTTCCACAAGACCAAGGATGGGAAGTAATCCTAGTAAAACCAGAATGCATGACTTGTTTCTGGACGTATGAATTACGTGTCTTTATTGCCTTTGCTGAACGACTTGTGTACTAGCTAGAATTATCTTCACAACCATCTTGTATCAAATTTATTGTGTGCTATATTTCATGCTATATGTAAAATAAGCGGTATTGTAAGTTTGTAAAATATTGTGTAAAAGTTTGAACGCGAAATATTATTATAATCAGTTTTTCATATAGAATTGTAGTAGTTGAATTGTATATTAGATACTAAGTATGAACTTAACGGGTAGGTACTACCCGAATTTAAACTTATAAAACGCTAATATGAAGAAAAAGCTTTTATAAATGAGTTCATATTATACTACGAAATACTATTAACTACTCTTAATATTCTGTATGATTAACTTGTTCCATTTGATTATTTTGAAGGAAATGGCACCGACTACTCGACACACCGTGAATATGAATGAAGAGGAATTCCGTACTTTTCTAGCTTCAAACATAGCCGCAGTATAGGCTGCGCTACATACCAACAATAACCTTGGATCTAGCAGTACAGGAAATCGTGTAGGATGCACCTACAAAGAATTCACTGCCTGCAAACCTTTGGAATTTGATGGAACCGAAGGACCGATCGGATTGAAACGGTGGACCGAGAAGGTCGAATCGGTGTTTGCCATAAGTAAGTGTACTGAAGAGGACAAAGTGAAGTACGCTACACATACCTTCACAGGTTCTGCGTTAACATGGTGGAATACCTATCTAGAGCAAGTGGGACAAGACGATGCGTACGCACTACCGTGGTCAGCATTCAAGCACTTGATGAACGAGAAGTACCGTCCCAGAACCGAGGTCAATAAGCTCAAGACAGAACTTAGAGGGTTACGAACCCAAGGATTTGATATTACCACGTACGAAAGACGATTCACAGAATTGTGCCTATTGTGTCCGGGAGCATTCGAAGATGAGGAAGGGAAGATCGACGAGTTTGTGAAAGGATTACCGAAAAGAATCCAAGAAGATATAAGTTCACACGAGCCCGCCTCCATACAACAGGCATGTAGAATGGCTCACAAACTAGTGAACCAGATTGAAGAAAGAATTAAAGAACAGACTGCTGAAGAGGCCAATGTGACGCAAGTCAAAAGAAAGTGGGAGGAAAACGGTGATAAGAATCACCAATACAACAACAACAGCAATTACAATAATAATCGCAACAATTATCCCAACAATCGCAACATCAATCGCAACTACAACAAACGGCCCAACAACAACAACAACAACAACAACTACTACAACAATCATCCCAACAACAATAATAACCGCAACAACAACAACAATCAGAAGCAGCTATGCCAAAGGTGTGAAAAGTATCACTCGGGGTTCTGCACCAAATTTTGCAACAAGTGTAAAAGAAATGGTCATAGCGCGGCGAAGTGTGAGGTCTATGGACCAGGGGTTAATAGAACGAAAGGAACAAATGGTGTCGGAACGAGTAATGGTGGAGCAAGTAGTGTCGGAGCAAGTTATGCCAATGTAGTTTGTTATAAATGTGGAAAACCGGGCCACATTATATAAATTGCCCGAACCAGGAGAACACAAATGGACAAGGCCGCGGAAGAGTTTTCAATATTAATGCGGCAGAGGCACAGGAAGACCCGGAGCTTGTTACGGGTACGTTTCTTATTGACAATAAATCTGCTTACGTTTTATTTGATTCGGGTGCGGATAGAAGCTATATGAGTAGAGATTTTTGTGCTAAATTAAGTTATCCATTGACACCTTTGGATAGTAAATTTTTACTCGAATTAGCAAATGGTAAATTAATTTCAGCCGATAATATATGTCAGAATCGAGAAATTAAACTGGTTAGCGAAACATTTAAGATTGATTTGATACCAGTAGAGTCCGGGAGTTTTGATGTGATAATCGGTATGGACTGGTTGAAAGAAGTGAAAGCAGAGATCGTTTGTTACAAAAATGCAATTCGCATTATACGAGAAAAAGGAAAACCCTTAATGGTGTACGGAGAAAAGGGCAACACGAAGCTACATCTTATTAGTAATTTGAAGGCACAAAAACTAATAAGAAAAGGTTGCTATGCTGTTCTAGCACACGTCGAGAAAGTACAAACTGAAGAAAAGAGCATCAATGATGTTCCCATTGCAAAAGAATTTCCCGATGTATTTCCGAAAGAATTACCGGGATTACCCCCACATCGATCCGTTGAATTTCAAATAGATCTTGTACCAGGAGCTGCACCAATAGCTCGTGCTCCTTACAGACTCGCACCCAGCGAGATGAAAGAACTGCAAAGCCAATTACAAGAACTTTTAGAGCGTGGTTTCATTCGACCAAGCACATCACCGTGGAGAGCTCCTGTTTTGTTTGTCAAGAAGAAAGATGGTACATTCAGGTTGTGTATCGACTACCGAGAGTTGAACAAACTTACCATCAAGAACCGCTACCCACTACTGAGAATCGACGACTTATTTGATCAACTACAAGGCTCGTCTGTTTATTCAAAGATTGATTTACGTTCCGGGTATCATCAAATGCGGGTGAAAGAAGATGATATTCCAAAGACTGCTTTCAGAACACGTTACGGTCATTACGAGTTTATGGTCATGCCGTTTGGTTTAACTAATGCACCAGCTGTGTTCATGGACCTTATGAACCGAGTGTGTGGACCATACCTTGACAAGTTTGTCATTGTTTTCATTGATAACATACTTATTTACTCAAAGAATGACCAAGAACACGATGAACATTTGAGAAAGGTGTTAGAAGTATTGAGGAAGGAAGAATTGTACGCTAAGTTTTCAAAGTGTGCATTTTGGTTGGAAGAAGTTCAATTCCTCGGTCACATAGTGAACAAAGAAGGTATTAAGGTGGATCCGGCAAAGATAGAAACTGTTGAAAAGTGGGAAACCCCGAAAACTCCGAAACACATACGCCAGTTTTTAGGACTAGCTGATTACTACAGAAGGTTCATCCAATACTTTTCCAGAATAGCAAAACCCTTGACTGCATTAATGCATAAAGGGAAGAAATTTGAATGGAATGATGAATAAGAGAAAGCGTTTCAGTTATTGAAGAAAAAGCTAACTATGGCACCTATATTGTCATTGCCTGAAGGGAATGATGATTTTGTGATTTATTGTGAAGCATCAAAGCAAGGTCTCGGTTGTGTATTAATGCAACGAACGAAGGTGATTGCTTATGCATCTAGACAATTGAAGATTCACGAACAAAATTATACGATGCATGATTTGGAATTAGGAGCGATTGTTTTTGCATTAAAGACTTGGAGGCACTACTTATATGGGGTCAAAAGTATTATATATACCGACCACAAAAGTCTTCAACACATATTTAATCAGAAACAACTGAATATGAGGAAGCGTAGGTGGATTGAATTATTGAATGATTACGACTTTGAGATTCGTTACCACCCGGGGAAGGCAAATGTGGTAGCCGATGCCTTGAACAGGAAGGACAGAGAACCCATTCGAGTAAAATCTATGAATATAATGATTCATAATAACCTTACTACTCAAATAAAGGAGGCGCAACAAGGAGTTTTAAAAGAGGGAAATTTAAAGGATGAAATACCCAAAGGATCGGAGAAGCATCTTAATATTCGGGAAGACGGAACCCGGTATAGGGCTGAAAGGATTTGGGTACCAAAATTTGGAGATATGAGAGAAATGGTACTTAGAGAAGCTCATAAAACCAGATACTCAATACATCCTGGAACGGGGAAGATGTACAAGGATCTCAAGAAACATTTTTGGTGGCCGGGTATGAAAGTCGATGTTGCTAAATACGTAGGAGAATGTTTGACATGTTCTAAGGTCAAAGCTGAGCATCAGAAACCATCAGGTCTACTTCAACAACCCAAAATCCCGGAATGGAAATGGGAAAACATTACCATGGATTTCATCACTAAATTGCCAAGGACTGCAAGTGGTTTTGATACTATTTGGGTAATAGTTGATCGTCTCACCAAATCAGCACACTTCCTGCCAATAAGAGAAGATGACAAGATGGAGAAGTTAGCACGACTGTATTTGAAGGAAGTCGTCTCCAGACATGGAATACCAATCTCTATTATCTCTGATAGGGATGGCAGATTTATTTCAAGATTCTGGCAGACATTACAGCAAGCATTAGGAACTCGTCTAGACATGAGTACTGCCTATCATCCACAAACTGATGGGCAGAGCGAAAGGACGATACAAACGCTTGAAGACATGCTACGAGCATGTGTTATTGATTTCGGAAACATTTGGGATCGACATCTACCGTTAGCAGAATTTTCCTACAACAACAGCTACCATTCAAGCATTGAGATGGCGCCGTTTGAAGCACTTTATGGTAGAAAGTGTAGGTCTCTGATTTGTTGGAGTGAAGTGGGGGATAGACAGATTATGGGTCCGGAGATTATACAAGAAACTACCGAGAAGATCATCCAAATTCAACAATGGTTGAAAACCGCCCAAAGTCGACAAAAGAGCTACGCTGACATTAAAAGAAAAGATATAGAATTTGAAATTGGAGAGATGGTCATGCTTAAAGTTGCACCTTGGAAAGGCGTTGTTCGATTTGGTAAACGAGGGAAATTAAATCCAAGGTATATTGGACCATTCAAGATTATTGATCGTGTCGGACCAGTAGCTTACCGACTTGAGTTACCTCAACAACTCGCGGCTGTACATAACACTTTCCACGTCTCGAATTTGAAGAAATGTTTTGATAAAGAAGATCTCACTATTCCGTTAGATGAAATCCAAATCAACGAAAAACTTCAATTCATCGAAGAACCCGTCGAAATAATGGATCGTGAGGTTAAAAGACTTAAGCAAAACAAGATACCAATTGTTAAGGTTTGATGGAATGCTCGTAGAGGACTCGAGTTCACCTGGGAGTGTGAAGATCAGATGGAGAAGAATTACCCGCATCTATTTCCAGAAGATTCGTCAACACCTTCAATAGCTTAAAATTTCGGGACGAAATTTATTTAACGGGTAGGTACTGTAGTGACCCGAACTTTTCCATGTTTATATATATTAATTGAGATTGATATTTACATGATTAAATGTTTCCAACATGTTAAGCAATCAAACTTGTTAAGACTTGATTAATTGAAATATGTTTCATATAGACAATTGACCACCCAAGTTGACCGGTGATTCACGAACGTTAAAACTTGTAAAAACTATATGATGACATATATATGGATATATATATAGTTAACATGATACTATGATAAGTAAACATATCATTAAGTATATTAACAATGAACTACATATGTAAAAACAAGACTACTAACTTAATGATTTTTAAACGAGACATATATGTAACGATTATCGTTGTAAAGACATTTAATGTATATATATCATATTAAGAGATATTCATACATGATAATATCATGATAATATAATAATTTAAAATCTAATTTGATATTATAAACATTGGGTTAACATCATTTAACAAGATCGTTAACCTAAAGGTTTCAAAACAACACTTACATGTAACGACTAACGATGACTTAACGACTCAGTTTAAATGTATATACATGTAGTGTTTTAATATGTATTTATACACTTTTGAAAGACTTCAATACACTTATCAAAATACTTCTACTTAACAAAAATGCTTACAATTACATCCTCGTTCAGTTTCATCAACAATTCTACTCGTATGCACCCGTATTCGTACTCGTACAATACACAGCTTTTAGATGTATGTACTATTGGTATATACACTCCAATGATCAGCTCTTAGCAGCCCATGTGAGTCACCTAACACATGTGGGAACCATCATTTGGCAACTAGCATGAAATATCTCATAAAATTACAAAAATATGAGTAATCATTCATGACTTATTTACATGAAAACAAAATTACATATCCTTTATATCTAATCCATACACCAACGACCAAAAACACCTACAAACACTTTCATTCTTCAATTTTCTTCATCTAATTGATCTCTCTCAAGTTCTATCTTCAAGTTCTAAGTGTTCTTCATAAATTCTACAAGTTCTAATTACATAAAATCAAGAATACTTTCAAGTTTGCTAGCTCACTTCCAATCTTGTAAGGTGATCATCCAACCTCAAGAAATCTTTGTTTCTTACAGTATGCTATCATTCTAATACAAGGTAATAATCATATTCAAACTTTGGTTCAATTTCTATAACTATAACAATCTTATTTCAAGTGATGATCTTACTTGAACTTGTTTTCGTGTCATGATTCTGCTTCAAGAACTTCGAGCCATCCAAGGATCCGTTGAAGCTAGATCCATTTTTATCTTTTCCAGTAGGTTTATCCAAGGAACTTAAGGTAGTAATGATGTTCATAACATCATTCGATTCATACATATAAAGCTATCTTATTCGAAGGTTTAAACTTGTAATCACTAGAACATAGTTTAGTTAATTCTAAACTTGTTCGCAAACAAAAGTTAATCCTTCTAACTTGACTTTTAAAATCAACTAAACACATGTTCTATATCTATATGATATTCTAACTTAATGATTTAAAACCTGGAAACACGAAAAACATCGTAAAACCGGATTTACGCCGTCGTAGTAACACCGCGGGCTGTTTTGGGTTAGTTAATTAAATACTGTGATAAACTTTGATTTAAAAGTTGTTTTTCTGAGAAAATGATTTTTATTATGAACATGAAACTATATCCAAAAATTATGGTTAAACTCAAAGTGGAAGTATGTTTTCTAAAATGGTCATCTAGACGTCGTTCTTTCGACTGAAATGACTACCTTTACAAAAATGACTTGTAACTTATTTTTCCGACTATAAACCTATAATTTTTCTATTTATATTCATAAATAGAGTTCAATATGAAACCATAGCAATTTGATTCACTCAAAACGGATTTAAAATGAAGAAGTTATGGGTAAAACATGATTGGATAATTTTTCTCATTTTAGCTACGTGAAAATTGGTAACAAATCTATTCCAACCATAACTTAATCAACTTGTATTGTATATTATGTAATCTTGAGATACCATAGACACGTATACAATGTTTCGACCTATCATGTCGACACATCTATATATATTTCGGAACAACCATAGACACTCTATATGTGAATGTTGGAGTTAGCTATACAGGGTTGAGGTTGATTCCAAAATATATATAGTTTGAGTTGTGATCAATACTGAGATACGTATACACTGGGTAGTGGATTGATTCAAGATAATATTTATCGATTTATTTCTGTACATCTAACTTTGGACAACTAGTTGTAGGTTACTAACGAGGACAGTTGACTTAATAAACTTAAAACATCAAAATATATTAAAAGTGTTGTAAATGTATTTTGAACATACTTTGATATATATGTATATATTGTTATAGGTTCGTGAATCAACCAGTGGCCAAGTCTTACTTCCCGACGAAGTAAAAATCTGTGAAAGTGAGTTATAGTCCCAGTTTTAAAATCTAATATTTTTGGGATGAGAATACATGCAGGTTTTATAAATGATTTACAAAATAGACACAAGTACGTGAAACTACATTCTATGGTTGAATTATCGAAATCGAATATGCCCCTTTTTATTAAGTCTGGTAATCTAAGAATTAGGGAACAGACACCATAATTGACGCGAATCCTAAAGATAGATCTATTGGGCCTAACAAACCCCATCCAAAGTACCGGATGCTTTAGTACTTCGAAATTTATATCATATCCGAAGGGTGTCCCGGAATGATGGGGATATTCTTATATATGCATCTTGTTAATGTCGGTTACCAGGTGTTCACCATATGAATGACTTTTATCTCTATGTATGGGATGTGTATTGAAATATGAAATCTTGTGGTCTATTATTATGATTTGATATATATAGGTTAAACCTATAACTCACCAACATTTTTGTTGACGTTTTAAGCATGTTTATTCTCAGGTGATTATTAAGAGCTTCCGCTGTCGCATACTTAAATAAGGACGAGATTTGGAGTCCATGCTTGTATGATATTGTGTAAAAACTGCATTCAAGAAAATTATTTTGTTGTAACATATTTGTATTGTAAACCATTATGTAATGGTCGTGTGTAAACAGGATATTTTAGATTATCATTATTTGATAATCTACGTAAAGCTTTTTAAACCTTTATTGATGAAATAAAGGTTATGGTTTGTTTTAAAATGAATGCAGTCTTTGAAAAACGTCTCATATAGAGGTCAAAACCTCGCAACGAAATCAATTAATATGGAACGTTTTTAATCAATAAGAACGGGACATTTCATATGTGACGCTACTTGGACATAGGATCAAGAGATATCGCATGTATTATTATTGCATTTAAACATTTACTTTATTCCTTTGTAACGACATTTCATTTTCCTCTGCGTACTCTCAATAAAGTTTGATTTTATCATTTAGTATTGTTCTCGTTTATTATAATATGTTGGTTTGTTTGGTATTAAGTCACATTTCGCCCAGGCCCTTACTGGGGGTGTGATAGAATGGTATTAGAGCCAGGTTGTTATAGAGAACCAGGATTGCATCTTTATGTGTGCCTTATTTGCTAGCTAGGGTGCCTTAGCAATCTAGGAAACTATAACCTTTCCTGCCTTAGACTTTAAAGCACTTATGATTGCCCTATAATCTTAACACTTATGCTTTACTACACTTGACTTAAAGATTCTAATCAAAGTCTCTTTCCTAATGATAGGATATCAAGCTCAAGCATTAATAAACCAACTCTCATCAAGCCAACCGAAGAAGATACTAAAGGGTCTTTCACTAAAAAATAAGTCCAAAGTCCACCTTATGGCTTTGGTGGTCCTTGATCACCAAACTATAGTCCGGATACTCTACCTGCTTCTCCTGAATTTCACCCAACTCAAGGATCTGAAAGCGAAGGAGAAAGCCCTGCTGATTCTGCTGACTCTGGCTCTTTTCACTCATTGGTATATAAACCGATGAGTACTCCTGAATGGGATGCTCTTCAAAACCTCCCTAACTACGACATAGCTTATATTGTTACAGCGGGGTATACGAAATAGCTTATATTTTTACAGGAAATACTATTAAATACGATACAATTTTACACAAGATATTTATTTATTTATAGAATGGATATACTTAAACCTTGCTACAACACTTATAGGCAGTGTACCTAATCGTACAGTAGTGTAGTTTTTAGTAAATCCGATTCGTTCCACAGGGAAATCTTTAAACAAAGCTTAACGCTATATTAGTTTACTTTTATAAAAATACAAATATATATATAAGTAATATTATTATTATAAAGGGGGGTTTTTACCGTTTAATGACCGGTTTGTCGATTTTAAAACTTTAGTCGCAGTTAAAACCAAATGTAAAATATTAAAAATAAATACAAGACTTAAATTAAATCGTAAAGTAAATAACGATAATGAAATTGCGAATAATAAAAGTGCGATAAAATAAACTTGCGATAATTAAAAAGTACGATAATTAAAAGTGCAATTAAATACAATAACAATAAAAATGCGATAATTAGAAGTGCAATTAAATATAAAATAAAGGAAATTAAATATGAAATAAAAGAATTATGCTTATTTAAACTTCCGTAATCATGATGTTTGACGTGTTGATTTTAGTTTTATGCCCATGGGTTAATTGTCCTTTGTCCTGGATTATTTAATATGTCTATACGGATTTGTCCATAATAGTCCATCAGTCATAAATATAAAGAGCGAAAGCCTTCGTCAAATTATTCTTATTCCCGAAGTCAAATATTCCAACTAATTGGGGATTCGAATTGTAACAAGGTTTTAATACTTTGTTTAATGAATACACCAGGTTATCGACTGCGTGTAAACCAAGGTTTTACTACTTTGTTAACAATTACACCAATTACCCTTGAATGTAATTCACCCTGTTTCAACAAGTCTATTAACTATTAATCCAGTTCCGTGTCCGGTAAAATGAATAATTATTGGTATTTATATATATCCCGCCCACCGTACCCAGTCAAGCGTATGTGGTTATATATAAATACGTCGAATTATAAGTTTGTATATTAAATTAACAAGGTATTGTTTAGTTAATATAAAACCCATTAATAGCCCATAGTCTAATTTCCACAAGTGTCGTTCTTTTGTCCAAACCCCAATTATGGTACAAAGCCCAATTACCCAATTTTAGTAATTAGCCCAACATCATGATTACTTCGGATTAAATAAGCATAATAATAACTTAGCTACGAGACATTAAATTAAAAAGGTTGAACATAACTTACAATGATTAAAAATAGCGTAGCGTTACACGGACAGAATTTCGACTTACACCCTTACAACATTCGCTAACATACCCTTATTATTATGATTAAAATTAAAATTAAAATTAAAATTAAAATTAAAATTAAAATTAAAATATAAATATAAATATATACGATATAGATAGAGAGATGGATATATGATGGATGAAAAATGCTCAGAATTCGGTTGCTTTTATAGGGAGTTTCAAACTTTGGGGCTCCGCGACTCGCGGCCAATTTTGCCTTCAAACTCCGCGAGTCACGGAGTTTGTAAATACAGCTCACCAGCTTTTGGCTCTTTGTTTGTCGACGATTTATTTTATAAATATAATATATATATAATTAATATAATTAATTATATATTATATTATATTTATATATATAATTAACTTGTAATTTTTAGTCCGTTGCGTCGAGCGTTGAGAGTTGACTCTGGTCCCGGATTCGGATTTTCGAACGTCCTTGCGTACAATTTAATATCTTGTACTTTGCGTTTTGAATCTTGTACTCTTGTAATTTCGAGACGTTTCTTATCAATAATTGGAACCTCTTTGATTGTCTTTTGTACTTTTGAGCTTTTTGGTCGTTTGCGTCTTCAATTCGTCGAATCTGTCTTTTGTCTTCACCTTTTATTATTTAAACGAATATCACTTGTAAATAGAACAATTGCAACTAAAAGCTTGTCTTTCTTGAGGAATAATGCTATGAAATATATGTTCATTTTTAGCATTATCAAATATTCCCACACTTAAGCGTTGCTTGTCCTCAAGCAATATCATCTTGATATACTAGAATCACTTCTTTATTCTTCACACTTTGTACATCAGTGATTTCTATACGGCGGTATAAACAATGGTAGTAACGATATGGTTTACAGTCCCACATGACTATAAAAATTTAGATCCATTAAGGAAATTGGATCTTTATGAAAACATTTGATCTTTTGAAAATTAAATCTAGTTTTTACCCTAGATAAGTTTTCCGGAATAACCCTTTACTGGTGTTTGCAAAATATTTTTGTGGGTTTGGTGGGTTTCAGATTTGAAAATTTTAGCTCAAAACTTGCGGTTTTGTGTCACCCACTTGCTAACCTTGTATTTGGAAAGCAACACGTCCAGTTTACTTGTCCCGTATATTACCTTTCGGTAAACTACCGTCCGGTTGTAAAGGAAAGCGTTGAACAAGCAACTGTTAAGGCAATGTCCCCTGACATGCTTTTAATTATGGTCTATAACGTGTCGGACGCAATTACTATCCTTGGTAGGAGCAATAGTAAAGCTCACCCTTATAATTTTTCGGTCTGGCACATGGTCCTGTCTTTGATCACTATGCAACCACCGTTCTTACGGTTGACACCCGATTTGGTTCAGGTGACCTAATGAATTCTAGGTGAATTCCTAGGATTTTACGTTCAATGGTAATGAACGCATTGAAAATAGGGTTTTCAGAAAACAAATCGGTTTGTAATTTTGATCAAAATATTTTCTCGTTCAAGCTCGAGTTTAGATATCATTGAATTCCATGAGCTTGAATTCTCAATCTTTAAGGTCAATCTCTAGGATTGAGTAATATCAGGCTTAAAAGCTGATTTTTGATCTTTTAAGGAGATTATCCTTTCTGGGGATCTGATTCATTAGTCTTATCCAGCTAATTTGCATGGTGCCCCCCCATTTTACGAGATAAATCCTTCTCATGCTTAGGATAAATCTGACCACTTGGCGACCCTGTTTAATGCTGAGGTTCGTGGATTTCCTGCTGATTTTAGTGATGACTTTTCTAGATTTTTCGTCAACCTACAGCTGGTCTGGACGACAACTTCTTGACCTAAATCAAGAAGCGCGTTTCTTTTTCGGAAGACTTTACTTCCTTTTAATGATGGAATTGATTCATCGTGTAGATCCATCTTTCTTTTCTTTAATCGGGTAAAATAGTTTAGTTTAGTCCAAAGCAAAAGTATTTTCAGTTATTTGTTACAGATATATGTGACATATGTTTAAGATAACTTGGTAAATTTTCCCACACTTGGCTTTTATTTTCCTTTTTATCGTCCTCTATTCCATTTTAAATGAATTTTAACATTTTGATTTGTTTCTCAATTTATGTCCTTTCTGAGGTAACAATAATTTCGGTGTTAAAACCTAGTTTTATCGTTCATAAATATGTATAAACATGATTTTGAGTTCATTTAATTGAAAATTTTGAAAAATTTTACTAGAATTGGGTAGTCAGTATATAAGACTAGGGCTGTTCTTTATTATCAGAGAGCACTAGATTCTAATACAACTACTACTTTACTAGTATTTCTAATGGTAACCAAGTGTTTAAGATAAAAATTTTAAATCCGAAAGAATTTAACCCCTTCTCACACTTAAGATCTTGCAATGCCCTCATTTGCAAGAAATCAGTAACAATTTAAATTATTGAGGGTGATTTGTGTGAAAATGATTAAATTTTACCAAAGTTTCCAAATATATTGGCGTTTGTTTGCTGAATGATAAATGGTGCATATCATTTGTTCATTCCGTCTTGTTGTTATTTCACATATATTTTACATCTTGTTGTCAAAATTAGTTGCTTTTGCTGAACTTAATGCCAGTCTTTGAAAATGCGTTGTTTTACCCTGTTGTGTACATAAGATAAATTGCAAACATATATACATATTTTTGAAGTTTGGTATATTACCCCACATTCAAAAATTATTAAAATCTAAGAATAAAAGTTAGAAAATTATAAAAACTATTACAATATTAACATAAGTATTAAACGTATCAACATTACAAATCACAAAATAAATAAAACTAAGTAGACTAGGGATGATACTGATACCAATAGGGGTTCCAGGCATAACCATAGGTGCTATAGAATGCTTCGGCAGGGTTATACGTAGGATACGGTGGTTTCATCTCTATAGACCAGGGAGCGAATATGGGTTTTGGGGTAGGAATATAGTTTCTACCTATATGTTGGTAATGAGCTATGATTTGGTTATGATGAACTTGCCAATCTTCAAATGCTCTCTGTCTAGCATTTTCGTACTCATGTGAAGCTATAAACCTTTGCATTTCTTGCATCTCATTTCCCCCTCCTACATTACCTTGCTGTTGGTTTCTCTCAACCTGTGGATGTCTACCATGGTATGGTACTGCGGCGTTATTTCGCCTCTTCAAAACTTTCGCACCATGGTATACATTTAAACCTATTGTATCGCGGGGTTCTGGTTCTTTTACTAATAATCCCCCCGACTTATATCCACACCGAGATATTCAGCAATCAAAGTAATAAAAATACCACCTCCTATTATGCTATGCGGTCTCATCCCCCTAACCATAGCTGATAAATAATAACCCACACAATAAGGTATACTTACAGCGCTTTGTGGGTCTCGAATACACATATGGTAAAACAAATCCTGTTCATTTACCTTTTCCTTGTTCTTACCTCTTTGTGTAATCGAATTAGCTAAAAACCTATGAATTACTCTTAATTCAGCTCTATCTATATCCAAATAAGAGTAATTTCCCCCTTTGAATCGGTGATGGCTTGTTATTTGACTCCATACACCGTGTGTATCAAAATTTTCATCTATCTTTCTACCATTTAGTATCAACCCTCTACAATCGGCAGATGCTAACTCCTCAGGCGTATATATACGTAAAGCCTGAGCCATGTCTAGTAAAGACATGTGGCGCATCGAACCTCCTAACAAAAATCTAATAAAAGATCGATCGGTTAAACTAGCTACCCGATCATTCAACTCTATACTACACAACAATTCTTCACACCATACTTTATATACAGGTCTACGCATGGTGAATAAACGTACCCAGTCGTCAAAAGTAGAATTACCATACCTCTGTGCAAGTAATTCCCTAATTGGCCCGGCCAATTCTACAGCTTCTAAGGGTCCCCATTCTATGACCCTCGGTACCTCAACAACTTTAGAATGAAGAGTATGCAAACCCCTTTGGTATTTTGGATAATCTATCCAAAGTCTGTCAAATCTCAGGTTCGGGTGCAACTCTTCCAAGTGCATATCAGAAAATGTCATGACTGGATGAGGTATATCTTGCTTGTAGTAGTTATCCACCTCCTGTTGTTCCACATTCTCAGCAGGAGCATTGCGAGCTTGGGATGAAGATTCACCCCTTTCAGTCTGCAAAACACATCAAACATAATTTTTGTGCATCCAAATATGCATTAGTGTCAGCAATATCATCAATCAAAATAATTACAATGACATGATCAATTTATATCAAACTTAAGCTCATTTTCACATTTTTATCAAATCTACACTTTTTCAAATAAGCATATACGAAAATGTTCGCCAAGTTCATAAGCATTAAACTCAAATAACATGTCAAAATAATCATTACTAGCAATTAAACAAGTTTCAAATGGCATTATCTCTCAAAAATCAAGTTCATGAATTTTAGACTTGAAAAAGTCCACTTTAATTCTCAAAATCATGTTTAGGCTCAAAGTTTGGATCATTTAACTACCTAGACATGTTACACTACTTAATTTAGCAACAATTCATGACAAAAATCGGCCATAACCTGTTTATATCAAAAAGCCCCAAATTTGCTCAAGAACACAAACCCTAGATTACTCAAAATTTGAAGTTTAAGGCTTCTAATCATGTTAAACAGCATCAATCTAGGTTATACAAGCATAATACATAAACAATTTAAGCCTAATTACACTAAAAAGCATCAAAATCAAATTGGGGAAAAAATTGCTCAAGAACACTAATTTCGGATTAAATGGTGTTTAGGTGTAGAAATTTACCGTTTTTCTTGAGTAATTCCTTGATAGCATCCTTCTCAACATGATTTTAGTAAAAGATTTGATGATTAACGGTTAAAAATTGTGATTTTGGGGGTTTTTTTTCGTGTTTTTTCGGCAGTTTTTTCGGCTGTTCTTTGCTGTGTTTTACTTGTGGTGTGTGGACTGAGCTGTTTAGCTCGATTTTATTTTTTCTGTATTTCGATCCCTCCGCGAGTCGCGGTGTTTGGTTTTTTTTTTTTTTATATATATCTTATACTAATTAAAACAATTAAGTAATTAATTTTAAAATTTTGTTTCCCTTGTTATTTAGGACGAGGTCGTTTCGGATCGATGTCCTAGTCCGTCCTTCGACAAAATTTTAAAATTTGTCTTTTTGTAGCGATTGTTTTAAAAGCTAAGATTTTTGGGTTTTTTAATGTTTTTGGCATACTTTAATTCAATAAGATTAAAAATAATGATAATAAAAGTTCTCGTCCCTCCCTTGGGTAAAGCAATTTCGGTTCAAAGACCTAGTTTTCAACTTACGACGAATTTTTAAAAATCATATTTTTAACTTAATGAGATAAAGTAAATTTTTGTTTTTAAATTCACACAACTTAAATATAAAATTCAAAATTAATATTAAAAATTCACACCAAACTTAAAATTTGAAATGCATAAAATTAAAAATTCATATTTTAAAAATTAAAAATTCACACCAAACTTAATTTAAAAATTCATATTATAAATTCACACCAAACTTATATTAATTTTTCAAATATTTACAATTTTAAATATATTGATTTTACAAAGTTTACAATATTAAATTAAGATTTAAATATTAATTTTAAAAACATGGTAAAAATAAAATTAAAAATCTTTTTTTTTGCTTTTTATCTCACTTTAATCAATCAAATATTATCAAAAATATGCGCCCCTCTTTTCGGTAAAGTAATTTCGGTTCCAAGACCTAATTTAACTCATGACGAATTTTTGAAATATTTTGGGTTGATTGATTAAAGATATTTATACCTTAAGAATAAACGTTAAATTTCGCAGTGATGTAATAAATTTTTGAATGATATCAATAATTTCGGTCGCCAAACCTAATTTTATTCAATACCAATTTAATACTTTATAGCGAACAAATTATCGTTTATTATCAAAAGGTTAAAAAAAAAAATATAAAAACTGTACAGACTTACCTGTGAAATAGATTTCTTAGTTATATGATTTATCCCATTCATAAGATAGTCGGTTTAATTGGTTTTCCATAACTACATAGGCGTAACCTCGAGCATTCAGTGTCTTTTCTTCTAAATATATGAACGGTCCGTCTCTGCATAAAGTAACAAATTCGGTATTTGAATAGGTTTGATTATTTGAACATTTACCTCCATGTGACCATTTTCTGCATTTGTGACATCTTTCTAGGTGTCGTGCTCTTCTTTTCGCTGCGGATTTTGATTTTCCTTTACCAAATTGTAACTTATTATCTTCGCATCTGGATTCTTTTCTAACTCCGTCCATTCTTTCTCTGATTACTGATACTATTTCACTCGGTAGTGTGTCATTATTACGTTTAGTGATCAAAGCGTGTAGCATTAGACCATGGTTTAGTTCACAGGCAGTCTTCATTTCGTAAAAACCTAAAAAAATTAAAAATTCAGAATGGGGGGAGAAGACTAGTTCTTTAGGGTCTGCTAGAGAAAGACCATTCGGGTTCCATTTTCGAGAACTACACGAAAACAGATAATCTAACTCTAACAGAAATACATATTATCCATTAAAGACTTGATTCTCCCCACACTTAGTTAGCTGTGGTGTCGAAATTGTGATTAACTTCGTTGTCGACTTCCATCGGACCATGTATGTAATGTTTAACTCTGTGACCATTAACTTTAAATTCAATCCCTTTTGAATTTATTAATTCTATCGTTCCGTATGGAAAAACTCTTTTGACTATGAATGGTCCAGACCATCTTGATTTCAATTTTCCAGGAAATAGCTTGAATCATGAATTGAAAAGAAGAACTCTGTCTCCTTCTTTAAATTCTTTTGAACTTCTGATTCTTTTATCATGCCATTTCTTCGTTCTTTCTTTATAGATTAACGAATTTTCGTATGCTTCATGTCTTAATTCTTCTAATTCATTTAGTTGACTTAATCGTAGACGTCCGGCTTCATGTAAATCAAGATTACATGTCTTCAAAGCCCAAAATGCTTTGTGTTCAATTTCTACTGGAAGATGACATGCTTTTCCATAAACAAGTCTAAAAGGTGTGGTTCCAATTGGAGTTTTGTAGGCTGTTCTAAAAGCCCAGAGTGCATCTTCCAATTTAATGGACCATTCCTTCGGATTTGATCCTACGGTTTTCTCTAGAATACGTTTTAAAGCTCGGTTGGTATTTTCAACTTGTCCACTTGTTTGTGGATGATATGCGGTGGAGATTTTATGAGTTACTCCATATCTTTTAAGAACTTTCTCAAGTTGATTATTACAGAAATGAGTACCCCGATCACTTATTAAAGCTTTCGGTGTTCCAAACCTTGCAAAAAGACGTTTTAAAAAGTTGACTACAACTCGTGCATCGTTAGTTGGGAGAGCTTGTGCTTCCGCCCATTTAGATACATAATCAATGGCTACGAGTATATATAGATTATTATGAGATTTTGGAAATGGACCCATAAAGTCAATACCCCAAATGTCAAATACTTCACATACTTGGATGACATTTTGTGGCATTTCATCACGTTGACTTATTTTTCCGGCCCTTTGACAAGCATCACAGGATTTGCAAAGAAGGTGTGCGTCTTTGTAAATTGTAGGCCAATAGAATCCAGCATCATAAACTTTTCTTGCTGTTAGTTGAGGCCCATAATGCCCTCCTGTTGGTCCTGTGTGACAATGGTTTAATATTTTACTAGCTTCATCTCCAAATACACATCGGCGTATTATTCCATCGGGACAACTTTTAAACAGATGTGGATCTTCCCAAAAATAGTGTTTTATATCACTGAAGAATTTCTTTCGTCTTTGGTACGATAATCCTTTTTCAAGGAATCCACAAACTAAGTAGTTTGCATAGTCTGCAAACCATGGAATTTCTTTATAATCTATCTTCAATAGATATTCATCAGGAAAGTTGTCTTGTATGGCCGATTCATTTAGAACTTCTAATTCGGGATTTTCAAGACGAGAAAGATGATCAGCGGCGAGATTTTCTGCTCCTCTTTTATCTCGGATTTCAATATCAAACTCTTGTAAGAGTAAGATCCAACGGATTAATCTTGGTTTAGCATCTTGTTTTGAAAATAGGTATCTAAGAGCAGAATGGTCGGTATAGACCACCGTTTTTGCTAGAACGAGATATGATCGAAATTTGTCAAAAGCAAAGAAAATAGCAAGGAGTTCTTTTTCAGTAGTTGTATAGTTCGTTTGTGCTCCTTGTAACGTCTTACTAGCATAATATATAGGTTGAAATCGTTTTTCAATCCTTTGTCCTAAAACGGCTCCCATTGCAAAATCACTTGCATCGCACATTAGTTCAAATGGTAGATTCCAATTTGGTGTTATCATGATCGGTGCATTAGTGAGTTTCTCTTTAAGAATATTAAAAGATTTGATACACTCATCTGAAAAGATGAATGGAGCATCCTTTTCTAGGAGTTTATTCATAGGAGTGGCAATTTTAGAAAAATCTTTTATGAAACGTCGGTAAAAACCGGCATGCCCTAGAAAACTCCTAACTCCTCTAACATTGGTGGGATGTGGAAGTTTAGCAATTACATCTACTTTAGCTCTATCCACTTCAATTCCTTCTTTTGAAATTTTATGACCAAGAACGATGCCTTCTTTAACCATGAAATGGCATTTCTCCCAATTAAGAACTAGATTTGATTTTTCGCATCTAATAAGCATTCGTTCCAGATTAACTAGATATGATTCAAATGTATCACCGAAGACTGAAAAGTCATCCATGAAAACTTCCATGCATTCTTCTATCATGTCGTGAAAAATCGCCATCATACACCTTTGAAAGGTTGCTGGGGCGTTACAAAGTCCAAATGGCATGCGTTTGTAAGCAAAAGTACCATAAGGGCATGTGAATGTGGTTTTCTCTTGGTCCTCGGGTGCTATTGGAATTTGAAAATATCCGGAAAATCCATCTAGAAAACAATAGTAACTATTTCCGGCTAATCTTTCCAACATTTGATCTATGAAAGGTAAGGGAAAGTGATCTTTTCTAGTGGCGTCATTTAATTTTCTATAATCAATACATACACGCCATCCTGTTACAGTCCTAGTAGGAATAAGCTCATTTTTTTCATTTGTAATGACAGTCATGCCACCCTTCTTAGGCACGCATTGAACTGGGCTTACCCATGGACTATCAGAGATTGGATATATTAAACCTGCATCTAGCAGTTTAATAATCTCTTTCTTAACTACATCTTGCATATTAGGATTTAGTCTTCGTTGGCGTTGCACATACGTTTTATGACCTTCTTCCATAAGGATTTTATGTGTGCAATACGAAGGACTTATTCCTTTAATATCATGAATCTTCCATGCAATGGCTGGTTTATGAGCTTTCAACACAGAAATGAGTTGTGATTTCTCATTTTCAGTAAGAGAAGACGATATTATTACAGGTAATTCAGATTCACCATGTAAATAAGCGTATTCCAAATGTTTTGGAAGTGGCTTTAACTCTAATTTCGGAGGTTCTTCTATCGATGATTTGTATCGATATCTGTCTTCTTCTTTTAGCATTTGAATTTCTTCTGTTGTTGGTTCATATCCATTAGCTATAAGTGTAGCTAACATTTCAGATTCATCAATTGGTTCATTACCTTCTCCTAAAGAACATTCTCCTGTTCCTTGTAATTCTGGAAATTCTTCTAATAATTCTGCATGTGCATCTATAGTTTGAATATAATAACATGTATCATCTGCAGATTGTGGTTGTTGCATTGCTCTATCAACTGAAAAGGTAACACTCTCGTCCTCTATACTTAGGGTCAGTTTCTTACCGAACACGTCTATCATTGCTTTAGCCGTATTTAAGAATGGTCTTCCTAATATGAGAGGAACTTGAGAATCTTCTTCCATGTCCAAAACAACAAAATCTACTGGAAATACTAAAGTACCAACTTTAACTAGCATGTTCTCCATTATCCCTCTAGGATATTTTATTGATCTATCGGCTAGTTGTATGCTTATTCTGGTTGGTTTCAATTCTCCAAGGTCTAGTTTAGCGTATAGTGAATACGGCATTAGATTTATACTAGCACCTAAGTCTGCCAATGCTTCTATTGAACTAAGACTACCCAGAAAACATGGAATTGTGAAACTTCCTGGATCAGATAGTTTTTCTGGTATCTTATTCAACAGCACTGCTGAACAATTAGCATTCATAGTAACAGCCGAGAGTTCTTCCATTTTCTTTCTATTTGAGATTAGATCTTTCAAGAATTTAGCATATCTAGGCATTCCTGAAATCACATCAATGAAAGGAAGATTTACATTTATCTGTTTAAACATATCCAAGAATTTGGATTGCTCAGCTTCAAGTTTCTCTTTCTTCATTTTACTCGGGTAAGGAAGTGGTGGCTGGTATGGTTTAACATAAGGTTTAGCCTTAACTGTGTTATCTTCATTAACCTTTTCAACTACCGGTTCTTTTTCCTTATCTTGATCAGGTTGTGGTTCTTGTGGAGTAGGAATATCTTCATCAGAAGTTACAGGTATTTCAGGTGGTTTAAGTGTTGTACCACTTCTTGTGGTAATGGCTTTAGCTGTTTCATTCCGGGGGTTAGCATTTGTATCACTAGGTAGACTTCCCGGTTTTCTTTCACCTATTAACCTTGCTAGGTTACTTACTTCTTGTTCCAGATTTTGAATAGAAGCTTGTTGATTTCTAAATGCTTGAGCATTTTGTTCATTAGTTTGTTTTTGAGATGTGAAAAACTGCGTTTGAGTTTCAACTAGCTTCGTCATCATATCTTCTAAATTCGGCTTTTTATCATCGGTTTGTTGTGGTGGTTTGTTTTGAAAATTAGGTCTTTGCTGATTGTAATTATTATTGGATACTTGTTGATTGCTAGGACCTTGTTGGTTGTTGTATGGAATATTTCGGTTATAGTTCTGGTTTTGATTGTAAATAGGTCTTGGCGGTTGATAATTATTCTGATAATTATTTCCAGGCCTTTGGTTTATGTATGAAATATTCTCTCTTTGTTCCATTGTTAATTCAATACTGAGACAATCTTTTGTCAAATGTGGTCCTCCACACTGCTCACAACTAATTCGTATTTAGTGAATATCTTTAGTCTTCTTTTCCATTCGTCTCTCGACAACATCTATCTTTGCAGAAATGGAATCTAAGTCATGGCTAGAATCGGCTCTAGCTGCTTTAGATGATCTAACGATATCTTTTTCTTGGTGCCACTCGTGTGAGTGGGAAGCAGTGTTATCAATAATTTTGTAAGCATCAGTTTCGGTTTTTTTCATAATAGAACCACCAGCTGCTATATCTATGTCTTTCCTTGTAGTGATGTCGCATCCTTGGTAGAATATTTGTACTATTTGACAGGTGTCTAAACCATGTTGCGGACATCCTCTTAATAACTTTCCATATCTAGTCCACGCCTCATATAGAGTTTCATTCGGCTTCTGTGTGAACGTAACAATTTCTGCTTGAAGTCTTACGGCTTTAGATGCCGGAAAGAATTGTTTAAGAAAATTTTCAACTAAAACGTCCCATGTATCAATCGCCCCTTCAGGTAACGATTCCAACCAATCTTTGGCTTCTCCCTTTAAAGTTCAGGGAAATAACATGAGATATATCTGTTCATCCTCCACTTCTCGGATTTTAAATAGTGTGCAGATCCTATTAAAGGTACGTAAATGTTCATTTGGATCTTCCTTCGGTGCACCACTAAATTGGCATTGATTAGTTACTATGTGTAGAATTTGTCCTTTGATTTCATAATCTGGCGCATTAATGTCTGGATGAGTAATTGCGTGACCTTGGCCAGTGCGTTTAGCTCTCATTCGGTCTTCCATACTTAAAGGTTCCAGATTCTCCATAATTGAATTTGTTGAATCGGAATCACTAGAGGATTCTGATTTAATGGTTCGTTCCTCAACAATCTCTGTTTGAATGATTGGTGGTTCCGGAGGAAAGTTTAGTGGTTCAGGATCTACGAATCGTTCCTGAATATTCTCCGGATTCTCAATTGTGAGGTCGGGTTCAAAAAATGGATTATCAGAAGTTTGAACTGAAGTACTTGGTCGACTGGATGACGATTTTAAAGAAAAATCAACGGCAGTAATATTTGCTAAATGTCTTGATCTAGTTACAGGTGGTGAACGTACAAAAGGTGGCGAACGTCTTGCTCGGTGCATTCACTGAATATCCTATTAGTTTTTAAAAGGAAAGAAAAATTATAATAAGTTATCCAATCAATAGACTTTTCTGATTTTGCCCACGTTTCGAATAGCCAAAAGATGCAGCAGAGGGGCAGGATTCATTTGGTCTCAATATAATTAAGGACTGTTTGGCTCCAATAACCCGATCCACGTACAAATCCAACTATTACTACGAACCAGAAAATTTTGATGTCTATCAATTTAACCACTTAAAATAAATTTTCGTAATTTTAAGAAATTTAGATAAGAAGTAGAATAAAAATCTATGTCCTAAAACTAGAATAGCGAGAAATAAGAAAGAAAAAGAGTTCGTCGAAAAAAGTCGAAAAAGGTCGAAAAAGAAAAATGGTTGAAAAATAAAAGGTGACGGAAAAATAAAAGAAACTTATAAAACTTAAAAACAATTGACTAACCTAACCTTATTACTACAACTAACTTAAAATTATAATCGCAAATTGAGATTACTAATTGGAATGATAATTGATACATAGGTAAAAGTCGTCTAAAAATATTAAAGCTCACAGGAAAAACTATATCCCAAATGGAAATAACTTAAAAAGAAACTAAAACTTAAAAAGGCGTTGCAAAATTCTAAAGCACTTAAATCTTAGTCTAAAGAAAAAGCACTTAAGGAATTCTACGGCAAAGCCTAAAAATATGGAAGTAAAAATAACTATGGCAAAAACTAAGTTTAAAACTAAATGTGAGCTAAAAATACAAATATTACGCTAAAACGATTAAAAAGGGACAAAATATAAAAATATACAAAAAGTTGTAAAAAGTACAATTTTTATAAAAATATTATTTTTATATTATTTATTTATTAAAACTATTAATTTTACAATTTAATTAAACTAATTTAACTAAATAAAACAAATTAAATAAAAAGTAAAACTTAAAATAAAACTAGTTATAATAATAATAATAATTAGGGTTAAATAATAATAATTATAATAATTAATTACCCGTAATTAATTGCAGTTAGGGTTTCTGTCGGTGTCAGAATTACTCCGCGAGTCGCGGTATTTCAAGCACCAAACCCCGCGAGTCGCGGGGTTCCAAAATTCAACCCTGGAACAGTTTAAATTTTAGGCGTTTTTTTTTTAATTTTTATTTTCTGTTTTTATATTTTCTGTTTATATTGTATAATAAAAACTTATAATTAAAAACTTAAATAAAAATAGAACTTCTTTATAAATTTAAAAATATCTTAAAAATAGATTTATATATATTAAATTTTTTTTTTTATATTTTAGCGTTGCGCTTTCGGCTTTTAAGAGATCCCCGGCAGCGGCGCCAAAAATACTTGATGTATGCAGCGGGGTATACGAAATAGCTTATATTTTTACAGGAAATACTATTAAATACGATACAATTTTACACAAGATATTTATTTATTTATAGAATGGATATACTTAAACCTTGCTACAACACTTATAGGCAGTGTACCTAATCGTACAGTAGTGTAGTTTTTAGTAAGTCCGGTTCGTTCCACAGGGAAATCTTTAAACAAAGCTTAACGCTATATTAGTTTACTTTTATAAAAATACAAATATATATATAAGTAATATTATTATTATAAAGGGGGGTTTTTACCGTTTAATGACCGGTTTGTCGATTTTAAAACTTTAGTCGCAGTTAAAACCAAATGTAAAATATTAAAAATAAATACAAGACTTAAATTAAAGCGTAAAGTAAATAACGATAATGAAATTGAGAATAATAAAAGTGCGATAAAATAAACTTGCGATAATTAAAAAGTACGATAATTAAAAGTGCAATTAAATACAATAACAATAAAAATGCAATAATTAGAAGTGCAATTAAATATAAAATAAAGGAAATTAAATATGAAATAAAAGAATTATGCTTATTTAAACTTCCGTAATCATGATGTTTGACGTGTTGATTTTAGTTTTATGCCCATGGGTTAATTGTCCTTTGTCCTGGATTATTTAATATGTCTATACGGATTTGTCCATAATAGTCCATCAGTCATAAATATAAAGAGCGAAAGCCTTCGTCAAATTATTCTTATTCCCGAAGTCAAATATTCCAACTAATTGGGGATTCGAATTGTAACAAGGTTTTAATACTTTATTTAATGAATACACCAGGTTATCGACTGCGTGTAAACCAAGGTTTTACTACTTTGTTAACAATTACACCAATTACCCTTGAATGTAATTCACCCCTGTTTTAACAAGTCTATTAACTATTAATCCAGTTCCGTGTCCGGTAAAATGAATAATTATTGGTATTTATATATATCCCGCCCACCGTACCCAGTCAAGCGTATGTGGTTATATATAAATACGTCGAATTATAAGTTTGTATATTAAATTAACAAGGTATTGTTTAGTTAATATAAAACCCATTAATAGCCCATAGTCTAATTTCCACAAGTGTCGTTCTTTTATCCAAACCCCAATTATGGTACAAAGCCCAATTACCCAATTTTAGTAATTAGCCCAACATCATGATTACTTCGGATTAAATAAGCATAATAATAACTTAGCTACGAGACATTAAATTAAAAAGGTTGAACATAACTTACAATGATTAAAAATAGCGTAGCGTTACACGGACAGAATTTCGACTTACACCCTTACAACATTCGCTAACATACCCTTATTATTATGATTAAAATTAAAATTAAAATTAAAATTAAAATATAAATATAAATATATACGATATAGATAGAGAGATGGATATATGATGGATGAAAAATGCTCAGAATTCGGTTGCTTTTATAGGGAGTTTCCAACTTTGGGGCTCCGCGACTCGCGGCCAATTTTGCCTTCAAACTCCGCGAGTCGCGGAGTTTGTAAATACAGCTCACCAGCTTTTGGCTCTTTGTTTGTCGACAATTTATTTTATAAATATAATATATATATAATTAATATAATTAATTATATATTATATTATATTTATATATATAATTAACTTGTAATTTTTAGTCCGTTGCGTCGAGCGTTGAGAGTTGACTCTGGTCCCGGTTCCGGATTTTCGAACGTCCTTGCGTACAATTTAATATCTTGTACTTTGCGTTTTGAATCTTGTACTCTTGTAATTTCGAGACGTTTCTTATCAATAATTGGAACCTCTTTGATTGTCTTTTGTACTTTTGAGCTTTTTGGTCGTTTGCGTCTTCAATTCGTCGAATCTGTCTTTTGTCTTCACCTTTTATTATTTAAACGAATATCACTTGTAAATAGAACAATTGCAACTAAAAGCTTGTCTTTCTTGAGGAATAATGCTATGAAATATATGTTCGTTTTTAGCATTATCAAGTGACTTCTCAAATTACGAACCTGAAGAAGTGCCAATTGAAGAATCATCTGAAAACTCAACTCTAAAGAGGAAGCAACCGGAACCCGTTACCAGTCCATTATTTTGTAATAACATGGAACACGTAAGGGTGAAGTCTGATATCATCAACCTTCAGGGTAGTTGTGAGAAGAATAGGGAGTTTAGTAGATGTCATGTTGCTCGAATAGAAGTGCGTCTAAATAACCTAGAAAAAGAAAACAAAATCTTGAAGGAAATTATCAAAGAGTCCCTCGATTCTCAAACCGAAAGGCTAGAGAGACTTGTGAAGGATAACATGGAGAAAGTGATGAAGCAGTTTGAGGATGAGAAGAAGAGATATGAAGACTACTTCAATTTTGATATTTCCTAGTTTATTTTCCTATTTTTCCATCTATGTAAAGGCTATGCCTTAAACTATTCCTATTTCCGAATCGTGTATTAAAAAGGTTTATTTAATGCCTCGTTCCTTAATAATATAAAGTGTTTTATTTATATCATGTGATATCAATACTTTATCTTATTCATACTTGTAATTGCTCAAACCCATAATTTGTTAACTTATTCGACTTATGTCAACTTCTATGTAGCAACATCATGGTTCGTCCAGCTGCACCTACTGTTAACAATATCATGTTGACTACCGAGGAATTCCAACAGTTACTTACTGCCGCACAAGGCAACGCTCAAGCCAATAATGTTAATCCTCAACCAAAACCTTGTTCATACAAGGATTTCACAAACTGTAATCCTCCTGCATTTAAGGGAAATGAAGAAGCAGTTGAACTAGTTCGCTGGTTCGAGAAGATGGAATCCATTTTCCGTATTTGCAACTGTGGTGATAACGATTGAGTAAAGTATGCCACTAGCTCATTGGGTGACAATGCTTTAACTTGGTGGTCTGCTCATGCCAAGTCCGTAGGAATTGATAATGCTAATGCAATTTCATGGGACGAACTCAAAAGCATGATGATTAATAAATTATGCCCTCGAAGTTAAGTTCAGAAACTTGAAGCTGAGTTCTGGGAACTCAAGGTGAAGGGAATGGATATTGAAAGCTACACCAACCGTTATCTTGAGGTTTCTACTCTATGTCTTGAAATGTTTCCTACCGAAGCTAGGAGAATTGAAAGGTATATTGAAGGACTTCCCGAGGATGTTCAAGGGAATGTTATTGCTGCCGAGAAGGTTACTCTTGATGCTGTGATTCTCATGGCACAAAATCTGATGTTAGCCAAGAGAAGGAGAGCGTCGGCTAATAATCAGGTTGAAACTAAGGGTAATGATGGTAAGAGGAAGTTTGAGCCATCTCACGGTTCGACTCAGAATGTTAGTAATAAGCCTGCGGATGGTACAAAGTCAAATTATAAGGGTTCCTATCCTTTCTGTATTCGTTGTGAGAGGCATCACCCGGGGCAGTGTACTGCTGTTTGTGCGTTGTGTAAGAAAGTGGGACACGTTGCTAAGACGTGTAAGACTCCTCCAAAGGATAAGACTATTGTTCCAACCAAAGCTCCTCCAATCTGCTATACTTGTAGAGAAAAGGGACACATTAGTCCAAATTGTCCTAAGAAGAAGGATAATCCTGCTACTGGAGAAAATACTACTGCTGCGAAGGGTCGTGCGTTTGTTATCACTGCTGCTAAAGCTTGAGATGAGGATGAGGTCATCACGGGTACGTATCATGTCAATAATTGTTATGCAACTATTTTATTCGATACTGGTGCTGACCGAAGTTATGTGTCTAGTGATTTTTATACCCTTTTTACTGAAAATCCTCAACCCTTAGAAACTAAAAGATTTGTAGAAGTAGCCAATGGAAAAGTCATGCAAGTCGATAAAATCTATAAACACTGCAACCTAATCTTATCCGATAAAGAATTTAAGATAGACCTTTTGCCGGTCGAGCTCGGAAGTTTTTGACGTCGTAGTTGGAATGGATTGGTTACATCCATTACATGCTGCTATCATGTGTTACGATAAAACTGTCCAAATTCTATTGGGAAATGGAGAGACTCTCATCATCCAAGGTGAAAAGAGTGGTTCCAATCTCAACATCATCTCCTGTATTAAAACTCGCAAATACCTTATGAAAGGTTATCCAGCTATTCTAGCCCACGTTAAGATGATTGAATCGAAAGAGAAGCGTATTGAAGATGTACCAGTGGTTAAAGACTTTCCTGATGTGTTTCCCGAAGATCTTCCTGGTCTTCCACCTCCTCGACAAGTTGAATTACAAATTGATTTAACTCCCGATGATGCTCCTATTGCTAAAGCTCCGTATCGTTTAGCGCCCTCCGAAATGAAGGAATTATCCAACCAGCTCCAAGAACTATTGGATAAAGGTTTTATTCATCCAAGCTCGTCCCCATGGGGAGCTCCTATTCTGTTTTTTAAGAAGAAGGATGGTACGTTAAGGATGTGCATTGATTATCGCGAACTTAACAAGCTTACTATCAAGAACCGTTATCCGTTGCCGCGTATTGATGATTTATTCGACCAACTCCAAGGGTCAAGCGTCTATTCAAATATTGATTTGAGAGCTGGTTATCACCAACTCCAAGTCAAGGAATCCGATATTCCTAAGACTGCTTTTCGCACTCGCTATGGACACTATGAGTTTTGTGTCATGCCTTTTGGTTTGACCAACACACCTGCTGTGTTCATGGATCTTATGAACCGTGTTTGCAAACCCTATCTTGATAAATTCGTCATTGTTTTCATTGATGACATCTTGATCTACTCCAAGAGTGAGGAAGAATATGAGCAACATTTGCGCATGATTCTTGAACTCTTAAGAAAGGAACAACTCTATGCTAAATTTTCTAAGTGCGAGTTTTGGCTCAAAACCGTACAATTCCTTGGACATGTTGTCGATAGAGATGGAATACATGTCGATCCAGCTAAGATTAATGCTATTCAGAACTGAGAGATACCAAAGACTGCGAAGCATATTGGTCAATTTTTGGGACTTGCCGGTTATTATCGAAGGTTCATAAAAGATTTTTCTTTCCTTGCTAAACCCCTTACAAAGCTAACTCAAAAAGGAAAGAAGTTTGAGTGGTCCGAAGAACAGGAATCTGCTTTCAAGATTCTGAAGGAGAAATTGACCACAACCCCAATTCTATCTTTACCCGAAGGTACTGACGACTTTGTTGTTTACTGCGATGCTTCGAAGCAAGGCTTTGGTTGTGTTTTAATGCAACGAGAAAAGGTTATTACCTACGCATCTAGGCAGTTGAAGAAACATGAAGAGAACTATACCACACATGACCTTGAGTTAGGTGCCGTGGTATTTGCATGGAGACATTATCTGTATGGTACTCATTTTACGGTGTACACTGATCATAAAAGTCTTCGACACATCTTTGATCAAAAACAGCTGAACATGAGGCAAAGCTGATGGCTCGAGTTATTGAACGATTATCACTGTGAGCTGAAATATCATCCTGGCAAGGCGAATGTAGTTGCCGATGCCCTTAGTCAGAAAGACGATGTCAAATGTGTTCGTGCTTTAAACCTGAAAATCAAATCGAATCTTACATCACAAATCTGTGAAGCTCAATTGGAAGCTATTAAACCGACACTTATCGAAGTTGAAGGACCTATAGGTTTTGAGAACCAACTTTAAGTGAAAGCTAATGGTACACGGTACTTTGGCAACAGAATTTGGGTTCCTTGCTTCGGTAATCTCCGTGAACTAGTCTTGGATGAAGCTCATAAGACTAGATATTCTATTCATCCCGGTTCCAGTAAGATGTATCATGATGTGAAGGAATTCTACTGGTAGCCTAACATGAAAGCCGACATTGCTACTTATGTTAGTAAGTGTCTCACTTGTTTGAAGGTTAAGGCCGAACATCAAAAGCCTTCTGGTCTGTTGACACACCCCGATATTCCGCAGTGGAAGTGGGAATGTATCACTATGGACTTCGTTACTAAGTTACCTAAGACTTCGAACAGTAACGATACTATTTGGGTCGTAGTTGATCGCCTTACTAAATCTGCGCATTTCATACCGATCAAGGAAACCGACAAGATGAAGAGATTATCGCAACTTTATATTAAAGAAATTGTCTCACGTCATGGTGTTCCTATCTCGATTATTTCTGATCGCGACAGTCGATTCGTATCCAGATTCTGGAAAACTTTACAATCTACTCTTGGAACTCAACTCGACATGAGTACAACATATCATCCGCAAACTGATGGTCAAAGTGAACGAACTATTCAAACCATGGAAGATATGCTACGTGCTTGTGCAATCGATTTCGGCAAAGAATGGGATAGACATCTACCTTTGGTTGAATTTTCTTACAATAACAGTTATCACTCCAGCATTAAAGCTGCACCTTTTAAAGCTTTATATGGACGGAAGTGTAGATCTCCTTTTTTTGGGACGAACTCGAGGACAGACATTTAACTGGTCCTGAAATCATTCACGAAACTACCGAAAAGATCGTTTAGATTAGGCAACGATTAGAAACTGCTCATAGCCGACAAAAAAGCTATACCGACAAGAAACGAAAGGATATAGAATTCCAAGTTGGAGATAAAGTCATGTTGAAAGTATCCCCTTGGAAAGGTGTTGTCCGTTTCGGTAAACGAAGCAAACTCAGTCCACGATATGTTGGAACTTTCACAGTCACTCAAAGAGTCGGTCCCGTGGCGTACCGATTAGAACTACCAACCGAACTCAGTCAAGTGCATGATGTGTTTCATGTCTCAAATCTTAAACGGTGTCTTGCTGATGACACACTTGTTATTCCTCTGGATGATGTTCACATTGATGAACAAATGCACTTCGTTGAAGAACCTATAGAAATTATGGAAGGAGAGGTCAAGCAAACTCGTAAAAGCAACATACCTATCGTTAAAGTCCGTTGGAATTCGCGTAGAGGCCCCGAATATACCTGGGAATGCAAAGACCACATGAAACAGAAATATCCCCATCTCTTCTCAACTGCTGATGCAAACGAGGAATCTACCTAAAAACTTCGTGACGAAGTTTTCAATAACGGAGAGGTACTATAACGACCCTCATTTTTCCATTCTATATTTCTCATTTTTCCATTCTATACTTTTCCTTATTAAATGCCCAACAGTATAATTAAACTTAATAATTAAACTTTAATCAATAATTATTAAGCATTAAGAATTATAAAATATAATGATTAACTTTGTAAACGACAAGTTAATAAAAGATAAAAAATAATAGAGGACTTATTAACTTTTGTGAATAAATAAATAACTTTAAAACTTGTGTACTTAAAATAATTAAACTTGGATAATTAAGGAATCATTTGAACTAATCTAAAATACAACGACTTAAGTGAAAAAGTTAAACCCTAACCCTAATAAAACCCTAGCCGATTTTGGAAGGGCAAAATTACCCTTCTACCCCTCTAATTTTCGGCCCAAACCAACAACCCTAACCCCCTCTTCAAGCTAACTTGTTCCCTAAGTAATTCCTTATTAAACCCTAACTCTAGAATAATCCTAACACTCCTATAAATAGAGGTCTAACCTAAACCTTTTCAATGTACCAAATCACAACAACAATTCTCTCTCTCAAATCTCTCTCCCTCTCTCCCTATTTCGGCTCCCAAAACCGAAATCACCACCACCACCCATCGAAATCATCATCAATCTTCAAGGTGATCTTCAAGTGTTCTTCGCATTCTTCGTGTTCTTCAAGAATCTTCAAGGAGTTCTTCAAGTTTTTCAAGGCTTTGATCTTCAATCTTCATCGTGTTCATCACTTCTTTGTTAATCATCTTGAATCTTCAAAGGTATAACATAAACCCTAACTTGTTTACATAATCTTTGATTTTTAATTCATGTTATAAACTTGTTTATTCATAGATATATATATATATATATATATATATATATAAACACACCTAGATCTATATATACATGAAAAAAATATATATATATATTTGTATGTATGTAAGTCGACCAAGAAGAAAAAAAGGGAAAAAGGAAACTTTGATCTTTAAACCCTAGGTTATTATATGAAAGATTTGTTTATGATTAATTTAAGAAACAAAATAAATATATATACATATACATATATATCGACATATACATATATATACATGAAAAAAATATTTTTTTATATATATACATATATACGAATTACATATACATATATATATATAAACCCCTAATTACTTAAAACCCTAATTCATTAAACCTAACCTAATTATTTAATACCACTTTAATTATTAAAACCCTAATCATTACCTAATCATTACTACATTAAATAAAACCCTAATTTACTAAACCCTAATTTATTAAACCCTAGGACATTAATTACTAAACCCTAGTTATTAAATACTACTTTAATTAACTAACCCTAATTAATGAAACCCTAATACTACTTATACTATTAATTAACATGTATACACTATTACTATTACTAACACCTATAACCTACTACTTATATTGTAACATAAAAACATTCTGGGATATGTATTAGAGATGTATAGATCTTCGAACTTTCTTGATGAATGGTTTCTACGAAACTCTAGGCAGAAGGGTTTGGATTTTCCTATTTAGAGGGTCCTATAGCTCAAGCCCTTAGACCTGAAATGGCCATTCGAAGGGAAATGGGTGATTGGAAGCTTATCTAATACGGCAAGTATCCTAAAATGGAAAACACTCTTAAAAGTAGAAACTTTCTAGTACTAGAAACTTACTAAAATAAGGAACCTACTAAAAGTGGAAACTTTCTAAAAATAGAAATTTACTAGAAAAGGAAAACGAACTATACTTAAAACACTATCATACTTAAACATTTACTTAAACATGGGCAAAAACACTTACTACTCTTAAATGTCAATAGGTTGACTTTCTGTTCGTTTCAACTTTCTATTCCAAGGAATAATCATCATCTCTCTCTACTTACTAAGGTGAACTCATAGCCCCACTCTTTACTGCTAGCAAACTTACTTACTTTTATTGGGGTAAGACACATGCTGTTTTTACATTTTACACTTTAGACACAAGTACCAACTGCTAAAACTATGCTATACCCGGCTATGTCCAACTAAGTCCCTACAGTGATATTTTTAATTGTTCGTTGATTGCATGCTTAATTATTGGGGGTAGGCCTATCGGGAGTAACGTCCCCGATACATTTGACTAAGTTTTTGTATTCCTTAATAATGAAATTAAACCGACAAGGACAGACACAACTTGTCATTGGGGCAAACTTGAACGTTTAGTCTAAATATCACGCCTTGGCATAACTTTTTGATCCTGCGGGAGATCAACTTTACAAACTAAATCTTGTGGTCTAAAACAACGGTCAAACTTATTTGTAAAACCTATGAACTTCACTAAACCTTTTTGGTGGACACTTTAGCATGTTTTGTCTCAGGTGCTGTTTGATCAAGTTATTTATCTACTGCTTATGTGATGCTACTTGGACATAGGATCAAGAGATATCGCATTATTATTATTGCATTTAAACATTTACTTTATTCCTTTGTAATGACATTTCATTTTCCGCTGCGTACTCTCAGTAAAGTTTGATTTTATCATTTAGTATTGTTCTCGTTTATTATAATATGTTGGTTTGTTTGGTATTAAGTCACATTTCGCCCAGGCCCTAACTGGGGGTGTGATACCATGAAAGATAATCATGTATGGGACTTGATTGATCTTCCACCCAATTGCAAAACAGTGAGGTGTAAATGGGTCTTCAAGAAGAAGGCTGACATGGACGGTAATGTAAACACTTTTAAGGCTTGATTGGTGGCAAAAGGTTATACTCAAACTCAAGGAATTGATTATGAGGAAACTTTTTCACCAGTCGTGAGCATTAAATCAATTAGGATACTTATTGCCATAGCTTCTTTTCATGATTATGAAATATGGCAAATGGATGTCAAAACCGCTTTCTTAAATGGCGACCTAAGCGAGGACGTATATATGGTTTATCCGAAAGGGTTTGTGAATCCAAAAACATCCTAATAAAGTATGCAAGCTTCTAAAGTCCATTTATGGATTGAAGCAAGCATCCAGGAGCTGGAATCTCAAGTTTGATGAGAAAATTAAAGAGTTTGATTTTTCTCAAAACGGAGATGAGCCCTGTGTTTACATTAGAGCTAGTGGAAGCAAAGTAGTCTTCTTGATCTTGTATGTTGATGACATACTACTCATTGGGAATGACATTCCAACTTTGTAAGATGTCAAGTCTTGGCTTAGTAAATATTTTTTCATGAAGGATCTTGGAGAAGCTAAATATATTCTTGGAATCGGGATTTATAGAAATAGATCCAAAAGGCTTATTGGTTTGAATCAAAGTACATACATTGACAAAATCTTGCGTAGATTTAGCATGCAGAACTCTAAGCGCAGAGCATTGCCCGTGCAAAAGGGTGTAATCTTGGGCAAGTCTCAAAGTCCTATCACACCTGATGAGATAAGACGAATGAATGGTATCCCATATGCTTCAGCTATAGGATCCATCATGTATGTCATGTTATGTACTAGACCTGATGTCTCGTTAGCTTTAAGTTTGACGAGTCGTTATCAACAAAATCTAGGTGAAGAACATTGGATGGCTGTTAAGAACATTCTTAATTATTTGTGGAGAACTAAAGATATGTTCTTGGTTTACGGTGGTTTGGAAGAATGAAACAACCCAACCCGCATTCAACCGACTAAATTTTTTTTTATTATCAATAACGCGCCATTCGAATGATCGCCAATGTAAACCATTTCATACAACCCGTTTAAACGTACAACATGTTTAAAGTTTACATCATGGGCACGAAGGCCCTTAATCAAAAGTAATACAAGTTCGACCCATAATTGATAGTTTTAAACCAAACGACACTAGTGCATGGTTTGGGGCTAAACTACCCAAAACGCCTAGTTCGATTTCCAAAAGCTTCCTCAAGCATCAATATGGAAATATCTAATTCCCGGCAATCCCTTTCCCCTTATCCGCATTCGTACCTAAAAAGTAAACAACGAGAGGGGTAAGCAAAGCTTAGTGAATGCAATAATTATACATATACATATACAACTTACCTACTTGCACTCACTTACACAATATCCGCATACATACTAGCAATGTAATTAGCATACCATCATAAAGTATAATGCTAAATCTCCGATAACACAAGCTAGTTTAATAATAGCATATAACCCAAGCAATACGATATGCTACACTATAACACAACATTGATGTTCGCAACATCCACTAGTATTCAAGATTTCAAGGCTAGCCCTACGAATGGTATCGTCAACATCGAACTTAATTCCCATTCGTCCTAATAAATATGGTATCGTCAACATCGAACTTAAACCCACACATGAGGTATCGTCAACATCGAACTTAAACCCTCATCGAAGATCACTATAATAGTGGTATGGCTTCGTCAACATCGAACTTTAAATCCATACATGAGGTATCGTCAACATCGAACTTTAACCCTCATCCAAACAAACAATAACCTCTAGGATATGGTATCGTCAACATCGAACTTTAACCCATACCCCACAAGCAAATAAATTATATACATACATATATAATTATTCCACTCACCTTATCGCCTTTGGTGAACTAGAAATCAAACTCGCGACCTTCAATGTAATGCACCTATCACATTATGCATTTAATTAACATACAATCTAGTGGACTAACCACCAACACTTAACTCTTTAGCATTTAATGATCTAAATGCATTAAATGACTTACATCCACCAAAACCGCCCATTAATGGCCATGACTTATCATGAATCACTAAAAGCTAGTGATTAGAGTCTACTAACACCAATTAACACAATTGATGGGTATTTCATACCCATCTCACCCAACTAGGTCAACCATTACTCATTTGACCCATTTTAACACTTAGACTTACAATTTTAGTCAAACTAAGCCCATTAACACTCTTTCATCATTTTACAAGTGTATTAGTGACTAATAACACAATTAACACTTACAAATCCCAATTTACATGACCAAACCCTAGATCAACATCATTTGGGTTTCCTTACATCAAATTAACCCAAATTCACCCCTTTAAGTCCCCAAATGGGTCTTACAAGTCTCAAATGGCCAAACCCTAGCCATAAGTTAACTAAAACTCAAAACACGAGTTAAGACTTACCAACACTATCCACTCGTAGCTAAGAACGAGGAGAACAATTTTACTTCTTGCTCCAAAGATCAAATCTCAAATCTTCACTCTCAAATCTCACTGTGAATCTAAATGGGTTTTGTGTTTTGAGAGGAAATAGAGAAAGAAAATGGAAAAGAAATGAATAAAAAAATGGATAAATGGCTGAGATTTAATGTCCCAATCAGATCCACACGCAAAAAGATGCAAATACCCTTGGATAACCCCTTTTTAAATAAGAAAAACTAATCAGCACGCCAGTAGGGTCGCGGCGCGACCCCCTATGCCGCGGTGAATTTCGAGCTGTTTAATCTGGGGTCTGATCTTGATTTGCATTCATTGTCGCGATGCGGAGGTGCCCGCCGCGGTGCGGCCCCACGCCCATTTTTGTCCAGCTTTTGGTTTACAAACCTAAAAGTCATAACCCGACTCGTACACCCCATTCATGCTTCGCATATACACTTAGACTACACCTTAAAGTCTCATTCGACTTAATACACTCCTAAACCATGCATATACTCATACACGTACACATTCTCGTGTGTATTTATTATTTTCATATATAACTCGTATACTTCAACTAACAATTTAAGTCGTTTAACCACATATACAAACGAAACATCAACGTTCTAATGATTAAATGTGTACCTTAAGACGTGTAAGAAGAAAACGGGATGTTACAACTCTCCCCCACTTGAATCGGACCTCGCGATCCAAGCAGGGGCTGAGCCATTCACACACTTGTGTGGGCCTATGACCCCAACAAAGTATCCATAAGTTCACATGTAGATAGCCTACATATGTCTATAATTATGGATTTTTTTGTGGGTGACCCCATTAAATTCTTTTTGGGCCCCCAAGTTATTATATGAAAATGGAAATTGGAAATACTGAGTTAGTATACGTTGAGCATGGATCTCATAGCACTCAATTACTTTTAATTTCTAAAACCCAATAACCCATAGTCGGTTCATTTGTGTAACCCTTCAGTACCAAAAAACAAAAAACAAAATAGAGATAAATGATCTTCCTTGGATGGTGCATGTAGAGGGGTAAAGAATTTAGACCACTACCCCAATGAAAAAAAATTTGTGACCCCAACCCTTTAAAATCCTGGCTTCGCCTCTGGATCCAAGGCGCATGACAAGTCGGAAGATACACCAATACAAACTCTTCGGGTTCCCACGTAAACTCGGAACCTTTACTACGACTCCATTGAACTTTAAAAGTTCTCACCTCTTTGTTCCTCAACCTCTTTACCTTTTCATCGAGTATAGCGATCGGCTTCTCAACATACTCTAACCTGTTGTTTAGTTCAATCTCGTCTAATGGGACCCATGAAGAATCATCCGCAAGACACTTACGGAGATGGGAAACATGAAATGTATTATGGATTCCCGCAAGCTCTTCGGGTGATTCCAAAAGATACGCAACCTCACCAACACGAGCTAAAATTTTAAATGGCCCAATAAACCGAGGAGCTAACTTTCCTCGTTTCAGAAACCGAATAACACCTTTCCATGGCAAAACTTTAAGCATCACCATGTCACCTTCTTGGAACTCAATTTGTCGTCTACGCTTATCGGCATAAGATTTTTGTCTATCTTGGGCCTTTTTCAAATGAGTCCGAATCATCTCGATTTTAGTATTGGTCTCTAAAACCAAATCGGTACTCCCGATTTCTCTTTGTCCCACTTCACCCCCATCATATAGGAGTTCGACACCGACGCCCATAGAGCATCTCATACGGTGGTGAAGGTTTTTCGTATGCCCGAGAGACATATTTAATTAATATGGCTAATATGTTATGATCCAAGTCGGGTCATACCCAATAACAAGCTTACCGACACTTAAACGTATTTAAGCTTAACGATTAAATCATTGAGTAAATACGCGACACTTGAATTTTAGAAAATTGGTTTTCTAAAATATTATCACTTGAGATAAATTATTTGGATAATTTATATATAATTGTTTATGTGTTTAAATGATTATATTGTGTTATATTTTATAAAAGGTTTATAAAATGTGAAAGTAATATAACAAATACATGTTTTATATATTTGTAACAAGTTTATATATTAGATATAACATTGTTATAAAATATAGAGTGGGCAGATTTTGGGACTCCAAGACACTCCCATGCTTGGTGTTTTTGTTACTTTTAAGACCACACAAGTCCTCATAAGCATGGGTAACTCTTGGACCAAAGATTGACTCATTCTCTCAAGTGAAACTAGGCATTCAAAACATAAAAAAACTGCAAAAACATTCTGCTGAAGGGCTGTTCTGGCCGTAGGGTTTTGGTGCACAAAAGGGGTTCATAATTTGGTTTTTGGAAACTAAATTCAAGTGTTAATAATTCCTAACCAAAGTACAAGGTGTTGGTATCAAAAGCTTGGGGTATTACTTGCTTGAGGCTTCAAGTTAGAAGCTCCATTTTCCATCATCTTCATCTTCATCTTGCAACTTTGTAAACAACCCTCAACTAGCTTGAGGAGGTATATATATCTTCTCTACTTGTTATATTTGTAAGCATTTATCCAAGACTTGATATTTACATGGAATTTAACTAAATGGATAAACTTATTAACATGCATTTAACATTATGCTTCCGCTTGTTTCAACTCTAATTCAAATTGGTTTTGTAATTAAGTAAACTACATGAAAATGTTATTATGGACTTGTTAAATTCCATCAATGGTATCTAGAGCCGAGGTCTATGGATTATGCTTCTTATATTGTCTTTAAACCCACTATATTTGCATTCCAAGTACATGCATGAAAATGGAATACAAAAATTTTCGGGTTTGGGAGGGTTGTTAAGGTTGGCCGAATTCTAGGACACCCAAAATGGGTTTTGGGTTGCTCCATTTTGGTCATTTTGTTGGTATATTAATGTTCACAATCAATGCCAAGACCTTGTGGTTGAATGAATGCTTGTTTGGTTGATTAATTATTCATTTGGTATGTAATATTAATTCATTCATTTGGTTTGTAATATTTATTCTTTTGGCATGTAATTTATTTATTTATTTTGGTTATGTAATTTATTTTATATTTGGTATGTAAAATAGATTAGGTTGTATTTTCATTTTTTAGAAAAATGTATTAGGATATATTTTTTGTAAAAATGAAGATGCAAGATGAAGACAAGGAAGATGCAAGATTAAGTGGGAGATTTGAAATCTCCTACTTTGTGTTATAACCCTTTTTCGGTGGCATTTGTTTTCGGCTAAATAAATGTCTACCAAATTGGCTTGATTGTGAACATATTTGTTTTGCATGCGTGGTTGTTTTGTATGATTGTGGATTGTATGTTTGTATGCTACAAGTTAATCAGACAAGTTAACAACAAACTAAATGACATTTTAATTGGTTAAATTAGACGTTATTAACAACATGCAAAATGACAATTTAAATGGTTAAATTGAAATGGCAAAAGGACATTAATAAACGGTTATTAAGAACATAAAAGGATCACATATATAAAATGGTTTATATCAAGTAATTGGCTTAATTATAAAGACACGAAAATGGTTTTTCATAAATACCATACACTAAATGCATGTTGGTGTATGGCATAAAAGTTTTCTTAAACTAAAAATAATGAAAACTTAAAATCCCTTATTAACAAGGCAAACAAGTTAAACGCCATCCTTTTGTATGACACTTAAAAATATTAGGGAACTCTTAATGGGATAAAGGTCACCTAACCGTTATGAGCAAACTAATATGATTAAGGTGAATTTCGCACACTTGTGGGATAAAGGTCACCTAACCACTTGTATGTTAAATTTACAGGTTTACACAAGTAGGACGACTTGATTTGGGAATCATGAACTTAGGGTCACCGAAGCATGAGGAACAAATAGGCGTTGATGGGATAAATATGCCATGCAAAAGGATTGCATGATCCCATAACTTAGAAGTTGCAAAAGGATTGCAATTGTCAAACAATGACTACCTAGCTAAATCAAATGACGGGATAAAGGTCACCAAACCAAAATTTGGTTTACCGTTGGATTCTAAAATTTAATAAATATCAATTAGATTTAAAGGGTATTGATTGTTAAATTAAAATTGATACTTAAACAACTTTGTTAAATTTTGTAGATGGCCGCCAATAACAACAACATTCCAAACGCACCAATAAAATTTAACAACCTATCGTTGAGGTCAATCCTCGAAAAGGAAAAACTCAACCATACGAACTTCATGGATTGGTTTCGCAATCTAAAATTTTCCTCAAACTAGAGGATAGGGCGTATTTGTTGGAAGACCCCATTCCCGATCAACCGAACGAGGATGATACAAAAGGCATGGCTTATTGGGATAAGTATTGCACCGATTCGGTGCAAGTCTCTTGCCTTATGCTTGGGACTATGATACCCGAACTCCAAAAGGACTTCGAGCATCATAGTGCATATGACATGATCACACAATTGAAGGAGATGTTCCTTCAACAAGCTCGTGTCGAGCGCTTCATGCATGTCGGATGGACGACTCCCAATCCGTTTCATCTTATGTCCTTAAGATGAAAAGCCTAATTGATCGAGCAAATCGTCTAAACTGCAACGTGTCTAATGAATTAGCCATGGACCTTATCCTTAATTCCTTGTTAAAGAGGTTTGACACATTTGTAATTATTACAATATGAATGGTTGGGATAAGAGCATTGGCGAATTACATGCCATGCTTAAGATGGCCGAAGCAAGCATGGGTAAAAGGGCTTCACCCTTGTTTATGATCAATGAAGGCGGGTCCAAAACCAATAACACTTCTAAGCTAAAGGTGGCTAAGAGGAAAGGACCCGCCTACCAAGGCAAGGGAAAGGGAAAAGGGAAGATGGTTACCCCAACCAACAATAACAAGAAGCAAAAGGTTGCCGGAAAAGCTAACCCCAAGGAAGATCTGTGCTTTGGTTGCGGTGAAATGGGTCACTGGAAACGCAGCTGCCCGGTCTACCTTAAGGAGTTGAAGGAAAAGAGGGATGCAGGGCAAACCTCAGGTAATGTATATATGGTATACATTGAGCTTAGTATTACTTCTTCTAATACATGGGTATTAGACACAGGATGTGGAACTCATATTTGCAATTTTTTGCAAGGGTTCAAAAGAAATAAACAACCAGCGGGGACAACAAGTCTCTTCATGGGAAATGGTGCAAAGGTGCACGTAGAAACTCAGGGAGACTCTGTTTTAAAGCTACAAACTGGGTTGGAGCTTATTTTGAAAAATGTTTTGTATGCACCCGATTTATCTCGAAACATTATTTCTGTATCCCGTTTGAAACAATATGGTTTTAATCTTAATTTCATTAATGATGATATCCATGTTTCTTTAGATAATGTGTTCTATTTTAAGGCTTCGCCTTCAAATGGTATTTATGAATTAGTTCATGATGACACATCATACAATAGCTCAATATACCATGCAAACACCAAGAAACTCAAAAGGGATTTGAGTGATTCCTACTTATGGCATTGTTGCCTTGGTCACATAAACAAGAATCGAATGCATACAATTCAAAAGAATGGCCTTTTGAAATCAAATGAACTAGACTCGTTTGATGTATGTGAATCTTGTTTACAAGGCAAAATGACTAAAGCACCTTTCAAAGGGACCTATGAAAGGGCTAAAGACTTATTGGGATTAGTACATTCGGATTTAAGCCCATGACTAGGAAAGGTGAAAGGTACTTCGTCACTTTCATTGATGACTTTAGTCGTTTCGGATATGTCTACTTGTTAAGACATAAGGACGAAACTTTTGAAGCATTCAAGGAATATCAAAATGAAGTACAAAATCAACTCAATAAGACAATCAAGGTACTTCGTACCGATAGAGGAGGTGAATACCTAAGCGATGCTTTCCAAGATCATCTTAAAGGTTGTGGGATTATCTCGCAACTTACTCCTCCTGGAACACCCCAACTTAATGGAGTATCCGAAAGGAGGAACCGGACCCTAATGGATATGGTTCGATCTATGATGGCTAGAAGCTCGTTACCTCTATCATTTTGGGGTTATTGTCTATGCTCCGCGGCTCGTATTTTAAATATGGCCCCAACCAAGAAAGTGGAACGAACACCTCATGAGATGTGGTTTGGAAAACCTCCATCTCTATCATACTTAAAGGTATGGGGATGTGAAGCTTACCCTAAGCGTTACGTCCCTAATAAGTTAAATGCTCGATCCATAAAGTGTATCTTCATAGGATACCCAAGGATAATATGGGATATTATTTCTATGATCCTGCTGAGCAGAATGTATTTGTTGCTCGGAAGGCTGAATTCCTTGAAACTAAGTTCCTAATGGAAGGAAATAGTGAAAGGAAGATAGATCTTGAAGTGGTTCAAGATCAAGTAGATGATACACAATTGGTTGACGCTAGCACTCAACGTGAAAATGTTGAGAATGATCAAATGGGTGATCAAAATACACAAGACGTTCGAAGATCTGGTAGGATTAGTAATCCTCCTGAGAGATATGGGTTTCTCATGGATGGTTGCTATGTGGTTGATTTGGATGAACCAACAAACTACCAAGATGCTTTATCAAGGATTGATAAAGATAAATGGCAGGAAGCCATGAACGCTGAGATGCAATCCATGTATGACAATCAAGTTTGGGAACTTCTTGCACAACCTGCTGGCTCAAGGCTAGTTGATTGTAAGTGGCTTTTCAAAATGAAAACCGACATACATGGAAACTTGGATACATATAAAGCTAGACTTGTAGCAAAAGGTTTCACTCAAACTCAAGGGGTTGACTATGATGAAACTTTTTCGCCTGTGGCAATGCTAAAGTCTATTAGGATATTACTTGCCATTGCTGCTCATTATGATTATGAAATATGGCAAATGGATGTCAAGACCGCTTTCCTAAATGGACATCTTAAGGAAGATGTCTACATGGTTCAGCCTGAAGGTTTTATTGATCCGAAATATCCTAAAAAGGTATACAAGTTAAAGAAGTCAATCTACGGATTGAAACAAGCATCTAGAATGTGAAATCATCGTTTTAATGAGGAGGCCAAGAAATTTGGCTTCATTAAAAATGGTGATGAAGCTTGTGTATACAAGAAAGCTAGTGGGAGCACAATCATGTTCCTTGTACTATATGTGGATGATATATTGTTATTTGGGAACGATATTCCGGCAATGCTGTAACGACCCGGAAATTTCCGACCAAATTTAAACTCTAATCTCTATATGGTTCCGACACGATAAGCAAAAACTCTAAAGTTGACCCGCACTTTTTCGATCGTTATATACTTATAAGATTAATATTTACATAAATTAAACCTTACCAACATGATAAGAAATCCAAATTGTTGAGACTTATGTTTTCGAAAAGAGTTTTACACAACGTTTGACCGTCTAGTTTGACCGATGATATCACGAACTATATAACATATGATAATTATATGTTTGTGTATATATATGTATATATACATATTTAACATGGTTTATGGATGTTTTAATATCTCATTTTGTATTAATAACAATAAGTTATAAGTATATTTTGAAACTACTAACTTAAGTTTTCAAAACAATAACCATACATAACGTTATTTGATATAAATACTTATGACTTATAATGTTTATACATATAACGTATAAGTAATGTATTTAATCACTTTTAAGGACTTAAATACATAAAACAATATAAGTATATTCACAAAAGATAGCTATATTTGAATCCTCGTTCCGTTTTCTCAAAGATTTCTACACGTATATTTAGGGTATATGTACCCGTATCATACGCAGCTTCTAGATGTATTTACTATTGGTATATACCAATAAAAATCTGCTCCTTAGCAGCCTTAAATGATTAAGAAACATGTGGAACCAACCATTTGTCAAGTAGCATGAATTATTTAGCAAGAAAACAAAGTTAGGTATCTTTTTTTTCCTTTATAACCTAAAAACGTTTTTATGCATGCACACCATTTCTTCACCCCATTTTCTCATACTTACACTTCCATTTCTCTCTCAAAATACTCTTAACTTCATACTTGATCATCTCCAAGCATTTTCCCCATCATTTAGCTTCAAAAACCTTACTTAAACACCATAAGAAAACCATACAAAAACACTTCAAGAAATCCTTCCAAGAACACAAACTTACTTCCAATCTTTCATCCAATTCCATCACCCTTTTGGTTCTAGCTTTTTACTCCTCTTTTACAGCAACCTTGTCCAAGGAACTTGAGGTAGTATCTATGTTCATAACCTTATTCGATTCATATATATATAGCTATCATATTTTGTGGTATACAATTTTAACAACAAGAACATAGTTTGAAAGTTTTCAAACTTGTTTGCAAACTAAATAGATCCTTCTAACTTAACTTTTAAAATACTTCAAGACCTGTAATATAACTTAAATATATGCTAACTTAACAAGGTATAACTTGGTTTTTCAAAGAATATCTTAAAAACTGTTTTTACGACGTCGGAGTGTAACCGGGGACTGTTTTGGGTTGGATAATTAAAAACTATCTTAAACTTTGAATTGGAGGTTTATGTTCTGGAAAAATGATTTTTACTATAAATATGTTAACACATAAAAATTTCATGATTTAATTCAAAGTATAAGTATTTTTAGAAAAATGGTCATTAAGTGTTATTTTTTTGTAACAAAAATGTTTAACTTCATAAGTTTCACTAAAGTTTCACTAAAGTTTCACCTATGCCGTGTGATTTTGAATACAAACCAAGGTATTTTCAGTTCATAGTCTTAAAGAGGGACTCGATCCAAGGAGATGGCAAGTTGAATCAACGAAAACGGATTTGTAACGAAGAAACTATGACCAAAACAAAATTGGTTATCCTAGACTTGTTTAACTTCGGGATTAATTGGGAAAAATTAAATAAATCACATATTTCTAAGATAACATGATATTTTATATATATGTACTTATAATTCAATTTTATATGGTTCAGGATCACCCGTAAACAACACGAGAAGATTAATCATAAGATCCCATGTTTGTACGCAACACGTCATTTGACAACACCGGTACTTTATGTACGCAACACGTCATTTGACAACACCGGTACCGTGGGTCAAGATTAATCTCGACCAATACATATACGATGGGGTTTTATTTATTTTGTTGGGGGTTTTATTTATTTCATTGCGGGTATATTAAACATCTAAAAATGAACCATTAAAATTGAATTACTAACAACGAGCTGCTAACTACGGACTAAGGAATTATTCAAAGTATTAAAAGTATAACAAGTATATATATGTGACGTTTGTTTAAAAAGAAAAGGTATTGATATATTATATATGGATAGGTTCGTGATATCAACCGGAGACCAAGTCAAATTATATATATCTTCAAGACGAAAGTGAGTATATAGTCCCACTTTTAAACTCTAAATATTTCGGAATGAGAATACATGTATTTTATGTTTTACGTTATGGACACAAGTAACTGAAAAATATATTCTACGTTGAGTTGTACCACTGGCATACTTCCCTGTAGCTTGGTAACTAATATTTACAGCGGTATTGTAAACGCGAATCCTGTTGATAGATCTATCGGGCCTGACAACCCCAACCGGACTGGACGACCAGTATTCAACGGTTGCACAGTACTTCGTTTCGTGACTACACTTGGTACAGTGTAGTAAGATTTCATATTAAAGGGAATATGCGACGTGATTAATTGTTAAGTATGGTTACCAAGTGCTCAACCACTTAGAATATTTTTATTAAAATGTTTATATATGAAATCTTGTGGTCTATATTTATATCGCTGTCGACATTAAACCTATATCTCACCAACTTTATGTTGACATTTTAAAGCATGTTATTCTCAGGTATGAATTAAGTCTTCCGCTGTGCATTATCTCGTACTAAGGATACTACTTGAGGCCATTAAGGACTTATATCATAAGGCGTTGCATTCGAGTCATTGAAGTTCATAGAGACTATTATTAAGTAAATGGCAGTTTAGGTCATTTGAATATTATGAAATGTCAGGCGAATATGTCAATTATGGATGTAACTATAGATTGCCTTATAAGAATAAATGCAACGTTTGTAAGATGTATCATATAGAGGGCAAGTACCTCGCAATGTTATCAACTATTGTAATTCGTTTGTAATCAATATGGACAACGTCCGGATGATTAGTTTCGGATCCTTTCAGTTGGTATCAGAGCGTTGGTCTTAGCGAACCAGGCCTTGCATTAGTGTGTCTAACTAGTAGTTGTTAGGATACATTAAGTGAGTCTGGACTTTGACCGTGTCTGCCTGTCAAAAGTTTTGCTTATCAATCCTAGTCGGAAATCATCTGCTTATCATTCTTAGGGAACTGCCTGCTTATCATTCTTAAGTCTAGACACGTCTTACTTCATTTAGTGCATCGATAGTGTATAGACAAAATTCATATCCTAGCGTATCTGTTACGATAGACATTGCCTGACGTATTTCAAAGATTCTCCGTAATTCATGGGATTTTGATATTATATATACATATGTAAATTATGTATTGAAGAGTACCAAACCCAACTCCTATAATCTATTCCAAACCAAAAATTCATTTCTCCGACCATACAAGATGGATTCTTCATCCAGCTCAAATTCCTCCGACTTCGATAGCTTCGCCGATATGGATTTCCATTCGAGCTCCGAGAACAGCGTTACCGGAATGGATCAACCAATTTCCCATCATCTATTCTGGATGAAGTGGGGATGGGTTCGTAATATACTAAATTTCTGGAGGCAAGAAGAAGGTGATCCATTCCATCCACCAAATTGTCCTCTTAACGATGAACCTGAAGCACTTACCGGCGAACCTATTCGAAACACCATTTTCTCGCTCATTTCTAGAGTATCTCGTCATGATTACATACTATCCCATATTTCAAATCTTGTTCATTCGCTCGTTCCAACCGTCAATCATCCCGGTATAATAGAAGAAGTCAACGAACTTCGTGCTCGGGTAGTGGTTTTGGAGAATATGGTGCGAAGGTTACAAACACCAACAGCAGCACCAGCAGCATAATCCGTACTACCATCGTCAACGCCGACAGTACCTTTATCACCCCAATCACAACCGCGCCTTAAATCTCAACATCACAATCTGTATCTCGAATATCAACATCACACGACTCAATATCTGTACTTCGAGTATGATCTTTGTTCTATATATCGTTCTACATCGATTATCTTCGCTTTACGTATCGTATGACGATTATGTAATTTCTAAAGTCTTAGAGATTATGTAATCTAGAATTAACGATAAATTAAATGAGTTTAATATCTTATTGACTCATTAAATCTATGATTATCTCTGAAGAAAATATATATGCAAGTATATTTTCATAAAGATAGTAATTAAAAATTCCTTCGTACAAACTATTAGTGATGAAAATATTTTAACGGGTGGGTAGTACCCGAGGAATATTTAGAATTCACATTAATAAGTTATATTGTACATTCTTGAATCTGATTCAACGGTTATCTATTATCTTACTTACAACCACCGATATTCGTATCCGCTCACCCCAGAATAACCATTTTCAATCAAATTTCATATTCGGATTTTGACCTACCAGAATCCAACAAGTGGCATAAAGAAGAAAACATTGGACAAAAAAAAAATTGTTAGAAACACACGATTTAACTAATTAAAAATCTATTAAGGATTCCACGCTAACTGTTCCGGCTAACTCTGGACAATTAAAATGAATTAAAATGTTGACTGTAACATATGAAGCTAAACAATTCTTCAAGCTTGCCACTTGATTTTATCTTAAACCTCATTCGTAACTTGACGATTACAATTCGCATTCAAATCCTTTCATGATTCCTGAAAACACCTCGACCGAGAAGTTGAACCCGCCGCACCTCGCCTACGGAATGAAGATTTATACATACAGTTATACACCTGAAGAACTCTCGAACCCAAATTCATAATTTAACACATAACGTATTGAATCCTTTGCCATTTATTAGCAAGAACAACCCTACAATTCCTTTTCAAGAAGCTAATTTTGTCACAGCTCCACTTCGACTTTTCAGTGAGATTATTTCTATTATAATCATGATATTTATACCTTGTCCTTTCGCAGTCATTACCAGAAAATCTTTTATATCCCTCGACAACATCAACAGGTGCACCAGCAGATCGTTATCCTTTTGGCGAAATCAACAATCAGTATTTTGAAAATCTCGCGAAACTTCTTCCATCATATCTATAATGTCTATCCCTAAGAATTTCATGATCTGAACGTGATGTTTCTGAAAAACACCCGGGACTATGAAATAGTTCTTGAAATGCTAACGAAGCAGCAAAAACTGTAAACGACTTTAACGGTCAAAAGTTTGATGACAAAGAATAGTAAGGTGGTAAAGCTGAAAAAAAAAAAAAAAAAAAGTTTGGAACTAGAAAACGGATGAAGCAAAGTATGAAAGAGGCTGTGGATAAATCACAGGGACTGAACCTGCTCTCAAAGAATACAAACGATTCCGTACCTGCTGAAACCGTCAGTAAGAACCCTACTCTTTATTCAAAACCTTGCCCGGATGATATTTTTCATCATCATCTTATCTTAGATATTATAAGATATCTTCATATCATTCGTTATACATATTTTTCATATTTCTGGAGATATTTTTACAACTATTCCTATCTGCGATCATTTATCTCTCCGTAACATCTGCGTTACAATATAAAAGAAACTGTGTTAATTTCTAAATTCTGAAACCTCCGAGATTAAAATATAAATGATTTGAAGTAGTGTTGGGAACTGATGCATGAATTAGTATAATATAATGAAACTTGATCAACTTCATTATATTACAGTAAGTCATGTTAAGTTTCTAATGGAATGTGATGATTCACAGTACCGTCATCATGTGCCATGTTACACGGCTCTTACATTCTATCAAGTCTCCAAACATATTAGAACGTATCACCTTGATATTTCTATTTTTTTCGGAATATTCGAGTAATTTAACGAATCAAGATCGTGCCATTACAATTTCATTCTAAAACCAATAGCTAGGTTCATTCCAAATTTCCTACCTACGAATTTCGGACCATTGTTCGCTTGGCTCGAGGACGGGAAGAAGAAACGAAGGGACAAAACCTCAGAATAAAAATAGGAACATAAACCACAGCAAATAAGAGAGAGCATTAACTGTGGATGACAATGATTTTAAGGGACGGGAGTAGGAACATCGAAATATAAGGGAAGGTATAAAACCTAACAACAACCCCGAAACTACAAACCGTGCATATCAATACGTATTGCAACGTAAAGGCACGGGAGAATTAAAAACATTATAATTCCAAGGAAAGGATAAAAGAGAATAGATTCTTCTGGTGATAGATGAAAAAGAAGAATGAAAGATATGAAAGTTAGAAATATAACAAGGATTAGAATGGGATGGATGATGCGAAGCGAGGTGTATATAAAATAGCTTATATTTTACTAGGAAAAACTATTAAATACGATACAATTTTACACAAGATATTTATTTATTTATAGAATGGATATACTTAAACCTTGCTACAACACTTATAGGCAGTGTACCTAATCGTACAGTAGTGTAGTTTTTAGTAAGTCCGGTTCGTTCCACAGGGAAATCTTTAAACAAAGCTCAACGCTATATTAGTTTACTTTTATAAAAATACAAATATATATATAAGTAATATTATTATTATAAAGGGGGGTTTTTACCGTTTAATGACCGGTTTGTCGATTTTAAGACTTTAGTCGCAGTTAAAACCTAATGTAAAATATAAAATAAATACAAGACTTAAATTAAAGCGTAAAGTAAATAATGATAATGAAATTGCGAATAATAAAAGTGCGATAAAATAAACTTGCGATAATTAAAAAGTACGATAATTAAAAGTGCGATAAAATAAAATAAATAAAAGTGCGATAATTAGAAGTGCAATTAAATATAAAATAAAGGAAATTAAATATGAAATAAAAGAATTATGCTTATTTAAACTTCCGTAATCATGATGTTTGACGTGTTGATTTTAGTTTTATGCCCATGGGTTAATTGTCCTTTGTCCTGGATTATTCAATATGTCCGTCTGGTTTTTGTCCATAACAGTCCATCAGTCATAAATATAAATTGCAAGTGTCCTTGTCAAATTATTATTATACCCGAAGATAAATATTCCAACTAATTGGGGATTCGAATTGTAACAAGGTTTTAATACTTTGTTTAATGAATACACCAGGTTATCGACTGCGTGTAAACCAAGGTTTTACTACTTTGTTAACAATTACACCAATTACCCTTGAATGTAATTTCACCCCTGTTTCAATTATTCTAGTGGCTATTAATCCATTCCCGTGTCCGGTTAAATGAACGATTATTCGTACATATAAATACCCCGCCCATCGTGTCCGATCGAGTGTATATGGTAATTTATAGGGACGCCCAATTGTAAATCTTTATATTAACATTAACAAACTTTCATTTAGTTAAACAAATATAAAGCCCATTAATAGCCCATAGTCTAATTTCCACAAGTGTTGTTCTTTTGTCCAAACCCCAATTATGGTACAAAGCCCAATTACCCAATTTTAGTAATTAGCCCAACATCATGATTACTTCGTTTTAAATAAGCATAATAATAACTTAGCTACGAGACATTAATATAAAAAGGTTGAACATAACTTACAATGATTAAAAATAGCGTAGCGTTACACGGACAGAATTTCGACTTACACCCTTACAACATTCGCTAACATACCCTTATTATTAGAATTATAATTAAAATTAAAATATAAATTATAAATATAAATATATTTACGTATGAAGAGGAAGAAAAAAAAGATGATGAAATTTGATCAGAATTCGGTTGGCTTTATAGCCAGACTTGATTTTTGGGGCTCCGCGACTCGCGGTAAAATGCCCTTAAAACTCCGCGAGTCGCGGAGAGGTATTTACAGCTCACACCCTTGGAGTTTCTTGCTGCCGACGGTTTTTATTATATATATATAATATATATATAATTAATATAATTAATTATATATTATATTATATTTATATACATAGTTAACTTGTAATTTTTAGTCCGTTGCGTCGAGCGTTAAGAGTTGACTCTAGTCCCGGTTCCGGATTTTCGAACGTCCTCGCGTACAATTTAATATCTTGTACTTTGCGTTTTGAATCTTGTACTCTTGTGATTTCGAGACGTTTCTTATCAATAATTGGAACCTTTTTGATTGTCTTTTGTACTTTTGAGCTTTTTGGTCGTTTGCGTCTTCAATTCGTCGAATCTGTCTTTTGTCTTCACCTTTTATTATTTAAACGAATATCTCTTGTAAATAGAACAATTGCAACTAAAAGCTTGTCTTTCTTGAGGAATAATGCTATGAAATATATGTTCGTTTTTAGCATTATCAAATATTCCCACACTTGAGCGTTGCTTGTCCTCAAGCAATATCGTCTTGAAATACTAGAATCACTTCTTTATTCTTCACACTTTGTACATCAGTGATTTCTATACGGCGGTATAAACAATGGTAGTAACGATATGGTTTACAGTCCCACATGACTATAAAAATTTAGATCCATTAAGGAAATTGGATCTTTATGAAAACATTTGATCTTTTGAAATCTAGTTTTTACCCTAGATAAGTTTTCCGGGATAACCCTTTACCGGTGTTTGCAAAATATTTTTGTGGGTTTGGTGGGTTACAGATTTGAAAATTTTAGCTCAAAACTTGCGGTTTTGTGTCACCCACTTGCTAACCTTGTATTTGGAAAGCAACACGTCCAGTTTACTTGTTCCGTATATTACCTTTCGGCAAACTACCGTCCGGTTGTAAAGGAAAGCGTTGAACAAGCAACTGTTTAAGGCAATGTCCCGTGACATGCTTTTGATTATGGTCTATAACGTGTCGGACGCAATTACTATCCTTGGTAGGAGCAATAGTAAAGCTCACCCTTATAATTTTTCGGTCTGGCACAAGGTCCTGTCTTTGACCATGCTATGCAACCACCGTTCTTACGGTTGACACCCGATTTAGTTCAGGTGACCTAATGAATTCCAGGTGAATTCCTAGGATTTTACGTTCAATGGTAATGAACGCATTGAAAATAGGGTTTTCAGAAAACAAATCGGTTTATAATTTTGATCAAAATATTTTCTCGTTTAAGCTCGAGTTTAGATATCATTGAATTCCATGAGTTTGTAATTCTCAATCTTTAAGGTCAATCTCAAGGATTGAGTAATATCAGGCTTAAAAGCTGATTTTTGATCTTTAAGGAGATTATCCTTTCTGGGGATCTGATTCATTAGTCTTATCAAGCTAATTTGCACGGTGCCCCCCCATTGTACGAGATAAATCCTTCTCATGGTTAGGATAAATCTGACCACTTGGCGACCCTGTTTAATGCTGAGGTCCGTGGATTTCCTGCTGATTTTAGTGATGACTTTTCTAGATTTTTCGTCAACCTACAGCTGGTCTGGACGACAACTTCATGACCTAAATCAAGAAGCGCGTGTCTTTTTCGAAAGACTTTACTTCCTTTTAATGATGGAATTGATTCATCGTGTAGATCCATCTCTTCTTTTCTTTCATTGGGTAAAACAGTTTAGTTTAGTCCAAAGCAAAAGTATTTTCAGTTATTTGTTATAGATATATGTGACATATGTTTAAAATAACTTGGTAAATTTTCCCACACTTGGCTTTTTATTTTTCTTTTTATCGTCCTCTATTCCATTTTAAATGAATTTTAACATTTTAATTTGTTTCTCAATTTATGTCCTTTCCGAGGTAACAATAATTTCGGTGTTAAAACCTAGTTTTATCGTTCATAAATATGTATAAACATGATTTTGAATTCATTTAATTGAAAATTTTGAAAAATTTTACTAGAATTGGGTAGTCAGTATATAAGACTAGGGCTGTTCTTTTTTATCAGAGAGCACTAGATTCTAATACAACTACTGCTTTACTAGTATTTTTAATGGTAACCAAGTGTTTAATATAAAAATTTTAAAATCCGAAAGAATTTAACCCCTTCCCACACTTAAGATCTTGCAATGCCCTCATTTGCAAGAAATCAGTAACAATTTAAATTATTGAGGGTGATTAGTGTGAAAATGATTAAATTTTTACCAAAGTTTCCAAATATATTGGCGTTTGTTTGCTGAATGATAAATGGTGCACGTCATTTGTTCATTCCGTCTTGTTGTTATTTCACATATATTTTGCATCATTGTCGTCAAAATTAGTTGCTTTTGCTGAACTTAATGCCAGTCTTTGAAAATGCGTTGTTTTACCCTGTTGTGTACATAAGATAAACTGCAAACATATATACATATTTTTGAAGTTTGGTATATTACCCCACATTCAAAAATTATTAAAATCTAAGAATAAAAGTTAGATAATTATAAAAATGATTACAATATTAACAAAAATATTAAATGTATCAATAATTACAAATTACAAAATAATAAAAAATAATAAGTAAACTAAGGATGATATTGGTACCAATAGGGGTTCCACGCATAACCATAAGTGCTATAGAATGCTTCGGCAGGGTCATACGTAGGATATGGTGGCTGCATCTCTATCGACCAAGGAGGGAATACGGGTTTCGGTGTAGGAATATAGTTTCTACCTATATGTTGGCAATGCGCTATGATCTGGTTCTGATGAACTTGCCAATCTTCAAATGCTCTCTGTCTAGCATTTTCGTATTCCTGAGAAGCTATAAACCTATGCATTTCTTGCATCTCATTCCCCCCTCCTACATTACCTTGTTCCTGGTTTCTCTCTACCTGTGGATGTCTACCATTGTATCGTACTGCGGCGTTATTTCGCCGCTTCAAAACTTTCGCACCATGGTATACATTTAAACCTATAGTGTCGCGGGGTTCCGGCTCTTCTACTAATAATCCCCCCCGACTTATATCCACACCGAGATATTCACCAATCAAAGTAATAAAAATACCACCTCCTATTATGCTATGTGGACGCATCCCCCGAACCATAGCTGATAAATAATAACCCACACAATATGGTATACTTACAGCGCTGTGTGGGTCTCGAATACACATATGGTAAAACAAATCTTGTTCATTTACCTTTTCTTTGTTTTTACCCCTTTTTGTAATCGAATTAGCTAAAAACCTATGTATTACTCTTAATTCGGCTCTATCTATATCCAAATAAGAGTAGTTTCCTCCTTTGAAACGGTGATGGCTTGTCATTTGACTCCACACACCGTGTGTATCAAAATTCTCATCTATCTTTCTACCGTTTAGTATCAATCCTCTACAATCGGCAGACGCTAACTCCTCAGGCGTATATATACGTAAAGCCTGAGCCATGTCCAGTAAAGACATGTGGCGCATCGAACCGCCTAACAAAAATCTAATAAAAGAACGATCGGTTAAACTAGCTACCCGATCATTCAACTCTATACTACATAACAACTCTTCACACCATACTTTATATACAGGTCTGCGTATGGTGAATAAACATATCCAGTCATTAAAAGAAGAATTACCATACCTCTGTACCAGTAATTCCCTAATTGGCCCAGCCAATTCTACAGCTTCTAAGGGTCCCCATTCTATGACCCTCGGTACCTCAACAACCTTAGAGTGAAGAGTATGCAAACCCCGTTGATATTTTGGATAATCTATCCAAAGTCTGTCAAATCTCAGGTTCGGGTGCAACTGTTCCAAGTGCATATCTGAAAAGGTCATGACTGGATGAGGTACATCCTGCTTGTAGTAGTTATCTACCTCCTGTTGTTCCAAGTTCTCAGCAGGAGCATGGCGGGCTTGGGATGAAGATTCACCCCTTTCATTCTGCAAAACACATCAAACACAAATTGTGTGCATCCAAATATGCATTAGTGTCAGCAAAATCATCAATTAAAATAATTACAATGACATTATCAATTTATATCAAACTTAAGCTTATTTTCACATTTTTATCCAATCTACACTTTTTCAAATAAGCATATACGAAAATTTTCGCCAAGTTCATAAGCATTCAACTCAAATAACATGTCAAAATAATCATTACTAGCAAATAAACAAGTCTCAAATGGCATTATCTTTCAAAAATCAAGTTCATGAATTTTGGACTTGAAAAAGTCCACTTTAATTCTCAAAATCATGTTTAGGCTCAAAGTTTGGATCATTTAACTACCTAGACATGTTACACTACTCAATTTAGCAACAATTCATGACAAAAATCGGCCATAACCTGTTTATATCAAAAAGCCCCAAATTGCTCAAGAACACAAACCCTAGATTATTCAAAATTTGAAGTTTAAGGCTTCTAATCATGTTAAACAGCATCAATCTAGGTTATACAAGCATAATACATAAACAATTTAAGTCTAATTACACTAAAAAGCATCAAAATCAAATTGGGAAAAAAATAGCTCAAGAACACTAAAATTCGAATTAAATGGTGTTTAGGTGTAGAAATTTACCGTTTTTCTTGAGTAATTCTTAGATATCATCCTTCTCAACATGATTTTAGCAAAAAATTTGGTGATTAACGGTTAAAAATTGAGATTTTTGGAGGTGATTTTCGGGTTTTCGGGTTCTTTTTTCGCAGTATTTGGGTGTTTATGTGTGTGGGAGAGTGAACTGATCGAGCAGCTCTTTTTATTTTTTTTTTTCTGATTTTTGATCCCTCCGCGAGTCGCGGAGGTTTTGTACTTAAAACTCCGCGAGTCGCGGAGTTTGGTATTTTTTTTTTTTTTTTTTTATATATAATCTTTAACTTATAAAACAATTAAGAAATTAATTTTAAAATTTTGTTTCCCTTGTTATTTAGGACGAGGTCGTTTCGGATCGATGTCCTAGTCCGTCCTTCGACAAAATTTTAAAATTTGTCTTTTTGTAGCGATTGTTTTAAAAGCTAAGATTTTTGGGTTTTTTAATGTTTTTGGCATACTTTAAATCAACAAGATTAAAAATATTGATAATAAAAGTTCTCGTCCCTCCCTCGGGTAAAGCAATTTCGGTTCAAAGACCTAGTCTTCAACTTACGACGAATTTTAAAAATCATATTTTTAACTTAATGAGATAAAGTAAATTTTTGTATTTAAATTCACACAACATAAATATAAAATTCAAAATTAATATTAAAAATTCACACCAAACTCAAAATTTAAAATGCATAAAATTAAAAATTAATATTTTAAAAATTCACACCAAACTTAATTTAAAAATTTATAAATTCATACCAAACTTATATTAATTTTTCAAATATTTACAATTTTAAATATATTGTTTTTACAAAGTTTACAATATTAATTTAAGATTTAAATATTAATTTTAAAAACATGGTAAAAATAAATTTAAAAATCTTTTTTTTTTCTTTTTATCCCACTTTAATCAATCAAATATTATCAAAAATATGCGCCCCTCTTTTCGGTAAAGTAATTTCGGTTCCAAGACCTAATTTAACTCATGACGAATTTTTGAAATATTTTGGGTTGATTGATTAAAGATATTTATACCTCAAGAATAAACGTTAAATTTCGCAGTGATGTAATAAATTTTTGAATGATATCAATAATTTCGGTCGCCAAACCTAATTTTATTTAATACCAATTTAATACTTTTTAGCGAACAAATTAGCGTTTATTATCAAAAGGTTAAAAATAAAAATAAAAATAAAAACTATACAGACATACCTGTGGAATAGATTTCTTAGTTATATGATCTATTATATTCATAAGATAGTCGGTTTAATTGATTTTCCATGGCTCCATAGGCGTAACCTCGAGCATTCATTGTCTTTTCTTCTAAACATATGAACGGTCCGTCTCTGCATAAAGTAACAAATTCGGTATTTGAATAGGTTTGATTATTTGAACATTTACCTCCATGTGACCATTTTCCGCATTTGTGACATCGTTCTAGGTGTCGTGCTCTTCTTTTCGCTGCGGATTTTGATTTTCCTTTACCAAATTGTAACTTATTATCTTCGCATCTGGATCCTTTTCTAACTCCGTCCATTCTTTCTCTGATTACTGATACTAATTCACTCGGTAGTATGTCATTATTTCTTTTAGTGATCAAAGCGTGTAGCATTAGACCATGGTTTAGTTCACAGGCAGTCTTCATTTCGTAAAAACCTAAAAAAAATAAAAATTCAGAATGGGGGGAGAAGACTAGTTCTTTAGGGTCTGCTAGGGAAAGACCATACGTGTTCCATTTTCGAGAACTACACGAAAACAGACAATCTAACTCTAACAGAAATACATATTATCCTTTAAAGACTTGATTCTCCCCACACTTAGTTAGCTGTGGTGTCGAAATTGTGATTAACTTCGTTGTCGACTTCCATCGGACCATGTATGTAATGTTTAACTCTGTGACCATTAACTTTAAATTCAATCCCATTTGAATTTATTAATTCTATCGTTCCGTATGGGAAAACTCTTTTGACTATGAATGGTCCAGACCATCTTGATTTCAATTTTCCAGGAAATAGCTTGAATCGTGAATTGAAAAGAAGAACTCTGTCTCCTTCTTTGAATTCTTTTGAACTTCTGATTCTTTTATCATGCCATTTCTTCGTTCTTTCTTTATAGATTAACGAATTTTCGTATGCTTCATGTCTTAATTCTTCTAATTCGTTTAGTTGACTTAATCGTAGACGTCCGGCTTCATGTAAATCAAGATTACATGTTTTCAAAGCCCAAAATGCTTTGTGTTTAATTTCTACTGGAAGATGACATGCTTTTCCATAAACAAGTCTAAAAGGTGTGGTTCCAATTGGAGTTTTGTAGGCTGTTCTAAAAGCCCAGAGTGCATCCTCCAATTTAATGGACCATTCCTTCGGATTTGATCCTACGGTTTTCTCTAGAATACGTTTTAAAGCTCGGTTGGTATTTTCAACTTGTCCACTTGTTTGTGGATGATATGCGGTGGAGATTTTATGAGTTACTCCATATCTTTTAAGAACTTTCTCAAGTTGATTATTACAGAAATGAGTACCCCGATCACTTATTAAAGCTTTCGGTGTTCCAAACCTTGCAAAAAGACGTTTTAAAAAGTTGACTACAACTCGTGCATCGTTAGTTGGGAGAGCTTGTGCTTCCGCCCATTTAGATACATAATCAATGGCTACGAGTATATATAGATTATTATGAGATTTTGGAAATGGACCCATAAAGTCAATACCCCAAATGTCAAATACTTCACATACTTGGATGACATTTTGTGGCATTTCATCACGTTGACTTATTTTTCCGGTCCTTTGACATGCATCACAGGATTTGCAAAGAAGGTGTGCGTCTTTGTAAATTGTAGGCCAATAGAATCCAGCTTCATAAACTTTTGTTGCTGTTAGTTGAGGCCCATAATGCCCTCCTGTTGGTCCTGTGTGACAATGGTTTAAAATTTTACTAGCTTCATCTCCAAATACACATCGGCGTATTATTCCATCGGGACAACTTTTAAACAGATGTGGATCTTCCCAGAAATAGTGTTTTATATCACTGAAGAATTTCTTTCGTCTTTGGTACGATAATCCTTTTTCAAGGAATCCACAAACTAAGTAGTTTTCATAGTCTGCAAACCATGGGATTTCTTTATAATCTATCTTCAATAGATATTCATCAGGAAAGTTGTCTTGTATGGCCGATTCATTCAGAACTTCTAATTCGGGATTTTCAAGACGAGAAAGATGATCAGCGGCGAGATTTTCTGCTCCCTTTTTATCTCGGATTTCAATATCAAACTCTTGTAAGAGTAAGATCCAACGGATTAATCTTGGTTTAGCATCTTGTTTTGAAAATAGGTATCTAAGAGCAGAATGGTCGGTATAGACCACCGTTTTTGCTAGAACGAGATATGATCGAAATTTGTCAAAAGCAAAGACAATAGCAAGGAGTTCTTTTTCAGTAGTTGTATAGTTTGTTTGTGCTCCTTGTAATGTCTTACTAGCATAATATATAGGTTGAAATCGTTTTTCAATCCTTTGTCCTAAAACGGCTCCCATTGCAAAATCACTTGCATCGCACATTAGTTCAAATGGTAGATTCCAATTTGGTGTTATCATGATCGGTGCATTAGTGAGTTTTTCTTTAAGAATATTAAAAGATTTGATACATTCATCTGAAAAGATGAATGGCGCATCCTTTTCTAGGAGTTTATTCATAGGAGTGGCAATTTTTGAAAAATCTTTTATGAAACGTCGGTAAAAACCGGCATGCCCTAGAAAACTCCTAACTCCTCTAACATTGGTGGGATGTGGAAGTTTAGCAATTACATCTACTTTAGCTCTATCCACTTCAATTCCTTCTTTTGAAATTTTATGTCCAAGAACGATGCCTTCTTTAACCATGAAATGGCATTTCTCCCAATTAAGTACTAGATTTGATTTTTCGCATCTAATTAGCATTCGTTCCAGATTAACTAGACATGATTTAAATGTATCACCGAAGACTGAAAAGTCATCCATGAATACTTCCATGCATTCTTCTATCATGTCGTGAAAAATCGCCATCATACACCTTTGAAAGGTTGCAGGGGCGTTACAAAGTCCAAATGGCATGCGTTTATAAGCAAAAGTACCATAAGGGCACGTGAATGTGGTTTTCTCTTGATCTTCGGGTGCTATTGGAATTTGAAAATATCCGGAAAATCCATCTAGAAAACAATAGTAACTATTTCCGGCTAATCTTTCCAACATTTGATCTATGAAAGGTAAGGGAAAGTGATCTTTTTTGGTGGCGTCATTTAATTTTCTATAATCAATACATACACGCCATCCTGTTACAGTCCTAGTAGGAATAAGCTCATTTTTCTCATTTGTAATGACAGTCATGCCACCCTTCTTAGGCACGCATTGAACTGGGCTTACCCATGGACTATCAGAAATTGGATATATCAAACCTGCATCTAGCAGTTTAATAATTTCCTTTTTAACTACATCTTGCATATTAGGATTTAGTCTTCGTTGACGTTGCACATACGTTTTATGACCTTCTTCCATAAGGATTTTATGTGTGCAATACGAAGGACTTATTCCTTTAATATCATGAATCTTCCATGCAATGGCTGGTTTATGAGCTTTCAACACAGAAATGAGTTGTGATTTTTCATTTTCAGTAAGAGAAGACGATATTATTACAGGTAATTCAGATTCACCATGTAAATAAGCGTATTCCAAATGGTTTGGAAGTGGCTTTAACTCTAATTTCGGAGGTTCTTCTATCGATGATTTATATCGATATCTGTCTTCTTCTTTTAGCATTTTAATTTCTTCTGTTGTTGGTTCATATCCATTAGCTATAAGTGTAGCTAACATTTCAGCTTCATCAATTGGTTCATTACCTTCTCCTAAAGAACATTCTCCTGTTCCTTGTAATTCTGGAAATTCTTCTAATAATTCTGCATGTGCATCTATAGTTTGAATATAATAACATGTATCATCTGCAGATTGTGGTTGTTGCATTGCTCTATCAACTGAAAAGGTAACACTCTCATCCTCTATACTTAGGGTCAGTTTCTTACCGAACACGTCTATCATTGCTTTAGCCGTGTTTAAGAATGGTCTTCCTAATATGAGAGGAACTTGAGAATCTTCTTCCATGTCCAAAATAACAAAATCTACTGGAAATACTAAAGTACCAACTTTAACTAGCATGTTCTCCATTATCCCTCTAGGATATTTTATTGATCTATCGGCTAGTTGTATGCTTATTCTGGTTGGTTTCAATTCTCCAAGGTCTAGTTTAGCGTATAGTGAATACGGCATTAGATTTATACTAGCACCTAAGTCTGCCAATGCTTCTATTGAACTAAGACTACCCAGAAAACATGGAATTGTGAAACTTCCTGGATCAGATAGTTTTTCTGGTATCTTATTCAACAGCACTGCTGAACAATTTGCATTCATAGTGACAGCCGAGAGTTCTTCCATTTTCTTTCTATTCGTGATTAGATCTTTCAAGAATTTAGCATATCTAGGCATTCCTGAAATTACATCAATGAAAGGAAGATTTACATTTATCTGTTTAAACATATCCAAAAATTTGGATTGCTCGGCTTCAAGTTTTTCTTTCTTCATTTTACTCGGATAAGGAAGTGGTGGTTGGTATGGTTTAACATAAGGTTTATCCTTAACTGTGTTATCTTCATTAACCTTTTCAACTACCGGTTCTTTTTCCTTATCTTGATCAGGTTGTGGTTCTTGTGGAGTAGGAATAGTTTCATCAGAAGTTACAGGTATTTCAGGTGGTTTAAGTGTTGTACCACTTCTTGTGGTAATAGCTTTAGCTGTTTCATTCCGGGGGTTAGCATTTGTATCGCTTGGTAAACTTCCCGGTTTTCTTTCACCTATTAACCTTGCTAGGTTACTCACTTCTTGTTCCAGATTTTGAATAGAAGCTTGTTGATTTCTAAATGCTTGAGCATTTTGTTCATTGGTTTGTTTTTGAGATGTGAAAAACTGCGTTTGAGTTTCAACTAGCTTCGTCATCATATCTTCTAAATTCGGCTTTTTATCATCGGTTTGTTGTGGTGGTTTGTTTTGAAAATTCGGTCTTTGCTGATTGTAAGTATTATTGGATACTTGTTGATTGCTAGGACCTTGTTGGTTATTGTATGGAATATTTCGGTTATAATTCTGGTTTTGATTGTAAATCGGTCTTGGCGGTTGATAATTATTCTGATAATTATTTCCAGGCCTTTGGTTTATGTATGAAATATTCTCTCTTTGTTCCATTGTTAATTCAATACTGAGACAATCTTTTGTCAAATGTGGTCCTCCACACTGCTCACAACTAATTCGTATAGAGTGAATATCCTTAGTCATCTTTTCCATTCGTCTCTCGAAAGCATCTATCTTTGCTGAAATGGAATCTAAGTCATGGCTAGAATCGGCTCTAGCTGCTTTAGATGATCTAATGATGTCTTTTTCTTGGTGCCACTCATGTGAGTGGGAAGCAGTATTATCAATAATTTTGTAAGCATCAGTTTCGGTTTTCTTCATAATAGAACCACCAGCTGCTATATCTATGTCTTTTCTTGTAGTGATGTCGCATCCTTGGTAGAATATTTGTACTATTTGACAGGTGTCTAAACCATGTTGCGGACATCCTCTTAACAACTTTCCATATCTTGTCCATGCCTCATATAGAGTTTCATTTGGTTTTTGTGTGAACGTAACAATTTCTGCTTGAAGTCTTACGGCTTTAGATGCAGGAAAGAATTGTTTAAGAAATTTGTCAATTAAAACGTCCCATGTATCAATCGCCCCTTCAGGTAACGATTCCAACCAATCTTTGGCTTCTCCCTTTAAAGTCCAGGGAAATAACATGAGATATATCTGTTCATCCTCCACTTCTCGGATTTTAAATAGTGTGCAGATCCTATTAAAGGTACGTAGATGTTCATTTGGATCTTCCTTCGGCGCACCACTAAATTGGCATTGATTAGTCACCATGTGTAGAATTTGTCCTTTGATTTCATAATCTGGCGCATTAATGTCTGGATGAGTAATTGCGTGACCTTGGCCAGTGCGTTTAGCTCTCATTCGGTCTTCCATACTTAAAGGTTCCAGATTCTCCATAATTGAATTTGTTGAATCGGTATCACTAGATGCTTCAGATTTAATGGTTCGTTCCTCAACAATCTCTGTTTGAATGATTGGTGGTTCCGGAGGAAAGTTTAATGGTTCAGGATCTACGAACCGTTCCTGAATATTCTCTGGATTCTCAATTGTGAGGTTGGGTTCAAAAAATGGATTATCGGAAATTTGAACTGAAGTACTTGGTCGACTGGATGACGATTCTAAAGAAAAATCAACGGCGGTTATATTTGTTAAACGTCTTGATCTAGTTACAGGTGGTGAACGTACAAAAGGTGATGAACGTCTTGCTCGGTGCATTCACTGAATATCTTATTAGTTTTTAAAAAGGAAAGAAAAATTATAATAAGTTATCCAATCAATAGACTTTTCTGATTTTGCCCACGTTTCGAATAGCCAAAAGATGCAGCAGAGGGGCAGGATTCGTTTGGTCTCAATATAATTGAGGACTGTTTGGCTCCAATAACCCGGTCCACGTACAAATCCAACTATTACTACGAACCAGAAAATTTTGATGTCTATCAATTTAACCACTCAAAATAAATTTTCGTAATTTTAAGAAATTTAGATAAGAAGTAGAAAAAAAAATTCTAAGTCCTAAAACTAGAATAGCGAGAAATAAGAGAGAAAAAGAGTTCGTCGAAAAAAGGTCGAAAAAGAAAAAATGGTTGAAAAATAAAAGGTGACGGAAAAATAAAAGAAACTTATCAAAACTTAAAAATACTTAACTAATTTAACCTTATTACTACAACTAACTTAAAATTATAATCGCAAATTGATATTACTAATTGGAATGATAATTGGTACATAGTAAAAGGTCTCTAAAAATATTAAAGCTTACAGGAAAAACTAAATCCCAAATGGAAATAACTTAAAAAGAAACTAAAACTTAAAAAGGCGTCGCAAAATTCTAAAGCACCTAAATCTTAGTCTAAAGAAAAAGCACTTAAGGAATTCTATGGCAAAGCCTAAAAATCTAGGAGTAAAAATAACTATAGCTAAAACTAAGTTTAAAATTAAATATGAGCTAAAAAATACAAATATTACGCTACAACGATTAAAAAGGTACAAAATATAAAAATATACAAAAAGTTGTAAAAAGTACAATTTTTATAAAAATATTATTTTTATATTATTTATTTTATAAAACTATTAATTTTACAATTTAATAAAACTAATTTAACTAAAATATATAAATAAAAAGTAAAAGTAAAATTAAAACTAATAATAATAATAATAATAATAAGGTTTAATTAATAATTAATATTAATAATATCCCGTAATTAATGCTCGATTAGGGCTTCCTTGTCGCCTGTCAGAAACCCTCCGCGAGTTGCGGTGAGTAATGAGGAAAACCCCGCGAGTCGCGGGGTTCAGTAATTCAGCTGACAGGTAGTAATTTTTACGCGTTTTCTTTATTTTTTTTTTATTTTATGTTTTCTGTTTTTTTTATATAAATAAAAGATGTTTAATAAAATTTAAATTTTTATAAACTAAAATAGAAATAAAGAAACTTATAAAACTTAAATATTTAACAAAATCTTAAAAATACTAATATTTTTGTTTTTCTTTTTATATTTTTCGAATATTTAAAACGTATTTCTACAAAAGCGAATTTTTAATAAAAGTAACTAAAAATCTTTTTTTTTTTTTTATTTTAGCGTTGCGCTTCCGGCGTTTAAGATAGTTCCCCGGCAGCGGCGCCAAAAATATACTTGATGCGAAGTGAGGTGTATATAAAATAGCTTATATTTTACTAGGAAAAACTATTAAATACGATACAATTTTACACAAGATATTTATTTATTTATAGAATGGATATACTTAAACCTTGCTACAACACTTATAGGCAGTGTACCTAATCGTACAGTAGTGTAGTTTTTAGTAAGTCCGGTTCGTTCCACAGGGAAATCTTTAAACAAAGCTCAACGCTATATTAGTTTACTTTTATAAAAATACAAATATATATATAAGTAATATTATTATTATAAAGGGGGGTTTTTACCGTTTAATGACCGGTTTGTCGATTTTAAGACTTTAGTCGCAGTTAAAACCTAATGTAAAATATAAAATAAATACAAGACTTAAATTAAAGCGTAAAGTAAATAATGATAATGAAATTGCGAATAATAAAAGTGCGATAAAATAAACTTGCGATAATTAAAAAGTACGATAATTAAAAGTGCGATAAAATAAAATAAATAAAAGTGCGATAATTAGAAGTGCAATTAAATATAAAATAAAGGAAATTAAATATGAAATAAAAGAATTATGCTTATTTAAACTTCCGTAATCATGATGTTTGACGTGTTGATTTTAGTTTTATGCCCATGGGTTAATTGTCCTTTGTCCTGGATTATTCAATATGTCCGTCTGGTTTTTGTCCATAACAGTCCATCAGTCATAAATATAAATTGCAAGTGTCCTTGTCAAATTATTATTATACCCGAAGATAAATATTCCAACTAATTGGGGATTCGAATTGTAACAAGGTTTTAATACTTTGTTTAATGAATACACCAGGTTATCGACTGCGTGTAAACCAAGGTTTTACTACTTTGTTAACAATTACACCAATTACCCTTGAATGTAATTTCACCCCTGTTTTAATTATTCTAGTGGCTATTAATCCATTCCCGTGTCCGGTTAAATGAACGATTATTCGTACATATAAATACCCCGCCCATCGTGTCCGATCGAGTGTATATGGTAATTTATAGGGACGCCCAATTGTAAATCTTTATATTAACATTAACAAACTTTCATTTAGTTAAACAAATATAAAGCCCATTAATAGCCCATAGTCTAATTTCCACAAGTGTCGTTCTTTTGTCCAAACCCCAATTATGGTACAAAGCCCAATTACCCAATTTTAGTAATTAGCCCAACATCATGATTACTTCGTTTTAAATAAGCATAATAATAACTTAGCTACGAGACATTAATATAAAAAGGTTGAACATAACTTACAATGATTAAAAATAGCGTAGCGTTACACGGACAGAATTTCGACTTACACCCTTACAACATTCGCTAACATACCCTTATTATTAGAATTATAATTAAAATTAAAATATAAATTATAAATATAAATATATTTACGTATGAAGAGGAAGAAAAAAAAGATGATGAAATTTGATCAGAATTCAGTTGGCTTTATAGCCAGACTTGATTTTTGGGGCTCCGCGACTCGCGGTAAAATGCCCTTAAAACTCCGCGAGTCGCGGAGAGGTATTTACAGCTCACACCCTTGGAGTTTCTTGCTGCCGACGGTTTTTATTATATATATATAATATATATATAATTAATATAATTAATTATATATTATATTATATTTATATACATAGTTAACTTGTAATTTTTAGTCCGTTGCGTCGAGCGTTAAGAGTTGACTCTAGTCCCGGTTCCGGATTTTCGAACGTCCTCGCGTACAATTTAATATCTTGTACTTTGCGTTTTGAATCTTGTACTCTTGTGATTTCGAGACGTTTCTTATCAATAATTGGAACCTTTTTGATTGTCTTTTGTACTTTTGAGCTTTTTGGTCGTTTGCGTCTTCAATTCGTCGAATCTGTCTTTTGTCTTCACCTTTTATTATTTAAACGAATATCTCTTGTAAATAGAACAATTGCAACTAAAAGCTTGTCTTTCTTGAGGAATAATGCTATGAAATATATGTTCGTTTTTAGCATTATCAATGGAGCATATTAGCGAATGTCTTAAAGTAGGAACTAAAGAGAAAGAATAGAAGATGTGGGAAGAAAGAAAGGGAAGGAGGTAAATTTATAGTGAAATATTCGACAAAGAAATCAAAACAGATTGCCGCGTTAAATCAAAGAAGATCCTGATCGCCGCAAAACTAAATCTTATTACATAAGATTTTCTTTAAAACCCTTAAATCCAGGAAATCAATCATAATCACGTCATCGGTTACAACAATTCTATATTTACTCATTTCACTCTTTTGTGATAGCTTCGCTCGTGCGTCTCACATAACCGAATCGTTTTATCTAAATCTTTCAATAATGATAAAATTTCATTATTACCTCATATTCGTCATGAAAATATTCCTATTGTTATTTATGACAACCTCTACCAAATTTCGAGGACGAAATTTCTTTAACGGGTGGGTACTGTAACGACCCGGAAATTTCCGACCAAATTTAAACTCTAATCTCTATATGGTTCCGACACGATAAGCAAAAACTCTAAAGTTGACCCGCACTTTTTCGATCGTTCTATACTTATAAGATTAATATTTACATAAATTAAACCTTACCAACATGATAAGCAATCCAAATTGTTGAGACTTATGTTTTCGAAAAGAGTTTTACACAACGTTTGACCGTCTAGTTTGACCGATGATATCACGAACTATATAACATATGATAATTATATGTTTGTGTATATATATGTATATATACATATTTAACATGGTTTATGGATGTTTTAATATCTCATTTTGTATTAATAACAATAAGTTATAAGTATATTTTGAAACTACTAACTTAAGTTTTCAAAACAATAACCATACATAACGTTATTTGATATAAATACTTATGACTTATAATGTTTATACATATAACGTATAAGTAATGTATTTAATCACTTTTAAGGACTTAAATACATAAAACAATATAAGTATATTCACAAAAGATAGCTATATTTGAATCCTCGTTCCGTTTTCTCAAAGATTTCTACACGTATATTTAGGGTATATGTACCCGTATCATACGCAGCTTCTAGATGTATTTACTATTGGTATATACCAATAAAAATCTGCTCCTTAGCAGCCTTAAATGATTAAGAAACATGTGGAACCAACCATTTGTCAAGTAGCATGAATTATTTAGCAAGAAAACAAAGTTAGGTATCTTTTTTTTCCTTTATAACCTAAAAACGTTTTTATGCATGCACACCATTTCTTCACCCCATTTTCTCATACTTACACTTCCATTTCTCTCTCAAAATACTCTTAACTTCATACTTGATCATCTCCAAGCATTTTCCCCATCATTTAGCTTCAAAAACCTTACTTAAACACCATAAGAAAACCATACAAAAACACTTCAAGAAATCCTTCCAAGAACACAAACTTACTTCCAATCTTTCATCCAATTCCATCACCCTTTTGGTTCTAGCTTTTTACTCCTCTTTTACAGCAACCTTGTCCAAGGAACTTGAGGTAGCATCTATGTTCATAACCTTATTCGATTCATATATATATAGCTATCATATTTTGTGGTATACAATTTTAACAACAAGAACATAGTTTGAAAGTTTTCAAACTTGTTTGCAAACTAAATAGATCCTTCTAACTTAACTTTTAAAATACTTCAAGACCTGTAATATAACTTAAATATATGCTAACTTAACAAGGTATAACTTGGTTTTTCAAAGAATATCTTAAAAACTGTTTTTACGACGTCGGAGTGTAACCGGGGACTGTTTTGGGTTGGATAATTAAAAACTATCTTAAACTTTGAATTGGAGGTTTATGTTCTGGAAAAATGATTTTTACTATAAATATGTTAACACATAAAAATTTCATGATTTAATTCAAAGTATAAGTATTTTTAGAAAAATGGTCATTAAGTGTTATTTTTTTGTAACAAAAATGTTTAACTTCATAAGTTTCACTAAAGTTTCACTAAAGTTTCACCTATGCCGTGTGATTTTGAATACAAACCAAGGTATTTTCAGTTCATAGTCTTAAAGAGGGACTCGATCCAAGGAGATGGCAAGTTGAATCAACGAAAACGGATTTGTAACGAAGAAACTATGACCGAAACAAAATTGGTTATCCTAGACTTGTTTAACTTCGGGATTAATTGGGAAAAATTAAATAAATCACATATTTCTAAGATAACATGATATTTTATATATATGTACTTATAATTCAATTTTATATGGTTCAGGATCACCCGTAAACAACACGAGAAGATTAATCATAAGATCCCATGTTTGTACGCAACACGTCATTTGACAACACCGGTACTTTATGTACGCAACACGTCATTTGACAACACCGGTACTGTGGGTCAAGATTAATCTCGACCAATACATATACGATGGGGTTTTATTTATTTTGTTGGGGGTTTTATTTATTTCATTGCGGGTATATTAAACATCTAAAAATGAACCATTAAAATTGAATTACTAACAACGAGCTGCTAACTACGGACTAAGGAATTATTCAAAGTATTAAAAGTATAACAAGTATATATATGTGACGTTTGTTTAAAAAGAAAAGGTATTGATATATTATATATGGATAGGTTCGTGATATCAACCGGAGACCAAGTCAAATTATATATATCTTCAAGACGAAAGTGAGTATATAGTCCCACTTTTAAACTCTAAATATTTCGGGATGAGAATACATGTATTTTATGTTTTACGTTATGGACACAAGTAACTGAAAAATATATTCTACGTTGAGTTGTACCACTGGCATACTTCCCTGTAGCTTGGTAACTAATATTTACAGCGGTATTGTAAACGCGAATCCTGTTGATAGATCTATCGGGCCTGACAACCCCAACCGGACTGGACGACCAGTATTCAACGGTTGCACAGTACTTCATTTCGTGACTACACTTGGTACAGTGTAGTAAGATTTCATATTAAAGGGAATATGCGACGTGATTAATTGTTAAGTATGGTTACCAAGTGCTCAACCACTTAGAATATTTTTATTAAAATGTTTATATATGAAATCTTGTGGTCTATATTTATATCGCTGTCGACATTAAACCTATATCTCACCAACTTTATGTTGACATTTTAAAGCATGTTATTCTCAGGTATGAATTAAGTCTTCCGCTGTGCATTATCTCGTACTAAGGATACTACTTGAGGCCATTAAGGACTTATATCATAAGGCGTTGCATTCGAGTCATTGAAGTTCATAGAGACTATTATTAAGTAAATGGCGGTTTAGGTCATTTGAATATTATGAAATGTCAGGCGAATATGTCAATTATGGATGTAACTATAGATTGCCTTATAAGAATAAATGCAACGTTTGTAAGATGTATCATATAGAGGGCAAGTACCTCGCAATGTTATCAACTATTGTAATTCGTTTGTAATCAATATGGACAACGTCCGGATGATTAGTTTCGGATCCTTTCAAATGCAAGGTGTTAAAACTTGGTTAAGTAAATGCTTCTCCATCAAGGATCTTGGAGAAGCACAATACGTTTTGGGGATTGGGATCTGCAGGGATAGATCCAAGAAACTGATAGGTTTGAATCAAAGTGCATACATTGAAAATATCTTGAAAAGGTTCAAGATGGACAACTCTAAGAAAGGTTTGGTACCTATTCAAAAAGGAATGCTTCTCAGTTCATCTCAGTATCCTACCATGAAAGATGAACAAGAGAGAATGAAGAAAGTCCCGTACGCATCTGCTATTGGGTCAATCATGTATGCAATGATATGCACTAGACCGGATGTGTCATGCGCTCTTAGCTTGACAAGTAGATACCAGAATAACCCAGGAAACAGTCATTGGATTGCGGTTAAAAGTATATTGAAATACCTTAGGAGAACTAAGGATATGTTTCTAATATATGGATCTGGTGAGGAGGAACTCGTTGTAAAAGGTTACGTGGACGCGAGTTTCCAAACTGATCGAGATGATTCTTGATCACAATCCGGTTATGTATTCACATTAAATGGAGGTGCGGTCTCTTGGAAGAGTTCAAAATAGTATGTTGTTGCATTATCCACTACAGAGTCAGAGTACATTGCCGCCTCATTGGCAGCTCAGGAAGCTGCATGGATGAAGAAATTCATTGACGACTTAGGAGTTGTCCCTTCCATTCAGGACCCTCTTGAGATCTTTTGTGACAACGAGGGTGCGATTGCTCAAATCAAGGAACCTCGTGCTCATCAAAAGACCCGTCACATTGAGCAGAGATTCAACTACATAAGGGATGAAGTTGAAAAGGGAAAGATATGTATTTGCAAAGTTCACACAGATCTTAATATAGCGGATCCTCTCACAAAGCTCTTACATGGAGCAAAACATACAGGACATGTTTGTGCATTAGGGCTTCGATATTCTAGTGATTGGTCATGATCTGTTTTAAGTATTGTAACGGAACGAAATTATTCAAACTCATTAATATAATTATGGTATTAATCTATTTTGAGTTATGTTCCTATTTTACATATTTTATCCATGAATAAGTAATTATTCTAAATTCCGTAGTCGATCACATTTGTGGAAGCAAGTGTGAGGTTTAGACTATTATGAACTCGGATTGGTATACATTCACGGGATGAATGTGGTGCAAGGTTGCAACCAAGGTTCATAGATATTTGTGGGATACAAATATTGGAAGACCCGCCCTCAAGACTTACTAAATGGAGCCTTTGTGGTTGATCACATGTAATCTTGAGTAAAGGCGAATATCATTGTATCCTCTGACCTGAGATACATATTGGGTTCGGATATTTACCAAGTATCGTGCCTTGATTCTTTCCTTCGCTATTCTGAAATATGGTAGCTCACAAGGAAGAGCTCAGGCATAATGCAAGTTGCATATTTAGGACGTATGTAGTCAAGATGGAATTTGTCCCTCTTATTCGTTGAGAGTCAGATGTCTAAGGCCTGATAAAGTTAAATCTAAAAGAGAGTGATCACTCTGTATCTCTTGGATTTAATATGACATCTAGGATGAAAGGATAAAATGAAAGATTCACCTATTCATATTCGAGATGGGAACTCGAAAGAGATGATGTTATTGAATGGCACATAGTCATAACATATTAGAGGTGATGGACGGTCGTTAGGTGGTATCCGTCACTTGCATTAATTTCTTATGTTTCTCGTGCAAGTGGGAGATTGAAGGTTTTTCGTATGCCCGAGAGACATATTTAATTAATGTGGCTAATATGTTATGATCCAAGTCGGGTCATACCCAATAACAAGCTTACCGACACTTAAACGTATTTAAGCTTAACGATTAAATCATTGAGTAAATACGCGACACTTGAATTTTAGAAAATTGGTTTTCTAAAATATTATCACTTGAGATAAATTATTTGGATAATTTATATATAATTGTTTATGTGTTTAAATGATTATATTGTGTTATATTTTATAAAACGTTTATAAAATGTGAAAGAAATATAACAAATACATGTTTTATATATTTGTAACAAGTTTATATATTAGATATAACATTTTTATAAAATATATAGTGGGCAGATTTTGGGACTCCAAGACACTCCCATGCCTGGTTTTTTTGTTACTTTTAAGACCACACAAGTCCTCATAAGCATGGGTAACTCTTGGACCAAAGATTGACTCATTCTCTCAAGTGAAACTAGGCATTCAAAACATAAAAAAAACTGCAAAAACATTCTGCTGAAGGGCTGTTCTGGCCGTGGGGTTTTGGTGCACAAAAGGGGTTCATAATTTGGTTTTTGGAAACTAAATTCAAGTGTTAATAATTCCTAACCAAAGTACAAGGTGTTGGTATCAAAAGCTTGGGGTATTACTTGCTTGAGGCTTCAAGTTAGAAGCTCCATTTTCCATCATCTTCATCTTCATCTTGCAACTTTGTAAACAACCCTCAACTAGCTTGAGGAGGTATATATATCTTCTCTACTTGTTATATTTGTAAGCATTTATCCAAGACTTGATATTTACATGGAATTTAACTAAATGGATAAACTTATTAACATGCATTTAACATTATGCTTCTGCTTGTTTCAACTCTAATTCAAATTGGTTTTGTAATTAAGTAAACTACATGAACATGTTATTATGGACTTGTTAAATTCCATCAGGTGGCATTCCAATACTAGCATGATAGCTATTGTTGTACGAGAATTCCACCAAAGGTAAGTGCTCATCCCAACTACCACCGAAATCGATAATACACGCCCGTAACATATCCTCCAATGTTTGATTCGTACGTTCGGTTTGACCGTCCATTTGAGGATGATACGCCGTGCTCAATTTCAATTGTGTACCCATATCTTCATGAAACTTTTCCCAAAACCGAGATGTGAAACGAGTATCTCGATCTGAAATAATAGATATCGGAACCCCGTGTCTCGATATCACCTCCTTGATAAACAACTTAGACAAAGTCTCCGACGATATTGCTTCCCGAATGGGAAGAAACAAGGCACTTTTCGTCAATCGATCAACTATCACCCAAATCGAATCAAGTTGGGTCCTCGCCGTCTTTGGTAACTTTGTAATGAAATCCATGGTAATGTGCTCCTATTTCCCTGTCGGGATTTCTAACGGTTGTAACTTACCATACGGCTTTTGGTGTTCGGCTTTAACTTGAAAACACGTAACGCATTGTTCAACATACTTAACAACATCGCGTTTCATGCCCGGCCACCAATACTCCTTCCTTAAATCAAGATACATTTTCATCGAGCCCGGATGAATGGAATACTTTGACTTATGTGCTTCATCAAGTAGCACTCGTCGGAAATCTCCCATTTTAGGCACCCACACCCTTCCTTGAAAAGATAACAAACCATACGGACCTAAGGTAATAAACTCCGTTTGGCCCAAGATTTGTTCCTCATGTTTGTTGTTAACAAAAGCTTTAATTTGTATCTCACCAAGCTTTACAAGAAAATCGTTAGTAATAACATGCGTTACAATCCTACTCGTATCGCCGGATGTTGACTCTTCTGACTTAACGCATCCGCGACCACATTCGCCTTACCCGGATGATAAAGTATTTCACAATCATAATATTTTACCATATCCATCCACCTACGTTGTCGATAATTCAAATCTCGTTGATCAAAAAGATGTTTTAAGCTCTTGTGATCCGAATATATCGTACACTTGAGACCGTACAAATAGTGGCGTCAAATTTTCAACGCATTAACAACCGCCGCCAACTCAAGATCATGAGTTGGATATCTCGTTTCGTGTTCCTTTAATTATCGAGAGGCATAAGCGATGACTTTACCTCTTTGCATTAGAACACACCCGAGCCCATTTAAAGATGCATCACAATAAACCGTCTTATCTTCTACCCCTTCTGGCAACACTAACACCAGAGCTTGACACAACTTCCCTTTTAACAATTGAAAAGCAATTTCTTGCTCATTTTCCCAATTAAATCTCGCGTTCTTTCTCGTCAACTTCGTCAATGGGGAAGCGATCTTAGAAAAGTCTTGGATAAACCGACGATAATAACCGGCCAATTCGAGAAAACTTCAGATTTCAGTAGGTGTAGTCGGTCGTCCCCAACTCTTTACCGTCTCAATCTTCCCCGGATCTACTTGAATACCATCCTTGTTCACAATATGGCCAAGGAATTGAACTTCCCTTAGCCAAAATTCACATTTGGAGAATTTTTCATATAACTTATCCTTCTGCAACATCTTCAACACATCACGCAAATGATGTTCATGTTCCTTCATACTCTTCGAATAGACAAGTATGTCGTCAATGAACACAATAACCGACTTGTCCAACATAGGTTGGCACACTCGGTTCATAAGGTCCATGAATGCCGCCGGTGCATTCGTAAGACCGAAAGGCATAACTACAAACTCAAAATGCCCATAACGCGTTCGAAAGGCCATTTTCGCAATATCTTCCTCACGGACCCGTATTTGGTGATAGCCGGACCGTAAGTCAATTTTAGAAAAATAAGTTGCGCCTTGGAGTTGATCAAACAAATCGTCAATCCGAGGCAATGGATAGCGATTCTTTATCGTCACTTTATTCAACTCCCGATAATCGATGCACATCTGCATACTACCATCTTTCTTCTTCACGAATAAAACCGGAGCGCCCCATGGTGAAGCACTCGGTCGAATAAACCCTTTTTCAAGCAACTCTTGGGTTTGATTTAACAACTCTTGCATTTCCATTGGTGCTAAATGATAAGGAGTTTTAGCAATGGGAGTAGTACCCGGAACTAACTCAATGCCAAATTTGACTTGTCTTTCTGCCAGAACACCCGGTAATTCATCCGGAAAAACGTCTTCGAATTCATTAACCACCTGAATTTCACGAATGGATGGTAGCTCTTCACGAGTATCAACTACATGAGCAAGAAAAGCCATGCCACCACTAACAAGAAAATGATGTGCCCGTGCATAAGTGCATAATGGCACAAGTCTTCTCCGTCTCTCGCCATGAATAATTAACTCTCCCCCACTTGGAGTCTTCACACGAATAGATTTTTCATGGCATGCAATATCGGCTCTATGACGATTGAGCCAATCCATACCAACTAAAATATCTGTGGCGTCCTCCAGATAGGGCCTGGAAGTATAAACGAGAACGACTCTATATGAGATGTTTTATTGAGTTTTGCAGCGAAAGATAAATAGATTACATTGTATTTAATTAACAATGCATTAAATGTCTTTAATTGATATGATATGAAATGCATGGCAAGCAATCATCATCAAAGCAGCAGATATACAGCGGAAGCACTATTTAAATACCTGAGAATAAACATGCTTAAAAAGTCAACACTAGGTTGAGTGAGTTCATAGGTTTGTCATAAATAATGATTTCAGTAATAGTGTTAGATCACAAGATTTTTGTTCATAAGCTTGGTCTCGCAGGGACCAATTAGTAGATCTCGCAGATCCAAAAGTTATTCATAAAGTTGGTCTCGCAGGGACCAAAAAGTAGATCACGCAGATCCAAAAGTTATTCATAAGCTTGGTCTCGCAGGGACCAATTAGTAGATCACGCAGATCCAAAAGTTATTCAAAAGCTTGGTCTCACATGGACCAATTATTAGATCACGCAGATCCAAAAGTTATTCATAAGCTTGGTCTCACAAGGACCAATTAGTAAATCACGCAAATTCAAAAGTTGTTCATAAGCTTGGTCTCGCAGAGACCAATTAGTAGATCACGTAGATCCAAAAGTTTTTCATAGTTTACCCCAAAGACAAGTTGTGTTTATACTTGTTGGGTAGGAATTTAGTCGGACATAGCCGGGTATAGAATAGTTTAAAGTTGGTACTTGTGTCTAGCGTGTAAAATAGTTATAAAAGTTGTGCATGTATTCTCAGCCCAAAAATGTAAAGAGTAAAAGGGAATCAAATAAACTCACGGAAAATCAATTTTAGTATTTGTATTCATTTCATAAAAACAGTTATAAAAGTAGTGCATGTATTCTCAGCACAAAAATATATATAAAAAGGGAACTATGAAAACTCACAATACATTATTTCGTATTTTACGAGTATGATGGCACTGAACAAGTGCAGAGTTGTCCTCGGATTCACGAACCTATATCAAGTATATATATTAACACATATACTCGTAATCGAATAAGTTTATATATATTGTTTCACTTGTTATATATTTCTATATATATATATATTTGTATATATATTCTATATATATAAGTATTTGTTTGATAAAATGATCTTTAATACTGATAATGTATAAAGTGTTGTATTGTTTTGTAATAACAATAATAATGATAATGATACTGGTAATTAAATGTTAATAATAATAATGATATAGTTTTAATGATAGTAAAAATGATAATTTTACTAAAAATGATAATAATACTAGTAATACAATAATAATAATACTATTAATGATAATATTAGTAATAATAATCTTTTTAGTAATAAAAATAGTAATAATAATCATAATTGTAATTATAAAAATGGTAACTAATACTAACTAGTAATAATAATAATAATAATGACTTTAATACTTAGTGATAATAATAATAATAATAATAATGACTTTAATACTTAGTGATAATAATGATAATAATTAATAATCATAATATTGGTGATAATAATAATAATCATAATATTGTTGATAATAATAATAATAATAATAATAATAATAATAATAATAATAATAATAATAATAATAATAATAATAATAATAATAATAATAATAATAATAAAGAGCTACCTTAAAAGAGTCCTTAACAAAAATAATGCCACGCCCGGGACTCGAACCCGAGACCTCTCGCTCACCCGAACATTCACTAGACCACTCCTCCGTTCCTTTAATTTATGTTTTAATTTCCTTATGAATTTATTTAACCTCGTATTATATCTAGGTTCTTTCTTCTTCTTCTTATGATACATCAATCGACCAGACCAATTCATACACGTCAAAGTAAGTTGTTTGGCTTAAGAATTAAATTAGAAACAGCAATAATCGGTCCAGGGGTGTTCACAATTAACAATCAAAGGAAAAAAAATTAAAAATAAAAGAAAAAAGTTACAGCGACATCGTGATGAACTCAATAATCAAACTCGAATTTGATACCGTTTTAAATGAAAATTTCAACACGATAAAGGTTATAAACCATTCCTAGAAACTTTGTACACCATCAATTTCAACAGAAACAACATACTGAATTCGAATTTCACGATGAACACTCAGTTGACTTTTTAAAAATTAAACTTTGACTTGAAAATTCGAACTCGATATTAGGAATTGGGTTTTGAATCTTTGCAGATAGTTTATATAGGAGATTCCTAACATCTTTGCATTTATAGATTTTGAAATGGTAATCGAATTAGAATTATGGGATAAATTGTTAAGAACAGAGGTCGGCGGTTTTAAAAATATATGTTTCTGTTTAATTTCTTCAAACAACTGCAGTTTTAATTATTGATTGATATTATTGATGGAATAATCGAATGCTTTATAAAAAAAATTGTGCCGACATCAGCACACACAAGAAGAAAATAAGAGAAAAATATAAAAAAAAATATAGAACAGCTCGATCATGATCAAAAAAAATATTAAAAGCAGATCACGTTTTTGTTAAAAAAACTGATCACGATATATTTAAATAAAATAAACAGATTTATGTAATCAGTACATTTTATTTGACTTTTTAATATATTTTTAATTGATATTAATTATTAATAAGTATATGTAATAATAATAATTTGATAATATTATTAATTATAATAAAAGTAATAATATTGATAATAATAATAGAAATAATAAATGATAATGATAATTTATGATAATAATAATAAATAGTATTATTTTTATATTAATAATAATAACTATATTAATTATTAATTATTAATGATAATGATAATGGTAATAATAATTATGATAATAATATTAATAATCATAATAATAACTAAAGTCATAATTTTACTTACTAATTATAATAATAATGATATTAATAAATTGTATTGTTTTTATAATAATAATAATGGTTACAATACTTGTAACTATGATAATAATAATTATAATACTAATAACGATAATACTAATAACAATAATAATAATAATAATAATAATAATAATATTGATAATAATAATGATTGTAAATGTTAAAAAATAATTAATAATAATATTGTTTAAAATAATATTAATAATAATACTAATCTGTAATTATTTACAAATAATTGTTCGTGAGTCGTCGGAACTAGTCGAAGTTAGGTTTAAATTTAGTCGGAAATTTTCGGGTTGTTATAGTACCTACCCGTTAAAAGAAATTTCGTCCCGAAATTTAGTTGTTGCCATCAATCGGCGTTGTTCGTACATAGACGAGGATATTTACGTTTTATTTGGTCTTCACGTTCCCAGGTATGTTCGGGGCCTTTTGTGAATTTCACCGGATAGAATATTGTTTGTTGCAAGCATTTAAATCATACGAACCATAAATTCTACAGGTTCTTCGATGAAGTGCATTTTATTATTAATGCGGAGATCATTCAAAATGATGATGTTATACAAGTCATTTCAGTAAATTGGATACATGAAATGTGTTATGAATAGTATTGAGCTCATTTAAAATTTTGAGCGTTTATGCCACAATTTTAGGGCGGACTAAACAGATAGGATTTCATGAAAATCACAGTCATGAAATTTGATAGAGATCGTCCTTGTTTACAACAAGAATATTGTAATGATGAATATAAGTTGAAAAATAAAGTTTTATCACTATTGAATAATATGGATAAAACAATTCGATTATAAGAAGCGTATAAACGAAGCTATCGTAAAAGAGTGAATGAGAAAATTAAATGTTCGCCTTCACTTTTGACATAGCTAAAGTTGATTTCCGGAATTTAAGGGATTTAAAGAAATCTTCGAAATCTTTATAAGATTTGATTATCCAGTAATTAAGGAAATTGGGATTTTCTTTGATTAAATGCGGTAAATTGTCTTGATTGATGTATCTGGAATTTTGCTATAAATTAGCTTCTTCCGTTTCATTATCTTCACCACTTCTATACTTTCTTCCTCAATTCATACTTCCAAAGATTAAGGAAATGCTTAATCCAGTTCTGATCCTTGTTATTATATTGACCATATATACAGTCATTCTTCTTTTTCATTTACTACCAGATGAATTTATTTTACTTCTAATATGCTCTTGGTTTTATAGTGTTTTTAGTTCTCCCGTGTCTTTATATTGCTATACGCATTGATATACACAGTTTGTAATTTCAGTGTCGTTATCGGGCTTTATATTTTCCCTTATATGTCGGAGCTTTATGCTTTTGTTTCTTCTTCTCGACTTCAAGTCAAGCGAATAATGGTCCAGAACTCGTAGGTATGGAGTTTCGATTTATCATAATATATAAAGTAGAAAGGAAAGGTAATAGCACGATTTGATTTGTCAAATTACCAGAATATCCAGAAAAGACCGAATCATCAAGAAAAATATTTTCTTGATATGTTTAGAGGTTAAATAGAATGTAAGAGTCGTGTAACATGGCAAATGATGATTATAAAGTCTATGAATCATCATCTTTCATTAAAAATTTAGCATGACTTACTGTAATATAATCACGTTGGCCTGACGTCATTATATTATACTAACTCATGCTTCAATTTCCAACACTTCTTCAAAACATTTATAATTTAAACTTGAATTTTACATAATATAGAAACTAATACAGTTTCCTTTATGATGTAATAAAGATATCGTAAAGAGATAATTAATTGCGGACAAGAATCGTTATGAAGATATCTTCAGAAATATAAAGGATATTTATGACGAAAGATATGATGAAATCTTAGAATTTTCTAAGATCAAATAAAAATGAGAAAAATTCTTTCGTAAAGATTTAGGATGCGTAAAAAGATCTTCTGTGATTTTCATCAAAAATCGAATCATCTAGATTCTTTGATTACAGGTTTAGTCCTTGTGATTTGTCCACAGCCTCCTTCATGGTTTGCTCAATCCGTTGTTCAGTTCCAAATCTGAGCTTATACCATTCTTTATTATCAAACTTTTGGCCCTTAAGACCTTCTACAATTTTGCTGTTTCGTCAGCATTCTCAAAATTAACGAATCTGAATCATTGATTATCAATCCGAGATGGTTTCAAGAAATTTTATTTTTAGATGATTAAACGTTGATTGTAATCGTCAACGGATCTAATGGTTGACGAATAGGCATTGTTGATTTCAAAAGTAATGAATGATAATTTTGGTGGTTTGATGTGATAATTCATCATAGAATACGAATGAATATAATTCATGAATGTAGTGATCTTTAGAAAGATAACACCTGCTAAAGCTTTACTTGGATTCTGATATGTCAAAATCAGAATATGTAATTGAATTTGTATGAGAATGGTTGTTCTTTGGATACATATATCTTGTGAATGTAAGTAGGATAGCTACTGATTATTGAATCAAAATTTGAAGAATGTACGATGTAACATATTAATGTGAGATATAAATATTTCTCATGTTTTACCTACCCGTTAAAATATTTTCACAATTAACAGTTTGTGCAAAAGAGAAGATATACGTTCATATATGTATTCTTCAGGTATAATATAGATTTAATGAGTTAATATAATATTAAACTCATATGTATTCATCGTTCATTGTTACTGATATACCTCGGTATATGATGTTGGTGCTCGTGAAATTCTTGTGAAATTCACAAGACACGAATAATGTTTTTCTAAAAAATTTCGAGTATATCGATAATGGAAGTATACAATCAATCATGTATTTGAGTAATACACTTGGTTTATTATGAAATGGAGTTTATTGTGCTGAAGTAGTGATTAACGATTGTTAAGTTATTAACAAAAGATGTACATTATAGCATATTAGTGATATGAATTAACCAAGTAGTACATACTAGTTAAGATTCACACGTAATAGCTTAGTACGAAATGATTTATTAAACCATATATATATATATATATATATATATATATATATATATATAATTCTTCGGGAAGAATGAGTCAATACATCTTAACTCATTATTACTAATATTCCTTGGTATTTATGAGCGTATGATGTTGATATCCAAGGTACCGAGTGTGATGTTGAGGCGTGGGATGCGGATGTTATTGTTGGTGAAGCCGATACTGTTGGTGGTGATGCTGATGGTACTGGTGGTGCTGGTTATGCTGCTGGTGCTGCTGATGCTTGTAGATATTGCACCATATTCTCCAGAGCCAACACTCGAGCGCGAAGCTCGTTAACTTCTTCTATTATACTGGGATGATTGGCGGTTCGGACAAGGGGACGAATAAGATCTAGAATTCTAGATATTATATAATCGTGGCGAGCTGTTCTGGAAATGAGGGTGAAAATAGTGTTTCGAATCGGTTCACCGGTAAGTGCTTCAGGTTCTTCGCCAAGTGGTGAATTCGGTTGGTGGAAGGGATCACCTTCTTCTTGCCTCCATTGATTGAGTCAGCTACGAACCCACCCCCAATTCATCCAAAATAGATGATGGAAAATTGGTTGGTTCATTTCGGTTACGCTGCTATTGGAGCTCGAGAAGTTCGAAGAATCCATATTATGTGTTTGGAATTAGGGTTTGATATGAAATGGGTGTTGAATATTGAATGATATATTTGTCTCCTTGAATATGTATATATAGCAAAAGATTTTCGTAATTTACGGAGAAAATTTAGGAAAAGTGTCAGACAAAGTCTATTGGGATAAACATGATAAGATATGATAAGATATGATTTGTCTATACTCCAATAATGGCAGTATGACGTGTCGAGATCATAAAATAATAAGTATGTAATCTAATAATCTTTCGATTAAAGACTTTCAATTCGTATACTGTGTTAACCCAATGACATTTTTCGATTCGCAAACCGATGCATATAGGCATAAGGCATATAGGTATGTGATATATAACAGGGAGTTATATACGTTTGAGTATGATTAGTAACAAATATAGGAGTTTCAAAAATCATGGATAATATTTCATATAATACATATGTAATACATAAAACCATGATAAATGACATAGGAATGTCAAGAATTTCTGAAATCATGGCGTTGCATTTAAATGCGATGGCGGAATTGGATAGTACTTAGGAGAATGAGCAGAGTTCTTAGATTGGCTTGGCATTCTAAAATAAGTAAAGTTTCTAAAGTATAGTATAGTATTTAACAATTAAAGGCAATAGTTAAAGGCACTATGGTCAAGGAAAGTTGTAGTCCTACATTGCTAAGGTACCTAATTGTATAAGGCACACATAAAATGCAATCCTGGTTCTCTACAACAACACTGCTCTGATACCAATCTGTGACGTCCTCCAGATAGGACCTGGAAGAAACGTCACTAAATATATCAAATCACAATTGTATAAATGAGAACGACTCTATATGAGACGTTTTATTGATTTTTGCAGCTAAATATAAATAGATTACATTGTATTTAATGAACAATGCATTAAATGTCTTTAATTGATATGATATGAAATGCATGACTCCAAGCATGGCAAGAAATCATCATCAAAGCAGCAGATATACAGCGGAAGCAATATTTAAGTACCTGAGAATAAACATGCTTAAAAAGTCAACACTAGGTTGAGTGAGTTCATAGGTTTGTCATAAATAATGATTTCAGTAATAGTTTTAGATCACAAGATTTTTGTTCATAAGCTTGGTCTCGCAGGGACCAATTAGTAGATATCGCAGATCCAAAAGTTGTTCATAAAGTTGGTCTCGCAGGGACCAAAAAGTAGATCACGCAGATCCAATAGTTATTCATAAGCTTGGTCTCGCAGGGACCAATTAGTAGATCACGCAGATCCAAAAGTTATTCAAAAGCTTGGTCTCACAAGGACCAATTAGTAGATCACGCAGATCCAAAAGTTGTTCATAAGCTTGATCTCGCAGGGACCAATTAGTAGATCACCTAGATCCAAAAGTTGTTCATAGTTTGCCCCAAAGACAAGTTGTGTTTATACTTGTTGGTTAGGGATTTAGTCGGACATAGCCGGGTATAGAATAGTTTAAAGTTGGTACTTGTGTCTAGTGTGTAAAACAGTTATAAAAGTTGTGCATGTATTCTCAGCCCAAAATGTAAAGAGTAAAAGGGAATCAAATAAACTCACGAAAAATCAATTTTAGTATTTGTATTCATTTCATAAAAACAGTTATAAAAGTAGCGCATGTATTCTCAGCCCAAATATATATATATATAAAAAGAAAACTATGAAAACTCACGATACTGTATTTCGTATTTTACGAGTATGATGGCACTGAACAAGTGCAGAGTTGTCCTCGGATTCATGAACCTATATCAAGTATATATGTTAACACATATACTCGTAATTGAATAAGTTTATATATATTGTTTCACTTGTTATATATTTCTGTATATATATTTGTATATATATTCTATATATATAAGTATTTGTTTGATAAAATAATCTTTAATACTGATAATGTATAAAGTGTTGTATTATTTTGTAATAACAATAATAATGATAATGATACTGGTAATTAAATGTTAATGATAATAATGATATAGTTTTAATGATAGTAAAAATGATAATTTTACTAAAAATGATAATAATAATAATAATAATAATAATAATACTAGTAATACAATAATAATAATACTATTAATGATAATATTAGTAATAATAATCTTTTTAGTAATAAAAATAGTAATAATAATCATAATTGTAATTATAAAAATGGTAACTAATACTTACTAGTAATAATAATAATAATAATGACTTTAATACTTAGTGATAATAATAATAATAATAATAATAATAATAATAATAATAATAATAATAATAATGACTTTAATACTTAGTGATAATAATGATAATAATTAATAATCATAATATTGGTGATAATAATAATAATCATAATATAGGTGATAATAATAATAATAATAATAATAATAATAATAATAATAATAATAATAATAATAATAATAATAATAATAATAATAATAATAATAATAATAATAATAATAATAATAATAATAATAAAGAGCTACCTTAAAAGAGTCCTTAACAAAAATAATGCCACGCCCGGGACTCGAACCCGAGACCTCTCGCTCACCCGAACATTCACTAGACCACTCCTCCGTTCCTTTAATTTCTGTTTTAATTTCCTTATGAATTTATTTAACCTCGTATTATATCTTGGTTCTTTCTTCTTCTTCTTCTGATACATCAATCGACCAGAACAATTCATACACGTCGAAGTAAGTTGTTTGGCTTATGACTTAAATTAGAAACAACAATAATCAGTCCAGGGGTGTTCACAATTAACAATCAAAGGGAAAAAATTAAAAATAAAAGAAAACAGTTACAGCGAAATCGTGATGAACTCAATAATCAAACTCGAATTTGATACCGTTTTAAATGAAAATTTCAACACGAAAAAGGTTATAAACCATTCCTAGAAACTTTGTAAACCATCAATTTCAACAGAAACAACATACTGAATTCGAATTTCACGATGAACACTCAGTTGAATTTTTAAAAATTAAACTTTGACTTGAAAATTCGAACTCGATATTAGGAATTGGGTTTTGAATCTTTGCAGATAGTTTATATAGGAGATTCCTAACATCTCTGCATTTACAGATTTTGAAATGGTAATCGAATTAGAATTATGGGATAAATTGTTAAGAACAGAGGTCGGCGGTTTTAAAAATATATGTTTCTGTCTAATTTCTTCAAACAACAGCAGTTGTAATTATTGATTGATATTATTGATGGAATAATCAAATGCTTTATAAAAAAATTTGTGTCGACATTAGCACACACAAGAAGAAAATAAGAGAAAAATATAAAAAAATATAGAACAGCTCGATCATGATCAAAAAAAATATTAAAAGCAGATCACGTTTTTGTTAAAAAAACTGATCACGATATATTTAAATAAAATAAATAGATTTATATAATCAGTACATTTTATTTGACTTTTTAATATATTTTTAATTGATATTAATTATTAATAAGTATATTTAATAATAATAATTTGATAATATTATTAATAATAATAAAAGTAATAATATTGATAATAATAATAATAATAGAAATAATAAATGATAATGATAATTTATGATAATAATAATAAATAGTATTATTTTTATATTAATAATAATAACTATATTAATTATTAATGATAATGATAATGGTAATAATAATTATGATAGTAATATTAATAATCATAATAATAACTAAAGTCATAATTTTACTTACTAATTATAATAATAATGATATTAATAAATTGTATTGTTTTTATAATAATAATAATGGTTACAATACTTATAACTATGATAATAATAATTATAATACTAATAACGATAATACTAATAACAATATTAATAATAATAATATTGATAATAATAATGATTGTAAATGTTAAAAAATAATTAATAATAATATTGTTTAAAATAATATTAATAATAATACTAATCTGTAATTATTTACAAATAATTGTTCGTGAGTCGTCGGAACTAGTCGAAGTTAGGTTTAAATTTAGTCGGAAATTTCCGGGTTGTTATAATATCGAATTCACCCAAGGTCATCGGGATAAGATCAATTTTAAACGTTTCGGAACCAAACACAATATCACAATCGTTACAAACATCAACCCCTAGCACTGTCTTACTATCCGCTATTTCAACTTCTACCGGATGACTTAACTTAGCTAAAGGTTTATCAAGCTTAGACACAAAACGCGGAGATACAACCGACAAATTATCACCGCTATCAAATAGTATCCTTGCAGGATTAGAGTTAACCATGAAAGTACCTGAGACAACTTCGTTGGATTGCTTGGCCTCATCATTCGTCATCAAATAACTGCGACCCCTAGCCGTGCCCGCCGCTTTCTCCAACCGTTTAACATGATCGGTGTTTAAATCAGGATATTCCGACTTTCTGTGTCCTTCTTTGTTGCAATTAAAACAAGTGAGTTTGTTTAATGAAGAAGGCTTCGTACAATCTCAATCCAAATGACCTCGTACCCCACAATTGTAGCAAGTAGGGATAAAGTTACCGAAACCACCCTTCTTTACACTTTCGGAACCTTTCTTGCTTTTCTTGTTGGAAAAGTTCGAATGACTCGAACCTTCGAATTTTCTCTTAGAGAAAGAGAAGTCGCTTCTTTTTGGAACCTCTGGCTCGAAAGCCCGAGCCAGTTCAAATATCTCGTCAAAAGACTTAGCCATTCCCCGACTAATCTTACCCTTCAACTCATCGCTTAGTGTACGATAAAAATCTAGCATCAACTTGTGATCATCACCAACATACTCCAGACAAAAACGAGTCTTTGCCAAGAAGGTAGACTTGAGAGTAACCAAGTCCAATGAACCTTGTCGCAAATTGTGCAACTCGTCTAGGATTCTATCAAGGTCGAAAGGAGTTTGGTATTCTTTGAAAAATTCCTTTTTAAACTCTTCCCACGTCAAGCTCATGCATTGCTCTTCCCCATATAGTCGGATTTTATCGTCCCACCACAACTTGGCCTCTTCACGCAACATACTAGAACCGTACCTCGTCTTCTTCTCGGGAGGACACTCCACGGTACGGAAAGCCCCGTCGATGTCGGAGATCCAACATGTGCTTTTCAACGGATCCCTTACTCCATTAAACATAGGAGGTTGAGCATCCTTGAAATTTTTGTAATGGAAGTCTCGCCTTCCATGCCCACCACTACCATCACCCCCTTCGCCCCGAGGATGAATGTTTCTAGCTTCTAATGCCCCTTCAATTACAGCATTCATTCGCTCATTGATTAACTCGATTACTTGCCCATCAACCGATTCTTGGAAAACCTTTCGTACATCCTCAAGAAATTCTGCTCTTTGCTTTTTAATGATGGCCTCAACCTTGGCCGTAAACTCTAGGTCCTCGCTCGTACCTCCTTCATGGTTCTCGGGTCCGTTTCTCGTCTTCATACTATAAAACGGAAATAGATTAAACAATGAAACGAAAGGATTACATTGTATTTAGAGAATTATATCAAATAGGGCCTGGGGTATTTGTGACTAATTATATCAAATCACAGTTGTATAACCAAGAATGACCCTATATGAGACGTTTTATTGAGTTTTGCAGCGGAAGATAAATAGATTACATTGTATTTAGAGAATTAAATGTTTTTAAATGAATAGGTAAGTAATGCATGAAGACTCCAAGCATGGCAAGAAATCATCATCAAAGCAGCAGATATACAGCGGAAGCAATATTTAAGTACCTGAGAATAAACATGCTTAAAAAGTCAACACGAGGTTAAGTGAGTTCATAGGTTTGTCATAAATAATGATTTCAGTAATAGATATAGACCACAAGATTTTTAAAAAGTAGATCTCGCAGGGATCTAAAAGTAGTGCCAAGTTTGTGATATTTAGACTAAACAGTTTCAAAGTTTTCCCCGTGACAAGTTGTATGTCCTTGTCGGTTTGAATCATTATTAAGTAATACAATGACTTGGTCAAATGTATCAGGGACGTTACTCCCGATAGGCCTACCCCCAATAATTAAGAATGCGTTATGTAAAATTAATTAAAAATATCACAGTGGGGACTTGCAAGACATAGCCAGATATAGCACAGTTTAATAGTTGGTACTTGTGTCTAACGTGTAAAACAGTTATAAAAGTTGCGCATGTATTCTCAGCCCAAATATATATATATATATATATATATATATATATATATATATATATATATATATATATAAAGGGAGCTATGAAAACTCACGATACGATATGATAGTTTGTAGTAAATATGTATATGATGGCACTGAACAAGTGCAGAGTTGTCCTCGGATTCACGAACTTATATCAAGTATATATATTAACACATATACTCGTAATCGAATAAGTTTATATATATATTTTAGTTGTTATATATATATATATACATATATATATACATATATATATATATACATATATATATACATATATATATATATATATATATACATATATATATATACATATATATATATATATACATATATATATAAACATATATATATATATATATATATACATATATATATATATACATATATATATATATATATTGTTAAGTATATATTCTACATATAAGTATTTATTTGATAAAATATTATTAATAATGTTAATGAATAAAGAGTTGTATTATTTTGTAATAATAATAATAATACTAGTAGTAAAAATGATAATAATCATAATAATGTAAAAATAATAATAATAGTAAAAACAAAAGTTCTTATAATACTAATAAAAATAATTAAAATGTTATATGTTTACAATAGTAATGATATTAATATTTTTTGTAATATCTTAAATAGTAATAGTAATAATAATAATGATATTAGTAGTAAAAATAATAATAATAATAATAATAATAATAATAATAATAATAATAATAATAATAATAATAATAATAATAATAATAATAATAATAATAATAATAATTATAATGATAGTAGTTTTTAATGAAAACGATAATTACAATAGTTCTTAATAATAATAAAAATACTCATTTTAACAATAAAATGATAATGAAAATAATAATTTGTGATAATAATACTTGATACTAGTAATAATAATAATAATAATAATAATAATAATAATAATAATAATAATAATAATAATAATAATAACTATAATAATAATAACTATAATAATGATAACAATACTTAATGATAATACTAGTAATAATAATAATGATAATACTAATAATTATAATGATAATACTAATATTTATAATGATACTTTTAATAATAATAATACTAGTAACAATAATTATAATAACAATGATTATAATTAGTAATAACAATAATAAAGATAATAATAATAATAATAATAATAATAATAATAATAATAATAATAATAATAATAATAATAATAATAATAATAATAATAATAGTAATTTTAAAAAGAATAACTACCTTTAAGCCCTCTTAAAAAAAATATGCCACAGACCGGGATCGAACCCGAGACCTCTCGCTATCCCGATAACACACTTAACCGTTGGGCTTTTGCCCATTTTCTGTAATTAATCCCTATAGATATTAATATAACCCGCAATCTGTTTCTCCTATTTCTTCTTCTTCTTCACTATTATACAGTCCACCAGAGATAATCCTAACATCTAAAGTGTGATTTATAACTTGCAAATGAAACAGAAACAACCTTATTGGAAGTGTTCTTGATTAACAGAAAAAAAAATAGCAGCAGAAGTCACGCGATGAAGAAAAACAAACCCAAACATTGCTTTTGAATTTTGGACTGTTTTAGCTAAAGGTTTCAACACGAATTATGTTCCAAATCTTTCCTTAAAACTTTCTGGATCACTAATTAAACTGAAAACTTCAAAACGAACACGAATTTTATCAAGAACAATTTGTTTGACATTTTGAAATATAACTTTGACCTCAAAATTTGAACTCGATAGATGGAATTGGAATATGAATTTTTGCAAAAAGATCGTTTAGAGGATTACTAACAAGACCGCATTTATGGAATTTGAAATGGGTTTTGTTTTCGAAGTTTTGATTAAAGAGATAAGAACAGAGGATATCGAGCTGTATTCTTATTTTTTTTGTTAAATTCAATAGATAATGGATGTTAAATGTGATTGTAATTGATATTGCTGGTGTATACTCAGTACAACGATCAACCTATTGTTTTATAGCGATTTTGGGTCGACAGATTTCTAATCAAGGAGGAAAATAAATAATAATAAATAAATAAATAAAAATAAAAATTAGGTATAAAGCAGATCGTGATAACTATTAGAGTTTTGTTTATATCTGTTTTTATATAACCTATACCTAATTAATAATTATAATAATAATAATACTTTTAAGAATAATAAAAATACTAATAATAATAATTATTATATTAATAATAATAATAATAATAATAATAATAATAATAATAATAATAATAATAATAATAATAATAATAGATAAATATAATAATAATTTTTAAAAATAATGATAATAAAATTAATATGACAATATTAATAATAATAACAATGATAACTTTAATAAAAAATGATAAGTTTAATTATAATTAATAATAATGATAATAATCATTATAAAATGTTAATAATATTAATAATTTAATAATAATAATAGTATTAATAATAAGTTGTATTAATAATTATGATATTTATAATAATCTTATCATTTTAGTAAAAGTGATAATACTAATAATATTAATAATATTTGTAATAATAATACTTGTATTTGATAATGATGAGTGATAATAATAATATTAATATAACAAATTAATATTAATACATAATTATTTACAAATAATGGTTCGTGAATCGTCGGAATTAGTCGAGGTTAAATGAAATCATATAAGAATTAGGTTTAAATTTAGTCGAAAATTTCCGGGTTGTTATAGTACCTACCCGTTAAAAGAAATTTCGTCCCGAAATTTAGCTGTTGCCATCAGTCGGCGTTGGTTGTAAATAGGTGAGGATATTTACGTTTTATTTGGTCTTCACGTTCCCAGGTATACTCAGGGCCTTGCGTGAATTCCAGCGGATAGAATATTGTTTTGTTTCAAGAGTTTAAATCATATGAACCATAAATTCTACAGGTTCTTCGATGAAGTGCATTTTATTATAAATGCTGAGCTCATTCAAGGGAATAACACGAGTGTCATTGATTAGGTTTTCTCAGAAATGACTGATGATGTTTTACAAGTCATTTCAGTAAATTGGATACATGAAATGTGTTATGAATAGTATTGAGCTCATTTAAAACCTTGAGCGTTTATGCCACAATATTAGGGTGGACAAAACAGAGAGGAGTTCGTATAGTCATGAAATTTGATAGAGATCGTCATTGTTTACAACAAGAATATTTTAATGATGAATATGAGTTAAAAATAGAGTTTTATCATCGTTGAGTAATATGAATAAAACGATTTGATTATAGGGAAAGTATAAACGAAGCTATCGTAAAAGAGTGAGATGAGTAATTAAATGTTTTTCTTAACTTTTGATATGGCTAAAGTTGATTTCCGGAATTCAAGGGATTTAAAGAAATCTTCGAAATCTATAAGATTTGATTCTCCGGTAATTAAGAAATTTGGGATTTTCTTTGATTAAATGCGGTGAATTGCCTTGATTACTATGTCTGATATTTTCACTATAAATTAACTTCTTCCGTTCCATTATCTTTACCACTTTTATACTTTCTTCTTCAATTCAAACTTCCAAAAGATTAAGGAAATACTTAATCTAGTTCTGATCCTTGTTATTATATTGACCATATATACAGTCATTCTTCTTTTTCATTTACCACCAGAGGAATTCGTTTTCTTCTACTATTCCCTTGGGGTTATAATGTTTTTAGTTCTCCCGTGTCTTTACGTTGCAATACGTATTGATATACACGGTTTGTAATTTATGTGTTGTTGTCGGGCTTTATATTATCCCTTATATGTCGGAGCTTCATGCTCACTATAAACACGGTACGTTATTCATTGGTCCCATAGCGAGGTATTTGACCTCTATATGATACGTTTTAGAAAATATTGCATTCGTTTCTAAAAAAACACACCATTATTATACATAATGCATGTTTTAAACAAGTGGGCGATTATTTAAGAAATATTCCCCAAAATACATCGGTTTCCAAATACTACACACGTAACATAACAGTCAAATATAATACATGACAAAGGTTTTATTGAATGCAACACTTTATTTAAACCAAAGCATGAGACTCCATGCACAGCTTGCTCAGATAATGCAACAGCGGAAGACTTTCTTAAGGACCTGAGAATAAACATGCTTAAACAGTCAACACAAAGGTTTGTGAGATATATAGGTTTATAAAAGTGTATAAAAGTGTATAAAAGTGTATAAAAGTATTCTATAAGTTGTTGAGCGCTTCGGTAACCATACTTAACCATTAATGTGGCATATTCCCTTTATTATGAAATCTCCCTACACTGTACCAAGTGTAGTAAAAACAAAGTACTATGCAACTGTTTACGATACTAGAGCAACTAGCCTGGTTGGGGTTGTCAAACCCGATAGATCTATCAATAGGATTCGCGCTTAGATATTCTTACAACATGTAAATATTAGTTACTAAGCTTTTAGGGAAGATATGCAAAGTGGTACAACTCAATGTAGAATATATTTTAAGTACTTGTGTCTATGGCGTAAAACATAAAATGCATGTATTCTCATCCCAAAATATTTGTAGATATTAAAAATGGGACTATATACTCACAGTAGTAATAGTATATTAATAATAAGTTTTCAACTTATTAAAAATATGACCGTCGTCCTTGGATTCACGAACCTATAACAATAATAACGATTCAGATAATAATACGACATATGAATAAAATAAAGCAAGTTCATAGAATACTTATATAATAATTTTTAACATTTTATGTTAGTAGTCCATTGTTAGTAGTCCTTTGTTAGTAGTCCAAAATAGTTCAAAAAGTCCAACAATCCAATAATCAATATACATATATATAACCTTAGAATTACCCCCACGACATATTGTATACGTATTGTCTTTGCATCAACCCAAAGACGTATTGTGTACGTATTGTCTTAGAATTAACTAAGACGTATTGTGTACATATTGTCTTAGGATTTATCAAAACGTATTGTATACTTATTGTGTTAGGACGTACCAAAAATATTATTATACATATATACAATCACAGAATTAACCAAGATTATAATATTTTGTTATACTACTGATAACATGTCCAAATATATATATATAGAATATAAGAAAAGTTAACAAGGATATGGTTAATATAGTTTTTATAATATAAATTTCGTCCATACAACGTTAATTTTAGCAGATTTTATTTTGCTCGCCAAATATTCATTACAACTCTGTTTAAAGTGAATCAAATTGCTATAGATTCCTTAAGAAGTAAATTTTAAAAAACAATTCGAAAAGTTCATTCCAAGTAGTAATTTTTAGAGCTTTACCCTCTTTTTATGTCGGTGGACAGAGTTGGAAAAATCCCGGCATCCACCCAATATATGATTTTTGATAAAATACTTTCACTTTATCTAAAATCATGAAAAAAATACTGGAAGTCTTATTTACATATATTAACATATTTCCAAAGTCTTAGCCTCGAACTCAAAGTCTAAGATAGGTTTTTAATTCCCAACCCAAAACAGCCCGCTTTTTACCGAATGGAGATTAAAGGATATATGTTAAGTTTCAAGGTGTTCTTCATATGTACAAGTTATAAGTTCTTATATTAACTTAATATAACATCATAATACATATAAATAAGTGTTATTAGAGTTATGTTAGAAAGATTAGATTAGTTTTTTCAAACAAACTTGGTGTTCACCAAAACAAGTTCTAGTTTTTACAAGTTTTATAAGTATAATAAGATAGCAACTATACAAGGAATTGAACAAGGATTTTGAGAAGTATTTTACCTTGATTATGAAGAGGAAAGTTTCTGAGATTAAAGTATGATATGAGAACATTCAAGTGTGTGTTTTTAGTTTAAGAAAATGTGGAGTAAAAATGAGTTAAACTGGTCCTTATTTATAAGCTTATAATTTTGGTTTTTAGTGAAAATATCTAAGATAAGTTAAATTGTATTAAGTCATGCATGACATATTAAATTGATTAGGTCATGGATGACATATTACACAAATAATTGCAGATTTCTATTGGTATATACCAATAGTAAATACTTCTAGAAGCTGTGTATAATACGGGTAAAAATACCGTATGAATGCGAGTAGAATTCTTGAGAAAATTGAACGGAAGTACGAGTATAGCTATTCTTTATATGTATTGGTATATTATAAAGTGTATTCAATACTTGTAAGGATGTATTTACACTCGTAATACATTATATGTAAATACATTTTAACATAAGTTAATTACGTCGTTTAAATATTAACATATATATTGTTTGAAAACTCTTTAAATTAGTAGTATGAAAATATATATATATAATACTTTGTTAATATACTTAATGATATATTTAATTATCATATTTTCAAGTTAAATATATATAAATCCATATATATACACAATAATTAAACAATTAAACAATTAAATCAAGTTATGACGTTCGTGAATCGTCGGAATAAAAGGGTAACCAAAAGCTTGTGTAAAACTCTTTCTGGAGGTTCAAGATTTATTAAAATTCATTGCTTATCAAGTCAGAATTATATAAAGATTAAGTTTAAATTTGGTAAGAAATTTCTGGGTCGTCACAGTACCTACCCGTTAAAGAAATTTCGTCCCGAAATTTGATCGAGGTCATCATGGCTAACAATAAGAATGTTATTATGACGAATATAAGTTGATTCATAGGGTTTTATCATTATTGAGAAATATGGATAAAATAATTCGATTACTCGAAACGTATGAGTGAAGCTATCGTAAAAGAGTGAAATGAGAAAATAGGGATTCGTCTTATCTTTTGATGTCATCACGGTTGATCTTCGGATTAAAGAAAATCTTTGTAATCTATATAAGATTTGATTCTTCGGTGATTAAGGAAATTATGATCCTCTTCGATTTAAGGCAATAATCTGTCTCGATTTCTCTGTCGGATATTTTACTATAAATCAACCTCCTACGTTTCCTTATTTCCACATCTCCCATCTTTTATACTTTCTTCCTTTCTTCGTACTTCCAAAACATTCGTCAATATTCTCCATCCAGTTTTAATTCTTGATATATTCTTGACTATCACATCTGTCATTCTTCTTTTTCATCTTCCACCGGAGGAATCCGTTAATTTCTACTATGCTCTTGGGTTTATAGTATTCTTAGTTTTCCCGTGTCTTTATATTACTATACGCATCGATATACACGGTTTGTAATTTCTGCGTTGTCTTCGTGCTTATATTTTTCCTTATATTTTGGAGTTTCATGCTTCCGTCTTCTTTTCCCGACTTCAAGTCAAGAGAATAATGGTCTAGACTTCATAGATATGAAATTCGGAATGAACATAGCTAATGCTCTAAGAGAGAAATTGTAATAGCACAATTTGACTTGTGAAATTACCAGAATCCAAAGGAAAAGATAGAACTATCAATAAAATATGTTCTTGATATGTTTAAAGATTAGATTAAATGTAAGAGTCATGTAACATGGCATATGATGACGTTATGGTCTGTGAATCATTACATTCCATTTAGAAACTCAGCATGACTTACTGTAATATAATCACGTTGATCAAGTGTCATTATATTATACTAACTCATGCTTCAGTTCCTAACACTACTTCAAAACATTCATATTTTAAACTCGATGGTTCCAGAATTTAGAAACTAAAATAGTTTCTTTTATGATGTAACATAGATAGCGCGAAACGATGAATTATTTCAGATAAGAATAGTTATGAAATATCTTCAAAAATATGGAGGATATTTATAATGAAAGATATGATGATATCTTAGAATATCTAATATCAGAGGATGATGAAGAATATATTGTCCACAAGGGTTTAGAGTAAGGAGCAAGGTATTCGCTAAAGACTTCAGCAGACACTGAATCATTTGGATTCTTTGAAGGCAGATTTAGTCCTTGTGATTTGTCCACAGCCTCCTTCAGGGTTTGCTCAATCTATTTTCCAGTTCTAAACCTTCTCTTTTTTTGTGCTTTACTAATACAATATTCTTTATCATCAACTTTTGACTATTACGGTTGTCTACAGTTTCTACTGCTTCATTTAGCTTTTTCAAAACTTCATAGTACTGATTCATAGGCTGAAGTGCTATTTCGGATTTCAGAATTATAATTCCAGCGGATAACGTTATATGTATATGCAGAAATGATGTGAGATTCAAGAATAATTATTGATGCTTCCTGGGGTTTGGTATGACAATTATTGTTACAAGATGTAGATGGGTACATGATAAGGTTTTATAGTGATCTTTCAGAGAGATTTAAGTCAAAGAGCAATAAAGTTGTTGGTAAGCTTACTACTAATGTGGTGGAATATAAAAGGTTCCCCGATAACGATGGCGAGAAGACAACGTATATATCAAGGTTATAATAAGGCTACTCTGGATGAAAAGTTGAAGTTGTCTTTTTGGAGCTGTGACAAAATTCGCTATTTTGAAAAGGGATTGTAAAGTTATTTTGGGTAATAATAATGCTAAAGGATCTGACACGGATACGTGTTGAACCTTTACTTAGGTTCAAGTTTCCTCCTAATACATATCTATATGCATATATTCTTCGTATGTATCGTGTGATTGGTTCGATTGTTCCTTAGTTGAGGTGTTTTCAAGAATTTTGAAGGGTTTGGACGCAGGTTGTCATCATCAATATCCGTATAATGAATTCGTCGTGAATCTTGAATGATATGAATATCTTTATGAGTTCTGTGAATGAAAGTGATGTTCTAGTATAGTTTGAATTTAAAGTATGATTTTGAATGATGTAGGAATTTAAGATTGATAGCACTTCTTAAATCTTGACTTGGATTTTGATCTGTCAAAATCAGAATATGTAATTGAATTGGTATGGAAAATGGTTGTCTTGAATTTTGTGAAATGATGTATATTGCTATGAAAGGAGAGAGTATAATTAACGATTGTCGAAACATCATTGAAAATGTACAGTGTAACATATTAATGTGAACTTAAGTATTTCTCGGGTATTACCTACCCGTTAAAATAAAATTTCACAACTAATATTTTGTACAAAAGAATTTTTATTACTGTCTTTATGAAAATATATGTATGTATATTTTCTTCAGATGTAATATGGATTTAATGATTTAATATTATGTTAATCTCATTTGGTTTATGGTTGGAACTAGAAATGAATAATCCCTAAAACTTTAGAGATTACATAATCGCCGCGGAATATTTCTTCAACGTAAATGAAATAATGAATTAATACTTCATCACTCATTATTGTTGGTATCTCTCAGTGCATGCGGTGCGTATGATGTTGATGCTCGTAATGCGGCTTGTGATGTTGTTGGTACTGCTGGTGCTGGTGCTGGTAGTGGTTTGATGTGAGTATAGATGATGAGAATTTGTTTTGTTTTGTATTGTGAAAGAAGATGTTTAAAGTTTCTTGAATAAAAAGAGAGGTCAAGAGCTTTATAAAGGGAATGAAATGATGTAGGATGCACTTGCTAATGAAGTTTTGCTTTTCATGACAGTAAATAATTCACCATGCAAGATATGGAGTAAAGGTCAGATAGCCTCAATAATGTTAGTAATATTATACTCGTTGCGGCATATCCTGGAAAGGAGAGAGAAAATGGTGTTACGAACGGGTTCGCCGGTAAGTGCCTCATGTTCTCCACCGAGAGGCGAATTAGATTCATGAAAGAGATCGCCTTTTTCTTGCCTAAATTGATTGATTCGTCTACGAACCCACCCCCAATTCATCTAAAAAAAGTGATGACTAATTGGTTGGTTCATTCCGGTTAAACTGCTCTCGGAGCTCAAATGAAATTCCATATCGGAATAGCTTTTAGAATCCGATGAACTCGAGCTTTGTGAAGGATCCGCCTTACACGATCAGAGAAATGATTGTTGATATGAAAAAAAAAAAATTTAGGACTTAGATTGATATTCTTAATACATAATTTACATACGTATATTTAATACCAAAATCCCATAAGTTACGAAGGAATTTACGAAAGATATCAGGCAGAGTCTACCGTGATAGATATGATAAGATATGAATATGTCTATACACTATCTATGCAATAATTGCAGTAAAACGTGTCTAGATTAAAAATTGATAGGCAGGTAATTTCTGACAAAAATGATAAGCAAAATTTATAATATGCAGATACGGTCGAAGTCCAGACTCACTAATGCATCCTAACAACTACTGGTTAGACACACTAATGCAAATTCTGATTCGCTAAGACCAACGCTCTGATGTCAACTGAAACAACCCGTCCATATTACTATAAACGCGGTACGTTATTCATTGGTCCCATAGCGAGGTATTTGACCTCTATATGATACGTTTTAGAAAATATTGCATTCGTTTCTAAAAAAACACACCATTATTATACATAATGCATGTTTTAAACAAGTGGGCGATTATTTAAGAAATATTCCCCAAAATACATCGGTTTCCAAATACTACACACGTGACATAACAGTCGAATATAATACATGACAAAGGTTTTATTGAATGCAACACTTTATTTAAACCAAAGCATGAGACTCCATGCACAGCTTGCTCAGATAATGCAACAGCGGAAGACTTTCTTAAGGACCTGAGAATAAACATGCTTAAACAGTCAACACAAAGGTTGGTGAGATATATAGGTTTAGCATCGATATAAATATAGACCACAAGATTTCATAGTTATAAATATATGTACACTCGCAAGTGTATAAAAGTATTCTATAAGTTGTTGAGCGCTTCGGTAACCATACTTAACCATTAATGTGGCATATTCCCTTTATTATGAAATCTCCCTACACTGTACCAAGTGTAGTAAAAATGAAGTACTATGCAACCGTTTACGATACTAGAGCAACTAGCCTGGTTGGGGTTGTCAAACCCGATAGATCTATCAATAGGATTTGCGCTTAGATATTCTTACAACATGTAAATATTAGTTACTAAGCTTTTAGGGAAGATATGCAAAGTGGTACAACTCAACGTAGAATATATTTTAAGTACTTGTGTCTATGGCGTAAAACATAAAATGCATGTATTCTCATCCCAAAATATTTGTAGATTTTAAAAATGGGACTATATACTCACAGTAGTAATAGTATATTAATAATAAGTTTTCAACTTATTAAAAATATGACCGTCGTCCTTGGATTCACGAACCTATAACAATAATAACGATTCAGATAATAATACGACATATGAATAAAATAAAGCAAGTTCATAGAATACTTATATAATAATTTTTAACATTTTATATTAGTAGTCCATTGTTAGTAGTCCTTTGTTAGTAGTCCAAAATAGTTCAAAAAGTCCAACAATCCAATAATCAGTATACATATATATAATCTTAGAATTACCCCACGACGTATTGTATACGTATTGTCTTTGCATCAACCCAAAGACGTATTGTATACGTATTGTCTTAGAATTAACTAAGACGTATTGTGTACATATTGTCTTAGGATTTATCAAAGCGTATTGTATACTTATTGTGTTAGGACGTACCAAAAATATTATTATACATATATACAATCACAGAATTAACCAAGATTATAATATTTTGTTATACTACTAATAACATGTCCAAATATATATATATATATATATATATATATATATATATATATATATATATATATATATATATATATATAGAATATAAGAAAAGTTAACAAGGATATGGTTAATATAGTTTTTATAATATAAATTTCGTCCATACAACGTTAATTTTAGCAGATTTTGTTTTGCTCGCCAAATATTCATTACAACTCCGTTTAAAGTGAATCAAATTGATATGGATTCCTTAAGAAGTAAATTTTACAAAACCAATTTGAAAAGTTCATTCCAAGTAGTAATTTTTAGAGCTTTACCCTCTTTTTGTGTCGGTGGACAGATTTGGAAAAATCCCGGCATCCACCCAATATATGATTTTTGATAAAATACTTTCACTTTGTCTAAAATCATGAAAAAAATATTGGAAGTCTTATTTACATATATTAACATATTTCCAAAGTTTTAGCCTCGAACTCAAAGTCTAAGATAGGTTTTTAATTCCCAACCCAAAACAGTCCGCTTTTTACCGAATGGAGATTAAAGGATATATGTTTAGTTTCAAGGTGTTCTTCATATGTACAAGTTATAAGTTCTTATATTAACTAAATATAACATCATAATACATATAAATAAGTGTTATTAGAGTTATGTTAGAAAGATTAGATTAGTTTTTTCAAACAAGCTTGGTGTTCACCAAAACAAGTTCTAGTTTTTACAAGTTTTATAAGTATAATAAGATAGCAACTATACAAGGAATTGAACAAGGATTTTGAGAAGTATTTTACCTTGATTATGAAGAGGAAAGTTGCTGAGATTAAAGTATGATATGAGAGCATTCAAGTGTGTGTTTTTAGTTTAAGAAAATGTGGAGTAAAAATGAGTTAAAATGATCCTTATTTATAAGCTTATAATTTTGGCTTTTAGTGAAAATATCTAAGATAACTTAAATTGTATTAAGCCATGCATGACATATTAAATTGATTAGGTCATGGATGATATATTACACAAATAATTGTAGATTTCTATTGGTATATACCAATAGTAAATACTTCTAGAAGCTGTGTATAATACGGGTAAAAATACCGTATGAATGCGAGTAGAATTCTTGAGGAAATTGAACAGAAATACGAGTATAGCCATTCTTTATATGTATTGGTATATTATAAAGTGTATTCAATACTTTTAAGGATGTATTTACACTCGTAATACATTATATGTAAATACATTTTAACATAAGTTAATTACGTCGTTTAAATAGTAACATATATATTGTTTGAAAACTCTTTAAATTAGTAGTATGAAAATATATATATATAATACTTTGTTAATATACTTAATGAGATATTTAATTATCATATTTTCAAGTTGAATATATATAAATCCATATACATACACAATAATTGAACAATTATACAATTAAATCAAGTTATGACGTTCGTGAATCGTCGGAATAAAAGGGTGACCAAAAGCTTGTGTAAAACTCTTTCCGGAGGTTCAAGATTTATTAAAATTCATTGCTATTTAAGTCGGAATTATATAAAGATTATGTTTAAATTTGGTCGGAAATTTCTGGGTCGTCACACTCTTATTCTCTCTTCTCGACTTTAAGTAAAGCGAATAATGGTCCAGAATTCATAGGTATGAAATTTCGAATGAACATAATTTTCTAAGCAGAAAGGAACGTAATATCATGATTTGATTTGTTAAATTACCAGAATTACTGAGAATAGAACTATCAAGAATATATGTTCTTGATATGTTCAGAAGTTAAGTAGAATGTAAGAGTCGTGTAACATGGAAAATGATGATTATAAAGTCTATGAATCATCATCTTTCATTAAAAATTTAGCATGACTTACTGTAATATAATCACGTTGGTCTGACGTCATTATATTATACTAACTCATGCTTCAATTCCCAACACTTCTTCAAAACATTTATAATTTAAACTTGTATATTATAGAATATAGAAACTAAACAGTTTCCTTTATGATATCACAATAGATAATTAATTAGGGACACGAATAGTTATGAAGATATCTTCCGAAATATCAAGGATATTTATACTGAAAGATATGATGATATCTTAGAATTTCTAAGATCGAATGATAATGAGAAAAATTCTTCTATAAGGATTTATATAATGCGTAAGGAGATTATATGTCTTCTATAATTTCCATCAGAAATCGAATCATCTGGATTCCTTGAGTATAGGTTTAGTCCTTGTGATTTGTCCACAACCTCCTTCATAGTTTGCTCAATCCATTTTTCAGTTCCAAATCTGAGCTTATACCATTCTTTATTATCAAACTTTTGGCCCTTAAGACCTTCTACAATTTTGCTGTTTCCTCTGCATTTAATGCAGCCATATTTGAATTATCGGTTATTAATCCGAGATGGTTTCAAGAAATTTCATTTTTAGATGATTAAACGCTGATTGTGATCGTCAATGGATCTAATGGTTGACGAATAGACGTTGTTGATTTCAAAAGTAGTGAATGATAATTTCGGTGGTTTGATGTGATAATTCATCACAGAATGCGAATGAATATAATTCAGGAATGTAGTGATCTTTAGGAAGATAACACTTGCTAAAGCTTTAATTAGATTCTGATATGTCAAAATATGTAGTGGTTGTTCTTTAGTGAACGGATACATATATCTTGTGAATGTAAGTAGTATAGTTATTGACTTATTGAATCAGAATTGAAGAATGTACAATGTAACATATTAATGTGAGATATAAATATTTCTCGGGTATTACCTACCCGTTAAAATATTTTCTCAATCAACAGTTTGTACAAAAAAAATTTTAATTACAATCTTTATGAAAATATACGTACATATATATCTTTCTTCAGATGTAATTATGGATTTAATGAGTTAATATAATTTTAAACTCATTTGATTTATGGTTGAAACGAGAACAAATAATCTCCAAAACTTTAGAGATTACATAATCGTCGCGGAATATTTCTTTAATGAAGTTATGAATCAATACTTCATCGTTCATTGTTATTGATATACCTCGGTATATGATGTTAATGCTCGTGGAGTCCTTGTGAACTTCGCAAGGCACGAATAATGTTCTCTAGAAAGTTTCGAGTACATCGAAAATGGAAGTATATAATTGTAGCGACCCGAACTTTTCCATGTTTATATATATTAATTGAGATTAATATTTACATGATTAAATGTTTCCAACATGTTAAGCAATCAAACTTGTTAAGACTTGATTAATTGAAATATGTTTCATATAGACAATTGACCACCCAAGTTGACCGGTGATTCACGAACGTTAAAACTTGTAAAAACTATACTATGACATATATATGGTTATATATATAGTTAACATGTTTTTATTATAAGTATGTATCTCATTAGGTATTTTAACAATGAGTTATATACATAAAAATGAGACTATTAATTTAAGAAACTCGAAAATGATATATATAACGATTATCGTTATAACAACGTCTTACTAGGTACATATGAATCATATTAAGATATTGATACACTTGGTTAATTATGTTAAATGATAAGTAAATATATTATTAAGTGTATTAACAATGAAATACATATGTAAAAATAAGACTACTAACTTAATGATTTCGAAACGAGACATATATGTAACGATTATCGTTGTAACGAAATTTAACTGTATATACATCATACTGAGATATATTATATATCATAATATCATGATAATATAACAATTTAACATCTCATTTATTATAATAAACAATGGGTTAACAACATTCAACAAGATCGTTAACCTAAAGGTTTCAAAACAACATTTACATGTAACGACTAACGATGACTTAACGACTCAGTTAAAATGTATATACATGTAGTGTTTTAATATGTATTTATACACTTTTGAAAGACTTCAATACACTTATCAAAATACTTCTACTTAACAAAAATGCTTACAATTACATCCTCGTTCAGTTTCATCAACAATTCTACTCGTATGCACCCGTATTCGTACTCGTACAATACACAGCTTTTAGATGTATGTACTATTGGTATATACACTACAATGATCAGCTCTTAGCAGCACATGTGAGTCACCTAACACATGTGGGAACCATCATTTGGCAACTAGCATGAAATATCTCATAAAATTACAAAAATATGAGTAATCATTCATGACTTATTTACATGAAAACAAAATTACATATCCTTTATATCTAATCCATACACCAACTACCAAAAACACCTACAAACACTTTCATTCTTCAATTTTCTTCATCTAATTGATCTCTCTCAAGTTCTATCTTCAAGTTCTAAGTGTTCTTCATATATTTTACAAGTTCTAGTTACATAAAATCAAGAATACTTTCAAGTTTGCTAGCTCACTTCCAATCTTGTAAGGTGATCATCCAACCTCAAGAAATCTTTGTTTCTTACAGTAGGTTATCATTCTAATACAAGGTAATAATCATATTCAAACTTTGGTTCAATTTCTATAACTATAACAATCTTATTTCAAGTGATGATCTTACTTGAACTTGTTTTCGTGTCATGATTCTGCTTCAAGAACTTCGAGCCATCCAAGGATCCGTTGAAGCTAGATCCATTTTTCTCTTTTCCAGTAGGTTTATCCAAGGAACTTAAGGTAGTAATGATGTTCATAACATCATTCGATTCATACATATAAAGCTATCTTATTCAAAGGTTTAAACTTGTAATCACTAGAACATAGTTTAGTTAATTCTAAACTTGTTCGCAAACAAAAGTTAATCCTTCTAACTTGAATTTTAAAATCAACTAAACACATGTTCTATATCTATATGATATGCTAACTTAATGATTTAAAACCTGAAAACACGAAAAACACCGTAAAACCAGATTTACGCCGTCGTAGTAACACCGCGGGCTGTTTTGGGTTAGTTAATTAAAAACTATGATAAACTTTGATTTAAAAGTTGTTATTCTGAGAAAATGATTTTTATTATGAACATGAAACTATATCCAAAAATTATGGTTAAACTCAAAGTGGAAGTATGTTTTCTAAAATGGTCATCTAGACGTCGTTCTTTCGACTGAAATGACTACCTTTACAAAAATGACTTGTAACTTATTTTTCCAACTATAAACCTATACTTTTTCTGTTTAGATTCATAAAATAGAGTTCAATATGAAACCATAGCAATTTGATTCACTCAAAACGGATTTAAAATGAAGAAGTTATGAGTAAAACAAGATTGGATAATTTTTCTCATTTTAGCTACGTGAAATTTGGTAACAAATCTATTCCAACCATAACTTAATCAACTTGTATTGTATATTATGTAATCTTGAGATACCATAGACACGTATACAATGTTTCGACCTATCATGTTGACACATCTATATATATTTCGGAACAACCATAGACACTCTATATGTGAATGTTGGAGTTAGCTATACAGGGTTGAGGTTGATTCCAAAATATATATAGTTTGAGTTGTGATCAATACTGAGATACGTATACACTGGGTCGTGGATTGATTCAAGATAATATTTATCGACTTATTTCTGTACATCTAACTGTGGACAACTAGTTGTAGGTTACTAACGAGGACAGCTGACTTAATAAACTTAAAACATCAAAATATATTAAAAGTGTTGCAAATATATTTTGAACATACTTTGATATATATGTATATATTGTTATAGGTTCGTGAATCAACCAGTGGCCAAGTCTTACTTCCCGACGAAGTAAAAATCTGTGAAAGTGAGTTATAGTCCCACTTTTAAAATCTAATATTTTTGGGATGAGAATACATGCAGGTTTTATAAATGATTTACAAAATAGACACAAGTACGTGAAACTACATTCTATGGTTGAATTATCGAAATCGAATATGCCCCTTTTTATTAAGTCTGGTAATCTAAGAATTAGGGAACAGACACCCTAATTGACGCGAATCCTAAAGATAGATCTATTGGGCCTAACAAACCCCATCCAAAGTACCGGATGCTTTAGTACTTCGAAATTTATATCATATCCGAAGGGTGTCCCGGAATGATGGGGATATTCTTATATATGTATCTTGTTAATGTCGGTTACCAGGTGTTCACCATATGAATGATTTTTATCTCTATATATGGGATGTGTATTGAAATATGAAATCTTGTGGTCTATTGTTACGATTTGATATATATAGGTTAAACCTATAACTCACCAACATTTTTGTTGACGTTTAAAGCATGTTTATTCTCAGGTGAATATTAAGAGCTTCCGCTGTTGCATACTAAAATAAGGACAAGATTTGGAGTCCATGTTTGTATGATATTGTGTAAAAACTGCATTCAAGAAACTGATTTCGATGTAACATATTTGTATTGTAAACCATTATGTAATGGTCGTGTGTAAACAGGATATTTTAGATTATCATTATTTGATAATCTACGTAAAGCTTTTTAAACCTTTATTTATGAAATAAAGGTTATGGTTTATTTTAAAAATGAATGCAGTCTTTGAAAAACGTCTCATATAGAGGTCAAAACTTCGCAACGAAATCAATTAATATGGAACGTTTTTAATCAATAAGAACGGGACATTTCAGTTGGTATCCGAGCGTTGGTCTTAGAGAACCAGAATTTTGCATTAGTGTGTCTTATCTTGTTTGTTAGGATGCATTAGTGAGTCTGGACTTCGACCGTGTTTACTTGAAAAATGATTGCTTAACAAATTTTGTTGGAAACTATATATTTTTAACATGTGAATATTATGTGATATATTAATCTCTTAACGCGTTTGATATTATGTGATAGATGTCTACCTCTAGAACAAGTCCCATTGACTCACCTAATAATAATGAAGATTCAAATGTAAATTGGAATGATTCGTGGACTGATTCACAAGTTCCCGAAGAGGAACCGGAAGAAGAGTCGGAACCGGAAGAAGAATCGGAACCGGAAGAAGAATCGGAACCGGATGAAGAAGTAGAACCGGTGGGGGAAATAATAAAACGGTTAAGTAAAAGAAAATCCTCAACCAACCGACCAAGGTTAATTATGGTCAATGGTGTTTCCGCCAAGGAAGCAAAATATTGGGAGGATTACCAATTCTCCGATGAATCGGATTCCGACGAGAATTCCGATGATGTTATAGAAATTACCCCAACTGAATTTAAAAAGGCAAAAGAAAATAATAAGGGAAAGGGCATAAAAATAGAGAAATCTAATTCCAACCCCGATGAACTTTATATGTATCGTCAACCCCCGAAGTCCTTAAGTTGTAACAATGACCCGGGAACCTCTAAACCACCAGGTTTTTCTAAACCAATATGGAAAATTACGGCTCGTATTAGGGGAACATCATATATCCCTAGAAACTTGGCAAAACGAACCAAAACCGAAGAAGAAGAAACGAGCGAGTCAGAATAAGATAGTTGTATTCGTGTGGTGTAATATATGTAATATAGTGTTCTTATGCTTTATGATATATGTAAAAATTGCTTGTATTAATAAGTATTTTTTTATGAATCTAACTCTTGTCTATTTTACAGTTTAAAAACACAAAATGGATAGACAACCCAATATTTTAAGAGACCTACCCGGAGACATGATTGATGAAATCTTGTCTAGAGTCGGCCAGAATTCCTCGGCACAACTATTTAAGGCGAGATCAGTTTGTAAGACATTCGAAGAACGTTCCAAGAATGTCTTGATTTATAAGAGACTTTCGTTTGAAAGATGGGGGATATCACATTGGGAAACCCATAAGTTACGATGTGTTTACTTTGACGCATATATTGCGGGGAACCCAAATGCTATTTTACGCAACGGGTTAAGAAATTATTTTGACTCAATATATCCGAATATTGGACTTCGTGATTTAGAAAAAGCGGCTAACATGCAACATAAAGAAGCATGTTATGCTTACGGATTAGTAATGTTCGCTTCTCACCAAAGTGAGAACAAGAACATCGGGCTACAACTATTAAACAAAACGTTTCCACAAGTGACGGAGTCGGTAATTGGGGTAAGAAATGAGGTTTTTAGATTATTACGGGACTGTTGGACATTACGTAACCCTCGTCCCTTTGACGACGTTACAACACGCTGTCTTATCAACGGCCATAACGGTTATGTTGCACAAGACCAAGGATGGGAAGTAGTCCTAGTAAAACCAGAATGCATGACTTGTTTCTGGACGTATGAATTACGTGTCTTTATTGCCTTTGCTGAACGACTTGTGTACTAGCTAGAATTATCTTCACAACTATCTTGTATCAAAGTTATTGTGTGCTATATTTCATGCTTTATGTAAAATAAGCGGTATTGTAAGTTTGTAAAATATTGTATAAAAGTTTGAACGCGAAATATTATTATAATCAGTTTTTCATATAGAATTGTAGTAGTTGAATTGTATATTAGCTACTAAGTATGAACTTAACGGGTAGGTACTACCCGAATTTAAACTTATAAAACGCTAATATGAAGAAAAAGCTTTTATAAATGAGTTCATATTATGCTACGAAATACTATTAACTACTCTTAATATTCTGTATGATTAACTTGTTCCATTTAACTATTTTGAAGGAAATGGCACCGACTACTCGACACACCGTGAATATGAATGAAGAGGAATTCCGTACTTTTCTAGCTTCAAACATAGCCGCAGTACAGGCTGCGCTACATACCAACAATAACCTTGGATCTAGCAGTACAGGAAATCGTGTAGGATGCACCTACAAAGAATTCACTGCCTGCAAACCTTTGGAATTTGATGGAACCGAAGGACCGATCGGATTGAAACGGTGGACCGAGAAGGTCGAATCGGTGTTTGCCATAAGTAAGTGTACTGAAGAGGACAAAGTAAAGTACGCTACGCATACCTTCACAGGTTCTGCGTTAACATGGTGGAATACCTATCTAGAGCAAGTGGGACAAGACGATGCGTACGCACTACCGTGGTCAGCATTCAAGCACTTGATGAACGAGAAGTACCGTCCCAGAACCGAGGTCAATAAGCTCAAGACAGAACTTAGAGGGTTACGAACCCAAGGATTTGATATTACCACGTACGAAAGACGATTCACAGAATTGTGCCTATTGTGTCCGGGAGCATTCGAAGATGAGGAAGAGAAGATCGACGCGTTTGTGAAAGGATTACCGGAAAGAATCCAAGAAGATATAAGTTCACACGAGCCCGCCTCCATACAACAGGCATGTAGAATGGCTCACAAACTCGTGAACCAAATTAAAGAAAGAATTAAAGAACAGACTGCTGAAGAGGCCAATGTGAAGCAAGTCAAAAGAAAGTGGGAGGAAAACGGTGATAAGAATCACCAATACAACAACAACAGCAATTACAACAATAATCGCAACAATTATCCCAACAATCGCAACATCAATCGCAACTACAACAAACGGCCCAACAACAACAACAACAGCAACTACAACAATCATCCCAACAACAATAATAACCGCAACAACAACAACAATCAGAAGCAGCTATGCCAAAGGTGTGAAAAGAATCACTCGGGGTTCTGCACCAAATTTTGCAACAAGTGTAAAAGAAATGGTCATAGCGCGGCGAAGTGTGAGGTCTACGGACCAGGGGTTAATAGAACGAAAGGAACAAATGGTGTCGGAACGAGTAATGGAGGAGCAAGTAGTGTCGGAGCAAGTTATGCCAATGTAGTTTGTTATAAATGTGGAAAACCGGGCCACATTATTAGAAATTGCCCGAACCAGGAGAACACGAATGGACAAGGCCGTGGAAGAGTTTTCAATATTAATGTGGCAGAGGCACAGGAAGACCCGGAGCTTGTTACGGGTACGTTTCTTATTGACAATAAATCTGCTTACGTTTTATTTGATTCGGGTGCGGATAGAAGCTATATGAGTAGAAATTTTTGTGCTAAATTAAGTTGTCCATTGACACCTTTGGATAGTAAATTTTTACTCGAATTAGCAAATGGTAAATTAATTTCAGCAGATAATATATGTCGGAATCGAGAAATTAAACTGGTTAGCGAAACATTTAAGATTGATTTGATACCAGTAGAGTTAGGGAGTTTTGATGTGATAATCGGTATGGACTGGTTGAAAGAAGTGAAAGCAGAGATCGTCTGTTACAAAAATGCAATTCGCATTATACGAGAAAAAGGAAAACCCTTAATGGTGTACGGAGAAAAGGGCAACATGAAGCTACATCTTATTAGTAATTTGAAGGCACAAAAACTAATAAGAAAAGGTTGCTATGCTGTTCTAGCACACGTCGAGAAAGTACAAACTGAAGAAAAGAGCATCAATGATGTTCCCATTGCAAAAGAATTTCCCGATGTATTTCCGAAAGAATTACCGAGATTACCCCCACATCGATCCGTTGAATTTCAAATAGATCTTGTACCAGGAGCTGCACCAATAGCTCGTGCTCCTTACAGACTCGCACCCAGCGAGATGAAAGAACTGCAAAGCCAATTACAAGAACTTTTAGAGCGTGGTTTCATTCGACCAAGCACATCACCGTGGGGAGCTCCTGTTTTGTTTGTCAAGAAGAAAGATGGTACATTCAGGTTGTGTATCGACTACCGAGAGTTGAACAAACTTACCATCAAGAACCGCTACCCACTACCGAGAATCGACGACTTATTTGATCAACTACAAGGCTCGTCTGTTTATTCAAAGATTGACTTACGTTCCGGGTATCATCAAATGCGGGTGAAAGAAGATGATATTCCAAAGACTGCTTTCAGAACACGTTACGGTCATTACGAGTTTATGGTCATGCCGTTTGGTTTAACTAATGCACCAGCTGTGTTCATGGACCTTATGAACCGAGTGTGTGGACCATACCTTGACAAGTTTGTCATTGTTTTCATTGATGACATACTTATTTACTCAAAGAATGACCAAGAACACGGTGAACATTTGAGAAAGGTGTTAGAAGTATTGAGGAAGGAAGAATTGTACGCTAAGTTTTCAAAGTGTGCATTTTGGTTGGAAGAAGTTCAATTCCTCGGTCACATAGTGAACAAAGAAGGTATTAAGGTGGATCCGGCAAAGATAGAAACTGTTGAAAAGTGGGAGACCCCGAAAACTCCGAAACACATACGCCAGTTTTTAGGACTAGCTGGTTACTATAGAAGGTTCATCCAAGACTTTTCCAGAATATCAAAACCCTTGACTGCATTAACGCATAAAGGGAAGAAATTTGAATGGAATGATGAACAAGAGAAAGCGTTTCAGTTATTGAAGAAAAAGCTAACTACGGCACCTATATTGTCATTGCCTGAAGGGAATGATGATTTTGTGATTTATTGTGACGCATCAAAGCAAGGTCTCGGTTGTGTATTAATGCAACGAACGAAGGTGATTGCTTATGCGTCTAGACAATTGAAGATTCATGAACAAAATTATACGACGCATGATTTGGAATTAGGCGCGGTTGTTTTTGCATTAAAGACTTGGAGGCACTACTTATATGGGGTCAAAAGTATTATATATACCGACCACAAAAGTCTTCAACACATATTTAATCAGAAACAACTAAATATGAGGCAGCGTAGGTGGATTGAATTATTGAATGATTACGACTTTGAGATTCGTTACCACCCGGGGAAGGCAAATGTGGTAGCCGATGCCTTGAGCAGGAAGGACAGAGAACCCATTCGAGTAAAATCTATGAATATAATGATTCATAATAACCTTACTACTCAAATAAAGGAGGCGCAACAAGGAGTTTTAAAAGAGGGAAATTTAAAGGATGAAATACCCAAAGGATCGGAGAAGCATCTTAATATTCGGGAAGACGGAACCCGGTATAGGGCTGAAAGGATTTGGGTACCAAAATTTGGAGATATGAGAGAAATGGTACTTAGAGAAGCTCATAAAACCAGATACTCAATACATCCTGGAACGGGGAAGATCGTCAATGGATCTAATGGTTGACGAATAGACGTTGTTGATTTCAAAAGTAGTGAATGATAATTTCGGTGGTTTGATGTGATAATTCATCACAGAATGCGAATGAATATAATTCAGGAATGTAGTGATCTTTAGGAAGATAACACTTGCTAAAGCTTTAATTAGATTCTGATATGTCAAAATATGTAGTGGTTGTTCTTTAGTGAACGGATACATATATCTTGTGAATGTAAGTAGTATAGTTATTGACTTATTGAATCAGAATTGAAGAATGTACAATGTAACATATTAATGTGAGATATAAATATTTCTCGGGTATTACCTACCCGTTAAAATATTTTCTCAATCAACAGTTTGTACAAAAAAAAATTTAATTACAATCTTTATGAAAATATACGTACATATATATCTTTCTTCAGATGTAATTATGGATTTAATGAGTTAATATAATTTTAAACTCATTTGATTTATGGTTGAAACGAGAACAAATAATCTCCAAAACTTTAGAGATTACATAATCGTCGCGGAATATTTCTTTAATGAAGTTATGAATCAATACTTCATCGTTCATTGTTATTGATATACCTCGGTATATGATGTTAATGCTCGTGGAGTCCTTGTGAACTTCGCAAGGCACGAATAATGTTCTCTAGAAAGTTTCGAGTACATCGAAAATGGAAGTATATAATTGTAGCGACCCGAACTTTTCCATGTTTATATATATTAATTGAGATTAATATTTACATGATTAAATGTTTCCAACATGTTAAGCAATCAAACTTGTTAAGACTTGATTAATTGAAATATGTTTCATATAGACAATTGACCACCCAAGTTGACCGGTGATTCACGAGCGTTAAAACTTGTAAAAACTATACGATGACATATATATGGTTATATATATAGTTAACATGTTTTTATTATAAGTATGTATCTCATTAGGTATTTTAACAATGAGTTATATACATAAAAATGAGACTATTAATTTAAGAAACTCGAAAACGATATATATAACGATTATCGTTATAACAACGTCTTACTAGGTACATATGAATCATATTAAGATATTGATACACTTGTTTAATTATGTTAAATGATAAGTAAATATATTATTAAGTGTATTAACAATGAAATACATATGTAAAAATAAGACTACTAACTTAATGATTTCGAAACGAGACATATATGTAACGATTATCGTTGTAACGACATTTAACTGTATATACATCATACTGAGATATATTATATATCATAATATCATGATAATATAAAAATTTAACATCTCATTTATTATAATAAACAATGGGTTAACAACATTCAACAAGATCGTTAACCTAAAGGTTTCAAAACAACATTTACATGTAACGACTAACGATGACTTAACGACTCAGTTAAAATGTATATACATGTAGTGTTTTAATATGTATTTATACACTTTTGAAAGACTTCAATACACTTATCAAAATACTTCTACTTAACAAAAATGCTTACAATTACATCCTCGTTCAGTTTCATCAACAATTCTACTCGTATGCACCCGTATTCGTACTCGTACAATACACAGCTTTTAGATGTATGTACTATTGGTATATACACTCCAATGATCAGCTCTTAGCAGCCCATGTGAGTCACCTAACACATGTGGGAACCATCATTTGGCAACTAGCATGAAATATCTCATAAAATTACAAAAATATGAGTAATCATTCATGACTTATTTACATGAAAACAAAATTACATATCCTTTATATCTAATCCATACACCAACGACCAAAAACACCTACAAACACTTTCATTCTTCAATTTTTTTCATCTAATTGATCTCTCTCAAGTTCTATCTTCAAGTTCTAAGTGTTCTTCATATATTTTACAAGTTCTAGTTACATAAAATCAAGAATACTTTCAAGTTTGCTAGCTCACTTCCAATCTTGTAAGGTGATCATCCAACCTCAAGAAATCTTTGTTTCTTACAGTAGGTTATCATTCTAATACAAGGTAATAATCATATTCAAACTTTGGTTCAATTTCTATAACTATAACAATCTTATTTCAAGTGATGATCTTACTTGAACTTGTTTTCGTGTCATGATTCTGCTTCAAGAACTTCGAGCCATCCAAGGATCCGTTGAAGCTAGATCCATTTTTCTCTTTTCCAGTAGGTTTATCCAAGGAACTTAAGGTAGTAATGATGTTCATAACATCATTCGATTCATACATATAAAGCTATCTTATTCAAAGGTTTAAACTTGTAATCACTAGAACATAGTTTAGTTAATTCTAAACTTGTTCGCAAACAAAAGTTAATCCTTCTAACTTGAATTTTAAAATCAACTAAACACATGTTCTATATCTATATGATATGCTAACTTAATGATTTAAAACCTGGAAACACGAAAAATACCGTAAAACCAGATTTACGCCGTCGTAGTAACACCGCGGGCTGTTTTGGGTTAGTTAATTAAAAACTATGATAAACTTTGATTTAAAAGTTGTTATTCTGAGAAAATGATTTTTATTATGAACATGAAACTATATCCAAAAATTATGGTTAAACTCAAAGTGGAAGTATGTTTTCTAAAATGGTCATCTAGACGTCGTTCTTTCGACTGAAATGACTACCTTTACAAAAATGACTTGTAACTTATTTTTCCAACTATAAACCTATACTTTTTCTGTTTAGATTCATAAAATAGAGTTCAATATGAAACCATAGCAATTTGATTCACTCAAAACGGATTTAAAATGAAGAAGTTATGAGTAAAACAAGATTGGATAATTTTTCTCATTTTAGCTACGTGAAATTTGGTAACAAATCTATTCCAACCATAACTTAATCAACTTGTATTGTATATTATGTAATTTTGAGATACCATAGACACGTATACAATGTTTCGACCTATCATGTCGACACATCTATATATATTTCGGAACAACCATAGACACTCTATATGTGAATGTTGGAGTTAGCTATACAGGGTTGAGGTTGATTCCAAAATATATATAGTTTGAGTTGTGATCAATACTGAGATACGTATACACTGGGTCGTGGATTGATTCAAGATAATATTTATCGACTTATTTCTGTACATCTAACTATGGACAACTAGTTGTAGGTTACTAACGAGGACAGCTGACTTAATAAACTTAAAACATCAAAATATATTAAAAGTGTTGCAAATATATTTTGAACATACTTTGATATATATGTATATATTGTTATAGGTTCGTGAATCAACCAGTGGCCAAGTCTTACTTCCCGACGAAGTAAAAATCTGTGAAAGTGAGTTATAGTCCCACTTTTAAAATCTAATATTTTTGGGATGAGAATACATGCAGGTTTTATAAATGATTTACAAAATAGACACAAGTACGTGAAACTACATTCTATGGTTGAATTATCGAAATCGAATATGCCCTTTTTATTAAGTCTGGTAATCTAAGAATTAGAGAACAGACACCCTAATTGACGCGAATCCTAAAGATAGATCTATTGGGCCTAACAAACCCCATCCAAAGTACCGGATGCTTTAGTACTTCAAAATTTATATCATATCCGAAGGGTGTCCCGGAATGATGGGGATATTCTTATATATGCATCTTGTTTATGTCGGTTACCAGGTGTTCACCATATGAATGATTTTTATCTCTATGTATGGGATGTGTATTGAAATATGAAATCTTGTGGTCTATTGTTACGATTTGATATATATAGGTTAAACCTATAACTCACCAACATTTTTGTTGACGTTTAAAGCATGTTTATTCTCAGGTGAATATTAAGAGCTTCCGCTGTTGCATACTAAAATAAGGACAAGATTTGGAGTCCATGTTTGTATGATATTGTGTAAAAACTGCATTCAAGAAACTGATTTCGATGTAACATATTTGTATTGTAAACCATTATGTAATGGTCGTGTGTAAACAGGATATTTTAGATTATCATTATTTGATAATCTACGTAAAGCTTTTTAAACCTTTATTTATGAAATAAAGGTTATGGTTTGTTTTAAAAATGAATGCAGTCTTTGAAAAACGTCTCATATAGAGGTCAAAACCTCGCAACGAAATCAATTAATATGGAACGTTTTTAATCAATAAGAACGGGACATTTCAACAATCAAACATGTATTCGAATAAGACACTTGGTTTATTATGAAATAGAGTTTATTGTGCTGAAGCAGTGATTAACGATTGTTAAGTCATTAACGAAGGGTGTACATCATAGCATAATAGTGATATGAATTAACCAAGTAGTACATACTAGTTAAGATTCACACGTAATAGCTTAGTTTGAAAAGATTTATTATTGTTCCAAACTATATGTATATATAAGGTATACATATATAATTCTTCAGGAAAAATGAGTCAATACATCTTAACTCATTATTACTAATATTCCTTGGTATCTATGGGGCATATGATGTTGATGTTTGAGGTACCGAGTGTGATGTTGAGGCATGGGATGCTGATAATGCTAAAAACGAACATATATTTCATAGCATTATCCCTCAAGAAAGACAAGCTTTTAGTTGCAATTGTTCTATTTACCAGTGATATTCGTTTAAATAATAAAAGGTGAAGACAAAAGACAGATTCGACGAATTGAAGATGCAAATGACCAAAAAGCTAAAAAGTATGAAGTACAATCAAAGTAGGTTCAAATTATTGATGAGAAACGTCTAAAAGTTACAAGAGTACAAGACGCAAAACGCAAAGTACAAGATACTAAATGGTACGCAAGGACGTTCGAAAATCCGGAACCGGGACATGAACCAACTATCAACGTACGACGCAAGGACCGAAAATTACAAGTCAACAGAATACAAGAATATAATATAATATATATATAATTATATAAATTTATATATATTATATTATATATATTAATTAATTCAGCAGCCCACGTTTTGGAACGACTTGGAACAGTTTTTGGCTGCCATGCGATCGCATGGCTTGCATGCCCAAACACCATGCGATCGCATGGGAAGGAATCACAGGCCACATCTATAAATTCAGCATTTTTTGGGCGAATTTGATACATATTATTCAATCTCTCTCTCTCGCGATATATATATATATATATATATATATATATATATATATATATATATATATATATATATATATATATATATATATATATATATATATATATATATATAATTTTAATTTTAATTTTAATGTTGTAAGTGTGTAAGTCGAAATTCTGTCAGTGTAACGCTACGCTATTATTAATCATTGTAAGTTATGTTCAACCTTTTTAAATTAATGTCTCGTAGCTAAGTTATTATTATGCTTATTTAAGCCGAAGTAATCGTGATGTTGGGCTAAAATATTAAAGATGGGGTAATTGGGCTTTGGACCATAATTGGGGTTTGGACAAAAGACCGACACTTGTGGAAATTAGACTATGGGCTATTAATGGGCTTTATATTTGTTTAATTGAATGATAGTTCGTTAATTTAATATAAAGATTTACAATTGGACGTAATTATAAATAACCACATACACTCGATCGGACACGATGGGCGGGATATTTATAAGTACTAATAATCATTCATTTGACCGGACATGAGGATGGATTAATAATTAATAGACTTGTTGAAACAGGGGTGAATTACATACAAGGGTAATTGGTGTAACTGTTAACAAAGTAATAAAACCTTGGATTACACGCAGTCGATAACCTGGTGTATTCATTAAACAAAGTATTAAGACCTTGTTACAGTTCGAATCCCCAATTAGTTGGAATATTTGACTTCGGGTATAAGGATAATTTGATGAAGACTCTCGTACTTTATATTTATGACTGATGGACTATTATGGACAAAACCGTATGGACATATCGAATAATCCAGGACAAAGGACAATTAACCCATGGTAATAAATTAAAATCAACACGTCCAACATCATGATTACGGAAGTTTAAATAAGCATAATTCCTTTATTTCATATTTTATCGCACTTTTATTTACTGTCATTTTATTTATTGCACTTTTAATTATCGTACTTTTTAATTATCGCAATTTTATTTATCGCATTTTAATTATTGTCATTTACTTTACGCTTTAAATTAAGTTATATTTATTTTTAATATTTTACATTAGGTTTTAACTGCGACTAAAGTTTTAAAATCGACAAACCGGTCATTAAACGGTAAAAACCCCCTTTTTATAATAATAATACTACTTATATATATAAATATTTATACAAATATAATTTTTAAAAAAATATAGCGTTAAACTTGGCTAGCTCCCTGTGGAACGAACCGGACTTATTAAAAACTACACTACTATACGATTAGGTACACTGCCTATAAGTGTTGTAGCAAGGTTTAGGTATATCCACTCTATAAATAAATAAATAACTTGTGTAAAATTGTATCGTATTTAATAAGTATTTCATAATAAAAATATAATTATTTCGTATACGCTGCTGCACACAAAAAAGTATTTTTTGGCCCCGCTGCCGGGGACATCTTAAACGCCAAAAGCGAAACGCTATAATAATAAAAAAAAATTATTAAGTTCTAATTTCTTTTTGTAAAAATACGTTTTAAATATTAAAAATACAAAAATATAAAAAGAAAAACAAAATATATATATATTTTTAAGAGTTGTTCAAAATATATAAAATTATAAAGTATTTTTATTTCTATTTTAATTTTTAAATATAAGTTTTAGTTAATTTATATAAATATTTTATATAAATATAAAAACAGAAAAAAAAAATATAAAAACTTCTCGGGCCACAATACTGTAGCAGCCCAAGAACTAATCTGAAATCCAGGCCCATGCGATCGCATGAGTTGGACGCCTTAATTTCATGCGGTCGCATGACTGACTGTGACCGGCCACAAACCTAAGACAGCATTTATTACGAGTAAGTTTTATTTATTATTACTATTATTATTAACCCTAATTAGGGTTTAGATATTTAATTAGTTTTTAAATTTTAGTTTTAATTTATATTTAGTATTATTAAGTTATAATATTTTAATTTATTATATAAACTTAATACTTTTATAAAATAATAATATAAAAATAATATTTTTATAAAAATTGTATTTTTACAACTTTAAGTTTTATTTTTATATTTTATATCTTTTTGTTCGTAATATTTGTATTTTTATCGTTCGTAATTAGTTTTTAATCTAGTATTTTGCCGTAGTTATTTTTATTCTTAGATTTTTAGGCTTTGCCGTAAAATCCCTTAAGTGCTTTTTCTTTAGACTAAGATTTAGGTGCTTTAGAATTTTGCGACGCCTTTTCAAGATTTTAGTACCTTTTTAAGTTATTACCGTTTTAGATATAGAATTCCTTTTAAGCTTTAATACCTTTAGACGCAACTTTTAGACTTAAGTTTTTAGAATTCTAAGTTTCGACACTTTATTTTCTTATTTTTATTTTTCGACCTTTTATTTTATTTTTTTCATCGACATTTTTCGACGCGCTCTTTTTTTTTCTTATTTCTCGACGCTCTAGTTTTTAGGACATAGAATTTTCTATTTCTTCTCTAAAATTTCTCTAAAACTTCGACGAAAAATTATTTTAAGCGGTTAAATTGATAGACATCCAAAATTTTCTGGTTCGTAGTAATAGTTGGATTTGTTAGTAGCGAGTTGTGGGCTTCCGATTTAAAGGGTCCTGGCTACCTGTTGCATCTGTTGGCTATTCAAAACGTGGGCAAAATCAGAAAAGTCTATTAATTTGATAACTTATATAATTTTTATCTTTTATAACTAATAGGATATTCGGTGAATGCACCGAGCAAAACGTTCATCACCTTTTATACGTTCACCACCTGTAACTCGATCAAGACTTCTAGCCAATATTGTCGCCGTTGATTTTCCTTTAGAATCGTCATCCAGTCGACCAAGTACTCCAATTCAAATTTCCGATAATCCATTTTTTGAACCCGACCTCACAATTGAGAATCCGGAGGATATTCAGGGATAATTCAGAGATCCTGAATCACTAATCATTCCTCCTGAACCACAAACCACTCATCCAGAGATTGTCGAGGAAGAAACTATTAAATCAGAATCCTCTAGTGATTCAGATTCAACCAATTCAATCATGGAGAATCTGGAACCTCTAAGTATGGAAGACCGAATGAGAGCTAAACGCACTGGCCAAGGTCACGCAATTACTCAATCAGACATTAATGAGCCAGATTATGAAATCAAATGACAAATCTTACACATGGTAACTAATCAATGCCAATTTAGTGGTGCGCCGAAGGAAGATCCAAACGAACATCTTCGAACCTTTAATAGGATCTGTACTTTATTTAAAATAAGAGAAGTTGCGGATGAACAGATCTATCTCATGTTATTTCCCTGGACTTTAAAGGGAGAAGCCAAAGATTGGTTAGAATCGTTACCTGAAGGGGCGATTGATACATGGGATGTCTTAGTTGAAAATTTTCTTAAACAATTCTTTCCGGCATCTAAAGCCATGAGACTTCAAGGAGAAATTGTTACGTTCACGCAAAAGCTAAATGAAACTCTGTATGAGGCATGGACAAGATTTAGAAAGTTGTTGAGAGGATGTCCGCAACATAGTTTAGACACTTATCAAATAGTACAAATATTCTACCAAGTATGCGACATCACTACAAGAAAAGACATCGATATAGCAGCTGGTGGTTCCATTATGAAGAAAATCGCAACTGAAGCTTACAAAATTATAGATAACACTGCTTCCCACTCACATGAGTGGCACCAAGAAAAAGATATCGTTAGATCATCTAAAGCAGCTAGAGCCGATTCTATCCATGACTTTGATTCCATTTTCGCAAAGATAGATGCTGTCGAGAGACGAATGGAAAAGATGACTAAAGATATTCACTCAATACGAATTAGTTGTAAGCAGTGTGAAGGACCACATTTGACAAAAGATTGTCTCAGTATTGAACAAACAATGGAATAGAGAGAGAATGTTTCATACATGAATCAAAGACCTGGAAATAATTATCAGAATAATTATCAACCGCCAAGACCAATCTACAATCAAAATCAGAATTATAACCGAAATGTTCCATACAACAATCAACAAGGTCCTAGCAATCAACAAGTATCCAATAATACTTACAATCAGCAAAGGCCTATTTTTCTAATTAAACCACCACAAACCGATGATAAAAAGCCAAATTTAGAAGATATGATGTCAAAGCTAGTTGAATCTCAAACGCAGTTTTTCACATCTCAGAAACAAACCAATGAACAAAATGCTCAAGCATTTAGAAATCAACAAGCTTCTATTCAAAATCTGGAACAAGAAGTGAGCAACCTAGCAAGGTTGATAGGTGAAAGAAAATCGGAAAGTCTACCTAGCGATACAAATGCTAACCCCCGGAATGAAATAGCAAAAGCCATTACCACAAGAAGTGGTATTACATTTAAACCACCTGAAATACCTGTAATTTCTGATGATTCTATTCCTACTATACAAGAACCACAATCTGAGCAAGAAAAGAAAAAAGAACCAGTAGTTGAAAAGGTTAATGAAGATAACGTAGTTAAGGCAAAGCTTTATATTAAACCATACCAACCACCACTTCCTTATCCGAGTAAAATGAGAAAAGAAAGACTTGAAGCCGAGCAATCTAAATTCTTGAATATGTTTAAACAAATAAATGTAAATCTTCCTTTCATTGATGTGATTTCAGGAATGCTAAGATATGCTAAATTCCTGAAAGATCTAATCACAAATAGAAAGAAAATTGAAGAACTCTCGGTTGTTACTATGAATGCTAATTGTTCTGCAGTGCTGTTGAATAAGATACCAGAAAAACTTTCAGATCCAGGAAGTTTCACAATTCCATGTTTTCTGGGAAGTCTTAGTTCAATAGAAGCATTGGCAGACTTAGGTGCTAGTATAAATTTAATGTCGTATTCATTATATGCTAAACTAGACCTTGGAGAATTGAAACCAACACGAATAAGCATACAACTAGTCGATCGATCAGTAAAATATCCTAGAGGGATAATGGAGAACACGCTAGTTAAAGTTGGTACTTTAGTATTTCCAGTAGATTTTGTTATTTTGGACATGGAAGAAGATTTTCGAGTTCCTCTTATATTAGGAAGACCATTCTTAAACACGGCTAAAGCAATAATAGACGTGTTTGGTAAGAAACTGACCCTAAGTATAGAGGACGAGAGTGTTACCTTTTCTGTTAATAGAGTCATGCAACAACCGCAATCTGCAGTTGATACATGTTATTATATTCAAACTATAGATTAACATGCAGAATTGTTAGAAGAATTTCCAGAATTACAAGGAACAGGAGAATGTTCTTTAGGAGAAGGAACTGAACCAATTGATGAAGCTGAAATGTTAGCCGCACTCATGGCTAATGGATACGAACCAACAACAGAAGAAATTCAAATGTTAACAGAGGAAGACAGATATCGATACAAATCATCGATAGAAGAACCACCGACATTAGAGTTAAAGCCACTTCCAAACCATTTGGAATATGCTTATTTACATGGTGAATCTGAATTACCTGTAATAATATCGTCTTCTCTAACGAAAAATGAAAAATCTCAACTCATTTCTGTACTAAAAGCTCATAAACCAGCTATTGCATGGAAGATTCATGATATTAAAGGCATAAGTCCTTCGTATTGCACACATAAAATCCTTATGGAAGAAGGTCATAAAACGTATGTGCAACGCCAATGAAGACTAAATCCTAATATGCAAGATGTTGTTAAGAAAGAAATTATTAAACTGCTAGATGCAGATTTAATTTATTCAATCTCTGATAGTCCATGGGTAAGCCCAGTTCAATGCGTACCTAAGAAGGGTGGCATGACTGTCATCACAAATGAAAAAAATGAGCTTATTCCTACTAGGACTGTAACAGGATGGCGTGTTTGTATTGATTATAGAAAATTAAAGGACGCCACCAGAAAAGATCATTTTTCCTTACCTTTCATTGATCAAATGTTGGAAAGATTAGCTGAAAATAGTTACTATTGTTTTCTTGATGGTTTCTCCGGATATTTTCAAATTCCAATAGCACCCGAGAACCAAGAGAAAACCACATTTACGTGCCCTTATGGTACTTTTGCTTACAAGCGCATGCCATTTGGACTTTGCAACGCCCCTGCAACCTTTCAAAGGTGCATGATGGTGATTTTTCACGACATGATAGAAGAATGCATAGAAGTTTTCATGGATGACTTTTCAGTCTTCGGTGATACATTTGAATCATGTCTAGTTAATCTTGAACGAATGCTAATTAGATGTGAGCAATCAAATCTAGTACTTAATTGGGAGAAATGCCATTTCATGGTTAAAGAAGGCATCGTTCTTGGTCATAAAATTTCAAAGGAAGGAATTGAAGTGGATAGAGCTAAAGTAGATGTAATTGCTAAACTTCCACATCCCACTAATGTTAGAGAAGTTAGGAGTTTTCTAGGGCATGCCGGTTTTTACCGAAGTTTCATAAAAGATTTTTCTAAAATTGCCACTCCTATGAATAAACTCCTAGAAAATGATGCTCCATTCATCTTTTCAGATAAATGCATCAAATCTTTTAATATTCTTAAAGAAAAACTCACTAATGCACCGATCATAATAACTCCAAATTGGAATCTACCATTTGAACTCATGTGCGATGCAAGTGATTTTGCAATGAGAGCCGTTTTAGGACAAAGGATTGAAAAATGATTTCAACCTATTTATTATGCTAGTAAGACGTTACAAGGAGCACAAACAAATTACACAACTACTGAAAAAGAACTCCTTGCTATTGTCTTTACTTTTGACAAATTTCGTTCATATCTCGTTCTAGCAAAAACGGTGGTCTATACTGAAGATTCTGCTCTTAGATACCTATTTTCGAAACAAGATGCCAAACCACGATTAATCCGTCGGATCTTACTCTTACAAGAGTTCGATATTGAAATCCGAGATAAAAAGGGAGCAGAAAATCTCGCCGTTGATCATCTTTCTCGTCTTGAAAATCCTGAATTAGAAGTTCTAAATGAATCGGCTATACAAGATAACTTTCCTGATGAATATCTATTGAAGATAGATTATAATGAAGTTACATGGTTTGCAAACTATGCAAACTACTTAGTATGTGGATTCCTTGAAAAATGATTGTAGTACCAAAAACGAAAGAAATTCTTTAGTGATATGAAACACTATTTCTGGGAAGATCCACATTTGTTTAAAAGTTGTCCCGATGGAATAATACGCCGATGCGTATTCAGGGATGAAGCTAGTCAAATCTTAAACCATTGTAACACAGGACCAACAGGAGGGCATTATGGGCCTCAACTCACAGCAAGAAAAGTTTATGATGCTGGATTCTATTGGCCTACAATTTTCAAAGACGCACACCTTCTTTGCAAATCCTGTGATGCTTGTCAAAGGGCCGGAAAAATAAGTCAACGTGATGAAATGCCACAAAATGTCATTCAAGTATGTGAAGTATTTGACGTTTGGGGTATTGACTTTATGGGTCCATTTCCAAAATCTCATAATAATCTCTACATTCTCGTTGCCATTGATTATGTATCTAAATGGGCGGAAGCACAAGCTCTCCCGATTAACGATGCACGAGTTGTAGTCAACTTCTTAAAACGTCTTTTTGCTAGGTTCGGAACACCGAAAGCTTTAATAAGTGATCGGGGTACTCATTTTTATAACAATCAACTTGAGAAAGTTCTTAAAAGATATGGAGTAACTCATAAAATCTCAACCGCTTATCATCCACAAACAAGTGGACAAGTTGAAAATACCAACCGAGTTTTAAAACGTATTCTAGAGAAAACCGTAGGATCAAATTCGAAGGAATGGTTGATGCGGTAGCGGAGTGGTATAAAATACTATTAAATTTTACAAGGAAATACTATTAAATACGATACATTTTTACACAAGATATTTATTTATTTAGAGAACGGATATACTTAAACCTTGCTACAACACTTATAGGCAGTGTACCTAATCGTACAGTAGTGTAGTTTTTAGTAAGTCCGGTTCGTTCCATAGGGAATCTTTTTAAACAAAGCTTAACGCTATATTAGTTTACTTTTATAAAAATACAAATATATATATATATAAGTAATATTATTATTATAAAGGGGGATTTTTACCGTTTAATGACCGGTTTGTCGATTTTAAAACTTTAGTCGCAGTTAAAACCTAATGTAAAATATTAAATAAATAAAAGACTTAATTTAAAGCGTAAAATAAATAACGATAATGAAATTGCGAATAATAAAAGTGCGATAAAATAAACTTGCGATAATTAAAAAGTACGATAATTAAAAGTGCAATTAAATACAATAATAATAAAAATGCGATATTTAGAAGTGCAATTAAATATAAAATAAAGAAAATTAAATATGAAATAAAAGAATTATGCTTATTTAAACTTCCGTAATCATGATGTTTGACGTGTTGATTTTAGTTTTATGCCCATGGGTTAATTGTCCTTTGTCCTGGATTATTTAATATGTCCGTCTGGTTTTTGTCCATAACAGTCCATCAGTCATAAATATAAAATGCGAGTGTCCTCGTCAAATTATCCTTATACCCGAAGTTAAATATTTCAACTAATTGGGGATTTAAACTGTAACAAGATTTTAATACTTTGTTTAATAATTACACCAGGATGTCGACTGAGTGTAACCCAAGGTTTTAATATTTTGTTATCAATTATACCAAATGTCCTTGTACATAATTTCACCCCTGTTTTAATTATTCTAGTGGCTATTAATCCATTCCCGTGTCCGGTTAAATGAACGATTATTCGTACATATAAATACCCCGCCCATCGTGTCTGATTGAGTGTATATGGTAATTTATAGGGACGCCCAATTGTAAATCTTTATATTAACATTAACAAACTATCATTTAGTTAAACAAATATAAAGCCCATTAATAGCCCATAGTCTAATTTCCACAAGTGTCGTTCTTTTGTCCAAACCCCAATTATGGTACAAAGCCCAATTACCCAATTTTAGTAATTAGCCCAACATCATGATTACTTCGTTTTAAATAAGCATAATAATAACTTAGCTACGAGACATTAATGTAAAAAGGTTGAACATAACTTACAATGATTAAAAATAGCGTGGCGTTACACGGACAGAATTTCGACTTACACCCTTACAATATTCGCTAACATACCCTTATTATTAGAATTATAATTAAAATTAAAATATAAATTATAAATATATATATATATATTTTACGTATGAGGAGAAGAAGAAAAAGATGATGAAAATGATCAGAATTCGGTTTGCTTTATAGGGAGTTTCAAAACTGGGGGCTCCGCGACTCGCGGCCTTTTTGGCCTTCAAACTCCGCGAGTCACGGAGTTTGCTTTTACAGCTCAGAGGAGTTTGGCTCTTTGTTTACCGACGGTTTATAATATATATATAATTAATATAATTAATTATATATTATATTATATTTATATACATAGTTAACTTGTAATTTTTAGTCCGTTGTGTCGAGCGTTGAGAGTTGACTCTGGTCCCGATTCCAGATTTTCGAACGTCCTTGCGTACAATTTTATATTTTGTACTTTGCGTTTTGGATCTTGTACTCTTGTAATTTCGAGACGTTTCTTATCAATAATTGGAACCTCTTTGATTGTCTTTTGTACTTTTGAGCTTTTTGGCCGTTTGCGTCTTCAATTCGTCGAATCTGTCTTGTGTCTTCACCTTTTATTATTTAAACGAATATCACTTGTAAATAGAACAATTGCAACTAAAAGCTTGTCTTTCTTGAGGAATAATGCTATGAAATATATGTTCGTTTTTAGCATTATCAAATATTCCCACACTTGAGCGTTGCTTGTCCTCAAGCAACATCGTCTTGAAATACTAGAATCACTTCTTTATTCTTCACACTTTGTACATCAGTGATTTCTATACGGCGGTATAAACAATGGTAGTAACGATATGGTTTACAGTTCCACATGACTATAAAAATTTAGATCCATTAAGGAAATTGGATCTTTATGAAAACATTTGATCTTTTGAAAATTAAATCTAGTTTTTACCCTAGATAAGTTTTCCGGAATAACCCTTTACCGGTGTTTGCAAAATATTTTTGTGGGTTTCAGATTTGAAAATTTTAGCTCAAAACTTGCGGTTTTGTGTCACCCACTTGCTAACCTTGTATTTGGAAAGCAACACGTCCAGTTTACTTGTCCCGTATATTACCTTTCGGTAAACTACCATCCGGTTGTAAAGGAAAGCATTGAACAAGCAACTGTTAAGGCAATGTCCCCTGACATGCTTTTAATTATGGTCTATAACGTGTCGAACGCAATTACTATCCTTGGTAGGAGCAATAGTAAAGCTCACCCTTATAATTTTTCGGTATGGCACAAGGTCTTGTCTTTGACCACTATGCAACCACCGTTCTTACGGTTGACACCCGATTTGGTTCAGGTGACCTAATGAATTCCAGGTGAATTCCTAGGATTTTACGTTCAATGGTAATGAACGCATTGAAAATAGGGTTTTCAGAAAACAAATCGGTTTGTAATTTTGATCAAAATATTTTCTCGTTCAAGCTCAAGTTTAGATATCATTGAATTCCATGAGTTTGAATTCTCAATCTTTAAGGTCAATCTCTAGGATTGAGTAATATCAGTCTTAAAAGCTGATTTTTAATCTTTAAGGAGATTATCCTTTCTAGGGATCTGATTCATTAGTCTTATCCAGCTAATTTGCATGGTGCCCCCCCATTGCACGAGATAAATCCTTCTCATGGTTAGGATAAATCTGACCACTTGGCGACCCTGTTTAATGCTGAGGTCCGTGGATTTCCTGCTGATTTTAGTGATGACTTTTCTAGATTTTTCGTCAACCTACAGCTGGTCTGGACGACAACTTCATGACCTAAATCAAGAAGCGCGTGTCTTTTTCGGAAGACTTTACTTCCTTTTAATGATGGAATTGATTCATCGTGTTGATCCATCTTTTCTTTTCTTTCAGCGGGTAAAACAGTTTAGTTTAGTCCAAAGCAAAAGTATTTTCAGTTATTTGTTACAGATATATGTGACATATGTTTAAGATAACTTGGTAAATTTTCCCACACTTGGCTTTTATTTTCCTTTTTATCGTCCTCTATTCCATTTTAAATGAATTTTAACATTTTAGTTTGTTTCTCAATTTATGTCCTTTCCGAGGTAACAATAATTTCGGTGTTAAAACCTAGTTTTATCGTTCATAAATATGTAAAAACATGATTTTGAGTTCATTTAATTGAAAATTTTGAAAAATTTTACTAGAATTGGGTAGTCCGTATATAAGACTAGGGCTGTTCTTTATTATCAGAGAGCACTAGATTCTAATACAACTACTGCTTTACTAGTATTTTTAATGGTAACCAAGTGTATAAAGTAAAAAATTTTAAAATCCGAAAGAATTTAACCCCTTCCCACACTTAAGATCTTGCAATGCCCTCATTTGCAAGAAATCAGGAATAATTTAAATTATTGAGGGTGATTTGTGTGAAAATGATTAAATTTTTACCAAAGTTTCCAAATATATTGGCGTTTGTTTGCTGAATGATAAATGGTGCACATCATTTGTTCATTCCGTCTTGTTGTTATTTCACATATATTTTGCATCTTGTCGTCAAAATTAGTTGCTTTTGCTGAACTTAATGCCAGTCTTTGAAAATGCGTTGTTTTACCCTGTTGTGTACATAAGATAAACTACAAACAAATATATACATACTATTTTTTTTTTTTATAAAACATTTAACTTATAAAACAAATATTAATTAATTTTAAAAAATTTGTTTCTTTTAAGAATGAGGGCGTTTCGGAACGATGCCCTAGTCCGTCCCTCGACAAAATTTTAAAATTTGTCATTTTCAAGCAATTGTTTTAAAAGCTTAGATTTTTGGATTTTTTAATTTTTTTGGCATACTTTAAATCAATAAGATTAAAAATAATGATAATAAAAGTTCTCGTCCCTCCCTCGGGTAAAGCAATTTCGGTTTAATGACCTAGTCTTCAACTTACGACGAATTTTAAAAATCATACTTTTAACTTAATGAGATAAAGTAAATTTTTGTTTTTAAATTCACACAACTTAAATATAAAATTCAAAATTAATATTAAAAATTCACACCAAACTTAAAATTTGAAATGTATAAAATTAAAAATTCATACTTTTTTAAAAATTAAAAATTCACACCAAACTTAATTTAAAAATTTAAATATTTACAATTTTAAATATATTGTTTTTACAAAGTTTACAATATTAATTTAAGATTTAAATATTAATTTTAAAAACATGGTAAAAATAAAATTAAAAATCTTTTTGTCTTTTTATCCCACTTTAATCAATCAAATATTATCAAAAATATGCGCCCCTCTTTTCGGTAAAGTAATTTCGGTTCCAAGACCTATTTTAACTCATGACGAATTTTTGAAATATTTTGGGTTGATTGTTTAAAGATATTTATACCTTAAGAATAAACGTTAAATTTCGCAGTGATGTAATAAATTTTTGAATGATATCAATAATTTCGGTCGCCAAACCTAATTTTATTCAATACCAATTTAATACTTTTTAGCGAACAAATTAGCGTTTATTATCAAAAGGTTAAAAATAAAAATAAAAATAAAAACTGTACAGACATACCTGTGAGATAGATTTCTTAGTTATATGATCTATCCCATTCATAAGATAGTCGGATTAATTGGTTTTCCATGGCTACATAGGCGTAACCTCGAGCATTCAGTGTCTTTTCTTCTAAACATATGAACGGTCCGTCTCTGCATAAAGTAACAAATTCGGTATTTGAATTGGTTTGAGTATTTGAACATTTACCTCCATGTGACCATTTTCCGCATTTGTGACATCTTTCTAAGTGTCGTGCTCTTCTTTTTGCTGCGGATTTTGATTTTCCTTTACCAAATTGTAACTTATTATCTTCGCATCTAGATTCTTTTCTAACTCCGTCCATTCTTTCTCTGATTACTGATACTAATTCACTCTGGAGTATGTCATTATTACGTTTAGTGATCAAAGCGTGTAGCATTAGACCATGGTTTAGTTCACAGGCAGTCTTCATTTTGTAAAAACCTAAAAAAAATAAAAATTCAGAATGGGGGGAGAAGACTAGTTCTTTAGGGTCTGCTAGGGAAAGACCATTCGGGTTCCATTTTCGAGAACTACACGAAAACAGACAATCTAACTCTAACAGAAATACATATTATCCTTTAAAGACTTGATTCTCCCCACACTTAGTTAGCTGTGGTGTCGAAATTGTGATTAACTTCGTTGTCGACTTCCATCGGACCATGTATGTAATGTTTAACTCTGTGACCATTAACTTTAAATTCAATCCCATTTGAATTTATCAATTCTATCATTCCGTATGGGAAAACTCTTTTGACTATGAATGGTCCAGACCATCTTGATTTCAATTTTCCTGGAAATAGCTTGAATCGTGAATTGAAAAGAAGAACTCTGTCTCCTTCTTTAAATTCTTTTGAACTTCTGATTCTTTTATCATGCCATTTCTTCGTTCTTTCTTTATAGATCAACGAATTTTCGTATGCTTCATGTCTTAATTCTTCTAATTCGTTTAGTTGACTTAATCGTAGACGTCCAGCTTCATGTAAATCAAGATTACATGTCTTCAAAGCCCAAAATGCTTTGTGTTCAATTTCTACTGGAAGATGACATGCTTTTCCATAAACAAGTCTAAAAGGTGTGGTTCCAATTGGAGTTTTGTAGGCTGTTCTAAAAGCCCAGAGTGCATCCTCCAATTTAATGGACCATTCCTTTGGATTTGATCCTACGGTTTTCTCTAGAATACGTTTTAAAGCTCGGTTGGTATTTTCAACTTGTCCACTTGTTTGTGGATGATATGCGGTGGAGATTTTATGAGTTACTCCATATCTTTTAAGAACTTTCTCAAGTTGATTATTACAGAAATGAGTACCCCGATCACTTATTAAAGCTTTCGGTGTTCCAAACCTTGCAAAAAGACGTTTTAAAAAGTTGACTACAACTCGTGCATCGTTAGTTGGGAGAGCTTGTGCTTCCGCCCATTTAGATACATAATCAATGGCTACGAGTATATATAGATTATTATGAGATTTTGGAAATGGACCCATAAAGTCAATACCCCAAATGTCAAATACTTCACATACTTGGATGACATTTTGTGGCATTTCATCACGTTGACTTATTTTTCCGGCCCTTTGACATGCATCACAGGATTTGCAAAGAAGGTGTGCGTCTTTGTAAATTGTTGGCCAATAGAATCCAGCTTCATAAACTTTTCTTGCTGTTAGTTGAGGCCCATAATGCCCTCCTGTTGGTCCTGTGTGACAATGGTTTAATATTTTACTAGCTTCATCTCCAAATACACATCGGCGTATTATTCCATCGGGACAACTTTTAAACAGATGTGGATCTTCCCAAAAATAGTGTTTTATATCACTGAAGAATTTCTTTCGTCTTTGGTACGATAATCCTTTTTCAAGGAATCCACAAACTAAGTAGTTTGCATATTCTGCAAACCATGGGATTTCTTTATAATCTATTTTCAATAGATATTCATCAGGAAAGTTGTCTTTTATGGCTGATTCATTTAGAACTTCTAAATCGGGATTTTCAAGACGAGAAAGATGATCAGCGGCGAGATTTTCTGCTCCTCTTTTATCTCGGATTTCAATATCAAACTCTTGTAAGAGTAAGATCCAACGGATTAATCTTGGTTTAGCATCTTGTTTTGAAAATAGGTATCTAAGAGCAGAATGGTCGGTATAGACCACCGTTTTTGCTAGAACGAGATATGATCGAAATTTGTCAAAAGCAAAGACAATAGCAAGGAGTTCTTTTTCAGTAGTTGTATAGTTCGTTTGTGCTCCTTGTAATGTCTTACTAGCATAATATATAGGTTGAAATCGTTTTTCAATCCTTTGTCCTAAAACGGCTCCCATTGCAAAATCACTTGCATCGCACATTAGTTCAAATGGTAGATTCCAATTTGGTGTTATCATGATCGGTGCATTAGTGAGTTTCTCTTTAAGAATATTAAAAGATTTGATACACTCATCTGAAAAGATGAATGGAGCATCTTTTTCTAGGAGTTTATTCATAGGAGTGGCAATTTTAGAAAAATCTTTTATGAAACGTCGGTAAAAACCGGCATGCCCTAGAAAACTCCTAACTCCTCTAACATTGGTGGGATGTGGAAGTTTAGTAATTACATCTACTTTAGCTCTATCCACTTCAATTCCTTCTTTTGAAATTTTATGTCCAAGAACGATGCCTTCTTTAACCATGAAATGGCATTTCTCCCAATTAAGAACTAGATTTGATTGTTCACATCTAATTAGCATTCGTTCCAGATTAACTAGACATGATTTAAATGTATCACCGAAGACTAAAAAGTCATCCATGAATACTTCCATGCATTCTTCTATCATGTCGTGAAAAATCGCCATCATACACCTTTGAAAGGTTGCAGGGGCGTTGCAAAGTCCAAATGGCATGCTTTTGTAAGCAAAAGTACCATAAGGGCACGTGAATGTGGTTTTCTCTTGATCTTCGGGTGCTATTGGAATTTGAAAATATCCGGAAAATCCATCTAGAAAACAATAGTAACTATTTCCGGCTAATCTTTCCAACATTTGATCTATGAAAGGTAAGGGAAAGTGATCTTTTCTGGTGGCGTCATTTAATTTTCTATAATCAATACACACACGCCATCCTGTTACAGTCCTAGTAGGAATAAGCTCATTTTTCTCATTTGTAATGACAGTCATGCCACCCTTCTTCGGCACGCATTGAACTGGGCTTACCCATGGACTATCAGAAATTGGATATATCAAACCTGCATCTAGCAGTTTAATAATCTCTTTCTTAACTACATCTTGCATATTAGGATTTAGTCTTCGTTGGCGTTGCACATACGTTTTATGATCTTCTTCCATAAAGATTTTATGTGTGCAATACGAAGGACTTATTCCTTTAATATCATGAATCTTCCATGCAATGGCTGGTTTATGAGCTTTCAACACAGAAATGAGTTGTGATTTCTCATTTTCAGTAAGAGAAGACGATATTATTACAGGTAATTCAGATTCACCATGTAAATAAGCGTATTCCAAATGGTTTGGAAGTGGCTTTAACTCTAATTTCGGAGGTTCTTCTATCGATGATTTGTATCGATATCTGTCTTCTTCTTTTAGCATTTGAATTTCTTCTGTTGTTGGTTCATATCCATTAGCTATAAGTGTAGCTAACATTTCAGCTTCATCAATTGGTTCATTACCTTCTCCTAAAGAACATTCTCCTGTTCCTTGTAATTCTGGAAATTCTTCTAATAATTCTGCATGTGCATCTATAGTTTGAATATAATAACATGTATCATCTGCAGATTGTGGTTGTTGCATTGCTCTATCAACTGAAAAGGTAACACTCTCATCCTCTATACTTAGGGTCAATTTCTTACCGAACACGTCTATCATTGCTTTAGCCGTGTTTAAGAATGGTCTTCCTAATATGAGAGGAACTTAAGAATCTTCTTCCATGTCCAAAACAACAAAATCTACTGGAAATACTAAAGTACCAACTTTAACTAGCATGTTCTCCATTATCCCTCTAGGATATTTTATTGATCTATCGGCTAGTTGTATGCTTATTCTGGTTGGTTTCAATTCTCCAAGGTCTAGTTTAGTGTATAGTGAATACGGCATTAGATTTATACTAGCACCTAAGTCTGCCAATGCTTCTATTGAACTAAGACTACCCCGAAAACATGGAATTGTGAAACTCCCTGGATCAGATAATTTTTCTGGTATCTTATTCAACAGTACTGCTGAGCAATTAGCATTCATAGTAACAGCCGAGAGTTCTTCCATTTTCTTTCTATTCGTGATCAGATCTTTCAAGAATTTAGCATATCTAGGCATTCCTGAAATCACATCAATGAAAGGAAGATTTACATTTATCTGTTTAAACATATCCAAGAATTTGGATTGCTCGGCTTCAAGTTTCTCTTTCTTCATTTTACTCGGGTAAGGAAGTGGTGGTTGGTATGGTTTAACATAAGGTTTATCCTTAACTGTGTTATCTTCATTAACCTTTTCAACTACCGGTTCTTTTTCCTTATCTTGATCAGGTTGTGGTTCTTGTGGAGTAGGAATGGTTTCATCAGAAGTTACAGGTAATTCAGGTGGTTTAAGTGTTGTACCACTTCTTGTGGTAATAGCTTTAGCTGTTTCACTCCGGGGGTTAGCATTTGTATTACTGGGTAGACTTCCCGGTTTTCTTTCACCTATTAACCTTGCTAGGTTACTTACTTCTTGTTCCAGATTTTGAATAGAAGCTTGTTGATTTTTAAATGCTTGAGCATTTTGTTCATTGGTTTGTTTTTGAGATGTGAAAAACTGCGTTTGAGTTTCAACTAGCTTTGTCATCATATCTTCTAAATTCGGCTTTTTATCATCGGTTTGTTGTGGTGGTTTGTTTTGAAAATTAGGTCTTTGCTGATTATAAGTATTATTGGATACTTGTTGATTGCTAGGACCTTGTTGGTTGTTGTATGGAATATTTCGGTTATAATTCTGGTTTTGATTGTAAATCGGTCTTGGCGGTTGATAATTATTCTGATAATTATTTCCAGGCCTTTGGTTTATGTATGAAATATTCTCTTTTTGTTCCATTGTTAATTCAATACTGAGACAATCTTTTGTCAAATGTGGTCCTTCACACTGCTCACAACTAATTCGTATTGAGTGAATATCCTTAGTCATCTTTTCCATTCGTCTCTCCACAGCATCTATCTTTGCAGAAATGGAATCTAAGTCATGGCCAGAATCGGCTCTAGCTGCTTTAGATGATCTAACGATGTCTTTTTCTTGGTGCCACTCATGTGAGTGGGAAGCAGTGTTATCAATAATTTTGTAAGCATCAGTTTCGGTTTTCTTCATAATAGAACCACCAGCTGCTATATCTATGTCTTTTCTTGTAGTGATGTCGCATCCTTGGTAGAATATTTGTACTATTTGACAGGTGTCTAAACCATGTTGCGGACATCCTCTTAATAACTTTCCATATCTTATCCATGCCTCATATAGAGTTTCATTTGGCTTCTGTGTGAACGTAACAATTTCTGCTTGAAGTCTTACGGCTTTAGATGCAGGAAAGAATTGTTTAAGAAATTTTTCAACTAAAACGTCCCATGTATCGATCGCCCCTTCAGGTAACGATTCCAACCAATCTTTGGCTTCTCCCTTTAAAGTCCAGGGAAATAACATGAGATATATCTGTTCATCCTCCACTTCTCGGATTTTAAATAGTGTGCAGATCCTATTAAAGGTACGTAGATGTTCATTTGGATCTTCCTTCGGCGCACCACTAAATTGGCATTGATTAGTCACCATGTGTAGAATTTGTCCTTTGATTTCATAATCTGGCGCATTAATGTCTGGATGAGTAATTGCGTGACCTTGGCCAGTGCGTTTAGCTCTCATTCGGTCTTCCATACTTAGAGGTTCCAAATTCTCCATAATTGAATTTGTTGAATCGGTATCACTAGATGATTCTGATTTAATGGTTCGTTCCTCAACAATCTCTGTTTGAATGATTGGTGGTTCCGGAGGAAAGTTTAATGGTTCAGGATCTATGAACCGTTCCTGAATATTCTCTGGATTCTCAATTGTGAGGTTGGGTTCAAAAAATGGATTATCGGAAATTTGAATTGGAGTACTTGGTCGACTGGATGACGATTCTAAAGAAAAATCAACGGCGGCGATATTTGTTAAACGATGTCTTGATCGAGTTACAGGTGGTGAACGTATGACCGGCGGTGAACGTCTTGCTCGGTGCATTCACTGAATATCCTATTAGTTTTTAAAAAGGAAAGAAAAATTATAATAAGTTATCCAATCAATAGACTTTTCTGATTTTGCCCACGTTTCGAATAGCCAAAAGATGCAGCAGAGGGGCAGGATTCGTTTGGTCTCAATATAATTGAGGACTGTTTGGCTCCAATAACCCGGTCCACGTACAAATCCAACTATTACTACGAACCAGAAAATTTTGATGTCTATCAATTTAACCACTCAAAATAAATTTTCGTAATTTTAAGAAATTTAGATAAGAAGTAGAATAAAAATCTATGTCCTAAAAACTAGAATAGCGAGAAATAAGAAAGAAAAAGAGTTCGTCGAAAAAGGTCGAAAAAGAAAAATGGTTGAAAAATAAAAGGTGACGGAAAAATAAAAGAAACTTATAAAACTTAAAAATACTTGACTAACCTAACCTTATTACTACAACTAACTTAAAATTATAATCGCAAATTGATATTACTAATTGGAATGATAATTGATACATAGGTAAAAGTCGTCTAAAAATATTAAAGCTTACAAGAAAAACTAAATCCCAAATGGAAATAACTTAAAAAGAAACTAAAACTTAAAAAGACGTCGCAAAATTCTAAAGCACCTAAATCTTAGTCTAAAGAAAAAGCACTTAAGGAATTCTACGGCAAAGCCTAAAAATCTAGGAGTAAAAATGACTGTGGCAAAAACTAAGTTTAAAATTAAATATGAGCGAAAAATACAAATATTACGCTACAACGATTAAAAAGAGACAAAATATAAAAATATACAAAAAGTTGTAAAAATTACAATTTTTATAAAAATATTATTTTTATATTATTTATTTAATAAAACTACTAATTTTACAATTTAATTAAACTAATTTAACTAAAATATAAATTAAATAAAACTTAAATTAAAAATAAACTTAATTATAATAATAATAATAATTAGGGTTAATAATAATAATAATTAATAATAATCCGTAATAAATGCAGGATTAGGGCTTCCTGTTCGTGTGTCAGGTCCCCTCCGCGACTTGCGGTATTCAAAGCTTCAAACCCCGCGACTCGCGGGGTTCAGAAATTCAGATGACAGGTTTAATCTTTGACGCGTTTTTCTTTATTTATTTATTTATTTTTTTTTTTATATAAATAAAATATATTTAAATAAAACTTATATTTTTATACACTAAAATAAAAATAAAGAAACTTATAAAACTTAAATATTTAACAAAATCTTAAAAATACTTATATTTTTGTTTTTCTTTTTATATTTTCGAATATTTAAAACGTATTTTTACAAAAGCGACTTTTAATAGAAGTAAACTAAAAATCTCTTTTTTTTTTTATATTAGCGTTGCGCTTCCGGCGTTTAGAAAGTTCCCCGGCAGCGGCGCCAAAAATACTTGATGCGGTAGCTGGTATAAAATACTATTAAATTTTACAAGGAAATACTATTAAATACGATACATTTTTACACAAGATATTTATTTATTTAGAGAACGGATATACTTAAACCTTGCCACAACACTTATAGGCAGTGTACCTAATCGTACAGTAGTGTAGTTTTTAGTAAGTCCGGTTCGTTCCACAGGGAATCTTTTTAAACAAAGCTTAACGCTATATTAGTTTACTTTTATAAAAATACAAATATATATATATAAGTAATATTATTATTATAAAGGGGGATTTTTACCGTTTAATGACCGGTTTGTCGATTTTAAAACTTTAGTCGCAGTTAAAACCTAATGTAAAATATTAAATAAATAAAAGACTTAATTTAAAGCGTAAAATAAATAACGATAATGAAATTGCGAATAATAAAAGTGCGATAAAATAAACTTGCGATAATTAAAAAGTACGATAATTAAAAGTGCAATTAAATACAATAATAATAAAAATGCGATATTTAGAAGTGCAATTAAATATAAAATAAAGGAAATTAAATATGAAATAAAAGAATTATGCTTATTTAAACTTCCGTAATCATGATGTTTGACGTGTTGATTTTAGTTTTATGCCCATGGGTTAATTGTCCTTTATCCTGGATTATTTAATATGTCCGTCTGGTTTTTGTCCATAACAGTCCATCAGTCATAAATATAAAATGCGAGTGTCCTCGTCAAATTATCCTTATACCCGAAGTTAAATATTCCAACTAATTGGGGATTTAAACTGTAACAAGATTTTAATACTTTGTTTAATAATTACACCAGGATGTCGACTGAGTGTAACCCAAGGTTTTAATATTTTGTTATCAATTATACCAAATGTCCTTGTACATAATTTCACCCCTGTTTTAATTATTCTAGTGGCTATTAATCCATTCCCGTGTCCGGTTAAATGAACGATTATTCATACATATAAATACCCCGCCCATCGTGTCCGATTGAGTGTATATGGTAATTTATAGGGACGCCCAATTGTAAATCTTTATATTAACATTAACAAACTATCATTTAGTTAAACAAATATAAAGCCCATTAATAGCCCATAGTCTAATTTCCACAAGTGTCGTTCTTTTGTCCAAACCCCAATTATGGTACAAAGCCCAATTACCCAATTTTAGTAATTAGCCCAACATCATGATTACTTCGTTTTAAATAAGCATAATAATAACTTAGCTACGAGACATTATTGTAAAAAGGTTGAACATAACTTACAATGATTAAAAATAGCGTGGCGTTACACGGACAGAATTTCGACTTACACCCTTACAATATTCGCTAACATACCCTTATTATTAGAATTATAATTAAAATTAAAATATAAATTATAAATATATATATATATTTTACGTATGAGGAGAAGAAGAAAAAGATGATGAAAATGATCAGAATTCGGTTTGCTTTATAGGGAGTTTCAAAACTGGGGGCTCCGCGACTCGCGGCCTTTTTGGCCTTCAAACTCCGCGAGCCGCGGAGTTTGCTTTTACAGCTCAGAGGAGTTTGGATCTTTGTTTACCGACGGTTTATAATATATATATAATATATATATAATTAATATAATTAATTATATATTATATTATATTTATATACATAGTTAACTTGTAATTTTTAGTCCGTTGCGTCGAGCGTTGAGAGTTGACTCTGGTCCCGGTTCCGGATTTTCGAACGTCCTTGCGTACAATTTTATATTTTGTACTTTGCGTTTTGGATCTTGTACTCTTGTAATTTCGAGACGTTTCTTATCAATAATTGGAACCTCTTTGATTGTCTTTTGTACTTTTGAGCTTTTTGGTCGTTTGCGTCTTCAATTCGTCGAATCTGTCTTTTGTCTTCACCTTTTATTATTTAAACGAATATCACTTGTAAATAGAACAATTGCAACTAAAAGCTTGTCTTTCTTGAGGAATAATGCTATGAAATATATTTTCGTTTTTAGCATTATCAATGGTCCATGAAATTGGAGGATGCACTCTGGCTTTTAGAACAGCCTACAAAACTCCAATTGGAACCACACCTTTTAGACTCATTTACGGAAAAGCATGTCACCTTCCAGTAGAAATTGAGCACAAAGCCTTTTGGGCTTTGAAGACGTGTAATCTTGATTAACATGAAGCCGGACGTCTACGGTTAAGTCAACTAAACGAATTAGAAGAATTAAGACATGAAGCATACGAAAATTCATTAATCTATAAGGAAAAAATGAAGAAATGGCATGATAAAAGAATCAGAAGTTCAAATGAATTTAAAGAAGGAGACAGAGTTCTTTTTTTCAATTCATGATTCAAGCTATTTCCTGGAAAATTGAAATCAAGATGGTCTGGACCATTCATAGTCAAAAGAGTTTTCTCATACGGAACAATAGTGTTAATAAATTCAAATGGAATTGAATTTAAAGTTAATGGTCACAGAGTTAAACATTACATACATGATCCAATGGAAGTTGACAATGAAGTAAATCATAATTTCACCATCCAAGAAAACCCTCAGAATAAAAACATAAATATGTTATCCACAACATATGAAAAACCAAAATTGGGAGACGAGGAAGCTTCAAATTGGAGTGATGAAGAAGAATTTCTATACAACCCTCTCATTCCAAGAAACGAAGAAAAATGTAAACAAGAAGTTCAAGTAGAAGTGAAAGAACCAAGAAAAGATCACCCAGAAAAGGTTAACAACCCAACTCTACTTACTAAAGTAGGAGGCCCAGGTGAATTTATCATTTCTTGCTTGCTTAATGATGGTGCTATGTATAATGGACTCGCAGATTTAGGAGCAAGTGCAAATGTTATGCCTCTTTCCTTATACAAAAGATTACGTGTGTGTGATGACCCAGGAATTTCCGATCAAATTTAACTTAATCTTTATATGATTTTGACACTATAAGCAAAGTCTGTAATGTTGAGTCTCAAAGATTTTGAACTGTTTATTTTATTCATTTGACCTTTGACTATTTTCGACGATTCACAAATATTTGTGTGTAGATAACATTGATATATATAAATATAAATATAAATATAAATATAAATATAAATATAAATATAAATATAAATATAAATATAAATATAAATATAAATATAAGTTATGAATTGAAATAATAAAAAATATAATATAGCTATTAGGATTTAAAATGTAAAATAATAATTAGAACAAATAAGTTACTATAAAAATGAATATATATAACTACATATATATTATTATAAATCTATATATATATTCTATTAATAGCTATTAACATATTATGATATGTAAATATTTAATATTCAATAAATATTATTTTATAATATAGTTTAAAGTTAAAATATTATATGTAATTATAAGATGAAATATAAATGTTATTATCACCACTTCCATTATTATTATTAATATTAATATTAAAATTAGTACGATTGATTCTAATATAAGATATAAATATGTATATAATTTGATAATTATAAGTTGTTACATTACTATTATTAGTATTATTGTTATTATTAATACTAATGCTAAAATCAATATCAATACCAATTTTATGTATATACTATAATTTAAAAATTATCAGTTATTATAATTGTTATTATTATGTATTAGTATCATAATATAATTATTATTAAGAATTATAATTATTATTATATATTGTTATATTTATTAGGAAGTAAGATTAATTAATATATATATATATACAAATATATGCAGATATTATAAATATAGATATATATACAGATAATTCCTCAATACAGATAATTACAGATTTAAAACTAAACATATTATATAAAAATACAGTTAAACATATATAAAATTTCTGATATATAAGTAGATATTATATATTATATTTTTATAAATAAAATACGTATGGTATCGAATCTGTTTCCATCAACATCAAGTTATCTGTTTAGTTGTCCTTCATATCTATTGAAATTAACAAGTTGATTCCTTCCAAGTGAATAAAAACAATTTCTGTTAGCAGTCTCACTCAGGTTTATATTTTTATTTTAACTCTGTATCTGTCTTGAAGTCTGTCGACCTTTAAACACTATAGTACTCGATCACATCCATTATAAATTACAGCAGACGACCTACAATATCACTTAAACATTTCAACAACCCTTTACAGCCTTCAATTCGATTGAAATTAACAGAAAGTTGAAAAACTCAGTCGACATCTCCTGTTCTTGAAACATTCTTGCCATAAATCAATTTTTGCGAATTCTCAAAATGTAAAATTGCAGTATTATTTTAAAATATATTAATCAAACTACCTGTTAGTTTTCAAGTTCCAATTTTGTCTTTTGAATTCGAATTTCTAAGTCAAAGCTTTTAAATTTAAAAGTCAAACTTATGTTCTTGAACGAATTCGCTGTTTCTATTTTGAATTAAGTTAAAATGACGGTTCCTATAGTTTATAAAAGGGATTAAAACTTATTTTATTCAGAAATCGAGGTCTGTAACAATCTATAATGTCGAGTTTTAAATTGAGTTCATTAACGTTTATTTTTTTTTCCTTACTGATACAGCTCGAAGTCTTAGTTGTTTTTGTTTAAATTGATTTAATCCTGTTTGGGAGTCGTTTCTGTTTGAATTTTTAATCTTAAAACTAATTAAGAAAAGTGATAATAACATGGTCTGATCCTCGGTCGTTTTTCAAGTTGAAGAAGAAGATGAATATTAACACAAAATATTACGGGTTATATAACCTTGAGTTTGGCTTAAATCAGAAAAAGCTGGACAGCCCAGCTGGTCTAACAAGTAACGGGTATAGGAGGGGTCGCGGGTTCGAGTCCCGGCCTGGGCAGTTGATTAATTTTTTTTTTGCCTTTAAAGGTAATTTTTCTTTCTTATTATTATTATTGTTATTATTATTATTACTATTATGTTTATGTTTATTGTTATTATTATTATTATTGTTATTATCATTAATTGTTGTTATTATTATTAAGTTAATCATTATTATTACTATCATAATACAAGTTATTATTATTATTACAAGTATTAGAATTGTTATTATTAGTAATGCTAAAATAGATGTTAGTTATTGTTATAAATATAATTACAATTATGAATAATATTAAAATTATTATCATTTTATTTCTAAGTAACATTATTAGTGTTATTACTATTAGTATTAGTATTATTGATGTAGGTATTATTATGATTAGGAATATCATTATTAGCATTACTACAAAAATAACACAAACTAGTTTTATTATCATTAATATTAGTATTAGTATCACTTTTATAAAAGTTAGTATTATTATTCTCATTATTATTATTATCACCATCATTAATATTATTATTATTATTATTATTATTATTATTATCATTATTATTATTATTATTATTATTATTATTATTATTATTATTATTATTATTATTATTATTATTATTATTATTATTATTAGTAAACCATTAATAACAAGACTATCATTTTTAAACAAATAAATATTTTGTACAATAAAACATAGTTATTATATATATACTATAATTATATTAATATTTCATATAAATATATATAAAACATATTAACATTTATTATATAAGAACTTATATACAAATGAAGTATTTATAATATAATTCTTAATATATATAGATATTAATATAACTATATTAATCACTTTATATACATATACACAATAAATATATATATATATAACATATAATTTAAGGTATAAAATTAAGTATATGTTTTTAAATAGAATCTAGTATAAATCTTATATAACTACGAAATATAAATAAATAATATATATAAATAAATAAAATTATGAGATCTCTATTATATGTTTTAATAGAAATACAATTGATATAGGTTCGTGAATCCGAGGCCAACCCTATACTTGTTCAATGTCGTTATATGTATTTTTACTACAAAATACATTAGGTGAGTTTCATTTGCCTTTTTACCCTTTATATTTTTGGGCTGAGAATACATGCGCAACTTTTTATAACTATTTTATGAAATAGACACAAGTAATCGAAACTACATTATATGGTTGAATGATCGAAATCGAATATGCCCCTTTATAGTCTGGTAATCTAAGAATTAGGGAACAGACACCCTAATTGACGCGAATCCTAAAGATAGATCTATCGGGCCCAACAAGCCCCATCCAAAGTACCGGATGCTTTAGTACTTCGAAATTTATATCATGTCCGAAGGAGGATCCCGGAATGATGGGGATATTCTTATATGTATATTGTGAATGTCGATTACCAGGTGTTCAATCCATATGAATGATATTTTGTCTCTATGCATGGGACGTATATTTATGAGAACTGTATATGGAAATCTTGTGGTCTATTAAAATGATGATAATGGTTATTTATGTTAAACTAATGAACTCACCAACCTTTTGGTTGACACTTTAAAGCATGTTTATTCACAGGTACGAAAGAAATCTTCCGCTGTGTAATTGCTCATTTTAAAGATATTAATTGAAATAATTCATGACATATTTCAAAAGACGTTGCATTCGAGTCGTTGAGATCATCAAGATTTTTATTAAATCAGTTATAGTTAGATATATTATAAAATGGTATGCATGCCGTCAACTTTCGTTGTAATGAAAGATTGTCTATTTAAAAACGAATGCAATGTTTGTAAAATGTATCATATAGAGGTCAAATACCTCGCGATGTAATCAACTGTTGTGAATCGTTTATAATCGATATGGACTTCGTCCGAATGGATTAGGACGGGTCCTTTCAGTTGGTATCATAGCGGTGGTCTTAGTAAACCGGGTTTGCATTAGTGTGTCTAACTGATAAGTCGTTAGGATGCATTAGTGAGTCTGGACTTTGACCATGTCTGCATGTCAAAAGTTTTGCTTATCATTTCGTGTCGAAAATTTCCTGCTTATCATTCTTAGAGAATCACTTGCTTATCATTCTTAGTCTAGACACGTTTTATTGCATTGACTGCATGAATAGTGTATAGACAAAATTCATATCTTAGCGTATCTGCTACTTCATATCTTAGCGTATCTGTTACTATAACTTTGCCTGACAACTTCCGTAGATTCCTCCGTAACTAATGAGATTTTAGTATTATATATGCATAGGTAAATTATGTATTGCAGGGTACTAATCTACATCCTATAATCTATTTCTTATCGAAAATCCTTCATCTGATCGTACAAGATGAATCCTGCAACCAGTTCGAGTCCCTCAGATTCCGATAGCTATTCCGATAGTTATTCCGACAGCTATTCCGACATAGATGTTCACCTAAGCTCCGAAAACAGCGTCATCGGTATGAATCAACCAATCAGCCATTATCAATTCATCTGATGGGTTCGTAGTCGATTTAATTAATGGAAACACGCAGAAGGAAATCCCTTCCACCAACCGAATTCACCTCTTGACAATGAACCTGAAGCGTTTACCGGCGAACCTGTTTGAGACACCATTTTCAGTCTCATTTCCAGGGTAACTCGACAAGATTATATTCTATCCACAATTCTGAACCTTATTCATCCACTCGTTCCGACCGACTATCATCCTGAAGTATTAAGTCAACGAACTTCGCGCTCGAATAATCAATTCGGAGAATATGGTGCAAAATGTACCAGCTTCAACAACATCACCGGCACCAACAGTACCATCAATAACAGCACCAGTACCATCAACAATCCATGCTTCAATATCATCATCTGTACTTTGAGTATGATCTTTGTTCTACGTATCGTTCTACCTCATTTATCTTCGTTCGACATGGCGAATATGTAATCTCTAAATTTTTAGAGATTATTTATTCTAGTTCCAACCGAAAAGCAAATGAGTTTAATATCATATTAACTCATTAAATCCATGAATACATCTGAAGAAAATATATATGTATATATGTTTTCATAAAGATTGTAATTAAAAATTCTCTTGTACAAACTGTTAATGGTGAAAATATTTTAACGGGTAGGTAATACCCGAGGAATATTTAAATTTCACATTAATAAGTTACATTGTACGTTCTCCGAATCTGTTTCAACAGTCATATACTATCCTACTTACATCCACCGATATACAAATCCGTTCATCACAGAATAATCATATTCATCCAATTTCATATTTGGATTTTGATTTATCAGAATCCAACAAGTGGCATAATGAAGAAAACATTTGACAAAATAAAATTTGTTAGAAACAAACAAATTAACTATGAGTAATTTTGTTAAGAATCCACGCTAACTGTTCCTAGCTAATTATTCCTAGCTAACTGATTACATTTTATTTATCGCAATTTAATTATCGCAATTTACATTCTCTCAATTTTATTTATCGTCATTTAATTTCTGTTATTTACTTTACGCACATTATTTATCGTCATTTAATTTCTGTTATTTATTTTTACGCACTTTAAATATCGGGACACGTATACAAGGTTTTGACATATCATATCGACACATCTATATATATTATTTGGAATCACCATAGACACTCTATATGCAGTAATGATCGAGTTCTCTATACAGGGTTGAGGTTGATTCTCAAATAATATATATACTTTGAGTTGTGATCGAGTCTGAGACATGTACACGGGTCACGATACATATTAATTAATTCGAATATTATATATTAAACTGTATATGAATTATTGGACTGTCAATGTGGACTATCGACTGTGGACTAATAACATTGGACAATTAAAATGAATTAAAATATTGATTATAACATATGAAACTAAACATTTCTTCAAGTTTGCCACTTGATTTCATCTTAAACCTCATTTGTATCTTGACTATTCCAATCTGCGTTCAAACCTTTCATGATTCTTAAAAACACTTCAATCGAGAGGATGAACCAACCGCATTTCATCTACGAAAGAAAAGATTGATGCATATAGTTATGCACCTGAAAACACTCGGAACCTGTGTAAACGTTTAACACGTGTCCGTTCTAGCTCCTTTGGCATTGTTATTACCGAAAATAACATTTCAACTCTTTTTCCAATTAGCCAATTTTGTCATAGCTTCAGCAAATTAATCTCGACTTCCATTTGAATTAGCCTTATTATAACCTCGATATATAAGTTTCATGTCGTCATCGTTACCGGGGAACCATTTATATTCCCCACATTAACAGTAAACTTACCAGCAACTTCAATGAATTTGGACTTTCTGAAAAATCATTATATTCATTGAAACCCCATCATGTATACATCTATACCCTGTAACAATAATTGCCATACCAATTACCGAGAAACAGCAATCAGTATTTCAAATTTTGTAGTATTTCTACATCAATAGTTGTATGTATACATATAACAATTATCTCCTAGAATTACGATCTTCAATTCTGAAATTTTGAAAAGTACCCAGCCTACGAATCGTTACTCTGAATGTTAAAAAAAAAACTGAATGAAGCAGCAGAAACTGCGGGCAACTGTAAACGACCTTAGTCGTTGGAAGTTTGATGATAAAGAATAATATGTTGGAAAAGCTCAGAAACGTTGGAACTGGAAAACGGATAAAGTTAAACATGAAGGAGACCAAGGACAAATACAAGGACCATACCCTATATTCAAAGAATCCAGATAATTCTAGATCCGTTGAAATCTTTAGAGAATATCTTGCTCCGAAGTCATGTTAAAATCTTAAAAAAAAAAAAAAAATCTTTCTCCATCAACCATCGAACTTAGAAATTCCAAAATTTCATCATCAATATCTTCGATATTTCTGAGGATATTTTCATAAATATTCCCTTCCGAAATTATGTACCTTCTCGTGCTTCCTGTGTACCATTATATTGGAAACATTCAATAGAAAATTTAGTACCGAAAAACAGATTTTGCGAAACTATGAAGAAAGCCGTGGACAAATCACAAAGAATAAGTTTGACTTCAAAGAATCTAAATGATTCAATGTCTGCTGAAGTCTTTAGCGAATATTTTGCTCATTACTCTAAACCCTTGCGGACAATAGTCTCCATCATCCTCTGATCTTAGATATTCAAAGATATTATCGTATCCTTCATTATAAATATCCTCGATATTTCTGAATATATTTTTATAACTAATACTATCTGAAATCATTTATCTCTTCGTACTATCAGTGTTACATCATATAGAAACTGTTAGTTTCTATATTCTGTAAACTTTAGAGCTTAAAATATGAATGTTATTGAAGTAATGTTGGGAACTGATGCATGAGTTAGTATAATATAATGACACTTGATCAACGTGATTATATTACAGTAAGTCATGCTGAGTTCTAATGGGACATGATGGTTCACAGTAGATCATACCACCATCATATGTCATGTTACATAACTCTTTCATTCTGCTTAACTTCTGAACATATCAAGAAAGTATATTCTTGATAGCTCTATTCTCAATGATTCTGGTAATTTGACGAATCAAATCGTGCTATTACGTTCTTTCTTGATTATAACATTAAATTCATTCGAAACTCCATACTTACAAATTCTAGACCATTACTCGTTTTACTAGAGATCGAGAGGAGATTAAAAAGATGAAGAGCTCCGAAACATAAAGGAAGATATAAAACTCGACAACAACACTGAAATTACAATAATTAAAAAAAATTAAAACATCACGACAATTAAAAATTAAAAGATTACAATCAAACTACTCGTCGTCGTCAATTGTCATCTGCAAAGTAGCGTTCACAGTCATTTCACCATCCGTGAAGTACTCTGGAGACATCGGTATTTCTCTTGATGCCTCAACTGCTGCTTCAGCTGATTCATCGAGGTAACGATAACCCAACATCTCTTCATCTTCAAGAACCGCATACAAAGAAATGCGTTTACCACGATCTTCAATAGTATCTTTTATAAAGTATCATTGATCATCGGTACACAGAAAACTTGCCCTACAATCCGCATCATAATCGTCTTTATAAAAGAACACAGACGTAAATTCACACGAAACTTTTTCCTTCAGAAAGGATAGCAAGTCTTGTAAACCAACATCACGAATGTCGATATCTTCAAACGAAATACTGTCGCCCCACTTATATTCCTTCATTTGATTACGGAAATCACCTCCGTAATGAACATCGAATGAAACAATCATTGGGGGAAGTGTTAACATTTTGCAGTTTGGGAGTGTTTGATTTTGATTTTGAGAAAGGTGGAAATATAAAAGAAATATGTGTTTGAGTGTATAAAATGAAGTATATGGTTGGCGTTTTTATAGTGTAAAAGTGACCGTTGGGATAGCCGTTGGAATTTTTTTTATTTTACTAACGGCTAAAAATTTGGGCAAGTTTTTGGGCGAAGGTGGACGATGCCCGTTGGGACCTCTCTCATGATAGTTTCATTCGTACTCTTCGAATAATTGAATTATTTTTATCTGTATTATTCAATAATGATAAACTCTATTTATCAGCTCATATTCGTCAGGAAAACATATTTATTGTTAGCCATGACGACCTCACTCAAATTTCGGGACGAAATTTCTTTAATGGGTAGGTACTGTGATGACCCGGGAATTTCCGATCAAATTTAAGCTTAATCTTTATATGATTTTGACACTATAAGCAAAGTCTGTAATGTTGAGTCTCAAAGATTTTGAACTGTTTATTTTAATCATTTGACCTTTGACTATTTTCGACGATTCACGAACATTTGTGTGTAGATAACATTGATATATATAAATATAAATATAAATATAAATATAAATATAAATATAAATATAAATATAAATATAAATATAAATATAAATGTAAGTTATGAATTGAAATAATAAAAAATATAATATAGCTATTAGGATTTAAAATGTAAAATAATAATTAGAACAAATAAGTTACTATAAAAATGAATATATATAACTACATATATATTATTATAAATCTATATATATATTATATTAATAGCTATTAACATATTATGATATGTAAATATTTAATATTCAATAAATATTATTTTATAATATAGTTTAAAGTTAAAATATTATATGTAATTATAAGATGAAATATAAATGTTATTATCACCACTTCCATTATTATTATTAATATTAATATTAAAATTAGTACGATTGATTCTAATATAAGATATAAATATGTATATAATTTGATAATTATAAGTTGTTACATTACTATTATTAGTATTATTGTTATTATTAATACTAATGCTAAAATCAATATCAATACCAATTTTATGTATATACTATAATTTAAAAATTATCAGTTATTATAATTGTTATTATTATGTATTAGTATCATAATATAATTATTATTAAGAATTATAATTATTATTATATATTGTTATATTTATTAGGAAGTAAGATTAATTAATATATATATACAAATATATGCAGATATTATAAATATAGATATATATACAGATAATTCCTCAATACAGATAATTACAGATTTAAAACTAAACATATTATATAAAAATACAGTTAAACATATATAAAATTTCTGATATATAAGTAGATATTATATATTATATTTTTATAAATAAAATACGTATGGTATCGAATCTGTTTCCATCAACATCAAGTTATCTGTTTAATTGTCCTTCATATCTATTGAAATTAACAAGTTGATTCCTTCCAAGTGAATAAAAAAAATTTCTGTTAGCAGTCTCACTCAGGTTTATATTTTTATTTTAACTCTGTATCTGTCTTGAAGTCTGTCGACCTTTAAACACTATAGTACTCGATCACATCCATTATAAATTACAGCAGACGACCTACAATATCACTTAAACATTTCAACAACCCTTTACAGCCTTCAATTCGATTGAAATTAACAGAAAGTTGAAAAACTCAGTCGACATCTCCTGTTCTTGAAACATTCTTGCCATAAATCGATTTTTGCGAATTCTCAAAATGTAAAATTGCAGTATTGTTGGAAATATATTAATCAAACTACCTGTAAGTTTTCAAGTTCCAATTTTGTCTTTTGAATTCGAATTTCTAAGTCAAAGCTTTTAAATTTAAAAGTCAAACTTAAGTTCTTGAACGAATTCGCTGTTTCTGTTTTGAATTAAGTTAAAATGACGGTTCCTATAGTTTCTAAAAGGGATTTAAAACTTATTTTATTCAGAAATCGAGGTCTGTAACAATCTATAATGTCGAGTTTTAAATTGAGTTCATTAACATTTATTATTTTTTTCTTACTGATACAGCTCGAAGTCTTAGTTGTTTTTGTTTAAATTGATTTAATCCTGTTTGGGAGTTGTTTCTGTTTGAATTTTTAATCTTAAAACTAATTAAGAAAAGTGATAATAACATGGTCTGATCCTCGGTCGTTTTTCAAGTTGAAGAAGAAGATGAATATTAACACAAAATATTACGGGTTATATAACCTTGAGTTTGGCTTAAATCAGAAAAATTTGGACAGCCCAGCTGGTCTAACAAGTAACGGGTATATGAGGGGTCGCGGGTTCGAGTCCCGGCCTGGGCAGTTGATTAATTTTTTTTTTGCCTTTAAAGGTAATTTTTCTTTCTTATTGTTATTATTATTATTACTATTATGTTTATGTTTATTGTTATTATTATTATTATTGTTATTATCATTAATTGTTGTTATTATTATTAAGTTAATCATTATTATTACTATCATAATACAAGTTATTATTATTATTACAAGTATTAGAATTGTTATTATTAGTAATGCTAAAATAGATGTTAGTTATTGTTATAAATATAATTACAATTATGAATAATACTAAGATTATTATCATTTTATTTCTAAGTAACATTATTAGTGTTATTACTATTAGTATTAGTATTATTGATGTAGGTATTATTATGATTAGGAATATCATTATTAGCATTACTACAAAAATAACACAAACTAGTTTTATTATCATTAATATTAGTATTATTATCACTTTTGTAAAAGTTAGTATTATTATTCTCATTATTATTATTATCACCATCATTAATATTATTATTATTATTATTATTATTATTATTATTATTATTATTATTATTAGTAAACCATTAATAACAAGACTATCATTTTTAAATAAATAAATATTTTGTACAATAAAACATAGTTATTATATATATACTATAATTATATTAATATTTCATATAAATATATATAAAATATATTAACATTTATTATATAAGAACTTATATACAAATGAAGTATTTATAATAAAATACTAAATATATATAGATATTAATATAACTATATTAATCACTTTATATACATATACACAATAAATATATATATAACATATAATTTAAGGTATAAAATTAAGTATATGTTTTTAAATAGAATCTAGTATAAATCTTATATAACTACGAAATATAAATAAATAATATATATAAATAAATAAAATTATGAGATTTCTATTATATGTTTTAATAGAAATACAATTGATACAGGTTTGTGAATCCGAGGCTAACCCTATACTTGTTCAATGTCGTTCTATGTATTTTTACTACAAAATACATTAGGTGAGTTTCATTTGCCTTTTTACCCTTTATATTTTTAGGCTGAGAATACATGCGCAACTTTTTATAACTGTTTTACGAAATAGACACAAGTAATCGAAACTACATTATATGGTTGAATGATCGAAATCGAATATGCCCCTTTATAGTCTGGTAATCTAAGAATTAGGGAATAGACACCCTAATTGACGCGAATCCTAAAGATAGATCTATCGGGCCCAACAAGCCCCATCCAAAGTACCGGATGCTTTAGTACTTCGAAATTTATATCATGTCCGAAGGAGGATCCCGGAATGATGGGGATATTCTTATATGTATATTGTGAATGTCGATTACCAGGTGTTCAATCCATATGAATGATATTTTGTCTCTATGCATGGGACGTATATTTATGAGAACTGCATATGGAAATCTTGTGGTCTATTAAAATGATGATAATGGTTATTTATGTTAAACTAATGAACTCACCAACCTTTTGGTTGACACTTTAAAGCATGTTTATTCTCAGGTACGAAAGAAATCTTCCGCTGTGTAATTGCACATTTTAAAGATATTAATTGGAATCATTCATGACATATTTCAAAAGATGTTGCATTCGAGTCGTTGAGATCATCAAGATTATTATTAAATCAGTTATAGTTAGATATATTATAAAATGGTATGCATGCCGTCAACTTTCGTTGTAATGAAAGATTGTCTTTTTAAAAACGAATGCAATGTTTGTAAAATGTATCATATAGAGGTCAAATACCTCGCGATGTAATCAACTGTTGTGAATCGTTTATAATCGATATGGACTTCGTCCGGATGGATTAGGACGGGTCCTTTCAGTGTGGGTAAATTAAGACCAACCAAAATAGGTGTTCAATTATTTGATCAAACCATTAAACACCCGGTTGGAATAGCAAACAATTTACTTGTTAAAGTGGGAAGTTTGACCTTTGTTGCAAATTTCATAGTTATTATTATGGAGGAAGAACTTAATATTCCTCTAATTTTAGGTCGCCCATTTTTAGCAACCACCGAGGCATTCATTGATGTAAGAGAAGGTAGATTGACACTTAGGATGGTGACAAATTGGTTACCTTTGTGAACTGAAAGTTTAGTTCTCCACCAACCAAAACTGTTGAACCAATAAAAATGCCTAAGTGTGGGAAAGATGAAGCAACAACCAATGATGACCTGAAAACAAAGAACCCCGTTGTTGATACGAAATTAGATGAACCCGTTTTTAACAGTTCAACGAAGAAACTTTATAAATGGTTTCAAGATGCTAAAATTAAGGGGAACTTTAAGATATGTAACCGATTAGTATCCAATTTGTCGCCTAAAGAGAAGGCAATGTTAGTTGAATTTGTGAAAGTTACAGAGGAAATCAACAATTGGCTTGAAGTAAAAGTCAGAGATATACAAGTTGTTGATAGTCCAATTGAAAACGAAGTTAATCACAATTTCGACACCACAGCTAACTAAGTGTGGGAAGATTCGAATCTTTTAAGTTTAATATATATTTCTGTTAGAGTTAGATATTTTGTTTTCGTGTAGTTTCCGAAAATGGAATCCGAATGCTCTTTTCCTAGCAGACCCTAAAGAACTAGTCTTCTCCCTCCATTCTGAATTTTTATTTTTTTTAGGTTTTACTAGATGAAGAATTCCTTTGATTTGAACTATGGTCTAATGCTACACGCTTTGATTACTAAACGTAATAGTGACACACTCCCGAGTGACCTGGTGTCAGTAATAAGAGGCGGATGTGACGAAGTAAGGAAAGAACTCAGGAAAGATCATCATAAGACACATTTTGGTAAAGGAAAATAAAAATCCGCAACAAAAAGAAGAGCACGACACCTTGAAAGATGTCATAAATGCGGAAAATGGTCACACGAAGGTAAATGTTCAAACAATCAAACATATTTAAATACCAAACTTGTTACTCTATGCAGAGAAGGACCGTTCATATGTTTAGAAGAAAAGATATTGAAGAATCGAGGTTACGCTTATGTAGCTATGGAAAACCAAATCACACGACTCTCTTATGAGTTGGCTAAAGCAGGTCTCTGAGAATTCTATCTCACAGGTAAGTATGTACAGTTTTTATTTTTTTATTGCTTTTAACCTTTTGATAATAAACGTTAAATCGTTCGCTATAAAGTATTAAATTGGTATTCAATAAAATTAAGTATGCGAAACCGAAATTATTGATATCATACAAAAATTTATTACATCACTGCGAAATTTACCGTTTATTCTTAAGGTATAAATATCTTTAATCAATCAATCCAAAATATTTCAAAAATTCGTCAGGAGTAAAACTAGGTAATATAGCCGAAATTACTTTACCGAAAAGAGAGGCGTATATTTTTGTTAATATTTGATTGATTAAAGTGGGATAAAAGACCAAAAAGATTTTTAATTTTAATTTTTTTACCTTGTTTTTAAAATTAATATATAAATATCAAATTCTTAATGTAAATTCTTAAAATCAATATATTTAAGTTTTTAAATATTTTAAAATTAATATTTTTAATATAAGTTTGTAAAATTAATGTATAAAAATATTAATTATATTTAAATGAATTTTTAATTTTATGCATTTTAAATTTAAGTTTAGTGTGAATTTAAAAACAAAAATTTACTTTATTTCATTAAGTTAAAATTTTGATATTTAAAATTCGTCGTGAGTTGAAAACTAGGTCGTTGAACCGAAATTGCTTTACCCGAGGGCGGGACGAGAACTTTTATTATCATTATTTTTAATCTTATTGAATTAAAGTATGCCAAAAACATTTAAAAAAACCCAAAAATCTTTGCTTTTAAAACAACGCTTAAAAAGTGACAAATTTTAAAATTTTGTAGAGACGGACTAGGACAACGATCCGAAACGCCCTCATCATAAAAAGAAACAAAATTTTAATTTTTAATTAATTATTTGTTTTAAAAGTATAAGGTTTTTATAAAATAAAAAAAAAACCTGAACCCCATGCGATCGCATGGGGTTTGAACTGTCAACTCATGCGATCGCATGAAGGTAAAAAACTGGTCAGGATCAAAAGAGCAGCGAGTCTATTCTGTCTCACATAACCACACACACAAATATGCGAACACACACACACACATTATCATAAAAAATCATCAATTTTTCACCAAATTCAACCAAATTTCGTCCTAAAATCAACTACAATCATGTCTTTCTTCAGATGGGGAGGCAAAAAGGTAAAAATTTCACCCCTAAACTCTTTAAATTTTCAGTTTTAGTGTTCTTGAGCTAATTTATACCTAATTTAATTTTGTTAATTTCTAGTGTAATTAGAGTTAAATTGTTAGTATATTTTGCATGTATAACCTAGATTGATGCTATTTAACATGATTTGAAGCCAAAAACTTCAAAAATTTTAGAAATCTAGGGTTTGTGTTCTTGAGCAATTTGGGGCTTTTTGATATAAACAGGTTATGGCCAATTTTTGTCATGAATTATTGCTAAATTAGCTAGTGTAACATGTTTAGGTAGCTAAATGATCCAAACTTTGATCCTAAACATGATTTTTGAGAATTAAAGTAGACTTTTTGGGTCTAAAATTCATGAACTTGATTAAATTGATGTAAATGCCATTTGAAACTTGTTTAATTACTAGTAATGATTATTTTGACATGTTATTTGAGTAGAATGCTTATGAACTTTGTAAACGTGTCTATGGTATCTCAAGATTACATAATATACAATACAAGTTGATTAAGTTATGGTTGGAATAGATTTGTTACCAATTTTCACGTAGCTAAAATGAGAAAAATTATCCAATCTTGTTTTACCCATAACTTCTTCATTTTAAATTCGTTTTGAGTGAATCAAATTGCTATGGTTTCATATTGAACTCTATTTTATGAATCTAAACAGAAAAAGTATAGGTTTATAGTCAGAAAAATAAGTTACAAGTCATTTTTGTAAAGGTAGTCATTTCAGTCGAAAGAACGACGTCTAGATGACCATTTTAGAAAACATACTTCCACTTTGAGTTTAACCATAATTTTTGGATATAGTTTCATGTTCATAATAAAAATCATTTTCTCAGAATAACAACTTTTAAATCAAATTTTATCATAGTTTTTAATTAACTAACCCAAAACAGCCCGCGGTGTTACTACGACGGCGTAAATCCGGTTTTACGGTGTTTTTCGTGTTTGCAGGTTTTAAATCATTAAGTTAGCATATCATATAGATATAGAACATGTGTTTAGTTGATTTTAAAAGTCAAGTTAGAAGGATTAACTTTTGTTTGCGAACAAGTTTAGAATTAACTAAACTATGTTCTAGTGATTACAAGTTTAAACCTTCGAATAAGATAGCTTTATATGTATGAATCGAATGATGTTATGAACATCATTACTACCTTAAGTTCCTTGGATAAACCTACTGGAAAAGAGAAAAATGGATCTAGCTTCAATGGATCCTTGAATGGCTCGAAGTTCTTGAAGCAGAATCATGACACGAAAACAAGTTCAAGTAAGATCATCACTTGAAATAAGATTGTTATAGTTATAGAAATTGAACCAAAGTTTGAATATGATTATTACCTTGTATTAGAATGATAACATACTGTAAGAAACAAAGATTTCTTGAGGTTGGATGATATAACGACCCGGAAATTTCCGACCAAATTTAAACCTTAATCTTTATATGTTTCCGACACGATAAGCAAAAATCTGTTATGTTGAGTCTAGAAAGTTTGAAATCTATATTTGGTTAATCAGATACCCTTTGACCAAGCCTGACGGTTCACGAACAACTAATTATAAAGAATTGTGTGTATATAGATATAATTATATAACTAATATTTTAAATTAATAACCACACTTTAATCATTTGAATTCAAATATAAAAATATATATATATATATATATATAGTGTAAATTATGTTGTTATTGAAATAAATAGATAAATATAAATATTATCAGTTATTATAATGCTTAATAATATGTATCATAATATACTTACTTATTAGTTTAGTTATTATTATTGTTATTATCTTGATATAATTATAATTATTAATTATTAATTATTAATTGATAATAAAAATCATGAGTATGATCTCAGAATCAAATTGGCTTTACATCGTGATCTATACTGTGTTTAATTTTTGTTTTTGTCTCCAAAACCATTACACATCCTTTTCCTTAGTACAAATCGGATATCAAATTAATCCAATTTAATAGTATTTTATTTTATGCTTTGTTCTTTCTAGTTGTTTGTTTAGGAATTCAGAATCCACATGTCTATATAATAGATCGACTCAGTGAATATGTAAACCCCTTTTTAACCTACTACTACCCTTATTAACCATCAACATCCTTAAACTTCTACCATCTTCCCATCTCTCTCTTAATTCATGTAATCAAGAACCATAACAACCACCTTCCATGTCTTCTACTTCTATCCTTGTTAGGCATCTTCACAACACTACATCCTCACATCGACACCATTATACGTCGCTAGTAATCACACGATCACCATCTTTACCTTTCTCACCGGAAACCATCATCACTATCTACAAAATCCGATCACCATAATTAAGCTTCCCATCTTTATGTTCTATTTCGGCTTTTCAAGTACGACACCAACAATTCAATAACAAGCACCATCACCACGACATCATGAATCACCCTCGTCAATACCTTGAACTATCATCATCTTCCTTTTAACTCTCTATCTTTTTTTCCTCTTTCTTCCATTTTTTTTTTATCCATTGAAGAACCATCTTCAACCTTGATCATCATCACTTAAACCATAAGCCACGCTATTATGCCTAGTATGTTTCTGTTTAATCACGATTGAACACTACCATCACCATAACGGTCTCCACCTTCATCATCTCGAACCATCTCAGTCTCTCTTTCATCCTCTCTCACTTATTATTTTTTTTTTGTTTTTGGAGTAGCTTACGTAAAACCATAACCACCATTGTAAATCTTCTAACACCACCTAATCCTCCATCACTACCACCGTTGACCACCGATTAAACCGCCACCACTTTCGGTTTACATGGCTAGCAAACATCAATCATAACTGTCATCAAATCAAATCACCCACATACTGCCTTCACTGCAGTTACTGTCGATGCTTGTTTTGTGATCCTGTCTCGGTTTAAAAACCGTCAAAACCATCATCATCACTTGTTAATTATTGCCGCCTGTCTCCTGTTCGCTTTACAACTACAAGAATCATCAAACACCATAGTAAACTGTTGATGAAACTACTTCTTTTCTTTTCGGTGTCGGTTATAAACTCAAAACCCTTGATGGACAATGATAATGATTAACGATAATGAATAAGAATATGATAACGATATCTGTCAATTATGATGAATAAGAATGAAGTAAGTGGATACCTTTTTGCATCTGGTTAAAATCGAAGGGTCCCTCCTCCCCCACTAAATTTTCCTACCGACGTTTTTTTTTACTCACAATGGACATTAATTAACTTTGGGCTATTAGTAGATTGTTAGTTGTATTGGACTGATAATTAATCAATTGGGCCGGTACTTAATCTGTTGGGCCGAGAGATGGAATAAATAGTTTTGAGCTGGGTTTCAATTCGAAAAGAAAGGAATAGCTGAGTGGTTAGGCGAGGTTAGGTTTAACATGGAGGTCTCGGGTTCGAGACTGATTTGGTGCAAATTTTTTTTAGAGGAGCATTATAAGGTAGTTCACAATACCAACAATTTTAATATTATTATTATTACTATTATTACTATTATTATTATTAACATAATTATTAATATTATCTTTAAAATTATTATTTTGAAATAAGTATTATTAACTAAAGTATCTTTAGTAAAATTATCATTTACATTATCATTATAAATATTACCATTATAAACGTTTTATTATTATTATCACTTTTACTATTATTATTATCATTATTATTAAAAGTATTATCATTTTTTTTTATTAATATCATTACTATTGTTATTTTTAGTATTATCTATAGAAAAATATATTACAAATTAATATTACATACTAATATGTTTTTAACTAAAATATTACCATTTATGTTGATAAAACCTTAATTAAATTATAAATCATATATTTATAAGTAATTATATTTAAGGACACTAGTTTTATTAGATTATAAAATATAAGTAAATTTAGTTGATTAAATGATGCAACAGATATATGTTCGTGAATCGAAGGCCAACCTTGCACATGTTAAATGATGTTATATGTATTTTTACTACAAAATACAGTTTGGTGAGTATATAGTCCCCTTTTAAAACTCTAAATATTTTTGGGCTGAGAATACATGCGCTGTTTTATAAATGATTTACGTTATGGACACAAGTAACTGAAAAATATATTCTACGTTGAGTTGTACCACTGGCATACTTCCCTGTAGCTTGGTAACTATTATTTACAGCGGTATTGTAGACGCGAATCCTGTTGATAGATCTATCGGGCCTGACAACCCCAACCGGACTGGACGACCAGTATTCAACGGTTGCACAGTACTTCGTTTTGTGACTACACTTGGTACAGTGTAGTAAGATTTCATAATAAAGGGAATATGCGACGTGATTAAATGTTAAGTATGGTTACCAAGTGCTCAACCACTTAGAATATTTTTATTAAAATGTTTATATATGAAATCTTGTGTTCCATTGTTATAACGCTGCTAGCATCAAACCTATATATCTCACCAACTTTATGTTGACGTTTTAAAGCATGTTATTCTCAGGTATGAATTAAGTCTTCCGCTGTGCATTAGCTCATGTTAAGGATACTACTTGGGACCTTTTAAGCCATGATACAAAGACGTTGCATTCGAGTCATTGGAGTTCAATAGAGAATATAAATAAGTCAATGACAGATTAGGTCATTTGGATATTATGAAATGTTAGACGAAAATGTCAAATATTGATGTAATGATAGTTTGCCTTTTAAGAATAAATGCAACGTTTGTAAAATGTATCATATAGAGGTCAAGTACCTCGCAATGTTATCATATGTTATTGTATTCGTCCCTATGGATTGGGTCGGGTCGTCTCATGTGGTATCAGAGCGTTGGTCTTAGCGAACCAGGCCTTGCATTAGTGTGTCTAACTGGTAGTTGTTAGGATACATTAGTGAGTCTGGACTTTGACCGTGTCTACATGTCAAAAGTTTTGCTTATCATATCTAGTCGAAAATCATCTGCTTATCATCCTTAAGAATTGCCTGCTTAGTATTCTTAAGTCTAGACACGTCTTACTGCATTTGGTGCATCGATAGTGTATAGACAAAATTCGTATCCTAGCGTATCTGTTGCTATAGACATTGCCTGACGAATTTCAAAGATTCTCCGTAATTCACGGGATTTTGAGTATTATAAATACATATGTAAATTATGTATTGAAGAATACCAAACCCAACTCCTATAATCTATTCCAAACCAAAAATTCATTTCCCCGACTGTACAAGATGAACTCCGCGTCCAGTTCGAATTCCTCCGACTCCGACAGCTACGCTGATATGGATTTCCATTCGGGCTCCGAAGGCAGCGTCACTGGAATGGATCAACCAATTTCTCATCATCTATTCTGGATGAATTGGGGATGGGTTCGTAGTATACTAAATTATTGGAGACAAGAAGAAGGTGATCCCTTTCACCCACCGAATTGCCCCATTGGCGACGAACCTGAAGCACTTACCGGCGAACCTATTCGAGAAACCATTTTCTCTCTCATTTCTCGAGTATCTCGTCACGATTATATCCTATCCCATATTTCGGATCTTGTTCATTCGCTCACTCCAACCGCCAATCATCCTGGTGTACTAGCAGAAATTAACGAACTTCGCGCTCGTGTGACGGCTTTGGAGAACACGGTGCGAAGGTTACAAACACCAGCAGCAGCACCAGCAGCATAACCAGTACCGTTAACAACATCAACCTCGAAATCTTCAGTACCAGTAGCATCATCGACGTCAACGACATCATCAGCATCAACACCAACCGTATCATTACCACCACCAACAATCACATCCGCACCACGTACCTCAACATCATCATCTGAACTTCGAATATGATCTTTGTTCTACATATCATTCTACACCGATTACCTCTTCTTTACGTATCGTTCTTCATTCGACATGACGATTATGTAATCTCTAATGTTTTGGAGATTATGTAATCTAGTAATAACGATAAATCAAATGAGTTGAATATTTTATTGACTCATTAAATTCATAGTTACCTCCGAAGAAAATATATATGCAAATATATTTTCATAAAGATTGTAATTAAAAATTTCATTCGTACAAACTGTTAATGATGAAAATATTTTAACGGGTGGGTAGTACCCAAGGAATATTTAGAATTCACATTAACAAGTTACACTGTACATTCTTCGAATCTGATTCAACGATCATTTATTATCCTACTTACAATTACCGATATACGTATCCGTTCACCCCAGATTAACCATTTCCATTTAAATTTCATATTTGGATTTTTACCTATCCGAATCCAACAAGTGGCATAATGAAGAAACATTGGCAAAATAAAAATTGTTAGAAACAGATGAATTAAGTAATTGAAATCGTGATAGGATTACACGCTAACTGTTCCGGCTAACTGTTCCCAGCTAACTGATTAATATTTAATTTATCGCAATTTACATTCTCGCAATTTTATTTATCGTCATTTAATTTCTGTTATTTATTTTTACGCACTTTAAATAACGGGACACGTATGCAAGGTTTCGACTTATCATATCGACCCATCTATATATATATTTCGGAACAACCGTAGACACTCTATATGTGAAGGTGGGAGTTGGCTATACAGGGTCGGAGTTGATTCCAAAATATATATATACTTTGAGTTGTGATCGACACCGAGACCGGTACACGGGTCACGATACGTATTATTTAATTCGAATATTATATATTAAATTATATATGAATCATTGAACCATCGGACTATTGGACTGCTAACTTTGGACAATTAAAATGAATTAAATTAAAATATTGATTATAACATATGAGACTAAATAATTCTTCAAGCTTGCCACTTGATTTCATCTTAAACCTCATTTGTATCTCGACAATTACAATGCGTGTTCAAATCTTTCATGATTCTTAAAAACCCCTCAATCGAGAGGATGAACCAACCGCGTTTCATCTACGGAAGAAAAGACTTATGCTCCTGTAAGACTCTCGGAGACTGAGTCAACGTTTAACACGCAGCAGTGTTAATTTCTTTAGTGTTAATATTACCCAAAATAACTTTGCAATCCCTTTTCAAATTAGCCAATTTTGTCACAGCTCCAGCAAGTTAACCTCGACTTCTCAGAAAGATTAGTTTCGATATATATACACGTTATTCTTTCGCTGTCGTTACCGGAGAACCTTTTATATTCCACCATACTACCATCAGTGTTTAATCATCTAAAAACACAATTCTCTTGAAACCACCTCGGTTTGAAAACCAATGACCCAGATTCGTTAACTTTGAAAATGCTGACGAAGCAGCATGTTATAGATGGTCATAATGACCAAAAGTTAATGATAAAGGAAGGAAGTGCTAGAAACGCTCGATAGAAAATTTGGTACTGAAAACCGGATTGAGCAAACCGTGAATGAGACTCTGAACAAGTTACAAGGACTAAACTTGTACATAAAGAATTATGACGATTCTGTAGCGAACACCTTGCTTCTGAATCTAAACCCTTACGGGTCAATCTTCCTCATTATCCTTTGGCATTAGAAATTCTAAGATATAATCATATCTTTCATTATAAATATCCTCAATATTTTTGAAGATATTTTCACAACTATTCTTATCTGGGATCATTTATCTCTCCGTAACATCTGCGTTACAACATTAAAGAAACTGTGTTAGTTTCTAAGTTCTAAAAGCTTCGAGTTTAAAATAGGAATGTTCTGAAGCAGTGTTGGGAACTGATGCATGAATTAGTATAATATAATGAAACTTGATCAACTTCATTATATTACAGTAAGTCATGTTAAGTTTCTAATGGAATGTGATGATTCACAGTACCATCATCATGTGCCATGTTACACGACTCTTACATTCTATCCAATCCTCAAACATATTAGGAACATATCATCTTGATAGTTCTATCTTTTCCAGGATATTCTGGTAATTTGACAAGTCAAAATCGTGCCATCACCATTTCTTTCTAAGAGCATTAGCTATGTTCATTCCAAATTTCATACCTACGAATTTTGGATCATTACTCGCTTGATTCGAAGTCGGGGAGAGGAAAAACGAAAGCATGAAGCTCCGAAAAATAATGAAAGATATAAAACCCAATAACCACCCAGAAATTTACAAACCGTGTATATCAATACGTATTGCAGTGAAGAGACACGGGAGAACAAGAAAAACTATAAACACAAGAGTATAGTAGAAGTAAATAGATTCTTCCGGTGGTAGATGAAAGAGAAGGATGACATATGTGAAGATTAAGAGTATATCAAGAATCAAGATTGGATAAAGCATATTAAGGAATGAGTAGAGGGAGAAAGAATAGAAGGTGTAGATAATGAGAAAAATGAAAGGGGTGGATTTATAGCAATATATCCGACAGAGAAATCGGAACAGATTATTGCATTAATCAAAGAAGATTTTTATTTCCTAAATCGCCGAAAAACCAAATCTTATTACGTGAGATTTTCCTTAAATCCCTTAAAATCCGGAAATCAATCATAACCAAGTCATTGGTTAAAACAATTCCATATTCACTCATTTCATTCTTTTGTGATAGCTTCACTCGTGCGCTTCACATGATCGAATCATTTTATCCATATCTTTCAATAATGATAAAACTCTATTATTACCTCATATTCGTCATGAAAACATTCCTATTGTTATTTATGACAACCTCTACCAAATTTCGGGGACAAAATTTCTTTAACGGGTGGGTACTATAACGACCCGGAAATTTCCGACCAAATTTAAACCTTAATCTTTATATGTTTCCGACACGATAAGCAAAAATCTGTTATGTTGAGTCTAGAAAGTTTGAAATCTATATTTGGTTAATCAGATACCCTTTGACCAAGCCTGACGGTTCATGAACAACTAATTATAAAGAATTGTGTGTATATAGATATAATTATATAACTAATATTTTAAATTAATAACCACACTTTAATCATTTGAATTCAAATATAAAAATATATATATATATATATATAGTGTAAATTATGTTGTTATTGAAATAAATAGATAAATATAAATATTATCAGTTATTATAATGCTTAATAATATGTATCATAATATACTTACTTATTAGTTTAGTTATTATTATTGTTATTATCTTGATATAATTATAATTATTAATTATTAATTATTAATTGATAATAAAAATCATGAGTATGATCTCAGAATCAAATTGGCTTTACATCGTGATCTATACTGTGTTTAATTTTTGTTTTTGTCTCCAAAACCATTACACATCCTTTTCCTTAGTACAAATCGGATATCAAATTAATCCAATTTAATAGTATTTTATTTTATGCTTTGTTCTTTCTAGTTGTTTGTTTAGGAATTCAGAATCCACATGTCTATATAATAGATCGACTCAGTGAATATGTAAACCCCTTTTTAACCTACTACTACCCTTATTAACCATCAACATCCTTAAACTTCTACCATCTTCCCATCTCTCTCTTAATTCATGTAATCAAGAACCATAACAACCACCTTCCATGTCTTCTACTTCTATCCTTGTTAGGCATCTTCACAACACTACATCCTCACATCGACACCATTATACGTCGCTAGTAATCACACGATCACCATCTTTACCTTTCTCACCGGAAACCATCATCACTATCTACAAAATCCGATCACCATAATTAAGCTTCCCATCTTTATGTTCTATTTCGGCTTTTCAAGTACGACACCAACAATTCAATAACAAGCACCATCACCACGACATCATGAATCACCCTCGTCAATACCTTGAACTATCATCATCTTCCTTTTAACTCTCTATCTTTTTTTCCTCTTTCTTCCATTTTTTTTTTATCCATTGAAGAACCATCTTCAACCTTGATCATCATCACTTAAACCATAAGCCACGCTATTATGCCTAGTATGTTTCTGTTTAATCACGATTGAACACTACCATCACCATAACGGTCTCCACCTTCATCATCTCGAACCATCTCAGTCTCTCTTTCATCCTCTCTCACTTATTATTTTTTTTTTGTTTTTGGAGTAGCTTACGTAAAACCATAACCACCATTGTAAATCTTCTAACACCACCTAATCCTCCATCACTACCACCGTTGACCACCGATTAAACCGCCACCACTTTCGGTTTACATGGCTAGCAAACATCAATCATAACTGTCATCAAATCAAATCACCCACATACTGCCTTCACTGCAGTTACTGTCGATGCTTGTTTTGTGATCCTGTCTCGGTTTAAAAACCGTCAAAACCATCATCATCACTTGTTAATTATTGCCGCCTGTCTCCTGTTCGCTTTACAACTACAAGAATCATCAAACACCATAGTAAACTGTTGCTGAAACTACTTCTTTTCTTTTCGGTGTCGGTTATAAACTCAAAACCCTTGATGGACAATGATAATGATTAACGATAATGAATAAGAATATGATAACGATATCTGTCAATTATGATGAATAAGAATGAAGTAAGTGGATACCTTTTTGCATCTGGTTAAAATCGAAGGGTCCCTCCTCCCCCACTAAATTTTCCTACCGACGTTTTTTTTTACTCACAATGGACATTAATTAACTTTGGGCTATTAGTAGATTGTTAGTTGTATTGGACTGATAATTAATCAATTGGGCCGGTACTTAATCTGTTGGGCCGAGAGATGGAATAAATAGTTTTGAGCTGGGTTTCAATTCGAAAAGAAAGGAATAGCTGAGTGGTTAGGCGAGGTTAGGTTTAACATGGAGGTCTCGGGTTCGAGACTGATTTGGTGCAAATTTTTTTTAGAGGAGCATTATAAGGTAGTTCACAATACCAACAATTTTAATATTATTATTATTACTATTATTACTATTATTATTATTAACATAATTATTAATATTATCTTTAAAATTATTATTTTGAAATAAGTATTATTAACTAAAGTATCTTTAGTAAAATTATCATTTACATTATCATTATAAATATTACCATTATAAACGTTTTATTATTATTATCACTTTTACTATTATTATTATCATTATTATTAAAAGTATTATCATTTTTTTTTTATTAATATCATTACTATTGTTATTTTTAGTATTATCTATAGAAAAATATATTACAAATTAATATTACATACTAATATGTTTTTAACTAAAATATTACCATTTATGTTGATAAAACCTTAATTAAATTATAAATCATATATTTATAAGTAATTATATTTAAGGACACTAGTTTTATTAGATTATAAAATATAAGTAAATTTAGTTGATTAAATGATGCAACAGATATATGTTCGTGAATCGAAGGCCAACCTTGCACATGTTAAATGATGTTATATGTATTTTTACTACAAAATACAGTTTGGTGAGTATATAGTCCCCTTTTAAAACTCTAAATATTTTTGGGCTGAGAATACATGTGCTGTTTTATAAATGATTTACGTTATGGACACAAGTAACTGAAAAATATATTCTACGTTGAGTTGTACCACTGGCATACTTCCCTGTAGCTTGGTAACTATTATTTACAGCGGTATTGTAGACGCGAATCCTGTTGATAGATCTATCGGGCCTGACAACCCCAACCGGACTGGACGACCAGTATTCAACGGTTGCACAGTACTTCGTTTTGTGACTACACTTGGTACAGTGTAGTAAGATTTCATAATAAAGGGAATATGCGACGTGATTAAATGTTAAGTATGGTTACCAAGTGCTCAACCACTTAGAATATTTTTATTAAAATGTTTATATATGAAATCTTGTGTTCCATTGTTATAACGCTGCTAGCATCAAACCTATATATCTCACCAACTTTATGTTGACGTTTTAAAGCATGTTATTCTCAGGTATGAATTAAGTCTTCCGCTGTGCATTAGCTCATGTTAAGGATACTACTTGGGACCTTTTAAGCCATGATACAAAGACGTTGCATTCGAGTCATTGGAGTTCAATAGAGAATATAAATAAGTCAATGACAGATTAGGTCATTTGGATATTATGAAATGTTAGACGAAAATGTCAAATATTGATGTAATGATAGTTTGCCTTTTAAGAATAAATGCAACGTTTGTAAAATGTATCATATAGAGGTCAAGTACCTCGCAATGTTATCATATGTTATTGTATTCGTCCCTATGGATTGGGTCGGGTCGTCTCAGATGATCACCTTACAAAATTGGAAGTGAGCTAGCAAACTTGAAAGTATTCTTGATTTTATGTAACTAGAACTTGTAGAATTTATGAAGAACACTTAGAACTTGAAGTTAGAACTTGAGAGAGATCAATTAGATGAAGAAAATTGAAGAATAAAAGTGTTTGTAGGTGTTTTTGGTCGTTGGTGTATGGATTAGATATAAAGGATATGTAATTTTGTTTTCATGTAAATAAGTCATGAATGATTACTCATATTTTTATAATTTTATGAGATATTTCATGCTAGTTTCCAAATGATGGTTCCCACATGTGTTAGGTGACTCACATGGGCTGCTAAGAGCTGATCATTGGAGTGTATATACCAATAGTACATACATCTAAAAGCTGTGTATTGTACGAGTACGAATACGGGTGCATACGAGTAGAATTGTTGATGAAACTGAACGAGGATGTAATTGTAAGCATTTTTGTTAAGTAGAAGTATTTTGATAAGTGTCTTGAAGTCTTTCAAAAGTGTATAAATACATATTAAAACACTACATGTATATACATTTTAACTGAGTCGTTAAGTCATCGTTAGTCGTTACATGTAAGTGTTGTTTTGAAACCTTTAGGTTAACGATCTTGTTAAATGTTGTTAACCCAATGTTTATAATATCAAATGAGATTTTAAATTATTAAATTATCATGATATTATCATGTATGAATATCTCTTAATATGATATATATACATTAAATGTCTTTACAACGATAATCGTTACATATATGTCTCGTTTAAAAATCATTAAGTTAGTAGTCTTGTTTTTACATATGTAGTTCATTGTTAATATACTTAATGATATGTTTACTTATCATAGTATCATGTTAACTATATATATATCCATATATATGTCATCATATAGTTTTTAAAAGTTTTAATGTTCGTGAATCACCGGTCAACTTGGGTGGTCAATTGTCTATATGAAACATATTTTAATTAATCAAGTCTTAACAAGTTTGATTGCTTAACATGTTGGAAAAATTTAATCATGTAAATAACAATTTCATTTAATATATATATAAACATGGAAAAGTTCGGGTCACTACAGATTCATCCGATAATAGAACACCCAACGATTCATGAAGAACAGTTGCATCCCAATTTGAGATTTGATCGAAGTTGGAGAGATTACCCGACGTATCAAAGTAACAAATTTAAACTGGTAACGAAAAATGTAGAAGTACCGAGGGTAATTGATTGGGAGCCTTTGGAAAGGGTCCAACTAGCTAACTCAGTTAGGCAGCATCTGATCCAAAGGTATGGGAACTCTTCTTTTCCCGATTGGGAACGTTTATTCACCATTCGTAGGCCTGTATATAAAGAGTGGTGTGTTGAGCTTATGAGTACTATATCACTTGATACGGATGTAGTTAGGTTAGACGATAGGAATTTTCTTAGATTTTTACTTGGCCGTAGGATGTACAGGATGTCCATGCTGGACATGGCCAGGGCTTTACAGATTTACACTCCTGGTGAATTACTACTACTACCTGATTGTACAAATTTGATTTATCATGGTGAAAGGGTAGATAGGAATTTTGACGCGGACGCCGTCTGGAAGCGTATGTCAAATTATAATGTTTTTACGCTGGGAGGAAGACGCTCTTATTTAGATGTTAACAAAGCCGAGCTTCATATTATACATAGATTTTTAGCTAATTCGATTACACAAAGAGGTAACAATAAGGAGAAGATGACCTTACACGATTTATTTTACCTTAAGTGTATTCGAAACACTAGAAGCTTTGTTAATATCCCCTACTGTGTTGGTTTTTATCTATCCAAAATGGTGACAGGAATACAGGACGGGGGAATAATAGGAGGAGGTATTTTTGTTACTCTCATTAGAGAGTATTTGGGTGTAGATAGGGATCAAGGGGGTCCACTGTTGGTATGTAGGGAACAGGTTGAGACTTTAGGATTGCGGGCCTATCAGGGTGCAAAGGTATTAAAGAGCATACGCAATCAGGCAGTACCAATGAGGGTCGTCATCCACAGGTAGAGAGAGGTTCAGATGAGGAAATGGAGGAACCGGATGACATTAGGGATGTCATTAGAGAGGCTATTACTGACGTTTACCAGCGTATAGATGAGGTAGAAATGAAAAACGAGGCTAGACATAGTCAGTTCGAGCAGTGGCATGCCGAGAATGTGTACGAGCATTCCAGGCAACGACAGCATGATAGATGGCACTATCATCAGCATCAGATCATGAGCCAGCTATCACCTCAGGTACCAAATAACTACATACCAACCCGACCTGCTTACTATCCGCCACACCAGCCCGATATGCGACCACCATTTACTCTCTATGACCCTAACCAGGCCTACCAGAACGCCTATAACCAACCGTGGAACCCGACCGACGACATGAACTGGAACCCCTATCCAGAATGATACAGTTCCCGTTGGTGATTTTTATCTTTTATTATTTTTATTTACTTATGTTTAAAATATATAATATTGTGATACTTTAATGTAAGTTTTAATTTTTTTTATTATGTTGTACTAATATTTCATATTTGATTTGAAAGTGGGATGTTAAGTCCCATTTCAAATTACCATGCATGTTATGATTTGTATGTATGTATATTGTCAATTGTACACAACAGGGTAAAACAGCGCATTTTCAAAGACTGACATTAAGTTCAGCAAAAGCTACTAATTTTGACGACAAAATAAAAAATAAATGTGATGTAACAACAAGACGGAATGAACAAATGATGTGCACCATTTATCATTCAACAAACAAACGCCAATATGTTTGGAAACTTTGGTAAAATTTAATCATTTTTCTATGCTAATCACCCTCAATAATTTAAATTGTTACTGATTGCTTGCAAATGAGGGCATTGCAAGATCTTAAGTGTGGGAAGGGGTTAAATTCTTTCGGATTTTTAAAATTTTAATTTAAACACTTGGTTACCATTAAAAATACTAGTAACGCAGTAGTTGTATTAGAATCTAGTGCTCTCTGATAATAAAGAACAGCCCTAGTCTTATATACTGACTACCCAATTCTAGTAAAAAAATTTCAAAATTTTCAAATAAATGAATTCAGAATCATGTTTATACATATTTATGAACGATAAAACTAGGTGTTAACACCGAAATTATTGCTACCTCGGAAAGGACATAAATTGAGAAACAACCCAAAATGTTGGAATTCATTTAAAATGGAATAGAGGAAAATAAAAAGGCAAAGAAAGGAAAATAAAAGCCAAGTGTGGGAAAAATTTACCAAGTTATTTAGAACATATATCACAGTTTTTGTACAAATAATTGAAAATACTTTTGTTTTGGAAGATTTTAATCAAGTTTTACCCAGTTTATTGTAATATAAATGAAATTTAAAAGGAAGTAAAGTCTTCCGAGAAAAAAGACACGCGCTTCTTGATTTAGGTCAGGAAGTTGTCGTCCAGACCAGTTGTAGAGACTACGAAAAACCTTGAAAAGTTTTCTCGAAAATCAGCTGGAAATCCACGGATCTCAGCATCAAACAGGGTCGCCAAGTGGTCAGACTTATCTTAACCATGAGAGGATCTGTCTCGTACAATGAGGGGCACCGTGCAAATTAGCTTATAAGACTAATGAATCAGATCCCCAGAAAGGATAATCTCCTTAAAGATCAAAAATCAGCTTTTAAGACTGATATTACTCAATCCTTGAGATTGACCTTAAAGATTGAGAATTCAAACTCATGGAATTCGATGATATCTAAACTCGAGCTTGAACGAGAAAATATTTTGATCAAAATTACAAACCGATTTGTTTTCTGAAACCCTATTTTCAATGCGTTCATTACCATTGAACGTAAAATCCTAGAAATTCACCTGAAATTCATTAGGTCACCTGAACCAAATCGGGTGTAAACCGTAAGAACGGTGGTTGCATAGCATGGTCGAAGTCAGGACCTTGTGCCAGACCGAAAAAACTATAGGGTGATCTTTACTATTGCTCCTACAAAGGATAGTAATTGCATCCGACACGTTATAGACCATAATTATCAGCATGTCATGAGACATTGCCTCAACAGTTGCTTGTTCAACGCTTTTCTTTACAACCGGATGGTAGTTTACTGAAAGGTAATATACGGAGCAAGTATACTGGACTTGTTGCTTTCCCAATACAAGGTTAGCAAGTGGGTGACACAAAACAATAAGTTTTGAGCCAAAATTTTCAAATCTGAAACCCACAAAACCCACAAAAATAATTTACAAACACCGGTGAAGGGTTATTCCGGAAAACTTATCTAGGGTAAAAGCTAGATTAAATTTTCAAAAGATCAAATGTTTTCATAAAGATCCAATTTCCTAAAGGATCTAAATTTTTATAGTCATATGGGACTGTAAACCACAATGTTACTACCATTGTTCATACCGCCGTATAGAAATCACTGATGTACAAAGTGTGAAAAATAAAGAAGTGATTCTAGTATTTTTATTTCAAGACTATATTGCTTGAGGACAAGCAACGCTCAAGTGTGGGAATATTTGATAATGCTAAAAACGAACATATATTTCATAGCATTATCCCTCAAGAAAGACAAGCTTTTAGTTGCAATTGTTCTCTTTACAAGTGATATTCGTTTAAATAATAAAAGGTGAAGACAAAAGACAGATTCGACGAATTGAAGACGCAAATGACCAAAAAGCTAAAAAGTACGAAGTACAATCAAAGTAGGTTCAAATTATTGATGAGAAACGTCTAAAAGTTACAAGAGTACAAGACGCAAAACGCAAAGTACAAGATATTAAATTGTACGCAAGGACGTTCGAAAATCTGAAACCGGGACATGAACCAACTATCAACGCACGACGCAACGGACCAAAAATTACAAGTCAACGGAATACAAGAATATAATATAATATATATATAATTATATAAATTTATATATATTATATTATATATATTAATTAATTCAGCAGCCCACGTTTTGGAACGACTTGGAACACTTTTTGGCTGCCATGCGATCGCATGGCCTGCATGCCCAAACACCATGCGATCGCATGGGAAGGAATCACAGGCCACATCTATAAATTCAGCGTTTTTCGGGCAAATTTGATACATATTATTCAATCTCTCTCTCTCACGATATATATATATATACATATATATATATATATATATATATATATATATATATATATATATATATATATATATATATATATATATATATATATATATATATATTTTTTAATTTTAATTTTAATTTTAATTTTAATTTTAATTTAAGATTAATAATAATAAGGGTATGTTAGCGAATGTTGTAAGTGTGTAAGTCGAAATTCTGTCCGTGTAACGCTACGCTATTATTAATCATTGTAAGTTATGTTCAACCCTTTTAAATTAATGTCTCGTAGCTAAGTTATTATTATGCTTATTTAAGCCGAAGTAATCGTGATGTTGGGCTAAAATATTAAAGACGGGGTAATTAGGCTTTGGACCATAATTGGGGTTTGGACAAAAGACCGACACTTGTGGAAATTAGACTATGGGCTATTAATGGGCTTTATATTTATTTAATTGAATGATAGTTCGTTAATTTAATATAAAGATTTACAATTGGACGTAATTATAAACAACCACATACACTCGATCGGACACGATGGGCGGGATATTTATAAGTACTAATAATCGTTCATTTGACTGGACACGGGGATGGATTAATAATCAATAGACTTGTTGAAACAGGGGTGAATTACATACAAGGGTAATTGGTGTAATTGTTAACAAAGTAATAAAACCATGGATTACACGCAGTCGATAACCTGGTGTATTCATTAAACAAAGTATTAAGACCTTGTTACAGTTCGAATCCCCAATTAGTTGAAATATTTAACTTCGGGTATAAGGATAATTTGACGAAGACTCTCGCACTTTATATTTATGACTGATGGACTATTATGGACAAAACCGTATGGACATATTGAATAATCCAGGACAAAGGACAATTAACCCATGGTAATAAATTAAAATCAACACGTCGAACATCATGATTACAGAAGTTTAAATAAGCATAATTCCTTTATTTCATATTTTATCGCACTTTTATTTACTGTCATATTATTTATTGCACTTTTAATTATCGTACTTTTTAATTATCGTAATTTTATTTATCGCATTTTAATTATTGTCATTTACTTTACGCTTTAAATTAAGTTATATTTATTTTTAATATTTTACATTAGGTTTTAACTGCGACTAAAGTTTTAAAATCCACAAACCGGTCATTAAACGGTAAAAACCCCCTTTTTATAATAATAATAATAATAATAATAATAATACTACTTATATATATATATATATATATATATATATATATATATATATATATATATATATATATATATATATATATATATATATACAAATATAGTTTTAAAAAAATATAGCGTTAAACTTGGCTAGCTCCCTGTGGAACGAACCGAACTTACTAAAAACTACACTACTATACGATTAGGTACACTGCCTATAAGTGTTGTAGCAAGGTTTAGGTATATCCACTCTATAAATAAATAAATAACTTGTGTAAAATTGTATCGTATTTAATAAGTATTTCGTAATAAAAATATAACTATTTGGTATACGCTGCTGCACACATCAGATGCGGATGTTGTTGTTGGTGATGCTGATGGTACTGATGGTACTGGTGTTGCTGTTGTTGATACTGGTGGTGTTGTCGATGCTGGTTATGCTGTTGATGCTGCTGATGCTCTTAGATTTTGCACCATATTCTCTAGAGCCACTATTCGAGCGCAAAGCTGGTTGACTTCTTCTACTATTCCGGGATGATTGGCGGTTCGGACAAGGGGATGAATAAGATCTAGAATTTTTGATATTATATATTCGTGGCGGGATATCCAGGAAATGAGGGTGAAAATGGTGTTCTGGATTGGTTCGCCGGTAAGTGCTTCAAGTTCTTCGCTAATAGGGCAATGTGGTGGGTAAAAAGGATCACCTTCTTCACTTCTCCATTGATTGAGTCGACTACGAACCCATCCCCAATCCCTCCAGAAAATATGATGACTGATTGGTTAGTTCGTTCCGGTTACGCTGCCTGTGGAGCTCGAGGAATCAAGTGAGTAATCCATATTATGTGATTGGAATAAGGGTTTCGATATGAGATGAGGGTTGAATACTGAATGATATATTTGTCTCCTCGAATACGTATATATAGCAAAAAGATTTCTGTAATTTACGGAGGAAATTTAGAAAAAGTGTTAGACAAAGTCTATTGGAATAGATATGATAAGATATGATTTGTCTATACTCCATTTATGCAATAATTGCAGTATGACTTGTCGAGATAAAAAAAATGATAAGTATGTAATCAGATCATCTTTCGATTAAAGACTTTCAATTCGTGATGGCCTATTCAGGTCTAGAGGCTTGAGCTACACGATCCTTTAAATCGGTAATCCAAACCCTTCCATTCTAGAGTTTCGTAGACGCCACCCGTCAAGAAAGTTCAATGATCAAAAATATCGAGAAAGCTAAGATTTTGAAAGTAATGAATATGAATAGTGATGACATTATAATGTCTTTAATCTTGATAACTCAATGACATTTTCCTGTTCGCAAGCCGATGCATAAAGGCATAAGGCATATAGGTACGTGATATAACAGGGAGGTTATATACGTTTGAGTATGAGTAGTAACAATTATAGGAGTTTCAAAAATCATGGATAATATTTCATGTAATACATATGTAATACACAAAACCATGATAGATGATAAAGGATTGTCGAGAATTTCAGAAATCATGGTGTCGCATTTAAATGTGGTAGCGGAATTGGATAGTACTTAGGAGAGTGAGCAGAATTCTTAGGTTGGCTCGGCATTCTAAGAAATATTAAAGAATTTAATAAGCATAGTTTCTAAGGTATAGTGTAGCATTTAACATTTAAAGGCAACAATTAAAGGCACTATAGTCAAGGAAAATTGTAGTCCTACATTGCTAAGGTACCTAATTGTATAAGGCACACTTAACATGCAATCCTGGTTCTCTACAACAAAACTGCTCTGATAGCAATCTTGTCACACCCCCAAATAGGGCCCGACGTATTTGTGACTAATTATATCAAATCACAGTTGTATAAACGAGAACGACTCTATATGAGACGTTTTATTGAGTTTTGCAGCGAAAGATAAATAGATTACATTGTATTTAGAGCATTAAATGTTTTTAAATGAATTGGTAAGTAATGCATGAAGACTCCACGCATGGCAAGAAATCATCATCAAAGCAGCAGATATACAACGGAAGCAATATTTAAGTACCTGAGAATAAACATGCTTAAAAAGTCAACACGAGGTTGAGTGAGTTCATAGATTTGTCATAAATAATGATTTCAGTAATAGATATAGACCACAAGATTTTTAAAAAGTAGATCTCGCAGGGATCTAAAAGTAGTGCCAAGTTTATGATATTTAGACTAAATAGTTTCGAAGTTTGCCCCGTGACAAGTTGTACTGTCCTTGTCGGTTTGAATCATTATTAAGTAATACAATGACTTGGTCAAATGTATCGGGAACGTTACTCCCGATAGGCCTACCCCCAATAATTAAGAATGTGTTATGTAAAAGCAATTAAAAATATCACAGTGGGGACTTGCAGGATATAGCTAGATATAGCACAGTTTAATAGTTGGTACTTGTGTCTAACGTGTAAAACAGTTATAAAAGTTGCGCATGTATTCTCAGCCCAAAAATATATATATATATATATATATATATATATATATATATATATATATATATATATATATATATATATATATATATATATATATATATAAACGATACGATATGATAGTTTGTAGTAAATATGTGTATGATGGCACTGAACAAGTGCAGAGTTGTCCTCGGATTCATGAACCTTTATCAAGTATATATATTAACACATATACTCGTAATCAAATAAGTTTATATATATATATATATTAGTTGTTATATTTCTATATATATATATATATATATATATATATATATATATATATATATATATATATATACTGTTATGTATATATTCTACATATAAGTATTTATTTGATAAAATATTATTAATAATGTTAATGAATAAAGAGTTGTATTATTTTGTAATAATAATAATAATACTAGTAGTAAAAATGATAGTAATCATAACATAATAATGTAAAAATAATAATAGTAAAAATTAAAGTTCTTATAATACTAATAAAAATAATTAAAATGTTATATGTTTACAATAGTAATGATATTAATAATTTTTGTAATATCTTAAATAGTAATAGTAATAATAATAATGATATTAGTAGTAAAAATAATAATAATAATAATAATAATAATAATAATAATAATAATAATAATAATAATAATTATTATTATTATTATTATTATTATTATTATTATTATTATTATTATTATTATTATTATTATTATTATTATTATTATTATGATAGTAGTTTTTAATGAAAATGATAATAACAATAGTTCTTAATAATAATAAAAATACTCATTTTAACAATAAAATGATAATGAAAATAATAATTTGTATAATAATACTTGATACTAGTAATAATAATAATAATAATAATAATAACTATAATAATGATAACAATACTTAATGATAATACTAGTAATAATAATAATGATAATACTAATAATTATAATACTAATATTTATAATGATACTTTTAATAATAATATACTAGTAACAATTATTATAATTAGTAATAACAATAATAAAGATAATAATAATAATAGTAATTTTAAAAAGAATAACTACCTTTAAGCCCTCTAAAAAAATATGCCACAAATCGGGATTGAACCCGAGACCTTTCGCTATCCCGATAACACACTTAACCGTTGGGCTGTTGCCCATTTTCTGTAATTAATCCCTATAGATATTAATATAACCCGTAATCTGTTTCTCCTATTTCTTCTTCTTCTTCTTCACGATTATACAGTCGACCAGAGATAATCCTAACATCTAAAGTGTGATTTATAACTTGCAAATGAAACAGAAACAACCTTATTGGAAGTGTTCTTGATTAACAGAAATAAAAAAAAGAATAGCAGCAGCAGTCACGCGATGAACAAAAACAAACCCAAACATTGCTTTTGAATTTTAGACTGTTTTAGCTAAAGGTTTCAACACGGATTATGTTCCAAATATTTCCTTAAAACTTTCTGGATCACTAATTAAACTGAAAACTTCAAAACGAACACGAATTTTATCAAGAACAATTTATTTGACTTTTTGAAATATAACTTTGACCTCAAAATTTGAACTCGATAGATGGAATTGGAATATGAATTTTTGCAGAAAGATCGTTTAGAGGATTACTAACAAGACTGCATTTATGGAATTTGAAATGGGTTTCGTTTTAGAAGTTTTGATTAAAGAGATAAGAACAGAGGATATCGAGCTGTATTCTCATTTTTTCTGTTAAATTCAATAGATAATGGATGTTAAATGTGATTGTAATTGATATTGCTGGTGCACACTCAGTACAACGATCAACCTATTGTTTTATAGCGATTTTGGGTCGACAGATTTCTAATCAAGGAGGAAAATAAATAAATAAAAATAAAAAGCAGGTATAAAGCAGATCGTGATAACTATCAGAGTTTTGTTTATATCTGTTTTATATATCCTACACCTAATTAATAATTATTATAATAATAATACTTTTAAGAATAATAAAATACTAATAATAATTATTATTATATTAATAATAATAATAATAATAATAATTTTTAAAAATAATGATAATAATATTAATATGACAATATTAATAATAATAACAATGATAACTTTAATAAAAAATGATAAGTTTAATTATAATTAATAATAATGATAATAATCATTATAAAATGTTAATAATATTATTAATAATAATAATAATAGTATTAATAATAAGTTGTATTAATAATTATGATATTTATAATAATCTTATCACTTTTAGTAAAAGTGATAATACTAATAATATTAATGTTATAACATTAATAATATTTGTAATAATAATACTTGTATTTGATAATGATGAGTGATAATAATAATATTAATATAACAAATTAATATTAATACATAATTATTTACAAATAATGGTTCGTGAATCTTCGGAATTAGTCGAGGTTAAATGAAATCATATAAGAATTAGGTTTAAATTTAGTCAGAAATTTCCGAGTTGTTATAGGATACAACATAATATTCATGTACACCTCACCGCCCCATCTTGCTCAACAATCGTCGTACATTGCTTGTTCGACACGACACAAAACAATTAGCGCATAGTTAGTTCACCTAAACCTAGGCACTAACCAATCCCCGGTCCGACCCGTCTCCTACAAGTCCCGCATAACACGCATACACAATAAAGTCTAAGTCTAGACACCTATCTTAAGTCGCCTAAATCCCTTAGACCATGCTCTGATACCACTTGAAACAACCCAACCCGCATTCAACCGACTAAATTTTTTTTTATCAATAACGTGCCATTCGAATGATCGCCAATGTAAACCATTTCATACAACCCGTTTAAACGTACAACGTGTTTAAAGTTTACATCATGGGCACAAAGGCCCTTAATCAAAAGTAATACAAGTTTGACCCATAATTGATAGTTTTAAACCAAACGACACTCGAGCATGGTTTGGGGCTAAACTACCCAAAACGCCTAGATCGACTTCCAAAAGCTTCCTCAGGTATCAATATGGGAATATCTAGTTCCCGGCAACCCCTTTCCCCTTATCCGCATTCGTACCTAAAAAGTAAACAACGAGAGGGGTAAGCAAAGCTTAGTGAATGCAATAATTATACATATACATATACAACTTACCTACTTGCACTCACTTACACAATATCCGCATACATACTAGCAATGTAATTAGCATACCATCATAAAGTATAACGCTAAATCTCCGATAGCACAAGCTAGTTTAATAATAGCATATAACCCAAGCAATACGATATGCTACACTATAACACAACATTGATGTTCCCAACATCCACTAGTATTCAAGATTTCAAGGCTAGCCCTACGAATGGTATCGTCAACATCGAACTTAATTCCCATTCGTCCTAATAAATGTGGTATCGTCAACATCGAACTTAAACCCACACATGAGGTATCGTCAACATCGAACTTAAACCCTCATCGAAGATCACTACAATAGTGGTATGGCTTCGTCAACATCGAACTTTAAATCCATACATGAGGTATCGTCAACATCGAACTTTAACCCTCATCCAAACAAACAATAACCTCTAGGATATGGTATCATCAACATCGAACTTTAACTCATACCCCACAAGCAAATAAATCATATACATACATATATAATTATTCCAATCACCTTATCGCCTTTGGTGAACTAGAAATCAAGCTCACGACCTTCAATGTAATGCACCTATCACATTATGCATGTAATTAACATGCAATCTAGTGGACTAACCACCAACACTTAACTCTTTAGCATTTAATGATCTAAATGCATTAAATGACTTACATCCACCAAAACCGCCCATTAATGGCCATGACTTATCATGAATCACTAAAAGCTAGTGATTAGAGTCTACTAACACCAACTAACACAATTGATGGGTATTTCATACCCATCTCACCCAACTAGGTCAACCATTACTCATTTGACCCATTTTAACACTCAGACTTACAATTTTAGTCAAACTTAGCCCATTAACACTCTTTCATCATTTTACAAGTTTATTAGTGACTAATAACACAATTAACACTTACAAATCCCAATTTACATTACCAAACCCTAGATCAACATGATTTGGGTTTCCTTACATCAAATTAACCCAAATTCACCCCTTTAAGTCCCCAAATGGATCTTACAAGTCTCAAATGGACAAACCCTAGCTGAGACGACCCGACCCAATCCATAGGGACGAATACAATAACATATGATAACATTGCGAGGTACTTGACCTCTATATGATACATTTTACAAACGTTGCATTTATTCTTAAAAGGAAAACTATCATTACATCAATATTTGACATTTTCGTCTAACATTTCATAATATCCAAATGACCTAATCTGTCATTTACTTATTTATATTCTCTATTGAACTCCAATGACTCGAATGCAACGTCTTTGTATCATGGCTTAAAAGGTCCCAAGTAGTATCCTTAACATGAGCTAATGCACAGCGGAAGACTTAATTCATACCTGAGAATAACATGCTTTAAAACGTCAACATAAAGTTGGTGAGATATATAGGTTTGATGCTAGCAGCGTTATAACAATGGAACACAAGATTTCATATATAAACATTTTAATAAAAATATTCTAAGTGGTTGAGCACTTGGTAACCATACTTAACATTTAATCACGTCGCATATTCCCTTTATTATGAAATCTTACTACACCGTACCAAGGTGTAGTCACGAAACGAAGTACTGTGCAACCGTTGAATACTGGTCGTCCAGTCCGGTTGGGGTTGTCAGGCCCGATAGATCTATCAACAGGATTCGCGTTTACGATACCGCTGTAAATATTAGTTACCAAGCTACAGGGAAGTATGCCAGTGGTATAACTCAACGTAGAATATATTTTTCAGTTACTTGTGTCCATAGCGTAAAACATAAAATACATGTATTCTCATCCCGAAATATTTAGAGTTTAAAAGTGGGACTATATACTCACTTTTGTCTTGAAGATATGTAATTTCGACTTGGTCTCCGATTGATATCACGAACCTATCCATATATAATATATCAATACCTTTTCTTTTTAAACAATCGTCACATATATATACTTATAATACTTTTAATACTTTTAATAATTCCTTAGTCCGTAGTTAGCAGTCCGATGTTAGTAATTCAATTTTAATGGTTCATATTTAGTTGTTTAATAAACCCCCAATGAAATAAATAAAACCCCCATCGTATATGTATTGGTCGAGATTAATCTTGACCCATGGTACCGGTGTTGTCAAATGACGTGTTGCGTACATAAAGTACCGGTGTTGTCAAATGACGTGTTGCGTACAATCATGGGATCTTATGATTAATCTTCTCGTATTGTTTACGGGTGATCCTGAACCATATAAAATTAAATTATGAGTACATATGTATAAAATATCATGTTACTTTAGGAAGATGTGATTTATTTAATTTTCTCCAATTATTTTCGTGGCTAAACTAGTCTTGGATATCCGATTTTGTTTTGGTCATAATTTCTTCGTTACAACTCCGTTTTCGTTGATTCAACTTTCCACTTCCTTGGATCGAGTCCCTCTTTAAGAATATGAACTGTAAATACCTTAGTTTGTATTCGAAATCATAGGTCATAGGTCAAATTTTGGTGAAACTTGTGAAGTTAATCATTTTTGTTACAAAAACATCATTTAATGACCATTTTTCTAAAAATACTTATACTATGAATTAAATCATGAAATTTTTATGTGTTAACATATTCATAAGAAATATCATTTTTCCAGAATATAAACCTCCAATTCAAAGTTCAAGATGGTTTTTAATTATCCAACCCAAAACAGCCCCCGGTTGCACTCCGACGTCATAAAAACAGTTTTTTTTTAAGGTATTCTTTGAAAAACCAAGTTATACCTTGTTAAATTAGCATATATTTAAGTTATATTACAGGTCTTGAAGTATTTTAAAAGTTAAGTTAGAAGGATCTATTTAGTTTGCAAACAAGTTTGAAATCATTCAAACTATGTTTTTGTTGTTAAAATTGTATACCATACAATAAGATAGCTATATATATATGAATCGAATAAGGTTATGAACAAAGTTACTACCTCAAGTTACTTGGACAAGATTTCTATAAAAGAGGAGTAAAAACCTAGAACCAAAAGAGTGATGAAATTGGATGAAAGATTGGAAGCAACTTAAGACATAAACTTGAATTGAAAGTTGTATTTTTGTAGTGTTTTTGTTGATCTTTTTATGGTGGTGTTTAAGGTGATTCTTGAGAGGATTTTTGCTGGAGTTCTTAGAGAGACATGAGGCTAGTAAGTGTGTGTGTTTAGCTAGAGAAATGATGTTCCAAAAATTGAAAATGGATGCATGTATTTATGGTGGTGTAAAAGGTGTATAAATTTGTAATTTTGTGAAAAGATCTTTTAATCATGTGAAATTGTCATACTAAATAACAAAAGTAGTTACCTTATACATAAGGCATGAACAAGGGCTGGTTGGTGGTGATTTGATGTGTATATACCAATAGTAAATATGTATAGAAGCTAGGTATGATACGAGTACATATACTCTAGATATACGTATAGAAATCTTGTGAAAAATGGAATGAGGATTCAAATATAGCTATCTTTTGTGAATATACTTATATTGTTTTATGTATTTAAGTCTTTAAAAGTGATTAAATACATTATATATACGATATATGTATAAACATTATAGGTCGTAAGTATTTATGTCAAATAACGTTACGTATAGTTATCGTTTTGAAAGCTTAAGTTAGTAGTTTCAAAATATACTTATAACTTATTGTTATTAATACAAAATGAGATATTTAAACATCCTTAAATCATGTTAAATATGTATATATACATATATATACACAAACGTATAATTAACATATATTGTATAGTTCGTGATATCATCGGTCAAACTAGACGGTTAAACGTTATGTAAAACTCTTTTCAAAATCATAAATCTCAACAATTTAGATTGCTTATCATGTTGGTAAGTTTTAATTTATGTAAATATTAATCTTATAAGTGTAAAACGATCGGAAAAATCCGGGTCGTTACAGTACCCACCCGTTAAAGAAATTTCGTCCCGAAATTTGGTAGAGGTTGTCATAAATAACAATAGGAATGTTTTCATGACGAATATGAGGTATTAATAGAGTTTTATCATTATTGGAAGATATGGATAAAACGATTCGGTCATGTGAAGCGCACGAGTGAAGCTATCACAAAAGAATGAAATGAGTGAATATAGAATTGTTTTAACCGATGTCGAGATTAGGATTGATTTCCAGAATTTAAGGGATTTAAAGAAAATCTTATGTAATAAGATTTGGTTCTTCGATGATTTAGAAAACAGGATCTCCTTTGATTTAATGCGATAATCTGTTTCGATTTCTTTGTCGGATATTTCACTATAAATCCACCTCCTTCCCTTTCTTACTTCCATACCTCACATCTCTTACTCTTCCTCCTCTAATTCATACCTTAAGGTATCCTTTAAAATGCTTCATCCCGTTCTGATTTTTGTTATACTTCTAACTTTCATATCTTTCATTCTTCTCTTTCATCTACCGCTAGAATAATCTATTCACTTTTATGATTTTCTTGGAATTATAATGTTTCTAATTCTCCCGTGTCTTTACGTCGCCATACGTATTGATACACACGGTTTGTAGTTTCTGGGTGGTTATTGGGTTTGATATCTTTCCTTATATTTTGATGCTCCTGCTTCTGTTTTCCATAATCATTGTCATCTATAGTTAATACTCTCTCCTATTTGCTGTAATCTATACCCCAATTTCTATTTTGGGACTTTGTCCCTTCGTTTCTTCTTCCCGTCCTTGAGTCAAGCGATCAATAGTTCGAAATTCGTAGGTATAAAATTCGGAATGAACATAGCTAATGCTCTAAGAAAGGAATGGTAATGGCACGATTTTAATTTGTCAAATTACCAGAATATCCAGGAAAATAGAACTATCAAGATGATTTGTTCTTAATATGTTTCGGAATTGGATAGAATGTAAAAGTCGTGTAACATGGCACATGATGACGGTACTGTGAATCATCATATTCCATTAGAAACTTAACATGACTTACTGTAATATAATGAAGTTGATCAAGTTTCATTATATTATACTAGTTCATGCATCAGTTCCCAACACTGCTTCAGAACATTCCTATTTTAAACTTGAAGGATTTAGAAACTAACACAGTTTCCTTTATATTGTAACGCAGATATTACAGAGAGATAAATGATTTCAGATAAGGATAGTGGTGAAAATATCTTCAGAAATATTGAGGATATTTATAATGAAAGATATGATAATATCTTGGAATTTCTAATGTCGAAGGATGATGATGAAGATTGACCCGTAAGGGTTTAGATTCAGAAGCAAGGTGTTTGCTACAGAATCGTCATAATTCTTTATGTACAAGTTTAGTCCTTGTAACTTGTTCAGAGTCTCCTTCATGGTTTGTTCAATCCGGTTTTCAGTACCAATTTTTCTATCGAGCGTTCCTAACACTTCCTTCTTTTATCATCAACATTTGGTCATTAAGACCTTCTACAACATGCTGCTTCGTCAGTATTTTCAAAGTTATCGGATCTGGGTCATTGGTTATCAAACCAAGATGGTTTAAGGAGAATTGTATTTTTAGATGATTAAACGCTGATGGTAATATGATGGAATATAAAAGGTTCTCCGGTAACGATGGCGAAAGAACAACGTATATATATATATCGAGATTGTAATAAGAGTAGTCTTATTGAGATATCGAAGTGGAGCTGTGACAAAATTAGTTAATTGAAAAGGAATCGCGTGATTGTTTTTGCTAATGGATGATAAGGAATTCGATGCAGATACGTTTTAACTATAACTTCGAGTTCAAAAATTTTTAGGTGCATAACTGTATGCATAAATCTTTATTCCGTAGACGAGGTGCGGCTGGTTGAACTTCTCGATCGAGATGTTTTCAAGAATCATGAAAAGTTGTGAATGCGAATTGTAATCGTCAAGATACAAATGAGGTTTAAAATAGAATCAAGTGGCAAACTTGAAGGATTGTTTAGTTTCATATGTAATAATCATCATTTTAACTCATTTTTAATTGTCCAAAGTTAGCAGTCCAATAGTCCGATTGTCCAATGGTTCAATAAATTCATATATGAACTAAATATATAATATTCGAATTACTTAATACGTATCGTGACCCGTGTACTGGTCTCGGTGTCGATCACAACTCAAAGTATATATATATTTTGGAATCAACTCCGACCCTGTATAGCCAACTCCCACCTTCACATATAGAGTGTCTATGGTTGTTCCGAAATATATATATAGATGGATCAATATGATAAGTCGAAACCTTGTATACGTGTCCCGTTATTTAAAATGCGTAAAATAAATAAATATATATCATGACCCATTATACAACGTGTTGTCTCAGAATTAATCCGACGTGTTGTTGTACATGTGTCCCGACGGTATGTAAAGTACAGAAATTAAAATTGCATGAATGTAAATTGCGATAAATTAAATATTAATCAGTTAGCTGGGAACAGTTAGCCGGAACAGTTAGCGTGTAATCCTATCACAATTTCAATTAATTAATTCATCTGTTTCTAACAATTTTTATTTTGCCAATGTTTCTTCATTATGCCACTTGTTGGATTTGGATAGGTAAAAATCCAAATATGAAATTTAAATGGAAATGGTTAATCTGGGGTGAACGGATACGTATATCGGTAATTGTAAGTAGGATAATAAATGATCGTTGAATCAGATTCGAAGAATGTACAGTGTAACTTGTTAATGTGAATTCTAAATATTCCTTGGGTACTACCCACCCGTTAAAATATTTTCATCATTAACAGTTTGTACGAATGAAATTTTTAATTACAATCTTTATGAAAATATATTTGCATATATATTTTCTTCGGAGGTAACTATGAATTTAATGAGTCAATAAAATATTCAACTCATTTGATTTATCGTTATTACTAGATTACATAATCTCCAAAACATTAGAGATTACATAATCGTCATGTCGAACGAAGAACGATACGTAAAGAAGAGGTAATCGGTGTAGAATGATATGTAGAACAAAGATCATATTCGAAGTTCAGATGATGATGTTGAGGTACGTGGTGCGGATGTGATTGTTGGTGGTGGTAATGATACGGTTGGTGTTGATGCTGATGATGTCGTTGACGTCGATGATGCTACTGGTACTGAAGATTGCGAGGTTGATGTTGTTAACGGTACTGGTTATGCTGCTGGTGCTGCTGCTGGTGTTTGTAACCTTCGCACCGTGTTCTCCAAAGCCGTCACACGAGCGCGAAGTTCGTTAATTTCTGCTAGTACACCAGGATGATTGGCGGTTGGAGTGAGCGAATGAACAAGATCCGAAATATGGGATAGGATATAATCGTGACGAGATACTCGAGAAATGAGAGAGAAAATGGTTTCTCGAACAGGTTCGCCGGTAAGTGCTTCAGGTTCGTCGCCAATGGGGCAATTCGGTGGGTGAAAGGGATCACCTTCTTCTTGTCTCCAATAATTTAGTATACTACGAACCCATCCCCAATTCATCCAGAATAGATGATGAGAAATTGGTTGATCCATTCCAGTGACGCTGCCTTCGGAGCCCGAATGGAAATCCATATCAGCGTAGCTGTCGGAGTCGGAGGAATTCGAACTGGACGCGGAGTTCATCTTGTACAGTCGGGGAAATGAATTTTTGGTTTGGAATAGATTATAGGAGTTGGGTTTGGTATTCTTCAATACATAATTTACATATGTATTTATAATACTCAAAATCCCGTGAATTACGGAGAATCTTTGAAATTCGTCAGGTAATGTCTATAGCAACAGATACGCTAGGATACGAATTTTGTCTATACACTATCGATGCACCAAATGCAGTAAGACGTGTCTAGACTTAAGAATACTAAGCAGGCAATTCTTAAGGATGATAAGCAGATGATTTTCGACTAGATATGATAAGCAAAACTTTTGACATGTAGACACGGTCAAAGTCCAGACTCACTACTGCATCCTAATAACTACCAGTTAGACACACTAATGCAAGGCCTGGTTCGCTAAGACCAACGCTCTGATACCACATGAGACGACCCGACCCAATCCATAGGGACGAATACAATAACATATGATAACATTGCGAGGTACTTGACCTCTATATGATACATTTTACAAACGTTGCATTTATTCTTAAAAGGAAAACTATCATTACATCAATATTTGACATTTTCGTCTAACATTTCATAATATCCAAATGACCTAATCTGTCATTTACTTATTTATATTCTCTATTGAACTCCAATGACTCGAATGCAACGTCTTTGTATCATGGCTTAAAAGGTCCCAAGTAGTATCCTTAACATGAGCTAATGCACAGCGGAAGACTTAATTCATACCTGAGAATAACATGCTTTAAAACGTCAACATAAAGTTGGTGAGATATATAGGTTTGATGCTAGCAGCGTTATAACAATGGAACACAAGATTTCATATATAAACATTTTAATAAAAATATTCTAAGTGGTTGAGCACTTGGTAACCATACTTAACATTTAATCACGTCGCATATTCCCTTTATTATGAAATCTTACTACACCGTACCAAGGTGTAGTCACGAAACGAAGTACTGTGCAACCGTTGAATACTGGTCGTCCAGTCCGGTTGGGGTTGTCAGGCCCGATAGATCTATCAACAGGATTCGCGTTTACGATACCGCTGTAAATATTAGTTACCAAGCTACAGGGAAGTATGCCAGTGGTATAACTCAACGTAGAATATATTTTTCAGTTACTTGTGTCCATAGCGTAAAACATAAAATACATGTATTCTCATCCCGAAATATTTAGAGTTTAAAAGTGGGACTATATACTCACTTTTGTCTTGAAGATATGTAATTTCGACTTGGTCTCCGATTGATATCACGAACCTATCCATATATAATATATCAATACCTTTTCTTTTTAAACAATCGTCACATATATATACTTATAATACTTTTAATACTTTTAATAATTCCTTAGTCCGTAGTTAGCAGTCCGATGTTAGTAATTCAATTTTAATGGTTCATATTTAGTTGTTTAATAAACCCCCAATGAAATAAATAAAACCCCCATCGTATATGTATTGGTCGAGATTAATCTTGACCCATGGTACCGGTGTTGTCAAATGACGTGTTGCGTACATAAAGTACCGGTGTTGTCAAATGACGTGTTGCGTACAATCATGGGATCTTATGATTAATCTTCTCGTATTGTTTACGGGTGATCCTGAACCATATAAAATTAAATTATGAGTACATATGTATAAAATATCATGTTACTTTAGGAAGATGTGATTTATTTAATTTTCTCCAATTATTTTCGTGGCTAAACTAGTCTTGGATATCCGATTTTGTTTTGGTCATAATTTCTTCGTTACAACTCCGTTTTCGTTGATTCAACTTTCCACTTCCTTGGATCGAGTCCCTCTTTAAGAATATGAACTGTAAATACCTTAGTTTGTATTCGAAATCATAGGTCATAGGTCAAATTTTGGTGAAACTTATGAAGTTAATCATTTTTGTTACAAAAACATCATTTAATGACCATTTTTCTAAAAATACTTATACTATGAATTAAATCATGAAATTTTTATGTGTTAACATATTCATAAGAAATATCATTTTTCCAGAATATAAACCTCCAATTCAAAGTTCAAGATGGTTTTTAATTATCCAACCCAAAACAGCCCCCGGTTGCACTCCGACGTCATAAAAACAGTTTTTTTTAAGGTATTCTTTGAAAAACCAAGTTATACCTTGTTAAATTAGCATATATTTAAGTTATATTACAGGTCTTGAAGTATTTTAAAAGTTAAGTTAGAAGGATCTATTTAGTTTGCAAACAAGTTTGAAATCATTCAAACTATGTTTTTGTTGTTAAAATTGTATACCATACAATAAGATAGCTATATATATATGAATCGAATAAGGTTATGAACAAAGTTACTACCTCAAGTTACTTGGACAAGATTTCTATAAAAGAGGAGTAAAAACCTAGAACCAAAAGAGTGATGAAATTGGATGAAAGATTGGAAGCAACTTAAGACATAAACTTGAATTGAAAGTTGTATTTTTGTAGTGTTTTTGTTGATCTTTTTATGGTGGTGTTTAAGGTGATTCTGTCATGACCCGTCCTAATCCTCCTGGACGAAGTCATCAACATTTGGTCCCATTGCGATGATCGACTGCAAGTAATGTCCTTAAAATGAGCAAATGCACAGCGGAAGACTTAATTCGTACCTGAGAATAAACATGCTTAAAAGTGTCAACCAAAAGGTTGGTGAGTTCATAGGTTTATCATATACAGTCATAAAATTCAGTAATTTTTGATAGACCACAAGATTTCAGTTTCATAAATATATGTACACTCGCAAGTGTATAAAAGTATTCTATAAGTTGTAGGCACCCGGTAACAAGCCTTAACGTTCTTGTTTTACCCTCTGAAGTACACCAGATCAGGTGTGTTTAAAATAACCTCGAAGTACTAAAGCATCCCATAGTCAGGATGGGGTTTGTCAGGCCCAATAGATCTATCTTTAGGATTCGCGCCTACCGTACATAGACAAGTAGTTTAATGTTACCAAGCTAAGGGTATATTTCTGGTTTAAACCCACGTAGAATTAGTTTTAGTACTTGTGCCTATTCCGTAAAACATTTATAAAAACAGCGCATGTATTCTCAGTCCCAAAATATATATAAAAGGGAGCAAATGAAACTCACCATACTGTATTTTGTAGTAAAAATACATATAACATCATTGAACAAGTGTAAGGTTGGCCTCGGATTCACGAACCTAAATTATTTATATATATTTACATGTTGGTCAATATTTGTCTAACAATTTAGGTTAAGTCGTAGTGTACCACAATCCTAATGCTCGAGATTATCATGCAAAGGTTAACAACGAACGTTTTGACCCAAAATGTCTTCAAAATATATATACATGTTTAATATATGACTTAAATATAGTCATACTATATAATTAAATAAGTTTATCAAATGTTTATTAAAGTAATTAATAAAAGTCATTTGTTAATAATAATTTATACCAAAGTCTATATATGATAAAAAATATATTTTTATACATTTAAATAATAAATTTTTATAAGGTTCACTTAATATCATAAAAATATAGTGATATGTATTATTAATTATGTTACGAGTGGTAAAAGTATCTTTGTATTACATATTTATTTGATAAAATAATATTGATAATAATAATAATAATAACGATGATAACAATAACGATAACGATAATTATTTTAACAATAATACTTTAAAAGTATAGATATTTCAATTGAAGATATCTTTTAATCCATTCATCAAAACCATACGATATCTAAATGAAAAGTTTATAGTTTTTCGTCAGCTTTCCAACGACATGCATATCTTATATCTTATCTCAACCGCTTACATAATTAATTCAAGATTCAACATAACCTATCTAGGGGCAATATCAAAAGTACAAGCATGCATAATTCTATTTTCTCGAGCACTAGTCAGGGATACACTATTAATATGTAAAAATTAATTTACGAGTACTCACGTATCAATATTGAGATTCAATATTGTAGGAAAGGTAATTGCTAAATTGACCTCCCGAGCATACTCATGAACCAAACCCATCACCTCCATAGCTATAACCCATAATTTCCTTAGCTCTATCCCGCTCGAAAAACAATTTCAAAATCACTCGGACAGCACTCCGTCGTAATATTTTATGTATAAATATTACTAATAATAATACTACTTAATAATAATAATAATAAGATTGATAATAAGTGTTATAATAATAATAATAATATAAATACTAATGATAATATGCGTAGTAAAAATTTAATGAGCCAGAATGAGAAATTGATCATTCATATATATAGATTAATAAAATAATAATATAATAATTTTGAAAAGAAATATAATAATATAATAATATTGAAATAGAATATAATAATATAATATTATAATAAAGTAATAATATAATAATATTAAAATAATATAATAATAAAAGGAATCAAACGTGTTTAATTATAATAATATAATAATATAATAAAGTAATAAAATAATAATATAATAATATTGAAATAGAATATAATAATATAATAATAAATTTAGAATCAAATTTGAATCGTAAATTTTTAAAAAGTCGTATTTATTAAATACTTCAGGGGTATATTATGTAACTTATAATTAATAATTTCTATCATGTCACTTTCATGTGAATAGTAAATTAATTAATTTCATTTCATTTACTATTCATATAAATAGTAAATGAATTAATTTCGATTCAACTATTTAAGCTATACATTGTTGTACGTTGTGCTTTACAAATTGTACATTTTTAATTTATCTTCGTTTCTTAAAAAAAATTACAAAAATTATATCATAAAAATAAAACGACTTAATACGTAAAATTTTAATTTGAAATAGCATCGTTTAAGAAGGTAAATCATATATAAATCATGACGGGTTCGAGTTTTAAATTATAGGTTGTTCGTGAATCGTCAGGCATGGTTAAAGGGTAATTGGTTACCTGAATATAGATTTCAAACTTTCTAGACTCAATATTAGGGTTTTTGCTTATCGTGTCGGAAACATATAGAGATTTGAGTTTAAATTTGGTCGGAAATTTCCGGGTCGTTACAGATTCTTGAGAGGATTTTTGCTGGAGTTCTTAGAGAGACATGAGGCTAGTAAGTGTGTGTGTTTAGCTAGAGAAATGATGTTCCAAAAATTGAAAATGGATGCATGTATTTATGGTGGTGTAAAAGGTGTATAAATTTGTAATTTTGTGAAAAGATCTTTTAATCATGTGAAATTGTCATACTAAATAACAAAAGTAGTTACCTTATACATAAGGCATGAACAAGGGCTGGTTGGTGGTGATTTGATGTGTATATACCAATAGTAAATATGTATAGAAGCTAGGTATGATACGAGTACATATACTCTAGATATACGTATAGAAATCTTGTGAAAAATGGGATGAGGATTCAAATATAGCTATCTTTTGTGAATATACTTATATTGTTTTATGTATTTAAGTCTTTAAAAGTGATTAAATACATTATATATACGATATATGTATAAACATTATAGGTCGTAAGTATTTATGTCAAATAACGTTACGTATAGTTATCGTTTTGAAAGCTTAAGTTAGTAGTTTCAAAATATACTTATAACTTATTGTTATTAATACAAAATGAGATATTTAAACATCCTTAAATCATGTTAAATATGTATATATACATATATATACACAAATATATAATTAACATATATTGTATAGTTCGTGATATCATCGGTCAAACTAGACGGTTAAACGTTATGTAAAACTCTTTTCAAAATCATAAATCTCAACAATTTAGATTGCTTATCATGTTGGTAAGTTTTAATTTATGTAAATATTAATCTTATAAGTGTAAAACGATCGGAAAAATCCGGGTCGTTACACTAGCCATAAGTTAACTAAAACTCAAAACACAGAGTTAAGACTTACCAACACTATCCACTCGTAGCTAAGAACGAGGAGAAAAATTTTACTTCTTGCTCAAAAGATCAAATCTCAAATCTTCACTCTCAAATCTCACTTTGAATCTAAATGGATTTTGTGTTTTGAGAGGAAATAGAGAAAGAAAATGAAAGGACCCGTTCATATACATTATAAACGATTCACAATAGTTGATTACATCGCGAGGTATTTGACCTCTATATGATACATTTTACAAACATTGCATTCGTTTTTAAAAGACAAACTTTCTTTACAACGAAAGTTGACCGCATGCACACCATTTCATAATACATCCAACTATAATTGGCTTAATAATAATCTTGATAAACTCAATGACTCGAATGCAACGTCTTTCAAAATATGCCATGAATGACTCCAAGTAATATCCTTAAAATGAGCTAATGCACAGCGGAAGATTTCTTTAATACCTGAGAATAAACATGCTTTAAAGTGTCAACCAAAAGGTTGGTGAGTTCATAGGTTTATCATAACAATAATTTCAATATATTAATAGACCACAAGATTTCCGTTTATAAATATATGTACACTCGCAAGTGTATAAAAGTATTCCATAAGTTGTAGGCACCCGGTAACAAGCCTTAACGTTCATGTTTTACCCTCTGAAGTACACCAGATCAGGTGTGTTTAAAATAACCTCGAAGTACTAAAGCATCCCATAGTCAGGATGGGATTTGTCAGGCCCAATAGATCTATCTTTAGGATTCGCGCCTACCGTACATAGACAAGTAGTTTAATGTTACCAAGCTAAGGGTATATTTCTGGTTTAAACCCACATAGAATTAGTTTTAGTACTTGTGCCTATTTCGTAAAACATTTATAAAACAGCGCATGTATTCTCAGCCCAAAAATATATATAAAAAGGGAGTAATGAAACTCACAATACTGTATTTCGTAGTAAAAATACATATAACGTCATTTAACAAGTGCAAGGTTGGCCTCGGATTCACGAACGTATCAATATTGAGATTCAATATTGCAGGAAAGTATGTAGACGCAACAGAGATGATAAACACTAGATTGACCTCACGAGCATACCCATGAACCATACCCATCACCTCCATAGCTATAACCCATAATTTCCTTAGCTTCGACTCATTCAAAAAACTATTTTGAAATCACTCGGACAGTACTCCGTCGTAATATTTTATGTATACTAATAATATCTTGAAATAATACTGAGCAAATATATATATATATATATATATATATATATATATATATATATATATATATCGATTGAGAGAGTTTAGAGAAATATATTTTCAAGTTTCTATCAAATAATGAAACCTATTGAATTCTATTTATAATTGATTTTTGAATTATTAAAGTGAATTATTAAAGTATGAATTATTAAAGTGAATTATTAAAGTATGAATTATTAAAGTGAATTATTAAAGTATGAATTATTAAAGTGAATTATTAAAGTATGAATTATTAAAGTGAATTATTAAAGTATGAATTATTAAAGTGAATTATTAAAGTATGAATTATTAAAGTGAATTATTAAAGTTAAAGTAAAGTAAAAGTAAAGTAAAAGTAAAGTTAAAGTATAGTAAAAGTATAAAAACTATGTATGTATAATACGCGTATAAATATATATAATATTAATTTAAATCGTTATATATATTTAATGAAATAAAATATAAATATCGTTATATTTATTATACTGGTTAAGTAATGAGTTGTCAAAAGTGATTCTAGATATTTATAAAAGTTATATACGTTTTAATAATAAAGTTCTTTTTAAACTGAAAACGTCTTTGTACGTTTGAAAATAGATTAATAGAATATTATGGAAACCAATTCTCCACTAACTTTTGTCTAACTTTCGTAAATGACATTTTTTGTTTTTATTTATAAATAGCTTTACAAATTATTCTGAATATCGTTAAGAGGAATAGATTTTCTCAAATTATAGTGGACCTCTCAACAGAGACTTATAATCATAATTCAATGTTTCTGATAATTCAATCATTTAATATATTTTTTTTTAATTTCGTCAAAAATCATATTGAAACAAATACGTTCATGTAAAGTATTATACGTTTAATACTTTATTAATATTCTCAAGTTATAATATATATATATACATATACATATACATATCTATTTATATATAACGGTTCGTGAATCGTCGGAATTTGGTCGAGGTTATAATGAATGTATGAACACAGTTTAAAATTCTTGAGATTTAACTTAACAAACTTTGCTTATCGTGTCGGAATAATATAAAGATTAAAGTTTAAATTTGGTCGGAAATTTCCGGGTCGTCACAGTACCTACCCGTTAAAGAAATTTCGTCCCCGAAATTTGATAGAGGTCGTCATGACTAACAATGAGAATGTTATTATAACGATTATAGAGTTTTATCATGTTCAAGAAGAATTAATAAAATAATTCGATTACTCGAAGCGTGTGAGTGAAGTTATCGTAAATGAATGAAATAAGATAATAGTGATTCGTCGTATCTTTTGACGTCATCACGATTGATCTCTGAAAAGAAAATCTTTGTAATCTATATTGGATTTGATTATTCGGCGATTAAGGAAATTATGATCCTCTTCGAATTAATGCGATAATCCATTTTGATTTCTCTGTCGGATATTTCACTATAAATCCACCTCATTTGTTTTCTTACAACTCACACCTTCTCAACTCATATTTTAAAGTATTTGTCAATATGCTTCATCTAGTGCTGATTCTTGATATACTCCTCACTTTCATATCTGTCGCTCTTCTTTTTCGTCTGCCTCCGGAAGAATCTATTTACTTCTACTATACTCTTGGTTTTATAGTGTTTTTAGTTCTCCCGTGTCTTTATATTACTATATGTATTGACATATACGGTTTGTGATTTCTGGGTTGTTGTTGGGTTTTATATCTTCCCTTATATTTCAAAGTCCTTGCTTCTTCTATAATCATTGTCATCCACAGTTAATGCTCTCTTCTATTTGCTATGATTTATACTCCCATTTCTAGTTCGGAGCTTTGTCCTTTCGTTTCTTCTTCTTGCGATTAAGCACCGCTTGTAATGGTCCAGAATTCGCAGATATAAATTTCGGAATGAACATTGTTAATGTTCTAGGAAGGAAATTGTAATGGCACGATCTTGACTTGTCAAATTACCAGAATACCTCGGAAAAGGCCGAATCGACAAGAAATATTTTCTTGATATTTAGAGATCAAAGAGAATACAAGAGTCGTGTAACATAGCACATGATGACGTTATGATCTGTGAATCATCATGTTCCATTTAGAAACTCAGCATGAATTACTGTAATATAATCACGTTGATCAAGTGTCATTATATTATACTAACTCATGCTTCAGCTCCGAACACTTCTTCAAGAATATTCCTATTTTAAACTCGAATGTTTCAGAATTTAGAAACTAAAAAAAAGTTTCTTTTATGATATAATATAGATAGCGCGAAGAGGTAAATGATTTCAGATAAGAATAATTATAAAAATATCTTCAGAAGTATGGATGATATTTATAATGAAAGATACGATGATATCTTAGAATGTCTAATATCAGAGGATGATGAAGGATATTGTCCGCAGGGGTTTAGAGTCAGGAGCAAGGTATTCGTTAATGACTTCAGCAAGTACTGAATCATTTGGATTCTTTGAAGGCAGGTTCAGCCTTTGTGATTTGTCCACAGCCTCCTTCATACTTTGCTCAATCCGTTTTCCAGTTCCAAAGCTTCTCTTTTTCTGAGCTTTGCCAATATACTATCCTTTATCATCCAACTTTTTACTGTTAAGGTCGTTTACAGTTTTTGCTGCTTCATCAGCATTTTTCAAAATTTCGAGAACTGGTTCGCAGTTTAGGGTGTTTTTTAGAAATTTCTCACTCAAAGAATGTAAGTCTTGGAGGTAGACGTTGTGTGTATATGTAATTGTTGATGTAGACATGCTGCGAGGTTTCAAAATACTGATTGCTGATTCTCAATAATTGGTTTGGCAATTCTTGTTATAAGGTACGAATGAGTATATGATAGGGTTTCGATAATTATAATGATTTTTTTTTTTTGAAAGTCAAAGATCAGTGAAGTTGTTGGTAAGTTTATTGCTAATGTGGTGAATATAAACGATTCCCCGATAACGTTGGCAAAAGGGCAACGTATTTATCAAGGTTATAATAAGACTGTTTTGATTGAGAAGTCGAAGTTGACTTGCTGGAGCTGTGACAAAACTGTCTATTTTGAAACGGAATTGAAAAGTTATTTTAGCTAGTAAATGCCAAAGGGTCTAACACGGATACGTGTCGAACTATGACTTGGGTTTTGAGAGTTTTTCAGGTGTATAACTGTGGGTAACATGTGGTTGGATCATCATCTTGATTGTTCCTTAGTTGAAGTGTCTTCAAGAATTTCGAAGGGTTTGAGCACATATTGTAATCGTTAATACATATGATGTTCTAACACAGTTTTGAAGTCAAAGTATAGCTTTGAAAGATATAGGAATCTAAGAGTGATGATACTGGTTATATTTCGAATTGAATTATGCGATTTCAAAATCAGAATATGTAATTGAATTTGAAGGAGTATGATTGTTTTGATTTATATGAAAGAATGGATATTGTTGTGAAAGTAGGGAGTATAGTTGATGATTGCTGAATCAGTTTCGAAAAATGTAATATCTTAATTGTGAATTTATATATCTCTCGGGTATTACCTACCCGTTAAAAAAAATTTCACAATTAATATTTTGTACAAAAGAAGTTTATTACAGTCTTTATGAAAATATATGTGTATATTTTCTTTAGATGTAATATAGATTTAATGAGTTAATATTAAATTAAACTCATTTGTTTTATGGTTGGAACTAGAATTGAGTAATCCCTAAAACTTTATAAATTGCATAAGTATTTCTTCAATAATATTGAAATTATGAATCATTACTTTGTTATTTGTTGGTTTTCGTGAAATTCTTCTGAACTTTGCAAGGTACGAATGATGTTATTTGGAAAGTTTCGAGTACATCGATGATGAAAGTGTAAAATCAAACATATATTCGAATAATACACTTGATTTATTATAAATTGGAATTTTATTGAATTGAGACAGAGATTGTAATTAACGATGGTTAAGTTGCGGACGAAGGACGTACATCATTGCATATTTGTAATATGAATTAACTGAGTAGTTAAGATTCACACATAATAGCTTAGTTCGGGAAGATTTATTATGGTTTAAAAATTTATACATATAAAATATACATATAAATCTTTCGATTGGAAATGAGTTAATACTTCATAACTCGTTGATACAATATATTTGTTGTTGATTCGTTATGATGTCCACAATGATTCTTGAACTGACAGAGTTTGTGATGTTACAGGTGCTGTTGATTCTGACGATACTGACGGCACTGACTGTTTTGATGATGCTACGGTCCTGTTGATGCTGTTGGTAAAACAATTCTAGATTATAAATCGTACACCATTTTCGATCAAAGTTTCTACTCTGCCATCTCCGTTCACTCATCCGATTTACGGCCAGAATTAAATAATCTCTAAGATTTTGGAGATTACATAACTGCTGCAGAGATATCTCTTCAATGAAGTTTATGAATTAATACTTCATCGTTTGTTGTTGTTGTTGTTGATATTCTTGGATATTTACAGGGCGTATGACGTTGATGTTTGAGATACAGATTGTGATGTTGAGGTGTGGGATGTGGATGTTGTTGTTGGTGGTGGTGATGGTACTGTTGGTGTTGCTGATGGTGGTACTGTTTATGCTGCTGGTGCTGCTGCTGGTGTTTGTAACCTTTGTACCATATTATCCAAAGCCACTACCCGAGCGCGAAGCTCGTTGACTTCTTCTATTACACCGGGGTGATTGTCGGTTCGAACGAGCGGATAAATAAAATCTAGAATTTGGTGTAGTATGTAATCGTGACGAGATACTCTAGAAATAAGAGAGAAAATGGTGTTTCGGATAGGTTCGCCGGTAAGTGTCTAATAACCCGAACTAATCCATCCGGACGACGTCCATATTGATTATAAACGAATTACAATAGTTGATAACATCGCGAGGTACTTGACCTCTATATGATACATTTTACAAACGTTGCATTTATTCTTAAAGGCAATCTATCATTACATCAAGAATTGACATGTTCGCCTAACATTTCATAATAATCAAATGACCTAATCTGTCATTTACTTAATAATAGTCTCTAATGATCTTCAATGACTCGAATGCAACGTTCTTGTATTATAGCTTAAAGGGTCCCAAATAGTATCCTTAACATGAGCTAATGCACAGCGGAAGTCTTAATTCATACCTGAGAATAACATGCTTTAAAACGTCAACATAAAGTTGGTGAGATATATAGGTTTGATGCTAGCAGCGTTATAACAATGGACCACAAGATTTCGTATATAAACATTTCAATAAAAATATTCTAAGTGGTTGAGCACTTGGTAACCATACTTAACATTTAATCACGTCGCATATTCCCTTTAATATGAAATCTTACTACACCGTACCAAGGTGTAGTCACGAAACGAAGTACTGTGCAACCGTTGAATACTGGTCGTCCAGTCCGGTTGGGGTTGTCAGGCCCGATAGATCTATCAACAGGATTCGCGTTTACAATACCGCTGTAAATAGTAGTTACCAAGCTACAGGGAAGTATGCCAGTGGTACAACTCAACGTAGAATATATTTTTCAGTTACTTGTGTCCATATCGTAAAACATAAAATGCATGTATTCTCATCCCGAAATATTTAGAGTTTAAAAGTGGGACTATATACTCACCTAGTGTATTTTGTAGTAAAAATACATATAACACCATTGGTAACTTATAAGGTTGGCCTTCGATTCACGAACCTAATTATATATATTTTTATATCGGTTAATATCTATTTAACAATTGAAGTTAATTTATAGTGTACCACAATCCTAATGCTCGAGACTAATATGTAAAAGTTAACAGAAATTTATTTGACCCAAAATGATTTCCAAAAATTTTAAATATAGCTAGATATCATCGTTTTATATTCTTGAATATTTTTACAATACTTATTAAAGTAAAATTTAATTCCTTTATAATATCTTAAAATTATAACAAAATTTGATATAAAAATAATTCACTTTTAAATGATATTTTTAAATAATAGTTTTAATATTAATAATATTGAAAATGATGAAAATAATAATTTTATAGTTTTAATAATAATAATCAAAAGAATAACTTTTTGATAAAATAATATTTTAATAGTTTAAATATTATTTTTAATTACAACAAAAATAATAACTTTATAATTTTGAATAAAAAAAATTAGTTTCTTTAAAAATATTAACAACAATTATAATATTCGTAATAATAATATTTTTAGTAAAATGATATTTAATAGTTTTAATAACATTAACAATTAAAATAACAAATTTTATAGTTGTTAATAAAATTATTAGTTTTTCGTAATACTCAAAATCATAATATTAATAATTATAACGACGATGTAATATTAAAAATATTCATTTTTGATAATTTGTACAAAAGTTCAATTGGCTATAACTTCAAATCCGTCCGTCGAATCCATTCGACATCTAAATGAGAAGTTTATAGTTTTTCGCCACCTTTCCAAAAACATATATATCATATACCTTATTTTATCCGCATGAGTAACTAAATCAGATTCTATCCTAAATTATATTTTGACAAAAGTAAATAAATAAACATGCTTGATCCTTAATTCTCGAGCACTAGTTAGGGATACACTAAAAGTAAATAAAAGTCGGGTTTTGAGTGCTCACGTATCAATATTGAGATTCAATATTGCAGGAAAGAACGTAGACGCAACGGAGATGATAAACACTAGTTTGACTCACGAGCAAAACCCCCGAACATTACCCATAACCTCCATAGCTATAACCCATAATCTAGCTCAATCACTCCCACTCATGAAACCATTTTTGAAAACATTTGGGCAGAACCACGTCGTAGTATTTTATGTATAATACTAATATTATTGCTCGAAATAATTCTAATACTAGAAATATTAAGATTAATATTGATAATCTTAATAATCTTAATAATTTTGATAATATAGTTAATAATAAAAATAATAAATAATACTCTGTAATAAAAGAAGAAAGAAAGAGAGAAGTCGAAGGGAAAAGAAAAGAAAAAGATATATAAATTATAAAACACATACGTCCGAATTTTATAGACAATGTGATCCACCTAACCACAACATTACACGTTTCGTGTAGATGGGTACACGATTCGTGTAAGGTATAGTCACGAAACTTGTAGATTTTTGAGTTACGGTCGTTTGGACACCAAGATCACCCTTTTTCGAGTCCGAATGAATTAGTTATGATTTTTCTCGTGCAAGTGTGCAGGTTTAGTGATTTCCAACATTTTAACTTACAATCATGTGATTAAATGTTGTAGTCTTTTGGTGCTTATTTAAAATCTTTATTTTATCATTATTTTTATTTTTATATCATTGGAAATCCATAAAAATATCTTATAATCGAATTCTATTATATCGAAAAATGTGTTCGTTGTTTAACTAAGTATTTTTAAATACAAAACGTTTTATATTTAGTTAAAGACTATATTTAATTATTTTGAAAAATACATAAATATATATTTAATAAACACGCTTTATTTAAATATTTATTTTTATTAAAATCACGGACCGTTATCATTTACAATTTATCAAAAGGTTTCTAGAAAAGTTTCGACTTTTTAAAATAACGTTAAAAACCTTTATTGACTCGTTAATAGTTTGACAAAGACAGGTTCAGATATTTGTAAAATCTTATTATCTTTTACTCTCATCGTTAAATATAATATTCTTTTATCGAAACTTATTATATCTAATACTTTGTTATCGTTAACAATTAATAAGTATATATCGTAATCGCACATAAATGTTCGTGAATCGTCAGGCTTGGTCAAGAGGGTAACTAAACATCCAGATATAGATTTCAGACTTTCTAAACTCAACATTGAGGTTTTTGCTTTTCGTGTTGAAAACATATAGAGTTTAAGGTTTAAATTTGGTCGGAAATTTCTGGGTCGTTACAGTACCCACCCGTTAAAGAAATTTCGTCCCCGAAATTTTGGTAGAGGTTGTCATAAATAACAATAGGAATGTTTTTCATGACAAATATGAGGTAATAATAGAATTTTATCATTATTGAAAGATATGGATAAGACGATTCGATCATGTGAAGCGCACGAGTGAAGCTATCACAAAAGAATGAAATGCGTGAATATGTAATTGTTTTAACCGATGACGTGATTGGGATTGGTTTCCGGAATTTATGGGATTTAAAGAAAATCTTACGTAATAAGATTTGGTTCTTCGGCGATTTAGAAAACAGGATTTCCTTTGATTTAATGCGACAAATCTGCTGTGATTTCTTTGTCGGATATTTCACTTATAAAACTATCCCCATCCTTTCCTTATTTCCATATCCTACATCTCCTCCTATTCGCTGTGATTTTACCCCAATTCTTATTGCAGGGTTTTGTCCCTCCGTTTCTTCTTCCCGTCCCCAAGTCAAGCGAGCAATGGTCCGGAATTCGTAGATATAAAATTTGGAATGAATATCGCTAGTGTTCTCAGAAAGAAATGGTAATGGTACGATTTTAATTTGTCAAATTACCAGAACATTTTCGGAAAATTAGAACTATCAAGGTGATACGTTCTATTATATTTGGAGAGTGGATAGAATGTAAGAGCCGTGTAACATGGCACATGATGATGGTACTGTGAATCATCATGCTTCATTAGAAACTTAACATGACTTACTGTAATATAATGAAGTTGATCAAGTTCCATTATATTATATTAATTCATGCATCAATTCCCAACATTTCTTCAAAACATTCATATTTTAAATTCGAAGATTTCAGAATTTAGAGACTAACACAGTTTCTTTTATATTGTAACACAGATATTACGGAGGAATAAATGATTTCAGATAAGAATAGCTGTGAAAACATCTTCAGAAATATTGAAGATATTTATAATGAAAGATATGATAATATCTTGGAATTTCAAATGTCGAAGGATGATGATGAAGATTGACCCGTAAGGGTTTAGATTCGGAAGCAAGGTGTTTACTACAGAATCATCATGATTCTTTATGTACAAGTTTAGTCCTTGTAATTTGTTCAGAGTCTCCTTCACGGTTTGGTCAATCCGGTTTTCAGTACCAAATTTTCTATCGAGCGTTCCTAACACTTCCTCCTCTTATCATCAACTTTTGGTCATTAAGACCGTCTACATCATGCTGCTTCGTTAGTATTTCAAGAACTACTTCATAGTTCAAGACGTTTTTTTTTTTTTTTTTTTTTTTTTTAGAAACTTTACATTCGGGATATGAAATTCTTAGAGATAAACGTCATAAGTATAGCTGGAGAAGTTCTGCCAGATTTTCAAAATACGACTTGCGGATTCCGCCAAAGGGATGCCGAGCTGCTGATACATCTGCTGATGATGTCGTGAAATATAAAAGGTTCTCTGGTGGTAACGGCGAAGGGGCAAGGTATAAATTTCGAGGTTATGATAAGAGTAGTCTCACTGAGAAGTTGAAGTGGAGCTGTGACAAAATTAGCTAATTGAAAAGGAATCGTATGATTGTTTTTGAATGATAAGGAATTCGACGCGAATACGCTTTAACTATAACTTTGGTTTTGAAAGTTTTTCAGGTGCATAAATGTATGCATAATTCTTTCTTCCGTAGACGAGGTGCGGCGGGTTCAACTTCTCGATCGAGGTGTTTTCAAGAATCATGAAAAGTTGTGAATGCGAATTGTAATTGTCAAGATACGAATGAGGTTTATGATAGAATCAAGTGGCAAACTTGAAGAATTATTTAGTTTCATATATGTTATAATCAATATTTTAATTAATTTTACTTGTCCATAGTTAGCAGTCTGTTAGTTCGATTGTCCAATAGTTTAAATATATATATATATATATATATGTAATATTCGAATTAAATAATACATATCGTGACCCGTGTACCGGTCTCGGTGTCGATCACAACTCAAAGTATATATATATTTTGGAATCAACTCCGACCCTGTATAGCCAACTCCCACCTTCACATATAGAGTGTCTACGGTTGTTCCGAAATATATATATAGATGAGTCAATATGATAAGTCGAAACCTTGTATACGTGTCCCGTTTATTTAAAGTGCGTAAAATAAATAAATATATATCATGACCCATGTACCGTGTTGTCTCAGAATTAATCCGACGTGTTGCGTACATGTGTCCCGACTTGAAAATGCATAAAAGTAAATAACAGAAATTAAATGACAATAAATAAAATTGCGAGAATGTAATTTACGATAAAGTAAATGTTAGTCAGTTTGCTGGGAATAGTTAGCCGGAACAGTTAGCGTGAAATCCTAACCAAATTTCAATTAGTTAATCCGTTTGTTTCTAACAAATTTTATTTTGTTCAATGTTTTCTTCGTTATACCACTTGTTGGATTCGGATAGATAAAAATCCGAATATGGAATTTAAATGAGAATGGTTATTCTGGGATGAGCGGATACGAATATCGGTGGTTGTGAGTAAGATAGTAGATAATCATTGAATCAGATTCAAAGAATGTACAGTGTAACTTATTAATGTGAATTCTAAATATTCCTCGGGTGCTACCCACCCGTTAAAATATTTTCATCATTAACAGTTTGTACGAAAGAAATTTTTAATTACAATCTTTATGAAAATATACTTGCATATATATTTTCATCGGATGTAATTATGGATTTAATGAGTAAAGAAAATATTATACTCATTTGATTTATTGTTGGCACTTGATTACATGATCTCTAAACATTAGAGATTACGTAATTGCCATGTCAAACGAAAGTAAATGAGGTAGAACGTAAAGCGAAAGTAATCGATATAGAACGATATGTCGAACGAAAATTTAGTAAATAGAACGATACGTAGAACGATGACTATACTCATGGTATAGTTTATGACGTTGAGGTTTACGACGCGGTTGTGGCTGCTGCTGGTGTTTGTAACCGTCGCTCCATATTTTCCATAACCGTCACACGAATGCGAAGTTTGTTAACTTATACTTGTACACCGGAATGATTGGCGATTGAAGCGAACGGATGTATAAAATTCGGAATATGAGATGGTATATAATTATGATGAGATATCCGTAAAAAGGGGAAAAGAAATGGTTTCTCGAACAGGTTCGTCGGTAAGTGTTTCAGGTTTATCGTCAAAAGGATAGTTTAGTGGATGGAAAAGTTCCTCGATGTGAAATGATTTTCGGATGTCGTATGATATTCTGACTATATAGAATATCTATATATATATAATACTAAAGATTTCGTAGATTACAGAGGAACCTACGGCATATGTCAGGCAAGTCTACAGATGTGCTAAGATATGAATTTTGTCTATACACTATCGATGCACTAAATGCAGTAAGACGTGTCTAGACTAAAGAATGATAAGCAGGCAATTCCCTAAGGATGATAAGCATATTGTTTCCGACTAGAAATGATAAGCAAAACTTTTTAACAGGCAGACACGGTCAAAGTCCAGTCTCACTAATGTATCCTAACAACTACCAGTTAGACACACTAATGGGTGACCTGGTTCGCTAAGACCAACGCTCTGATACCAACTCTAATAACCCGAACTAATCCATCCGGACGACGTCCATATTGATTATAAACGAATTACAATAGTTGATAACATCGCGAGGTACTTGACCTCTATATGATACATTTTACAAACGTTGCATTTATTCTTAAAGGCAATCTATCATTACATCAAGAATTGACATGTTCGCCTAACATTTCATAATAATCAAATGACCTAATCTGTCATTTACTTAATAATAGTCTCTAATGATCTTCAATGACTCGAATGCAACGTTCTTGTATTATAGCTTAAAGGGTCCCAAATAGTATCCTTAACATGAGCTAATGCACAGCGGAAGTCTTAATTCATACCTGAGAATAACATGCTTTAAAACGTCAACATAAAGTTGGTGAGATATATAGGTTTGATGCTAGCAGCGTTATAACAATGGACCACAAGATTTCGTATATAAACATTTCAATAAAAATATTCTAAGTGGTTGAGCACTTGGTAACCATACTTAACATTTAATCACGTCGCATATTCCCTTTAATATGAAATCTTACTACACCGTACCAAGGTGTAGTCACGAAACGAAGTACTGTGCAACCGTTGAATACTGGTCGTCCAGTCCGGTTGGGGTTGTCAGGCCCGATAGATCTATCAACAGGATTCGCGTTTACAATACCGCTGTAAATAGTAGTTACCAAGCTACAGGGAAGTATGCCAGTGGTACAACTCAACGTAGAATATATTTTTCAGTTACTTGTGTCCATATCGTAAAACATAAAATGCATGTATTCTCATCCCGAAATATTTAGAGTTTAAAAGTGGGACTATATACTCACCTAGTGTATTTTGTAGTAAAAATACATATAACACCATTGGTAACTTATAAGGTTGGCCTTCGATTCACGAACCTAATTATATATATTTTTATATCGGTTAATATCTATTTAACAATTGAAGTTAATTTATAGTGTACCACAATCCTAATGCTCGAGACTAATATGTAAAAGTTAACAGAAATTTATTTGACCCAAAATGATTTCCAAAAATTTTAAATATAGCTAGATATCATCGTTTTATATTCTTGAATATTTTTACAATACTTATTAAAGTAAAATTTAATTCCTTTATAATATCTTAAAATTATAACAAAATTTGATATAAAAATAATTCACTTTTAAATGATATTTTTAAATAATAGTTTTAATATTAATAATATTGAAAATGATGAAAATAATAATTTTATAGTTTTAATAATAATAATCAAAAGAATAACTTTTTGATAAAATAATATTTTAATAGTTTAAATATTATTTTTAATTACAACAAAAATAATAACTTTATAATTTTGAATAAAAAAAATTAGTTTCTTTAAAAATATTAACAACAATTATAATATTCGTAATAATAATATTTTTAGTAAAATGATATTTAATAGTTTTAATAACATTAACAATTAAAATAACAAATTTTATAGTTGTTAATAAAATTATTAGTTTTTCGTAATACTCAAAATCATAATATTAATAATTATAACGACGATGTAATATTAAAAATATTCATTTTTGATAATTTGTACAAAAGTTCAATTGGCTATAACTTCAAATCCGTCCGTCGAATCCATTCGACATCTAAATGAGAAGTTTATAGTTTTTCGCCACCTTTCCAAAAACATATATATCATATACCTTATTTTATCCGCATGAGTAACTAAATCAGATTCTATCCTAAATTATATTTTGACAAAAGTAAATAAATAAACATGCTTGATCCTTAATTCTCGAGCACTAGTTAGGGATACACTAAAAGTAAATAAAAGTCGGGTTTTGAGTGCTCACGTATCAATATTGAGATTCAATATTGCAGGAAAGAACGTAGACGCAACGGAGATGATAAACACTAGTTTGACTCACGAGCAAAACCCCCGAACATTACCCATAACCTCCATAGCTATAACCCATAATCTAGCTCAATCACTCCCACTCATGAAACCATTTTTGAAAACATTTGGGCAGAACCACGTCGTAGTATTTTATGTATAATACTAATATTATTGCTCGAAATAATTCTAATACTAGAAATATTAAGATTAATATTGATAATCTTAATAATCTTAATAATTTTGATAATATAGTTAATAATAAAAATAATAAATAATACTCTGTAATAAAAGAAGAAAGAAAGAGAGAAGTCGAAGGGAAAAGAAAAGAAAAAGATATATAAATTATAAAACACATACGTCCGAATTTTATAGACAATGTGATCCACCTAACCACAACATTACACGTTTCGTGTAGATGGGTACACGATTCGTGTAAGGTATAGTCACGAAACTTGTAGATTTTTGAGTTACGGTCGTTTGGACACCAAGATCACCCTTTTTCGAGTCCGAATGAATTAGTTATGATTTTTCTCGTGCAAGTGTGCAGGTTTAGTGATTTCCAACATTTTAACTTACAATCATGTGATTAAATGTTGTAGTCTTTTGGTGCTTATTTAAAATCTTTATTTTATCATTATTTTTATTTTTATATCATTGGAAATCCATAAAAATATCTTATAATCGAATTCTATTATATCGAAAAATGTGTTCGTTGTTTAACTAAGTATTTTTAAATACAAAACGTTTTATATTTAGTTAAAGACTATATTTAATTATTTTGAAAAATACATAAATATATATTTAATAAACACGCTTTATTTAAATATTTATTTTTATTAAAATCACGGACCGTTATCATTTACAATTTATCAAAAGGTTTCTAGAAAAGTTTCGACTTTTTAAAATAACGTTAAAAACCTTTATTGACTCGTTAATAGTTTGACAAAGACAGGTTCAGATATTTGTAAAATCTTATTATCTTTTACTCTCATCGTTAAATATAATATTCTTATATCGAAACTTATTATATCTAATACTTTGTTATCGTTAACAATTAATAAGTATATATCGTAATCGCACATAAATGTTCGTGAATCGTCAGGCTTGGTCAAGAGGGTAACTAAACATCCAGATATAGATTTCAGACTTTCTAAACTCAACATTGAGGTTTTTGCTTTTCGTGTTGAAAACATATAGAGTTTAAGGTTTAAATTTGGTCGGAAATTTCTGGGTCGTTACAGTGTGCTTCAGGTTCTTCGCCAAGAGGGCAATGTGGTGGATGGAAGGGATCACCTTCTTCTTGTCTCCAATGATTAAGGAGGCTACGAACCCATCCCCAATTCATCCAGAATAGATGATGACTAATTGGTTGATCCATTCCGGTCACACTGCTTTCGGAACTTGAGTGGGATTCCATTTCAGAATTCGAGGGACTTGAACTAATGACGAATTCCATTTCGTACGATTGAATAAAGAATTTTTCGATATGAAATGATTTTCCGGCTATCGGGTGGTATTCTAATTATATAGAGCAAAAGGTTTCGTAGATTACGGAGGAATTTACGGAATATGTCAGGCAAAGTTTACAGTAACAGATACGCTAAGATATGAATTAGCAGATACGCTAAGATATGAATTTTGTCTATACACTATTCATGCAATCAATGCAATAAGATGTGTCTAGACTAAGAATGATAAGCAGGTAATTTCCGACAAAAATGATGAGCAAAACTTTTGACATGCAGACACGGTCGAAGTCCAGACTCACTAATGCATCCTAACGACTATCAGTTAGACACACTAATGCAGACCTGGTTCGCTAAGACCACCGCTCTGATACCAACTGAAAGGACCCGTTCATATACATTATAAACGATTCACAATAGTTGATTACATCGCGAGGTATTTGACCTCTATATGATACATTTTACAAACATTGCATTCGTTTTTAAAAGACAAACTTTCTTTACAACGAAAGTTGACCGCATGCACACCATTTCATAATACATCTAACTATAATTGGCTTAATAATAATCTTGATGAACTCAATGACTCGAATGCAACGTCTTTCAAAATATGCCATGAATGACTCCAAGTAATATCCTTAAAATGAGCTAATGCACAGCGGAAGATTTCTTTAATACCTGAGAATAAACATGCTTTAAAGTGTCAACCAAAAGGTTGGTGAGTTCATAGGTTTATCATAACAATAATTTCAATATATTAATAGACCACAAGATTTCCGTTTATAAATATATGTACACTCGCAAGTGTATAAAAGTATTCTATAAGTTGTAGGCACCCGGTAACAAGCCTTAACGTTCATGTTTTACCCTCTTAAGTACACCAGATCAGGTGTGTTTAAAATAACCTCGAAGTACTAAAGCATCCCATAGTCAGGATGGGGTTTGTCAGGCCCAATAGAGCTATCTTTAGGATTCGCGCCTACCGTACATAGACAAGTAGTTTAATGTTACCAAGCTAAGGGTATATTTCTGGTTTAAACCCACATAGAATTAGTTTTAGTACTTGTGCCTATTTCGTAAAACATTTATAAAACAGCGCATGTATTCTCAGCCCAAAAATATATATAAAAAGGGAGTAATGAAACTCACAATACTGTATTTCGTAGTAAAAATACATATAACGTCATTTAACAAGTGCAAGGTTGGCCTCGGATTCACGAACGTATCAATATTGAGATTCAATATTGCAGAAAAGTACGTAGATGCAACGGAGATGATAAACACTAGATTGACCTCACGAGCATACCCATGAACCATACCCATCACCTCCATAGCTATAACCCATAATTTCCTTAGCTTCGACTCATTCAAAAAAACTATTTTGAAATCACTCGGACAGTACTCCGTCGTAATATTTTATGTATACTAATAATATATTGAAATAATATATATATATATATATATATATATATATATATATATATATATATATATATATATATATATATATATATATATATATATATATATATATATATATATATATATATATATCGATTGAGAGAGTTTAGAGAAATATATTTTCAAGTTTCTATCAAATAATGAAATCTATTGAATTCTATTTATAATTGATTTTTGAATTATTAAAGTGAATTATTAAAGTATGAATTATTAAAGTATGAATTATTAAAGTGAATTATTAAAGTATGAATTATTAAAGTGAATTATTAAAGTATAAATTATTAAAATGAATTATTAAAGTATGAATTATTAAAGTATGAATTATTAAAGTGAATTATTAAAGTTAAAGTAAAGTAAAAGTAAAGCTAAAGTATAAAAACTATGTATGTATAATACGCGTATAAATATATATAATATTAATTTAAATCGTTATATATATTTAATGAAATAAAATATAAATATCGTTATATTTATTATACTGGTTAAGTAATGAGTTGTCAAAAGTGATTCTAGATATTTATAAAAGTTATATACGTTTTAATAATAAAGTTCTTTTTAAACTGAAAACGTCTTTGTACGTTTGAAAATAGATTAATAGAATATTATGGAAACCAATTCTCCACTAACTTTTGTCTAACTTTCGTAAATGACATTTTTTGTTTTTATTTATAAATAGCTTTACAAATTATTCTGAATATCGTTAAGCGGAATAGATTTTCTCAAATTATAGTGGACCTCTCAACAGAGACTTATAATCATAATTCAATGTTTCTGATAATTCAATCATTTAATATTTTTTTTTTTAATTTCGTCGAAAATCATATTGAAACAAATACGTTCGTGTAAAGTATTATATGTTTAATACTTTATTAATATTTTCAAGTTATAATATATATATACATATACATATCTATTTATATATAACGGTTCGTGAATCGTCGGAATTTGGTCGAGGTTATAATGAATGTATGAACACAGTTTAAAATTCTTGAGATTTAACTTAACAAACTTTGCTTATCGTGTCGGAATAATATAAAGATTAAAGTTTAAATTTGGTCAGAAATTTCCGGGTCGTCACAGAAAATGGAAAAGAAATGAATAAAAAAATGGATAAGTGGCTGAGATTTAAAGTCCCAATCAGATCCACACGCGAAAAGATGAAAATACCCTTGGACAACCCCTTTTTAAATCAGAAAAATGAATCAGCACGCCAGTAGGGTCGCGGCGCGGCAATTAACATGATTTTGAGCTGTTTAATCTGGGGTCTGATCTTGATTTGCATTCATTGTCGCGGCGCGGAGGTGCCTGCCGCGGCGCGGCCCCAAGCCCATTTTTGTCCAGCTTTTGGTTTACAAACCCAAAAGTCATAACCCGACTCGTACACCCCATTCATGCTTCGCATATACACTTAGACTACACCTTAAAGTCTCATTCGACTTAATACACTCCTAAACCATGCATATACTCATACACGTACACATTCTCGTGTGTATTTATTATTTTCATATATAACTCGTATACCTCAACTAACACTTTAAGTCGTTTAACCACATATACAAACGAAACATCAACGTTCTAATGATTAAATGTGTACCTTAAGACGTGTAAGAAGAAAACGGGATGTTACAAAGAAGAGCTGAGTATTAAGTGCTATACAGATGCTAGTTTCCAAACTGATCGAGATGATTCTCGATCCCGGTCAGGATATGTCTTTGTCATGAATGGCGGGGCAGTTGATTGGAAGAGCTCGAAGCAGAGCACAGTTGCACAGTCTACAACGGAAGCAGAATACATTGCTGCCTCAGAAGCTGCACAGCAAGCTGTTTGGATTCGGAAGTTTATTGCTGAACTTGGAGTAGTTCCCAGCATTGAATCCCCTATAGAAATGTACTGTGATAATTCAAGTGCTATTATACTTGATAAAGAATCACGTGTACGTAAGGGTAGCAGACACATTCTTCGAAAGTTTGACTACATTCAAGAAGTCGTTGAGAGGAATGATATTAGTATTCTTAAGGTTCATACAGATGATAATGTGGCTGACCCGTTCACGAAGCCCATGACACATAACAAGCATGATGATCATGCTAGTAGCATTGGACTTCGTTATGATGCTGATCTTTTTAATTTGTAATTTAGTATTTGGATATTTTTGAACGTTAAGCAGTTTTATTTTAATGAATTGATATATTGATGGTATGATCGTTTTCATTTATATCACTGTGTTCTATATTAGGATGTTTAATCCATGAATAGTTGTTGATTATTCAAAATCTCCATAATCGGTCATGTTATGGAAATAACATGAATTAAGATTAATATGAATGTTTGATTATATTTATTGATGATAAATAGTTAACTTGTAGAGACCAAAATTCATATATATTCATTGATGATGAATATTGGAATGACCCATCCGAGATGTCACTACATGGATCGTTGTTAGTAGTGAATCTTTTAGTGATTATGTCTTTATGTCCTTAGACTTGAGATGCACGCCAGTTTCGATGTGTGGAATATTGTACTTTGATATGGTTAAACGATGTCCTGAATAAGGCTGTAATAAAGGCCATTATTGGGTATAATGTAAAGCTCGTGAGAGACGCATGTATGCAATATAGGATTTGTTCCTCCAAAATGTTTGGAGTTAGATACTTTTGAGCTCCTCGATGAATGAATAAGATATTTGTGTGGCCGCACCTAGATGTAATTAAGATGATACTTAATTAATTTGGTGATCTAATTCAGTTCTAAAATCGAGAAATAAAAGTGTTAAACAAATGAGAATGACTAACGATCCATATCTCAAGTTTAACTAAAGTATCTGAAACAAAGGGACGAATGACATTTAACACTTACCATAAGCAGTTCCGAGAAACTACCCTCACGTGAATTTAGGGACAATGACCTGTTGCTAGACGGTATCCATTGTTTGTATAGTTACTTGGAGTTGTACCATACACAAGTGGAAGTCTGTAGGATTAATGTGTAAGGTACAACAAATAACTATATGGCTAAATTCATTTGAGTCTACGGGGTCACACATATATACACCTAGACGTCAAATTATATATGTATATGATGTATATATATATTACCCAAGTTACGAAACAAGTTGAAATACTCCGTTATGAATTATTGATTAATTAATTTTAAATGAATATTTGAAATTAGTTATGATTAAATTAAATGAATATTTAAATGATATGATTAACTAATTAATTAATAGTTTGATTAATTAGTTAATAAAATAAATTTGTTACTTGGTGACTACGTAGTACGTACGAAACAATTGGAAGGTAAATAGAATTGGAAACAAATCTTTTGTACGCGTAATTCTCCACCGACTTGGGGTCGGTTTGTTTCACTTATATATAGATTCATTTGTTTTTGCAAAGTAACTAATGAAAAATAAAAAGGAAAACACATACTCATTGTTGCTGTCCCTCTCGAATTCCAAACAACCCCAAGATTCCTTTTCATTTTATTTCGACGTATAGAAAATATTTTTTTAGTTTTATTATAATAATTTGATTATTATAATAATTTACTTGGGTTGGACTAGCATCCATTGGCGTTGTCTGAAAGTGTAGTGGACTTTCCAAAGAGACGGTCATACCCTTTGATCGTAGGTATCTCTCCGTTCATCAGTTTCTTCAAGAAAGGTATACCGTTTACTCCTCTTTTGTTTTTATATTCATGACAATTATTATTGGTGTAACTGGATCCTTGAGATGGATTTATCGTGTGCATGTTTTACTAAATAAGTGGTTATTTAATCTTGTATTTTTTTTTTGTTCATAAAATAATAAAAGATTATTATTTTAATTATCCGCTGCGTTAATCTGAATTGTTAAAAGTACACACGATTTTCCTTCACATGGTTGGCGGCGTAAGGCGAAGGGGAAGACCTAGACGTAGGTTAGAGGATAGATTGAAGCTTGACATGAAGGAGCTTCTTTTAACCGAAGACATGACTTCTGATAGGAATATGTGTAGGAGTAAGATTAGGATAATAGAGTAAGACCATGGGTAAGTATTTATGGGTAAGGTCTATAGATTCCTTTTGGTTTACCGGTCTATTATTATTATTATTATTATTATTATTATTATTATTATTATTATTATTATTATTAGTATTATCATTATCATTATTAGTATTATTATCATTACTAATATTAGTATTAGTAGTACTTGTATTATTATTATTAGTATTATTATTATTATCATTATTAGTAATATTATAGTTGTGTGTTGTTGTTTTTATTTTTGCTGTTGTTATTGGTATTGTTGTTATTCTTGCTATTATTATTATTATTATTATTATTATTATTATTATTATTATTATTATTATTATTATTATTATTATTACTATAATATATTATTGTTATTATTATTATTATTATTATTATTATTATTATTATTATGTGTTGTTGTCTTTGATAATATTAGAAGGAAATCCTTTTGTAGGTTTTTTATATTATGTGTTATTTGAAGTTGGGCAGGTATGTCTAGGTATGGGATTGCAAGCGTACGTTATGTGTGTCTGGGTATGTATGTATGTATGTATGTATGTATGTATGTATGTATGTATGTATGTATGTATGTATGTTTAGGTATAGTTGTATACTTATCGCGACATGTATGCATGTTTAGATATGTATATGTAAGTACGTATGTATGTGGGTATGTAGGCTTATGCATTTAGGCATGTTTATGCATGTATATATGTATGTATGTATGTATGTGGGTATGCATGTATGTATTTATATTTATGTATGTATGTATGTATGTATGTATGTATGTATGCTTATATTTGTTTATGTATATCTTCGCATCGTTCGGTGCATCTTGGGGCCATTATAGCTGAGGACGACCTCCTATGTCCTTGAGCTTAGGTGGTTTCCGTTTAGTCATGTGGTTTCGGGGATGTCTACCTTAAAGGTGCATGAGTGGTGCTTGGTCTGTTATGGTGGTTGGCTCTTTGCTTGCGCAACAACTTCCGCCTGGCACGCCTTTCGAGTTCTGTTCCCAATGCCATTCGGCTCTATTAACCAGAGGCAACATCTAGCGTCGTCCTATTGGCGAATTGACTGCCTCATAGAGCCTAAATCGATTTCCCAACTGACTTTGAAATCCATGAAAATTTGATTCTACTATTTTTTTATTTTTTAGCTTACTATTTTTTTTTAAATAGAAATTTTCTACTTTTTGGCCGGAAATTCACTCGAAAGCAATCTCCTTATCTGTCGAATAGAGAGATGGATGACTTTCTTTACTTTTGTGAGTGTTTTCACTCTGGGTGGAGAAATGACTTGTTTTCATTCTAGGATAAGGGAATGATTGTCTACATCTCACCTCTCTCATACACCACTCATGTGGTATTGAGTTTGTTGTTATTATTGGACAAAATTACGCTCGTCGTCCCTGAACTTGTATCCAGTCTTCTCAGGTCGTCCTTAAACTTTTTTTTTTGCTGGCGTCGTCCTTGAACTTGCACTTTGTAACTCTGGTCGTCCCTCCGCATATATTCCGTCCAATTTTTCTGTTAATTCAGGTCATGTGCAAGACATGCGAGGGTAATTTTGTCTTTTAAACTTTAACCACCACCTTTCTTATCCCTACCAACTCCATTCACCTTCTTATTCATCTTTGACATTCCCCATTTCTTTTTTATCCCAAATTAAAAACCCTAATCAATTACAAATCAAAATCAAATAATCATATAATAAAAAGTCAGATATGGAACTTCAACATTAAATCATGAATTTCCTTCAAACTAATTTACATACTCAATACTCGAATCATAAATGCTAAAATAAAGCATAATTCAAGAGTAAACTATTATGACTTGATCTATAACTAAACGCCTTCTCAATATTGCATTTACCCATATGAAGCACATGATTAGGTTTTCAAATATTTCTTTCAATTTATTTTAAAACATCTCTACAGCAATAATTTAAAAAGGTCGGAAGATTTTCAGATCCACGGAAAGCACATCTGCCGCCGTCGTTTATTTGCAGAAAATAACAAAAATGGGTGGAAGAAACGGCTTCTTTCAATAACCTGCAACTCCGAGTATTGAATCGGAGATCCATCCGCCGTCGTTTATTTCCTTCAATCACCGATCTGGGTGAGTTAATATCCTTCAATCACATATCTGGGTGAAACAACACTCACCGGTGGTCGATGGTGGTCGAGTTGCCTGAAGATGAACAACACTCGCCGGTAATTTATTTTTGATTTGATTTGAATCGATGGTGGATTTTAAACACATCTTTGATGTAATCTTTTCAGATCCTGGTACATTTGAGTTTACTGCAGTAGGATTACAAATGGGTATTGTAATTTAATGGGTATTATGTAAACTGGATGAAATTATTATTGTGAATTTTTTCTAATATTTTGATTTCCTTTTACTGCATAATCTGGAAATATGGTGGCGAAAAAGATGATGGAAGTAAAGGGATTCACAAAAAGGAAACTCAAATGGACTTGAGGTAGAATATAGTACAGATGATGTTGTATTTCCTGATGTTGTTGAATAGAGTACAGATGCAGAAGATGGAGTATTAATGCTTCTAAAAGTCCTTTTGAGGTAGAACAAGTAAAACAATAAAAATAGTATTACAGACGATGGAGTATTAATGCTTCTAAAAGTCCTTTTGATAAATTAAATTATTTAAATAAAAAACATAGAATGACTAAAATACCCTCATGTGCATCGCACATGGGATGAGATAACGAAAAAATGGAACGGAAATTAGATAGAAGGACGACCAGAGTTACAAAGTGCAAGTTCAAGGACGACGCCAGCAAAAAAAAAAGTTTAAGGACGACCTGAGAAGACTGGATACAAGTTCAGGGACGACGAGCGTAATTTTGTCTTATTATTGTTGTGTCAAAAGAAAAGGAAACAATTTACAATATCATATTGAACATAAAATATTAAAAAATGCAAAGACGTGATAGTAAAGGAATTAGAAATGTAATATCGACTTTAAAGATTATACAGGAAAAGGAAGCTTAGCAAAAGAAAAAGATTGAAGTTGACAAAGATTTGACTCATCAAGGTGTCAACACCAAGTTACCATCCACTAACACTACAACGTCTAGTTGATAAATAATTAAAATAATAGCACTTCTATAAAGGCGTAAACATAAATGTATCGAGCCTGAACTGATAAATGGGTAAATGGAAAATGTTATCGCTATTCAAGTTGTTCTAAGGGTCTAGTTATTGAGTCGACATCAAGCGTCGATTTATTGGCGACTTGATCGACTCTTAGAGCCTAAATTAAATTTCAGGCAGGATTTAAAACCTATGGAAATTTAATTTTACCATTTTGATGGTGTCTCAATTTTATTTTTAATTTTATTTAATTTTATTTTTAAAAACTTTTTCCCACTTATTGGCCGGAAGTCCACTCGGAAGCGATCTCTCTATCCGTCGAATAGAGAGAGGGATGACTTTCTGTACTTTTGAGCGTGTTTTCACTCTGGGTGGAGAAATGACTTGTCTTTATTCTCAGATAGGGGAAAGATTGTCTACATCTCACCTCCCCATACACCACTTACGTGGTATTGGGTTTGTTATTGTTGTATTCAAGTTGTTCGAGGAGAGCAACTACTTTTATTTAGATTTTTAGGGTCTAATCGAATTATCCTGAGTGATCATTTCTGGCCATTTCTCGTACCCCAAGAAGTATTACTAATGAGATATGAATGAGCACTGTTCATCTACTCGTCCAATTTTTATGGTTATCGAGCATAACTAAGCTAGTTAAAATCTTCTAAATTGAAAACAAAATTAAACACAAATCAATAAAGATGAGATAAAATTCATGAATACCGTAGTAAGCAAGTGAAGAAGTTGATAGAAGTATGTAGCTTGAGGACGACCCATATGACCATTAACTACATGTGCAGTACCCATCTCAAGGTCAATACCAGACGAATGAACGAGCCATCTCTAACTAACTGATATTGTACACTTCTCCTAAATCAAAAAGCAACTGCACTACAAGCATCAAGGACGCTTAGTAAAACAGACATATTTTCCTTCACTCCAGACTCCATCCGCCTTACAACACTTCTTTTATGTCAGGCATTTCATCAAACACCTTACAAGCATCATCTACAAACCCATTTCCCACTTGATTATCAAACTAGTACAACAAACCACATTCTTATAACAGCTTTTTTCAAACACACATTCAAGAAACGCATATACAAGAGTAATCATGTCACCTGGATTGTTTTAAGAGTGAATCAACCTACTATCTAGGCAGCCCCGTAACATGATGATTAAGACGGTTACATGATCATATATGGCAACAGTGAGCTGAATTACTATCCAAATAGATTGCCTAGATACAACACAAAATACTCAATAAGGGTTAGTTTCATATCAACGTTCATAACCGTCCAAAACTTCATAATATCCTTCTAGTACCATAACATTCAACGGATAGCTTCTGCAACTAGCATCCTTGAGTTCGTTGATGTTATGGTATTCTTCAGAGTAGCAAAAGTGATGAAAGAACATCAAAAGTTCCATCGTTCTAATTGGACTTTGGCTTCAGCCATGTCTTTCTGTGCTTTCTTCCTCCTGTAAAAGATTGGGCAATCCCGGCTACAAAAACAAACAAAAGTTGTAACCATAGAAATAAAAAACAGAATATAATACATTAAGTTTTGAGTGATATATCATCACTAACAATCAATACATTAACATGTAGCGAAAAATAGAATAATTGAGCACCTTGTGCACAGAACGTCTTGATGGAGAGATCCTTGGCATTCTTGGCACTGCGTCCATAGCTTCCCAAAAAGCTTCTCTAACTCGGATACTATATTTGAAACATATTACATCTGCTACAGTTAATTCAATAACTAAAAATTATGGATATAACAAGTTGCATACCGTTGGCTACAGTTTTGCAATATAGTTCAGCTTCCCTTCCCTTGCAGTGTGAGCAAAGTGTTTGATCTTTGTTACTGCAAACAGAAAATATACTAGGTTGAAAACACAGGTTCAATGAATGTTAGCCATAGTAGAAAAGGAAGCATAAATCGAGTGATACCTGATTGGGACTTTGCAGCCAACACAACTTAGTTGTTTCTTTGCAAATCTCATTATTCCACCAGTTGATGGTGTAGAAATTGAAATAGCTCTAGTGTGGTCTCCATGAAGAAGCTCTCTACTAGCATTCTTCAAAATGGGTTCAAAAATCCTCAAAAGTGGCTGCAAAATGTCAACTTTTTAGCACTACTGGACCCAAATTTAAGTATAAATGAATGACAAGTATATGCTTAACGAACCTTGCTTATTTGATTTTCAAGATAGTATTGAGGATCTATGGGTATATTATTTTCCAGCACATAGATTGGGTCCTCTGACCTCTCGTACGCCTAATTTTCATCAATTAGTTTAGATTTAAAAATGGTATAGAACAGGGTAGAAGATTTAAAGTATAACAGCATGTTCCCAGTTTACCTTGGCACCTTTGGCAGCTTTGATAATCACATATGGTACTCGATCACCAACATGTGGAGCAGTAGCTGCATCTCGCTGTGAACAGAACATGAACATAATTGGATCATGGATGTTTTTACAAGTGCCAGAGTGGATACAACCAGTTATTGTAAATAACATAATTATTATTTATAATTGATTATTAATTATAATAATTAATACACAACCAGTCATGCTAACCTTTCGCATCCGTTCTGCAAGTTCATTATGTGCGGTCTTAACTTCATAATCATCTCCTGTTTTCGTTAGTCCCTGTTAACTGTATTACGTAAGGCAGATGTACTAATTGATAAAATTAAAAGAGTAAAATGATAAAGGTTCGAAATTTTTGTTACCTTGGTAATAACCAGAAGAGACAAATCCATGCGATTCATAAGTAGATCTGAAATGGTATTCTTGACATACTGAACGGCTCCAGGTATGTCTCTGTCTATTAGTATTTTGTGAAGGCACTCGGTGACCAGGTTCTTGACTAACAGACAATTGTCCCTTCGAACAGTTTCAATACCTGGCAATAGAGAATTCAGTATCAAAAGATGATATGTTATTGAAATACACTGTTCATATAACATATTTGGAAAAACTAAAAAATCTGAATAAATGGATAATTCAAAGAGATACTTTTGCCTACCTTTTGTATCCATCTTGTCAAATTTGTCAGGATTTGTCCAATAGAGACCAGCGTATCTCTTTTTGCTGATCAATAGATACGGGAAATAAACCTTTTCAAACTCTAGTTTGATGGGCTTTTCAAAACAAACAATCAAACAAGTCAGAAGAACAAATATACAAACGTCATACATAGACAATACCAAATACAACAAAGACTGTTTGTTAGTGTTACCTTGATGAAAGTTCCACTAATGTAATCAGCAGCTTCCCTGCCCAGTTTCATGGCTTCATCTACAGTGGGCACACCAAATTGCACCATAACTGAATCTGTATCCCCATATATGACCTAACATTTCAAGTGATCAGTGATTCAATTTCGGCGGAGCATATATATTTGTTCTGTTGGGATCACCTTTCGAGTAGGATTAAAACAGATATCATTCAAGAGGACAAATAAATGATAAGGAAGTACAATACCTCAGCATTATGTTCATATCCCCCAAGCGTTGTGAACTTATCTTCGACGAGTCTTTTTGTGTGTTCAATCATCTGTCGACCTACACCAATCAGTAACAGCTTACAAAATTAGGTAACTTTTTGTAAACATAGTTGGAGAACAATCGTTAATAAAACAATTACATTGTGTTGACTTAACAGTTAACATCCATATAGGTTACAATGTTATATATAGAACATGTAGAAAACCTAAATCTAAACGGGCATAGACTGAACGAATCTAATACAGGCCTAATACTCGACAATAATAATTATAATAAAGAAATCTAACACTTTTCAACCAAGAGGTGTCATTCTTATAATTAATTATCATCCAAACTATATCCACTAAAACATAATTAGATAATTCATTATGGTTGATGACACATTACCATAGCTTGTTACACTTGAGGATATCTCTAAACATGGTAACTGTCCAATCGTAGCTCCTGTAAACCCATACACTGAATTTGCACTAATCTGCAAAACATCCATAAAGAATTACTGCTATTCTATATTATCTTACCATTGAACAGATAAACATATATAGATATATGAATAACTGATGACAGCCTTACCTTCAAAGCCAGCTGGCGACCATCCAACACAGCCTTCACTAGCGGATCCTTTGCTTCCTGGCAACCAGGGAACTCATCATTATACAAACAATAATAGACATTTTCAGAAAATCTACATATCTACAATAATTACTAGTGAAGTAAAAAAAAAAAAAATTTATTATTCGGAAAAATAGGAGTTCCATACTTTCAAATCTGCTTTTGCCCTCCTACGAGCAGCCAAAAGTTCTTCAAGAATTTCTGGAAGTATACCCTGAAAATCACATTTATAACTTATCATGATGTTTTTTTACAGTGTACAGTGAAAAAAATTGCACCTACTCGGTTAATACCTTCTGCAAATCTGACTTAACAAATGTTTCACCCGATGGAGTTTTGTTGATGGATTCAGGTGGTAGGTTGAGCTTCCGAACATCTTCAGCAGTCACCTTAAGAGAATTAGCCAAAATTTTAACACTTCAAATCAACTTAATCAGAATAATAGTATTTGACACACCGATGACAAATTTACATATCCTAATTATATAACTTAATTAATCAAACATTGTATAGTTTAACTGTATATAGAAAGAATATCTCACTAGAGTGCAGTAACATAAGTTGTATGCCATCATGATTGACGGATATAGTGAAGCAAAATCCAATGTTGCAATAGGCTTTTCATAGAATCCTGTCCTGGCTTCCAATACCTATTATATAGCAAGATAATATGAATGTAAAGTTACTTTGGTAAATGCTTAAACAAGCCATTCATGACTTAATACACATTTAGGAGTATGGAGGATATGAATATAGTATAATATGAAGACTTGAAGCTGAAGAACGATAACTCACAGTTGCACCTTCATACGTTCCTTGTTCAGATCCTGCTTGTTTCACATTAGGAAGCACTAGATTCTTTTGTTTTGCTTTTCTTAGAAGTTGAGAGAGTACCTGAAGAAAACTACTTACAGTTCAAGAGCTAATACTTTAACTATACAATCATATAAGATCCAAAATATCATAGAATATGACCTTGATGCTTTGTCCTCTAGAAAGGAGAAATGATAAGGGAACACCAGTGACTCGAGCCATCTCCACATAATTGTAGATGTACATCAACTTGTCTAACAGGCGCTGAGGGAGATAAGCATCCTGTAAAAATTACTTACTTTCAATAACTTTAGGAAATTTTATCTTAAAACTCATACAAAGGATACAAATTTGAAAACATATGAACTTTCAAGACTCATAAAGCTTTAGCTTTTAATTAGTATTGCCAAATTACTCCAACCTAATAACAAAAAAAAAGAATGTACACCACATAGCCTTCTTCTTTCACTCTCACAAGCCACAACCATTTTACTTCAAATATTTAACCCTATGATCTAATAATGTTAATCGTAAATTTTCATCTACCAAAGTAGCCCTGATCGCATTGCAAAGTTAAAATCTCCTATATAAATGGTTGATAATTCAAGAATACAGCCAAGCCATACATGGTGCTACACACCTATAGACCTAAATCAGGAAACACCCAGCTGGGGACTCAACAAGTGATAAAAGTATCACTACATCCTCGATAACCAGTCCGGATTTAAAAAAAAAATACGCTTTATAAAAAAACGCTAAAACGTACAATGAAAAACTGTGACTTGATAACACAAAAAGGTCAGACGGCAAGAATTAAGTGACTATTATTTAGCCCAAAGTAGTCAACACACTATTGTGAAATCATGAAGAATAACACCTTGAGACAATATACAGCCAATCTCCGTCTTGTCTCTGCACTCCCGTTCTGAAGGTCGGATATAATCGAATGATGAACATCCTCTTTCTGCAAATCAGATAATAAATCGTCAAAACACTATAATGACTACAGTTTGAAAATAAAGAGACAAGACATAGACAGCTCATCTAAATCAAGAAAAGACATAACAAAAAGAATACCTGCTCATTAAGAAAGTGGGCTGAAACTGAATTCAGAGAGTATGAACTTAATTTATAATCCCTTTGCATAGCCTGCAAATATAAAACAAGAAATTAGAACCTTCTGGTCATCCTTATACTTCTACTAATCTGTTCAAAAATATTATTGTAGAAAAATGGACCTGAAGTAAGTCAAACTGAACTCTCCCTTCCAGTGTAACTTCTTTACTTACTCTCTTACCATACTGTCTGCAAAACCAAACCAATTTTGCTAAAATTCAGGGACATGAAGAACATTCTCAAGTATAACTGTACAATAACTAAACAGTTTTCAACAAAAAATTCAAAGTTTTAAAGTTGCCTATAGGGAAAGGCCAGATGCGTTGAAAGAAAAAACGGGATTTAACAAAGAGACAAAATGCAGCTACCACTATTGCACTTTAAAAGATGACATATATGTCAATTGTCATTCATTAGTTGCAAGTAAAGTATACAATAAACAATGACCTTGAAGAAAAATTTGCATCCTTCACATGGGCTCTTTTATTTCTTATGCGGCCAAGTATAGGAAACTCACTAATCCCCAAAGTTTCTGCCCTCTGCAAGAAAGGATACATTTTCTCATTAAGATTAAAGGGTTGAGATTTTATTCTAATAATGAAATCAGAGATATAATGCAATAGCTGAATATGTAAATAAGTTTAAGCTATACACCGAATTAAGAGGGAACTGGGCTAGCTACTGACCTCAATCAGATAAGGCAAGTCAAAGTTGCAAATGTTATAACCAATTATAATATCTGGATCAACTTCACGAACAAAATCCTGAAAGAGATAGAAAATACATTCAGCTCTATTGAATATCAACTTATTCAACATCCCAAAAAGTGGTAAAAGATATTCAATTAAGATGTTAATAGGTTCCAAATACAACAATAAAATATTAAAAAAATATTGGAACATCATGTTCTATTTTGAATGAAATTATTATTGTAATGCCTAGACTGAATGGATTTCATAGAAAAGGAAAGCCTATATAAAAGCTAAACATACATATTACAAGTCCAATGCTAGTTCATCAACAAAACTGATCCCATTCGCATATAAATAAAACCTCTTAAAGTACAAGTACAAAAACAAATACCTCATTTAATCTATGAACAGCCTACAAGAAACCTACTTGTCCGTAAAACAACAGGTCCAGAAACAAAAACATATTCCCTAAGATATCAGTCTTCACTGAGTATTCCCGGAGTTTAACCATAAATATTTGTCAGTTATAATATGTGTGTGAACTTCACAAACTATGTTATGGATAATACATGTTAACCTCTAACTAAACAACAACAACAACAACAACAACAACAATACCCAATTCCACTAAAGTGGAGTATCGGGGAGGTTAGATGTAGACAGTCTTTCCTCTACCCTAAAGTAAAAGGGAAGTCATTCCTTCACCCACGGATACCTATCGGTCCCCAGGTAGAGGAAGTCGTCCCTCCCTATTCTGTAGAGCAGAGAGGCTGCTTCCTAGGGACCTCCGGCCAGAAAGAACCATGAATTCCGATATGTGAAGTAAAAATAAACAAGTAAAGTTGATAAAATAGAAACTAAAGTATAGCCAAATTAAGTGCAGCTTGAGTGCACCGCTTCATGTCTAAACAAAAAACATATTCCATGTGTACTATGTATCATGTAGATGGTCAACCATTACAAAGAACAAGAAGATAAATTATGATATAAATATGTTAGATTAGAAAATACCCTCCAAGCAAGCAAGAATTCTCTCTCTGTGTCAAATGACATCACATCAACACCAACTATTGGTGAACACGACTTTAAGGTCATGACGTTTCTCACAAATGGTTGTTCCTCTCCCTGCAGTGTGACCAGATTTGCGATCTACAAAAGAGGCAAAATGAATATTAGGAACTGCAACTTAATAGCTTAACTTTTACACTCACCCTTTTCACTAAGAAAATGTACTGATAGATGTATATGTTACAACCTGAATAACAGGATCATGTTTAGCATCAGGGAAAACACCCTTACGACCAGCACACTCAATGTCAAAACTCAATATGCGAAATGGACCCATTTTTGAAAATTCTCCTTCTGGTACATGGCTAATCAGATCTGTGTAACTATAATATTTGTCAAGAAATTCAATAATCAAATTGGGTAAAGTTCAACATGTCAGAGACTTGATTTAGATAAGATTATCATTATCGTTAGCATTGCTCAAACGAGGATACTGGCAATCGAACTCTAACTGTGAATATGAAAAGTTCTTTGCTGTCTTCTTGTATTTGTGAGCTGGAACTTCAATCCAATTGCCACCACTGATATTGCAATCGATCATGAAACGAAGCACAAAAAGTACATTACTTTCATATGTCATGAAGCTTTTCATACCAAAACCATCAATTTGTATCCCTTTGTCAAGTATTCCTGCCAAAGATTAAACATAAATTTGAGAAGTAACAAAAATGGTCCCACCGACAGCATGAAGTTGACTCGGGACTATTCATCATAGACTTTAGTTATCAATACAGTAGAGAAGAATCCACAGGGATGTAACTTGGGAGAGAAATATTATTTGGCCTATATATTCGTTGATGAATATTTCATCCACTTTTACACTACATATTCACCAAGTGAAATAATCATCAATGAATATATTATGGGTAAAAAGGGTTGTTTCCATCCTCCGCTCAAAAAAAGGTATTTCTTGTGGATCCTTCTCCATTCCATACTACAGTATTAAGACTGAGTGCAATGGAATAATGGATTACATTCAAACTAATTAAGATTATAAATCAGAAAATAACGTACTTAAATAATTCTCCAGCCTATTTAACCCAACCATAGGACTTGCTAATATGGGCAGTAAACTATAATTATAAGAATAAAGAAATGAACATTAATAAGTAAGTGTGCGCAATCTTAGGCATTTTACAGTGACTCGTTTGCATCAAACTTTGACTACCAAAGCTACAGTTGTTCATTCTGCATGCTTCGGGTGCCTTTATTCATTTTAGCAAATAGAATAACTAAGTTGCCAGTAATCTACAAGTGCAGATATACAATACTTGCAATAACCCTCAAAAAGGATAAAGGAGAGCATACTATAAAATGGAATGCATGATGTCTGGATTATTGAGAGATAATAACTAGGAAAAAATACTTCAAAAGGAAAATAAATGTGACATTGAAAATATTATAAGTTAAAAATATTAACTTTACCTCGACAAGTAGCAACCATTGAAGGCAACGCGACAACAATTTTAAGAAAAGGCTGAGAGCTAAGTTGCTGATAATACATGATGCTCTTTTTCTGAACTAGTTCAATACGGATAATAGATTTAGGAACCTTGATACTTCTGCTGGCTTCCCTCATTCTCCCCTGCAAAAAAATCCAAATTACATGAGGAGCTTAGTAATTCCAACCAGTTTGTACATCAATGAACATATATGAAACCCTTGGTAGTATATCAAACATAACTCATATAACAGACAACAATACCTCAAGAGTTTGATGAAATCGAGAAATATCATCGGGGCCCATTCCAGGAGGACAACTAATATAGAAGTACGGTTCAAATCCATGGACATGACAGCATACACTATTCCCTAATTGCACATCACAAAACTTGTCAGATCACATAACTAAATAGGGTAATTATATCACAAATCAATTAACAATGAGGGAGGTTCCAAAAACAAGATAAATATGGTCCGAAGTAAACTGAATCATATAGATTGATAAACTCAGAAATTCATAAATTTGTGTCTTCTTTAAACTATTTTTACGCGTTCTCCTTGACAACAATAATATCTTGTACTAAAAATCGCAAATTGTGATCAGTTTTACCTCTTTTTGATGAAACACTTATCAAATACTTCAATGAAGATATAAATTTGTGAGCTTCTGAAATTCTGCTACTTATATGATTCAAATTCTTTGTTATGAAACTCTTACACTTTCTAATAACACTTAGCTCATTATTGCACTACATCAGCTACAAAAGTATATGGATATCTTAAAAAAGACTTGCATTCAATTCAAATTCAAAAAAATATTAAATATAATATGTAATAATATAATTATAATTATAATATAATAAGAATTAGAATGAAAAAGATAATAATTAAGGACATACCTTCATTAGTTACACCATATATGCTAATAGTAGCCGCATTGTCACCCTCTCTAACCACGGAATCAATCTCCAGCTGTTGAAAAACTGTTCACCAAAAATAATAATAACTTATTTATTCATAAAACCCTAGAGCAAGCAGCTGAATCAGTCTAATGACAACTTATCCTCGGAAATTGTGGACAACTCGAGTTTGCCGATTATTGTAAATCATAAAACCCTAAAAAGTGAAATTAAGTAAACAGTAACTAAAATTTAAGGAGTAAAAAATTACCTATATTAATTGAATGAGACTGGTACCCTGAGGGTACAACCGGCCGCTTCCATTTCGTAAGACGAGCAGCTAGGGCTTCCCGATCTTCCATATCACGAAGAATTATTTCGTCTTCATCGATTAGGGTTTGTTGAATGAATACATCTTCGTCCATATCATCGTCTTCTTGTTCCATCGCTGCAGCGTGGTGGTGTTTCGGTGTTTGTTGAGTTACCGGTGGCTGCTGCGCCGGTCGCTTTCTGCTGTTGCCGCTCATGATTGTTGTTGCAGAGTGTTTGTGTGTGGTGTGTTTGAAGTTAAGAGAGATATGAGCGGGGAAAAGAATGAAGTTGCCGCCAATTTTGTAGTGGTGGTGACTGAAAGTCACGTGCGTGTCACGTGCTACTGTATCCAAGACTTATGCTACTATGCTAGTAGGGTTAATTGTAGAGAATTTTTTTTTACTTTTCGCTAATATGCTTCTCAAGTTTGACCAAATGACGTGGCATTTTTAATTGGGTTAATTATGTAATCAAATCATTATTCCTAAATGTATGGCTAATCATGTGTTTGTTTAGCTAATATGATTTGAGAATTAAAAAAAAAAAATAGAAGCTATGTAACAGAGGTGCAGCAAGCCAGCAACAACAACAATAACAATGGCCTGGAGTTTTTATTTTGGTTGCAGGATTCTCATTTTGTTTGCATTATCATTATCAGTCTCAATCTCTTATTCTGGTGTTAATAATAATATAGCAGCTGCTGCAGGAGAGTATGTGTTGACTTTAGATCACACTAATTTCTCACTAGCTGTTTCTCATCACAACTTCCTTGTCATTCAGTTTTGGGCTCCATGGTGAGTTAAGTTGTTAATTTTCATCATATATATAGTTAAATATATAAAATCATGTCAATTTGGATTTTGAAAAATGATAATGTTGACTTTATAAAAAGTCAAAGCTCAGCTCTGTATTATACTACTATCAGATCTATAGAAGGTGGGTTCAACTTAAATTGCAAAATGGAATTTTTTGGAATACTTGTTTTCAGAAAGCATTAACTACTTGAAACAAGCACTATATTGTCATATAGACATGTAAAAGTAGGGTTATTGTGAGATTAACAGGTTATAAATGTATTTTTTTTATGTTTTAATTTATCTCCTACCAACACATTTGCCTTGTTTTCCAGTGAAAAAATGCATAAACTCCTATGTAAATTCGGTGAGGAACTTGCCCCAGAGGTACTAAACTCATTAATCCTTCTTTAATCCATTAAAAGTATCCCCTTGTTTTATATCAAGTTATGGACGTAACCTAGTTACGTCAAGTTTCAAATGAAAAGTTTATGAACTGTAGTACGAAAAGGCTGCATCTGTGTTGAGTACTCACGAGCCACCAATTGTTATGGCAAAGATTGACGATAGTGCAGATGAGAATAAAGAACTCGCGGATAAATTTGAAGTAACCGGTTACCCCATTATCGTGATCTCACAAAACAATGGAAGAGATTTTTATGACTATGTAGGTCCTAAAGACGCTGATGGAATCGTGCGAACCCTGGAACGATTCATTGATCCTTCGTCTATAGAACTTAAAACTGATGCAGATGCTTTTCGCCTTATCGATGAAAAAAAGATCTCCATTGTAAGTACTTTTTAATCTCTTCACATCATCCAATAAATTTTGTTCTTTTCAGGTCTGTTTTTAGTTACTTTAGTTGTATGTTTAATGATTTGATTAGGTTGGAATATTTCATAAATTTTACGGGGAGGAATTCGAGAATTTTACTGTGATTGCGAATAAGTTGCTACGCGAGTCTTGGGGTTTTGATGTTTTTCACACTTCGAATGCAAGCATCATTCCTCGGGGTGAACCATCAGTAATAACGCCAACTCTTAGGCTACTGAAACCATATGACGAACTCTCTGTTGACTCTCAGGTTTTGCACAAGTTGACTTTTTTATTTTGTGATCTTGTGTTGAATATTTTATATTTATTGTTATTTTTGTTTGTGAATGTACAGAATTTTCAAGTTCGTGCTATGGAAAATTTCATTATAGGAGCTAGCTTTCCTCTCGTGACGATTCTTAGCGATCCCCCACCTGATATCATTTCGCAGTACCTATCTCAACTGCCCGATGAGCAGGTTTGCAACAATTTAGCTTCTGTAACCAAAAATTGTAAAAAAATTAATTCCTTTATAAGCATTTTTCTTTACCTTTTCTCTGAGTTTGCCTCTGTTTCCATTTGCCTCTTATTCTGGATGGATGTCTGATTCTATGTCTCCTGAAAACAGACCAATTTTCAGATTAAGTGGCAGATTAAGTGACAAACAAACAACAATTTTACTTACTGAATTAGTGAATTAAGAGTTGTTCAGAAATAGACCATTAAGTGGAAAGTAAACATACCCTAATGTCGAAATAATCTGTTTAAACAACCTGAAACGTTATTTACCCTTAATTCTAGGCACAAGTGAAATGCATGACTGGATATTGTCAATTAGCATGTTATGCATTTTTCCCTAAGTTACATCGATGATCCAATTATTGTATATAATTTATGAAGTTATTAGTACATCAAAAACCAACTATCGTGCTTCCTGTAGTAACAAGATTTCAGTCCGAAAAAGGTAGGACTAGATACTTTTTCGCTATAACTTCTGGCATAATGCATTTTAAAAAATGAAAAATAATAAATTAGAATTTTTTTTTGCGTAGGTAATGTTATTTTTGGATTCCGGCAATGAGCATTATGAGGTTTTCAAGTCTAGATTTCACAATGTTGCTGCACTACATAAATGCAAAGGATTAAGATTCGTCTTGATCGATGCAAAGACTAACGAAGATGACCTTAAGGTTAGTTTTCTTCTTGTTATTGACTTCTTAAACTTTCATATTAGATTTATCTTCTGTATCATCACGCGTTGTTATTTGGGTGAAAAGTATTCTGGTTTGAGATTTGGTCAAGTACCTCTCATACTCATAGACAGCTACAGTGGTCCAAGCTATATGAAACCAAATCTAAAACCTGATGACATATCTCCTTGGTTAGTTGATTATAAGGTAATACATAACTCTATTGTTTATAAGATTGCAACATTGTATTGGAAAATATAAGCTTTTAGGAGAAGTTTGACTTTTAGTCAAACTAATAATGCCAACCAATGATGTAAAACCTATGAATCTTCTTAACCAAAAGTATAACTCAAACATTTGAAGTCAAACATGTGACTTTTCTAAATTTAAGATTTGGGAGTAGAATTCCCATTCAATTTTCAGTAATTGGTATTAGTATATATATATATATATATATATATATATATATATATAATCTTTAATCATTAGAAGTGTTCAATGTTCTTTGTTACGTGTGTTCAGGAAGGCAAGCTAAAGCCATTCTTAAAGTCACAACCGATCCATGAAACTAACAACGACCCATCAGAGGTGGTGGTCGCCAATAGCCTTGAAGACATGCTTTAGAACTCGAAAAGAACCGTTTATGCTATATTTATATATAAGGGTCATTATATAAGGCCTTGTGATTTCAAGTAAAACAAATCCATATTGACAAAAAATGTTAATATACCATATTGAATACAGTATAAATTTTATGGCCTCCTCCTTTACTTGCTTGTTTTTCCATGTACATATTGAAGTTTTGTCAATATAGTATTGCCAGAAAATTTGCTGAGTTTGTCTAATTGTTGATTTTTTCTTTCGTATAATCCATCCACTAAGTTTTGCATTTAAAGTTCTTATGTCTTCAAAGGATAATTATAAGTTAAAAGCATATACGAGTACTACATTTTTTTTTAGAAATCAGTTTGAGATCATTCATGGGCCCGAAGTTCTCAATAGCACTAAAGCGCGGAAACCTTTAAGTGTGTTGAATGGGGACTAAACCACTCACGCGTTCATCTCCCATAGTTGCATAATCCGCCCCAACTTCTGCCCTGGAGGAAATCCGGACCAATCCGAGGGCATGGCCAGTAAAACCCCCCTCCCCGCTGCCCCCACACTAAGCGAAAGGTGACATGGGTTGATACTTCAGATCAGGGATAACATTGAGTGCAATGTTGCAACCCAACGAGGTCGAACTCCTGACCTCTCGCTAAAAGAGGCAGACCACTACCAATTGATACTTCACGTAAGATAACTTACTAATTATGAGTGAGACTAAGGATAAAGTACTACTTTGATTAGTTTTTCCTTTTTGTATGGTTGTAATCTCATTTAAAACTACCCATATCTTATATTTAATCATTAATCATAATCACAATGACACAACTATAATATTGAAGAGCAATACGAGAAAAAGAAATCTTAATCAAATTTGTAAACTACTCACAACTCTACTCAGAGCTCTAAGGACATTGCTGAAATCTACGACCACTTTACCCTACGTTAACTTTCACTCGTACTTAATTAAACTAGGTAAATGAAAAAAGCTTTTCATGTTCAGATTAAATGTGAAAGACAAATATTTTTAGTAAGATTTATGTGGTATAATCGAGTACTTATGTAACCTTCATTGACCATCTTTCTGACCATTTCAAGATTTACGCTATTAACATTTATAAACATGAGATGTTATCTACTAAACCATCTTGTCATTTTTTTTACCATTGAATAAAGTAGCTTATTCTTTTTTCACTAAATGAAGTAGTTTTTTTTTTTAACGGCTTGAGAGACATCGAATGCTCTCATTTGCACTCACGCACGTTAGATAGGAAACTCCAAGGATTGAACCCGGGTTGCTTGGCAACTAATCGCGAGAATCCTGAAGAAAACACCCCCTCCTCGAAATCAAACCCGGGTTGCTTGGCAACTAATTACGGGTCCGTCTTACTAAAGCTCGATACCACTCAGCTGAAAAATGAAGTGGCTTATTATTTCGTGGTATATGAAGTAGCTTATTCTTTTTTCAGGTTATCTAAGACTCACAAAATTGTTTTATAGATACAAACTAATCGAATTATTCTCTTATTTAACATTAACCATAACAATATAGTACGTATTAGTAAATGACCCGTGAAATCACGGGCTTGTTTAAACGAAACAGTTTAATAATATATTTTATGTATTAAGAGAATGTAAATGCTAAAGTCATTTAGTTTGACCCGTGGAACACCGAATTCCTACTAAGAAACTTGTTGTTGTTTTTACAAATATATTGATGTACTTAACTTGATCAGAATAAATGACTGCCTTGATATACTTAACTTTGTCATAAAAACCTACATTACAACATTTTATTGCGACATGTATTTCGCATATATATGTAACGTAATTAATCTCGTAAAAAGCACCCATATTTGAATATTTGAATAATAATAATATAATAATAACTATAATTATAATAAATAATAATAAAGTTTGTTTAAAAATTGAGTATTTATATTTTTAATAATGATTATTAGTAATAACAAATGTCTCTTGATAAAAATTTAAAAGTTAAAATACAATTATCATATGAAGTTTGTACAATATGTTTCAAAGTTTGTACACGTGTTTATGAGGTGATTTGTAATTATTGTAGAATTTATTTTAAAGTTTATACATATGGTCATGTGAGTGTTTTGTCATAAGGTTGTACATAATGCTTCAAATATTGTACATATGATCTTGAGGGTGTTTTACCATACGGTTGTACATAATGTTTCAAATATTGTACATTTGGTCATGAGGGTGTTTCATCATAAGGTTGTACATAATGACCCATATATTATAAAATTTACATGTTAATATTTTTATTAAATACAATTAATTATTTTAAAGACATAATCATGAAAACTTAGAATTTTTTTCTGTATTTTTGAATTTTTTTTAAGCTTAGATAATCCTTATTTATGATATCATTAAGTAGATTTAATTTAATTGTAAAAATAATTTTATTTATGACATCACCTACATGCCTTTACAATTTTTCCTTTTGATTTTTTATAGAAGGAAAAAGGTAATTATTGCATCATCATTTTAGGATTATAAGAGGTCTCGGTATCCATTGTCAATTTCAACGTCGATAAGGGACGCAGCTCAAAATTGGACACCATCCCACCATCTCTTGTAATAGTATCTCGACGTCGTTGGCCACCGTTACGACACCGACGGTGGCTTTAACTTTTTTTTTCTTTTTAATTATACTCTATTTTCTTATTGGTCAACGACTAAAATCGACCTCGAAATAGACACTGAAATGGACATAGAATGACACCTCCACTTTAATTATTTTTAAGGTTCATTTTCGACATTGAAATGGATCTTGACAAATAAACACGGACACCTTGTGCTCTAATAGAAGTGATAGATAGATTAGTAAATAAATGATAAAAGTTCCTTTAGGACTATCGTTATCGTCTTTCAATGAAATATACATGGCTTTTACATTGGACAATTATGTGAACATTTTTTAAAGTTTGTTTAGGGTGGTTGTAGACTTGTAGTTATAAAAAATAAAATGATAAATCACATATTCTTTTGCGATTAAACGACATCGTTTCACACTTTCACGGGAATCACCTATTTTTTTTTTTTTTTTTTGAAAGGCAAGTATATTATAAAATAAAATAAAAAGCAAACTAGCAATAAGCTAGTTAGTACACGATAACTCGCACTGACATCCAAACATACAAAAACTCGAACAGACCTAAAAACACGACAACAAACTAAGAAACCCTCGAACTCGTAGCCTAACTACCGAAGAAACAAACGAAAAACGAAAACAATCACGACCCCGAAACAAAAAAAACACGACTAAACACTGAAGACTACGATTCCGATCTCGAGGTTGAGTAGGATGAGCAGGATGAGCAACATGAACAACAATCAACTTCAACATCATCCTCCTCCAGATCTTTCATCACATCATCGATAAAATACCTATCACGCCACCGATATTTATCCCGATGTCTATTGCGCTTCATATTTTTTCTACCTGAAGCATATTTAATAAAATGACTTTTAATTAATGGGTGCACTTTTCTCTTTTTACAACGAAAACTAATTGTCGCGTTAAATGTTAAAACTTCTACCTAATTATCCACAAAATTAGTGGTCTTACCACCCAAGGAATCACCTATTTATAGTTTGGCTCTTCTTTCTCACATGACAGAACTATCCAAACGCCCGTGACTTTCTAGACAGAGAAACCAGAGCAAGAAAGAAAGTTGAACATGGCGATTTCTAGGGTTTATATGCTATTATATATTTTAGCAATTGCATCAATTCTATCGATCTGTTCAGTTACTGAGACCGAAAAAGAATCTGTGTTGACGTTAGATCATTCTAATTTCTCTGAAACTGTTACTAAACACAAATTCATCGTCGTTGAATTCTACGCTCCATGGTATATACTTACATCCATCTATATATGCTTGCTTGATTTATTATAATTATAATTACCATTCATTCATTTTTTTCTTATTTGATTTGGTTATAATTTAATGAACTGAGTGTTGACTTGAGTTGACTTATGCGTTTCATGCAATAAAACGTGCAACTGAATTACTGTTTTTTTCAGTAAATTGTGATGATTCGTGTTCTTTTATTGTTAAACTTATGTGCTTTGTTTGTTTTCTTTTCTGTAAAAAGTTAAAATTTGTATTTTTTTATATTTTAAATCTAAAGGAGATGAGTATCATGAGACTATTTGTTGTTTCACTGATCTTGATCTGGATCTGGCTTTAAAGTATTGATACATAAGTTCATAGTTGATTGATTATTAGTTAAAGTATCAATTAAGTAATTCATACATTTCCCTTTGCTAATTTATAGGATCAAACTTCAATGAATTTGTTCATTAAGTAACTTATCTTATTTTATTCTGTTTTTCTTACAGGTGTGGTCACTGTAAGAGTCTTGCTCCAGAGGTATCTATCTTGTTCTACTTCCCACTTTGGTCGACTTAGAAAGATATACGTGTGTTGAAATGAAATGTAGCTAAAATATGTTTTAACGTGTGTTTGTGTATGTGTGCAGTATGAGAAGGCTGCATCTGTGTTATCAAGCCATGATCCTCCAGTTACTTTGGCAAAGGTTGACGCCAATGCTGAAGAAAACAAAGGACTTGCTCAACAATATGAGATTCAAGGGTTCCCTACAATCAAAATTTTTAAAGATGGAGGAGAGATTGTTCAAGACTACAAAGGCCCTCGAGAGGCTGATGGTATTGTAGAATTTTTGAAGAAACAAGTGGGTCCTGCATCGTTTGAAATAAAAACTCCAGAAGATGCAGGAAGTCTTATAGATGACAAGAAGGTCATTGTGGTAAGTTCACTAAACTCTTATTAACCGCTAAATATTTGACATCTTACTTTTGAATTTTGATGAAGTCGTCAAATGTTTGATGTGTTATTACAGGTAGGTATTTTCCCCAAATTCTCTGGTGAAGAATATGAGAATTTCACCATCGTAGCTGACAAGCTGCGCGCTGATTATGACTTTGGTCACACTACAAAAGCTGAACTACTTCCACGTGGGGAATCGTCAGTGACCACCCCAACTGTTAGGTTAATAAAGCCATTTGATGAACTGGCTGTTGATTTCCAGGTACTTCAAGTCATCCACTGTTGCAAGATTCCGTTCTTTATCATAAATAACACGAAAAGCTGTGTCTGTATACATGCATTCTATATTTTATGTTGATGGTTATTGGTTTTGATTCTTTGTTTTTGTAAAAGATTTAGGTTTATAACATATTTATTAATATTTCCTTTGTGAACTTTCAGAAATTTGAAGTTGATGCTTTGGAGAAATTCATTGAAGATGCTAGCATTCCTCTTGTCACACTCTTTGACCAAAGCCCAACCAACCAGCCTTTCCTCATCAAATACTTTGAAAGTCCCAACACGAAGGTATATATCATATTTACTTAAGGACAATCCCTTTAATGCACTCTATGAATCCCTCATGAAATATGATAGCAGACATTACAAAACCCACACCCTAAAATAGGATTTATCATATACGAATAATTGAATATACGTTTCTAAGCAGTGCAATTCATGAGCAACAACCACTAGTGCACGCGAGTCAGTTATATCATTAAATCAGCCATATTTTTGCATTCTAAATCACTATCAAGCTTCTAATTCCAGCATATACAGATTATGTTGATTAATCACATGGTGAGTGCCGTTTTAATGAAGTTATTGTGTGACTTAGCAACAAGTTTGTATGCTTCTTTTGTCTAGGCTATGCTGTTTCTGGATTTCAGTCATGAGCATGTTGATGCTTTCAAGTCAAAATACTCTGATGAAGCTGGTGTATACAAAGGAAAAGGGTTGAATTTCCTAGTGGGTGATGTTAAGGCTAGCCAAGCTGCGTTGCAGGTAATAATCTTTCTCATCCTGTGTTGATTACTTTTGACTTTGACTTACATTCTGACTTTCCTGTCAACTTGGATGAGCAGTATTTTGGCCTTACAGAGGACCAGTCACCTGTGCTTATTGTACAAAACAGTAATGGTCTGAAGTTCATCAAGTCAAATGTTGAAGTTGATCAAATTGCTCCTTGGTTGAAAGACTACGTGGTATGTTCGAACTTCTACCCCTCCCATTAAATAAGAATATTCTCATGATTAAGCTGTAACTATGTTATGTTAATTTAACTATTTCGTCAGTGTCTATATTCTAAGACATGGTGTAAATTAGTACTGCAGTAAATATTTGTGATCATTTTTCAAATGATCTACTACTAAAAATTTAAAGGTGGCAAAAACAATGGGGGAAACGGGATGGGTAATGTGTCAAAATGACGAACTTTAGTCCTCGTCAAAATGGGCCTGTTGTGCGTAATTTGTCCTTATTTCAAGTTATTAATGTGCTAACTAACCATGATTATAAAAATTATTTATTAATACGATTATCTGTAGTTTTTCAATTGATCCGTTTCTTTTGTGGCTCTTATTCTTTTTCTTTATGTATTTTTCCCATTTGAACAATAAAAGATAGAATGTTAGCCAAACCTATCTGTTTTTAATTATATCGATTGAAAATTACAGCCTTTAGGAAAAATGACTACTTATTCGGCATTATCAGATTTAATAGATGACCACCAAAAAGGTTTGCGAAATCGGGTGATGTTATCCTTTATGTTCTGAACTATCACCGATTATGTCAAACTAAAAATGCAACTTTTAACAATTAATTATTCTTTCCCATCTTTAGTTCTCCACTTATACTGATTTTACCTCAATTGGCACAGGATGGAAATGTGAAGCCGTTTATTAAGTCGGAGCCTATTCCTGAAACCAACGATGAGCCTGTGAAGGTGGTGGTTGCCAATAGTCTTAAAGACATGGTTTTGGACTCCAAAAAGAACAGTAAGATTTCCCTTTATGCTCACTTCTACATACGTAACCTAGCCTATGAGCTCTTTTCTTCTTTAAGCTTATAGTTTGTACCGGTTGTTTTACAGTTCTACTAGAGATCTACGCACCATGGTGTGGACACTGCAAGAAATTGGCTCCAATCTTGGATGAAGTTGCTGTCTCGTTTGAAAATGATGCTGGTGTTATGATTGCAAAATTTGTAAGTTCCCATTTGTATCTCATTGTCTGTATGTTGCATAGTAGTGTTGGAAAAATGGGTGGTTTGGACAGTATCCAATAGATGATCTCCCAAGAATCAGCCAAAACGGGTCGCGTCAGTACATAAACACTTGATGTACATATGTTTTTTTTAATAAATATAGATAATGAATGTATTGTATACATGATAATTTAAAAATTATTATTTAAACCATGATCTGCCTAAGAGAAAACAGCAGTGTTGTAATGCAAGCATATGTATACACCTGTAGGCTGTAGCGTTTAGGTCATGAAGCAGATTCTAAAAAGCCATTTAAATTTGTTTGAGATTGTTACTATTCAATATTTATCATTTACTCTGATCAAAAGAAATGTGTTTTGCTCTCTAATTTCTAATACTTGTGGGTTGAATGATTCATCCAGGACGGATCGAACAACGATATTCCAAGTGACACATTCGAAGTTCAAGGTTACCCGACATTATACTTCAGAACCTCGAGCGGTAAAGTGATACCATATGATGGAAATAGGACAAAGGATGACATGATTGAGTTCATCCAAAAGAACCGTGAAGATGTGACATCCGAACCAGCTGCAACTGAATCAGGCAAAGACGAACTGTAAAGTGTCTTTTTGGTAGAGTCATCTTTTTTTTTTTCTAGCGGTAGTTCAGTAACTCGTACTCTTTATAAGTTATGAGACTTTTAAGTTCAGTTATGGATGTTTATCATCGTGTATCAGCTACCACCTCTCATCAGCATCTCCTGCCACCATCTCCTGCCACCACTGATGTGGTGTACTTTTTATAGTGCATGATATGAATAAGCCTTTTGGGTTGAATGAAAGATAGTTAAATTCAAAATAAAACAATCCTTTTGAGGATGTATAAAACTGTTTTTCCAATAAGAAAATGAGGTCCCTTTTTGTTACGAAAATCAATTCCTGTTGATCTCAATAACATTCTAAACTCCAGACAGTGGGTTTTGGGTCACTTTCTCTTCAACCCTATCTGCACCACTAGCCCGTTTGCCCTGTCCAGGTTGTCCATGCATCACTTTTTTCTCTCGTTCTTTTTCCAGTTGCCAGCATTATCATTAGCATTAGTTTTCTGGCTTCTATCTTTAATGCGTTTATGTTGTTCTTGGCGTTCATGATTCGTTCCAAAATAGCCAGACTTTAGCCGGATATGATTACTGTAGTAGCTGATATAGATTTTCAAAACTGCTACTGATCAGCATGGTTGAAATGGCATTTTGTCTACCCTTGAAAAATACAAAAATAAGATCACATTTTATCGTAAAACGAGCAGAGGCGGATCTACATAAGGGCAGCCGGGGTCAGCTGCCCCAGTGATCTTAAATTGCTATTTTGTGTTTAGTGATGATTTGTTGTTCGTTTATCCTGTCAAACTATACACATAATATGGTAGTTTGAAGTTTGTGGAGTTGCAGTATAAAAATGGAGTTTCCAGGAAGATGATTCCATTTGTACTTTTTTTATTACTTGTTATATCTAATCCTCCAATTTAAATATAAATAACTAACTAAGCTTTCAACATTTTGCAACCTCACATTTTAGCCCTTGTATTTCAAATAGGGTTAAAGTCAAAAATAGGCTACAAACTTACATAAATGTACCGATGTCGCCCACAAACTCATTTTCGTCCTACTGTCGCCTACAAACTTTCAAAAAATGTGCTAATATAAACAAAAACTTTCAAAAAGTGTACCAATGTAAACAAAAATAACTTGCTACCGGCTAAACTGGTTAAAATCAACACGTGTCGTTCGTGGATTGGATCTTAATTCTTAAAAAAAAAAAAAAAGGTCAAAATTAGTATGTAACAGATCAAAACTATAAAATGTTGATATTAGCACATTTTTTGAAAGTTTGTAGGCGACAATAGGACGGAAATGAGTTTGTGGGCGACATCGGTACATTTGTGTAAATTTGTAGCCTATTTTTGACTTTAACCCTTTCAAATATTATAATAGTTTGTATTGTGGACTAATTTTACTCTTATATAAATAGATTTATAGACTATAGATATAAATACAGTATAAAATGGCGGGGAACGTAAGGCCACTCCCTCGTAACTAAACTATTTATCCTCTTAACTTTCCACATCAGCGCCACATCAACACCAATATTCTATAATTAACCCATAACTAAACACTCTCTATCATGGCTAAAACAATACCCCTCTTAATATACAACGTACAAGCAATAAAGCATCAAGTCCAAACAACAAAAAGCCATTGGGATCCACAAATTCTATAACTAAGACTCGTACCTCTGTTAAATCTATGGTGAAAGCGGATAACTAAGGGGGGAAACTAGCACGTGCCTATAGTTAGTTACGGGTAGTGAGCTGGTAACTAACGGGTAACTAGCTGTAGGGAGTGGTCTAAGAACTAAAATAATATTTTTATATATTTATTTTGAATATTATTTAGAATTATTGTTTATTGAAAAACGTCTTATAGTATTTAGATAGGTGAAGAAAACATGTTAAGTCATTTGTAATGAATATTCACAATTTTTGTATGTCTAATATCATTTTCTATTCGAAATATGTAACATTTTTTTTTTGCCCCCGTTAAGAAAGATTCATGGATCCCATTTTTTTTTTGCCCCCGTTAAGAAAGATTCATGGATCGCCACTGACAACTAGAGGTGATATAGGAGCGGTTATGTGCTTAAACCGCCCCCGAAACCACACACCAATTAATTAATTTTTTTAACCTTTCGGTTTAATTAATCTGGTTAAATTGGTTAATGACTATATATATTAATCATGAGGAAAAAAATAAAAATACATGAGTTTGTTATCAATATTATAAATATTAACATTCAAATATAAGATTAGGACTTCGTCTAATATTTAATAGAAGTATTATCAGTACTATTTTTACACTCCAAATTGGCGAGAACTAAAAGAATTAATCTCTTGATTGGCGAGTTGGATTCAAGTGGAATCATTAAATTGAACTTCACATTTGGAGCTTTCATACACAAATGACACGACTTATGCACAAATGATGACTAAACAACAAAGTAGAATTGACAAATATTTCAATCACCTTATTCTACATATTTGTTAACATTCATTTTCCTTGTACAAGAATAAATTAATATGCAATTTCGAATCTGGTGACTTATGTTGCAGTTTTATTGATAACAAGTGTCATTTCAGGACAATAATCATTAACGGCTATATAATAAATCCGATCAACGATGGAGAACACCCATAATGGGTTTCTCCGTCAGTATCTTTAGCTCCATAAATAATAATATGAATGTTACCATATACAACAGATGAAGTATCTAAACAAACAACACCTGCGGGAAACATCTTGAAGAGAATGCATGCCTCTGGATTGTGCATGTCTGATCTTATGTGCTCAAAAACCAAAATCACTTGATAACTTTAGGTTCTTGTGTTCCCTGTGTAACCAAAACAAACTGATCATGTTAAAGTCAACTGAAGTCTAATCAAGTGTATACAACCTCCTATATTGCTTCATACTGACCAAAGGGCCTTCAGCCTATCGATATCAAGGTAACTCATTAACCTTGACTCCTTGAGGTTATTAGTTCGACTACCATGGTGAACTATTTGTATTTGTGTGTGTGTGTGTTGTTCTAAAAAATTGCTTCATCTGAATTGGCATTAAATTCCAGTACGACAAGTTAAAAGAAAACTTTAACATAATTACAAAAAAAATATAAAAAATCATAAAAGGATTAGCCGTACAAAAATACGAGTAGGTGAATATGCAAAAACTTTCCTTTGTCAAATATCATGTCTGGTTCTCCAAGTTAGGAAATTTTAACAACTGAATTATATTTTTCTGGATCTTTGTAATTATATTACCTTAATCTAAAAATAATATTGAACTTATAACCAGTTTTCTGTTAAAAATGTTTAGTTCCTACAAGAAAATTTTTACAATTACATTTAAGTACCTTTTTCTGAAATTCGCCCCAATAGTAGTTATCTAAAATGTAATTCTCTTTAAAATTCCGTGAAGCTTATACTAACTAAGGATATTAAATGAAGGCAAAGTAAAAATAAAATACACAAGTTCAACTGAAAAACACAATTACAGTAACAAGAGGTTGTAACTTCTAGGGGCATCTCAGTTGTACAAAAATTACCTCAAAAACGCCTTGATTTCTGTTGCGGATATCCAGGCATCCCCATTCCATCCTTTCTTCTTAACTAGTTTCATCAAAAAAATAAAAACAATCTCGATACATTACTGCATAAGAGGGAGACAAAAACATTAAGAAACAAAATTATACGAAACCTGCTGCTGCTGCTGTTGGTGAGGTTGGGCAGCAACACCACGCTGCATCGGGATATTTCCGGGATTCATTGCACCACCCATCCCAGCCTGAGAGGCAAGATTATAAGCCATATTTTGTTGTTGTTGCATTCTTTGCACACCAACCATATGCATCGGTCGCGGAACATTTCTATTTGCCATTACATGTGGGCCCCCCATATTTCCAGCCACTTGGTTTCCTGATGCCTGATGAATATGATAAAGCACGGGTAAACCATTACTCCATATATGTAATCCCACTTTTTTATGAACGAATAATAGCATACCTGTTGAGGTGGCTGAAGACTTGCGGTGCCCTCAAAATCTGTATTTGTGTCCACTGGACGGGTTGGATAATTGATCGTCTTCTCCCCAGGAGGCGGCACCAGTGCACTGAGCATTATAAAGTATATCGTCAAAAAGAATGATAATAACAACTACCTAAAAATTTGAAATTTTTGCCACAAGCAATTTCAAGCTTGTAAACAACAAAAAAATCTAATAAGTATCAGCAGTCTAAAATACAGAGGGATTTACAAATGAAGTTTATTGAGAAAAAAAAAATTTACTTGCGTCCAGGTAAAGGTTCCATCCGAAAATACCTACATACAAAGAACCGTTAGGTACGAAATATACAGAACTGTAAAGTTTATGAAGGCGCAGCAAATATAATAGTAACATTGAAAAGGAAGAGCAGTGATCTGTTTGGCTATCAAGTCAAAGACCAAATAACGAAGGAAGATGGTTAAATGACAAAACATCGTCCTCACTTGTTACAAATTAGCAGTTAACTTATTTTACGTGAGACACGTATTTTTGAAGACAGGTTGAGTATCATCCTTAAATTGATTCGCGTGCATTTTTAATTTATATCATATAAACATCGTTAACCTTATGAACATATACCAGTGCCAAATGTGGGGTTCCACTTGGTGTGAAAAAAAAAAAAAAAAAAAAAAAAAAAAAAAAAAAAAAAAAACTGTTGAGTAACTATTAGAATACTATAAATGAGAGAAAAAGAGAGGCGAATCAAAAGAGAACTCACTCATGATCAAGAGCTTGTGCTGCGGTGATGCGTTTTCGAGGATCATATCTACAATTAAAAATTACAAGGAGAAAATGGTAAAAATATCTTAATAGATTAATTCTTAATGCCAGATGTCCATATATATATCCTTTTTAACAAGATAGATAAACTCTAATAATTTACCATGTCATATACACAACATACTGAAAATTAATAAGTAAATTCAAGGGGCAGCACATACTCCAACATTTTAGAGAGAAGATCATAGGCAGGATTTTTTGGAGAGAGGTGAACAACGCTGTACAGACCAGGACTATCACTGTAATGAGCACAGATAGACGGTAGGTATAAGACGGTGACCACAAAATAATATATATACTTCACACAAAAATACACAATACACGAGCACGGATCCTACTATTTGTGTCCTTGAATATGCTGTTGATCGGATTGCCAATGTGGAAGATGAGCAAGTGTTGGCCACTTGTCTACTGTTGGATGACCTGAAAATAATATTTAGTTTAAACTAAATCAAAACTTATAAAACAATATTACAGAAAAAAATCAAGAGGAAATAAAGGGTTTTATAAGAGTCTAAACTCTGAATCCAAATGATCAGTAATTAATTCAAAACGATATGATTATCAAGATTTGGATTCAGAACATCCAAAGATTCTTAACCTTATCTTTCCTTACCCAAAACTTTGAAGATTTTGTCTAGTTGATCCAGCTGAACAAGCAATAACTCAATTTAGAACAGGAAAATAGGGTATAAAGAATTATAATCTGCTTAAAAAAAAGTCTGTCACCTGAAAAGGATTTGGCGTGGCCTTTACTTCCTGTCCTTGAAACAATGGCTTCAACGTCAGAAGCTCAGCAAATATACAGCCAACAGCCCACATATCTAATAATATCAAGTATTTTATATCAGATTGATTGTAAGTTAATACCATATAGTATGATAAACAACATAAATTAAAAAAAAAAAAATTAATTTGGTTGTAAGAATACATACCAACTGCACTAGTATAGTGCTTTCCCCCGAGGAGCAACTCCGGAGCGCGATACCAAATAGTTACAACGACCTGTGATGTTTATTCGAACCAATTACAGAAATTAAGCCATACAGACACACGTAACTGGTGAAATAAGCTCAACATAATCAAGAAGGAAGCATGTTTGTACCCCGTTATCGGACAATGGCTTTAGTGGAGCTTGATATATTCTAGCAAGTCCAAAATCGGCAATTTTTACAACTCCTTGTTCTTCCCCATCACCCATCACCTAGAAGATGAAGAACCAAATTTTAGATATGGCACAAGCTTCCAAAAGTATGATAAAGACGCAATAATTGGTCCATTAGATCAAGCACTAGTAATGAGAGAACATGATGAATCTTACCAAAATATTAGATGGCTTAAGATCTCGATGCATAATCCAGTTGCTGCATCCAGTTTATTGAAGATAAGTGTTTTAATCATGATGACAATATAACCAGAATGAAACACGTCGCAAGTTTTGCTTACCTATGAAGATAATTTAGTCCATTAAGCAACTGCCAAAGTATTGACTTCACCGTATATTGATTAATACCTTGGTTAACCTTGTCTCTGTGATGTCTGATAATTTCCTGATGTTCTCACACAGAAAATGTAAGCCAACGAGGTTGAGGCCCAGCTTTTACAATATAAGTGAAGATAAATTAAAAGTATTATATTGGAATAGTAGTACATCTTTATGCATGTGTTACAATCATATAACAATTATATGTGTTGATTGTAACTCACTTTCATGTGTTCACTATGTTTAGAGGTACATTTCATATAAAGCATATACAATATGTCAGTATGAATGTCTGTAATATAAGCAAGTGAATGTAAATGGGTACAATGAATGCTTACATAGAGGTCATGTTCAGCGTAGTCGAAAGCCAGATAAAGAGACATGTCTATATGATTGATGTGCACATTAACCAGCTTGACCACGTTGTCATGGGATATCTCCCTAAGCAACTGCATCAACATCGTCATGTTTAGGAATAACATGAAAGTATATATAGAAACTTAGCATTTAAAGATTAATTACATATTGTGTTCATTAGCATTGGGGGTTGATTACCTAAGAATTCATCATATAGCGGAAAATAAAGGTAAAAGAGGGAAAGACGCAATAAGAAGGAAATAAGTTCGAATAAAAGAAGATACATAATATTAGGTAGTTGTAGAGAAGACAAAACTAAGTTCTACTTCAGAAACAATGACATGAGTTCTAACTTACGGCAAAATATTTAATACATGTGATTACTTTATGGCTAGTTTATAACGGGTATCGAACTTCAAAATTCCTAATTTGAGAAATAGCCAAATAGGTCAGTCTATTCATTTAAAACCAGTCATGGTAATCATCTAAGAAAGTGTGTTCCTTTTAGTATCAAAAAGAGACCAGATATATGAATGACAAATCACCATATAACATGAAATAAGTGAAGCCATTCTTTGACATAAATCGAAGAAAAAAGTAACTTCAATCACACAAGCTTTTCTAAATTCTAACTTAAATTTTATCTCAAACATGGTGCTTTTGATACATATGTAAGTTACTAATAATTAAGCACTTTTGTAACTATAAATAAGGACTTGTAATTAACACACGCCAAATAAAGATTCATTCAATTGTTAAACATTTAAGCTGAAAGAATAGATACAAATACCAATTCTAATCATAGGCATTGAGCTATTCAATTCACTTAACAATTAACACAATAAATACGTGAAAATCCCCAAATCCTAAACCTAAAATTCACAAATTGATAATGAAAAACAAAAAACAAACCATAATTTCACGAATTGCAGTGGGAGAAACACCATCACCATCTTTAGATTGCTTAAATTTCTTGATCGCAATCGATTTGCTTCGATTAGACTTAATTTTAGCTAAGAACACAAGACCGTAAGTTCCTTCACCAATTTTACCGATCAAATCGTATTGTTGTAACCATTCAGGGCGATTGCTGTTGTTATTACTGCTGCTACTATTGTTATTATTACCTCTGTTGCTCATATTTTTAAAAAGCCCTAAATTGGGTTGTAAGTTAGGGCTTGTAAGAGTTCATGGATGTTTGCCTGAATTGATTGACAAAGGTATGACTCATTAAACTTTATTTGTTTAATTTGTTGCGATAAATTTAAATTTTAAATTTATTATTGTTTATCTCTAGTTTCTATTAAATTTCAAAAATGATAATATCATAAATAAACATTTTCTAAACTTAAAACAATTCAAAAATAAATTAAAAAATTCTTGGAACACCATGATGATGTCATAAATAACAATTAATCTTAATTTTATAAACTTAATAAAATAATAACAATTAAAGGTAAAATGATAATGATGAAATATAAATGCAAAAGATATAACTTAAACAATTATTCAGTTTCTAAATTTAAAAAAATTTCTCCTACATATTATTTAGTCAGAGTTTTAAAACAATATCACCTACCTTCATATTAATGGTTGAGCATTCTCTTTAAAAATCTTTGATTATTTCGGATCATATGTTTCAGGTAAAATATTTTGTGGTATGTTTTCGTTGTCATTATTTGCTATATGCATTTTATAAACTTCAATAATTTGATTATTAAGTTTGTTAGTCAGAATCTGTGATTCCACGAGTCATTAAACTAAATGACTTTAGCATTTATATTCACTTGATACCTAAAACATATCATTAAACAATTTCGTTTAAATAAACTCGTGATTCCATGGATCATTTCACTAGTATTATAAGTACTCCGTAATAAATAAAAATAAATATCAAGATATTTAATTTTCACTTAATAATTAAGCTATTAATTTAATTAAGTAATAAAATAAAATGGGGAAATGATAGCTACAAAGCATATAAGTTATGTCTTCCCTACATGTACTAATAAAAAGGTGCACTTTTTTAATGTTTTTAACCTTTTTTTTTTTTTTCATTTTCTCATAGTAACTAAAAGTTTTAAGTTTATTATTAATGTCTTATATATATATATATATATATATATATATATATATATATATATATATATATATATATATATATATATATATATATATATATAAATAAAAGGTGTGGTGAAGTTAAAATTGTAGACTATATTACGTGTACATGTTTACATGCATAGTAAGGATATAAACTTTAATGCGTATAAAATGTTATGAAATTGTGTTTATGGTGAATAGATTATTTTATTTTGGTTTACATAGTTGAAAATTTAAAAAAAAAAACTCGAAAAACATAAAAAGTGCACTTTTTAGTAGTACACGTAGGGAAGTTGGCTACATGCTTTTGTAGCTATCATTTATTTCTTTGTCAATTAATATGTTTTTATTAGACATAAAATCAGACACTTATTAAATAAGAGGCAAATGGAATCCACTCTTAAAATTGTAGAAAACTTTTGTCACCCCACCACTAAATTACATTCATAAATTAGTAAGTAAATGTATACAATTATTTAAACAATCGTTAAAAATAATCTTAAAAGTTAACGTTAGTAAAATTTGTTGTGATCAACCTGGCTTGGAATTTGTGAAATAAACTTAGAAAGGTAGTGAATTGGAGAATAGAAGTAGATTAGATTATAATAATAATTAGTTGTGTGTAAGTGGATGTTAAGATGTTAAGAGGTCGTTTAACGATAATAAAACGATCAAAATCAGGAGTAATGGTATATAAGGAAAATTGTTAAACATATCATGTTTTAAACATATATAACCTAATTTCTTATTCATAATGTCAAAGAAAATATGTATTGAGTAAACATATTTAATAATTAATTACTAAGGGTGTGTTTGATAAAACTGAATGATTTAGTGCTGAATGATTCAGAATCTGAATGGTCCAGAGCCTCTGAATAAGGTTTGCTCTGAATGAAAATAAGCTGTTTGATAATCATTTAGAATGAACGATATGAACCGACAAAAACTACCTTATTAACGTGTGACATGAATAAAAAATTCAATATATTTGTTAGTTAATTAATCAGGATATGATTGAGGAGAATATTATAGATAATTTAGGCTTTTAATGGTTAAGAGATTGTTTCATCTCTGAATGGTTCAGAGCTGAATTCTGAACCATTCAACACCATATGTCATTCAGAGGTCAAAAACAAACGCATTGAATGCTGAATGGTTTAGCATCCAGTGCTGAATCATTCCATTAAGAGGTAAACAAACGCACCCTAAGTTTAGATTTTAGAAGCTTAAATATATACAGTATAATATAAGTTACAGAACTTTTCTAATCATAACCATAATGGTTATCATTAAAAAATTATAACAAAATTATTTTTTTACAATTGAAATAACTATCCGTCTAGAATTAACCTACAAAATATATCATCACTTTTTGAATAATTTATTTCTTAAACACTCTAACGATTAACATTAAATTTTTTCTAAGCTTAAAATGTAATAGCATTCTCTTTATTTTTAGTGGTTAAGTTGAATAAAAAAATATTAAACTATTATATTGAATTATTTAGAAAGTATAAATATTATATTATTTTATATTGATTTTATTTACTTAATTTTGCTATACTCTCTATAAAAAAAGGTAAAGGGCGAAGGTTTTTTTTCTTCCCTATTTGGACTACCCGAGAAGATGATTAATGCAACCACATATTCTAATATGCTCAACCTACTGAATTACTCCATTGCTATACTCTATGTGTCTCAAATAATTGTCACTTTAATAGAGTTTGACTTGAAATTATTTTTGCAAAGATCATATTGAAGGTTTTTACAAGTAAAACAAAACTCATATTTTAGTTGACCGATTTGACTCGTATCACAAACAATCACCTTAAAAAAACATTAAATATTCGATCGTCTCAAACATTGGCACTACTTGGCAAACCAAACCTAAAGTGCTCAATTTGGGTATAATGGGTTTTGTATATGGGTCAAACGGGTCGAGTTGTAAAGTTTCTAGTTTTTGAGATTCGCATCCCTAAAAATTGGTCCAATGAGTTTTTTTTTTTAAAAACATATTAGGTCTTAGACTAAAAAAAAAAGAAATGGGTCTATCGGGTTCAAATCCACCAAGTCAAACATATAGAGGCGGGTCCAACGGGTCTTGTGTATGGGTCCAACGTGTCGAGCTGTAAAATTTTGAATTTTAGTTAAAACTAGTGAAATGACATGCGGAATCACGCGGTTGTTTAAACGAAACAGTTTAATGATATGTTTTAGGTATTAAGTGAATGTAGATGTTAAAGGTATTTACTTTAATGACTCGTAGTACCACGGATTCCGACTAAGAAACTTCTCGTTGTTTTTACAAACATATTGATGTACTTAATTTAGTCAGGATAAATGAACTACATTTATTCTCCCACAATTCTTTTCCATTTTTCATTACAATTATTATTTTCTTTGTCATAAAAGCCTACATTAGAATCTTTTATTGAAACATGTATTTCGCATAAATATGTAACGTAATTAATCCCGTAAATAGAACATGTATTTGAATAATATTAATAATAATATAATAATTATAGTTATAATTATAATAATAAAGTTTGCTTAAAAATGAAAGTTGTACAATATGCTTCAAAGTTTGTACATATGTTCATAAGGTGTTTTATAAAAGATTGTACAATTTGTTACAAAGTTTGTACATATGATCATAAGAGTGTATTATTATAAGGTTGTGCATAATGCTTCAAATATTGTACATATGGTCATGAAGTGTTTTATTATAAGAGTGTACATAATGCTTTAAATATTGTACATATAGTTATGGAGGTGTTTTATCATTAGATTGTTCATAATGCTTCATGTATTATAGAGATTTATTATACTATAGATAGATTTTTAGTAAATAATTATATTTTAATTCTAAATTAATTAAGATTAATGACATCATCCATATTTTTATAAATGGCAAGTTTTAGTAAATGAAGAGTTAAATTGCGAAATGATAACATCATCATTATAGAGATTTAATAGAAGTTATAGATAATAAACAATAAAATGATAAACAAATATTTAAAACTAAAACTTTATTGAACAAAATGGCTCTTGACCCGACCCATTTGGGTCTCAACCCATTCAGACCCAACCCAAATCGGGTCCCGACCCAACCTGTTTGACCCATTTAAATTATGCCCGTTTCAACTCATGACCCGTTTTGACCCAAACCCATTTGGGTCTCGAGCCAACCCGACCCAACCCAACTCGTTTGTCAGGCAGAGGCACTATATATACATTGACATGTATTCGGCATAACAAACAACCAATTAAAAAAGACAAAGAATCAAGAGTTCAATAAACAATGCTTTGATTGTTCATGGCATGCTAAAATGATGAAACACAATTAACATCCTTTACGAAACCTCCTGTTTTATCAATCAAGTTTCCAAATAACGACAGCAAATACTTTGTAAACTTTTACCGTTCGATCATGGGACTTATATTCCTTCTCCTCTCAATCCCCATCATCTTCTGCATTTGTATTGCTCTTTTTTTCATCTTCATGATTCTTGTTGTAATGCCTTTTCTTGCCCCTGTTCTTCTTCCTCTCCTTTTCTTAGGCCTTCTTACCATCATTACCATCATTCTCATTGTCGGCTTCCTATAGTTTGTACTAAATTAATTTAATCTTATCTTATTGTTGCAACGCCTGTAAAGGTATGATCAAGACTATAAATACACGGTATGTCAAATAAGAAAATGACTCAGAATTGTGAAAAAAACATTTATGCTCACTAGCTAGTAACATAATCTCATTTGTTGTGCTAACTAGCTCCATGTAACACTGAGGAAGATTTGTATTTATCATCAAAGTTATGTAGAATTACATGTTCTTATTGTTATGTTTTTCTAGAGGGATTCTTACTTAAGTAGGGAACCTCTTTTGTCTTTGCATTTGTGATGCTTCGTTGTGTTGCTAGTGTCATAATTGTACTATTAAACATTGAGTTTTTCTATTGACAGCCTTGGACCATCTTTAACTAAAATTAATTTTATGCACAAAAGGTAATTGTATATTCAGTTGGTTGATGGGTAGTTATTTGCACAAAGAGTGAATAGTTATTGTACAAGTAAATTCAACGTGTCTGAATTTCTTAAGTATAGCTCTTATGGCTATTTATAGAAAAGCCTTAAACTTTTGTAGAAATACTTTCGGATCTTAACAATCAGTTTGTTTCATGGAAACTAGAACGTTGTTCCATCAGATGTTACATTATTTTGTAGATGTTTTTCGTTGTACTTCCATTGTTGTCTAGATTCATTTTCTTAAGCTTGAACGCGTTTTTATTAAGGTACTTAAAGCAGTTACAAAATTTGGTTTGGTTGTTATAACTTGGTCCAATTCCATATGGCAGGTCACCATACTAAAATATAACATCCTGTTAGTTTACAGAATTGCACAAATGGACAATGTGAATATAATAGTAATATAAACCTGTACAGAATTGCACAGTAGATTGTTAAAAATCACCATGAAATATCATCTAAAGATAACCAAAAAAAAAAGAACAAATATTTGTAATGTTTTTTTATACCCATGAATGTGACTGAACTGAGTCTAAATACAATGTAAATTTACAAACTTAATATTCGTTCATTTGTATACATAAAAATATACCCAAAACTTGTTTACTAGCAACCTTTACCGTATCACAGGGCAGATGCAAAGTTTACACTTTAAATACGTCTACTGAATTCGTTTGGATCAATCAAGAAGTCTTCAAGTGTTGCAAGTGTATTTAGTTGACGATTAAGAGAAGCAATTGTCTTCTGGCAATCGGCAAATTTACTCCCAGCCAATGCTAGTTCGGCATCCTATACATAGCCAGAAATCGTGTCAACATATTTAAAAGTTATCAATCACATTATTATTTCTGATTCTAAATACACAAGTCCTTAATCTCGTAAACAGAACTTGTAAGGAGGTGATCGAATGTGCGTTATAAAACTGATATTGTACAATATGGAATAATCAAAATCAGATAACTAGCAACAATAGAACGCGCTACAAGAGGCAGTGTTTGGATGTGTTTTCTTGTTTGAAATTGTACTGATACGATAGATATAAAAAAATTGAACATCTGCATTCATAGTATATAGTACTATAAGTTTAAAATATGAATTTTCATTTCCTTCAGTGTAACAAGTTTTTACAAACTATTTGTTGATAAGTTCAAAGCTATCTAATCGTGCGCATAGTTACGTGCCCGCATATTATGCGCATGTAGCCCCAAATATGCGCACGATATAAGGATATCAAATCACATCTTTGGCATCCACATCACGTATCTACTAAGCACAAGGGTATAACCGCGCACATAGGGATGCGCCTATACCAATGGATGCGATCTTTAAACACGTCCTGTGTTTAACTTGCAGCTCAATGATAAGATCAATCCCAATTTAGTTTCTTTAAATTAACGTAAGCTGGTTATCGAAATAATTGCATGTATCTAGGGTGTATATCCCTAGTACAATTCCGATTACAACAACAAAACCCAAATCCTACAAAATTGGGGTATGGGGGAGGAAAGATGTAGCTATCCTATAATAAAGACAAGTCATTTCTCTACCCATAGTGAAATACCCCAAGAGTGGAGAAAGTCCTCCCTCTCAATGTTCTATGTATAGAGAGATTGCTTCTGAATGGACTAAGTAGGTTAAAAAAAAGTGTGAGACTCCATGAAATGGTAGAATCAAATTTCCATGGATTTTAAGCCTGAAGTTCAATTTAGGCTCTAAGCGGCAATCAAGTCGCCAATAAATACAAGTCCCTAAAAACCCCTAAATCACAATGCGTTCATACGTAATAACAATGCGTTCATACGTAATAACACAAAAGTTGGGCGAATAAGCATTCTCTCGACAAGCTACAATCCCTAAAGAATTTCATGTATGTTTTATGAACTGTGAATCCTTTGGGCCACTCGATCCTGTGTGTTGGATCATTAGTGAAGTCAACGTTCGGCCACCCCGCTGGAATCTTTACGATCCCGGTGTGGGTTATCCACAAGCTATGTCGGAGGTTTGAATCTTGTTTTGTCGTAACCCTAAGTATTGCACTCGAGTATATCTTTACCCTAACACGTGAAAATATGCTTGATCACTATCATATAAAATACTAAAAATCATCCCTTTTTTAAAATGTATGTTTCTAATAACCATAAATTGTAATTGTAGATGATATTATTTAAAATCTGGATGATTAAGGAATCTAACCTGTTTTATCTTGAGCTCTGGAATATGGACGGATGGTTTTGGGTACTGATTTTCTAGTTGTAATCTTGAAATTTCGTCTTCTAAATCATGAGATTTGGCTCCCATCTTCTTCGATAACGTGCGTTCCTTCTCAACCTCTGTTTCTAATGAATCAACTTTCAAAATCAACGATTTTATATCACCTTCTAATTCCCGACATTTGTCTCCCGTTTTCCCTGATAAACCACGCTCGTTTTGAACTTCTATTTCTAAAGATTCAACTTTCAAATTCAAAGATTCCACCTCAGCTTCTAATATTTTCAACTGTGATTCCGCCTCATTTTTCTTTACATAAGCATCTTCATATCGAGATTCTGCTTCTTTCCGTTCATTGCACTCGATATCTAGTTGACTTTTCAATTCCACCACTTCCAATTCGGATCTTTTTACAGTTTCTTGTAACGAATTGACTTTTGCTATAGTCAACTCAAGCTCTTTTTCCGTCTTTTTTCTCCCATCACGTGATTCAGCCAATAAAGCTTCCATCTTTACTAACTTCCTTTCACCATCTTTTAACTCGTTTCTTAACACTTTGATCTCGTTTTCACGTTCATTCAAAGTGATCTCCACCTTCATTTTATCAGTTTCCACCTTCTTCAAAAGCTCTTCAACTTCAAACAATCGATTTTTTTCAGATTCCGTTAAACGATTCTTGGGTAACGCTGCAAGTTTTTCCATTTCAAGAAAATCATCCATGAGATTAATCCCCTTTGATGGTGTTGTACTGTTACTTTCAACTTCATTCGCTTCCTTAGAATCATTGGTTAACGATCTTCGATCGTTAGCAGATAACGCCTTTGTAAGGGCTGCCGTTAGCCTACGACACTCGGCTTCAAATTTAGCGGCTTTTTTCGCACTTTCGAGATGCAGTTTACTAGCTTGTTCTGCAGCTTGATTACTCAATTCTTTCTCGATAAACCTCATTTCGAGCTCTTCAGCCATTGAATCAAGTTCACATTTCATAGCAGCTTTTTCATTATCAGCAGATTCAGATTTTTTGGCAGATTGAAACTGTAAATTGAGGTCGGCAAGCCGATTTTCATATTCTGTTTTTGTAATTTGCCATTCAGAAGTTTTCTTGCTAATAGCTTCGTTTATTTCTTGATCTCTTTCTTCTCTTGTTTGTCGAAGCTGTCTTAAACACTCTTTTAGGGCTCCATCGAGTTGACAAATTCGATCTTCAAGCGTCGAGTTCTTACGCGTTAGATCCTCGATTTTCTGCCTCAACGTTAACACTTCAGTCTCGGCTTTCTCCCATCCTAACATTCAAGAAACAGATAAGACGAATAAACTTTAATATAAAAATATATATAACTATATAAATGTCCAGGGTCTGCTTAAGTCTAAACAAATGTTCACAACTATTTAAATTAAAATTAATAATGATATGATTTAAATTACGTATATAACTATAACTAATAAACTTTATATTTACAGGAAAAAAATATAAATTGCTGTTGAAGTATTACGCACCGGTTTTATTAGACTAGAAATATCACATGTTTTGAACCTAATTAATAAAGATCACTTACCTACCTGCCCAATCAACCCATTATCCTACCTCTATTAACAAAGATTAGTTCCATATAACTGGAAGCCTTATATGGAGAAGGTATGTAAATTAAATACTATTAACTCAAGCCAATATTAGTTAACTAGGCTTCCAAATTAGGTATCGGCTCATCTTAAAGGAAACGTCAGTTTGACTTAAAAGGTATGGAGTACTAAATAAAGTATACTTTTCTACCCAAATTTGGAGATAATGTTTCAAATGTTTCAAGGAAAAACTGATACAATTACCTAACGTTAAATAAGAAATAAAGAAATGTGGAGCTAATTCCAAAATTAAGTAGGCTTCTAAAATACTCCATCCGTCTCATATTGATAGTTCAATATTCCATTTTGAGTTGTCCCAAATAAATAGTCCACTCACATAAATAGATAAATAGATAGGAATAATAAGGCAAAGTTCCTTAATACCCTTAACTTTTGCATATAAAACAAAAAGATTGGGTAAAAGTAAGGGGTAAAACTGTAAAGTAAAAAAAAGTAACATGTAATGGTGAGATTTCTAAAACTGTGTGTTTTTGTCTGAACTGTTAATATGGGACGGAAGGTGTAGCAATCAAGTCAACATTTGACTTTTGACGCCCAAAGAACCTACTCTCAAACTTTCAAATTGGCAATTAGTTGTTCAAGTTTTTAAGGCTACTCAACAGTTGCCATGATGCAGGATTCAAGCATGTTGGGCTCTTGCGAGTTGGGTTACAAAATTATATTGGGTTTGTTGGGCCACAAAATTATATTGGGTTTGTTGGGTCGCATTGCAATAGAGTTGGAATTGGATAGCAACGTCAAACAAGTTGAAAGCAAAAGGAATATGATCAATTTGGAAGCTTCTGTAGGGAGCAAGCAACATTATCTATTAGCATTATCTTTTAGTTTAACTTTTAAATTGTTTATGTTTTTAGTTTATCATTATCTTTATCTTTTAGTTTATAGTTATCTCTTAGTTTGTTTAGTTATATAATAGTATATATAGGAGAATGTCGATAGATAGAAGAGTAGAATTGATTTTTATTTCGAATTAATAAAACAGAGAATAGCCCTTTGGCTTTGTTTTGGTTTAAGCCGTGTGAGGCTTTGCCTTTATTCCTTTATTCCTTTGGTTTTAGCCGTGTGAGGGATTTTTTTCCTTTTCTAAATCTAATGATGATAGTGAGTTTGAAGTAGTTACTAATAAAGATACCAACATGTACAATGTTGATGTTGATTTGAAGAACAATTTCATTGAAGATGTTAATGTTGGTGTTGGTGTCCGGGATCATCTGTCTGCTCTTGTTGCAATATTTGACGCTTCCAATGAAGAAAATATTATTTGTGTAGTTTTTGAGAATCACTTAGATGTTTTAGTCCTTGAGGTTGTAGACTTGAGGACGAGTCTTTTCGAAGAAGTGGGTGTTGTTGAAGAAAAGGAGGAGAGCAACATTCAACATAGATTTTCTTTTGACTGTGTTGAATTTGAGGTTCTCGATGTTGTCCAAAAATTAATTCGTGGTGGATGTAATGTCGTCATTGAAGTAAAGATCGAGCCACAGTTTCGTGTATTAGAAAAAAATCACGACAAGGCACGCAATATTGAACTCTCAGTTACACTTATTTTGCCACTTTTCATGTTTTTGATTTTTCTTGTGATGACGTAGACTCGAGGACGAGTCTTTTTGAAGAAGGGGAGAATGATGCATATGTATATGATCCAGGTGGTCATAACACAACAATAGTTGCTATTTATTTAGATGAAGAATTAGTTGAGTTTAATAACACGTTGGGCTAAGAAAGACACTTTTGGGTCAAAGTAATACGGAGTATATGATAACCATCACTTGATTTTCTTATTCATGTTATTTGGGTTAGCAACTATTGGCCAAGAGTTAAATTGGAAGCAGCTAGTGCACGTGGGAAAAAACAAAAGCGACCAAATTCCTAGTCCAAGTTATATTTAAAATTCAATTTGTTGCCTTATCTATTTATTTGTTCTTATCCTTATTTTATCATTTTCTTTTGATTATATATAGGGAATTAACGATAGGTTAGCTTCAGTTAGTTGATTAATTTTTGAGTTAATAAAATTAAACCGAGAAGGTTTTTTGTTATATTGAACCGAGAAGGTTCATCGGGTTACACCGTGAAGGTTTAATCATTTATCTATCTTTATTGTTTTTGCCATCGATCCCTTAATCCGCATTATGCCATTAGTTTGATTATAAAGCTTTTAAATTCCATTCAAAAGTTTAAAACGAAATTAATTGACCTCGATGGTCAAATAGTGCTTTACGAACATACAAAATAGTGAATAACTTTGTATACCTTCAACCGCTTCCTCAGCTACTTTGGAGTGCTGTTTGACCAAGTCTTCCTTGATACTAATATTCATAAGAGCCGCCGATAATTTCTCGGATAGTGTCTTGACATCGCCACCCTCAAATTCTTCTGCAGATAGTTCAACCTTTGATGTGACTTCAGGTGATAGAGAACTTTGATTCGAATACATCTTCGATGAAAAAAAAAACGAAAAAACATATATATAAGATTTCAACCACCACTATAACAACAAAGCAACATACAAGATTATAAAGAATCCTAGATTTATCATAATGTCATGATAATACGACAGTCAAATTGACGTCACCGTGTGTACTTCTTATGCTAGTCGCATGACGAAGGTACCTTTTTGGAATATTTAACTATTAAAACTTTAAGACCTACTATTTTGGGATAATTGTCATATACATTTGATTAATAGTTTGATAGGGAAGTTAAATACTACAGAGTACGGAGTATCATTCAGATCTCAAAAGTAAAAAATGGACTTCGATTCTAGGATGAATAGCTATCCACATTTCGGATTTGATCTATGTCGCAATCAAAATTCGTTATGAAAATCACTTCTTGATTAGTCAGAGCACTTAGAAACATAGAAGTCGAAATGCACTTTATTCATCTATGATTCAGTTGCATTAACTGAATCTTGATATTGTCCATTAACAAAGCAAACAAGCATGACCCCATTGGTGTTCCAAAACGAATACGTTGTAAAACATTTTGAAGTCAAACATGAACCTACCATTTTATAAAATTCAAAGTCCGATTTAGAATCCTGCGCGCTCTAAATTCTTACCCGAATGCATTAACATTTTCAAGCATTTCTATGTAGTTGTTCTTTACTTCAAGTAAAATGTCATAGTAAATTTCGGATTAATAAATAGTTCTTTTTACTATTAAAGGTCTAACATTGACATGAGGAAGTGTAACCAATCACAAATATTAGTGAAGACAATTAGATCCTAGCAAGATTCAAATCCAACCCTGATCGAAGTTGTACAATAAGCTATAAATCTAGTACACATTACTTACACCTACAAATGTTGATAACATGATAATGTGAGCATGACTAATGAGTTAAATATACCTGATCATCTGAAAATCTTTCAGAATGAGAAGAAATGGATCCACCAGAGCTTTCAGTTTCGCCGGGGCTTTTCTCCGATGACTTCCTCCGCCATAGCCAGCTCCGGCGGTCCATATTTTCCGGCAACAGGTTGAAAATCAAACACTAATAACCCCACACTCTTACACCTCATCAACAATTTAACAAATCTTTTTCATTAAAAATCAAACCTTGATCAAAACCCATTACACAAAACTCGATTACAATCAAAATCCACAATTCATAATCTCTTGAAATCAAATACCCAACAAGAAAAATGTCAACTTTTTACAAGAACACAAAAATTAGGGTTTTTTTAATTGACAAATTGGTACAATCCCTTCCCTGTGATTATATACAAATTTTATATACTTGTTATCATAATCCACTACCTAACTCATAACCCACAAAACCCACAACAGAAAAACTAGCAAAATTAAATAAAAAACAAGAAAAAATATATTTTTTTACAGTACAACAATATAGGGGTTGTTCAAAATGGTTGATCTTAAATCTTTGCTTAGACTTCACTCATCACACCAATAGGTAGTTGCACAAAAAAAAAGGCTGATCTTATAAATCACCAAATTTAGGTTGTTTTTTAATTTAGAAAAAAAGAGAAACTGCCCAAGAAGGGTAGGGCGAGTTTAGTTTAAAAACAGGGATGTAGAGTGTGTGTTTGGGTAGTAGTTTGCTTGGCACCCACAACTTTTGAAAAAAATGAGTTGTATTGAATTATTCTATCAGAAGATGTGATTGCACATGCGCTGCAGGTGCTACAATTGACGCACACGAAAGAAAGCTGACACCCATTATTTCACTTTTTTCCATTTCATTTCATGTCATGTGTATTCTTTTTTTCAATTTTATTTACGAGTATTATTTTATTTATGTAATAATAAATCATCATCATCACTTGTATAATTGTAAACTTGCATGTAACACGGTTTAACAATAACACTTCATGTGACCAACACCACCTTTTTTATCATAACGTTTGTTCTTTTTTAACATGTATGGTGATTGGTATCTTTTAGATATTTTCTTGAGATATTGTCCAAAGAAAAATTATGTATTTTAAAAAAGGTTTGATGATTTGTTTGATTATAGAAAGTTTACAAGATTTTATCCAAATATGTAAAATGAAGTTTGTTATATATATATATATATATATATATATATATATATATATATATATATATATATATATATATATATATATATATATATATATATATATATATATATATATATGTAAATGTGTGATTGTCATGTATTTAACTTGGATATATGTGATTATATCATGTATTTAACTTAGGATATAAAATATAGACAAAATTATGACGACGATCCTGTGGGTTGATCCAAATTACGCGAATTGCCATAAACCTTTTTTTTACGCGGTTGGTCACTACGCAGTTGATCACTGAGTCTAACGATCGTTAAATATAGTTGTTAATTTCAGTCATGTGTCATCCATGTGAGAGTAATTTCATCTTTTAACTCTCCTTTTGTCATTCCCTCCATTCATCATTCATCTTCTTTATTCATCTTTCATCAACAATATGTAAATCCAAATAAAATCCAAACGGAGTACTTCACCTCTTTTTTTTCTCTTACCTACTTTCAGGCTTCTTCATCAACCAAATCATCTTCAAATCTCCATCGGTAACCGTTTGATTTGTTAAAACCGTAAATTACACGTAACTTAGCTAGTTTATAAATACGAAGTATAAAAATAAACTTCTCGACACTAAAACAAACCACAATTACACTAGCAAGGTCTTTCATTACCCTATTGAATTTCACAAACATAATAATAATTAATTTTAAATAAATTCGCTTCCTGAAATTAAATAATAGCCAACGTTCGAACAACTTATCCTTACCAGATGGTTTTGGTAAGCTAAGTTATCATAATTTAATCATAAATAATCTTAATAACTAAAATTAATGAGTGTCATACATAATAGCAATAATTTTAAACTTTTCATTGTCTCTAAACATTCATAATAACTTTATGTTATGTCATAAATAATAACAATAGTTTTAACCTTTTAACTTTCCTTATATTAACTACTTAATTAAATTGATAGTCATTGTTGTCTATAAATACTTTTTTCTCATAATTATTCACATCATTTACACTTTTTAAATGAAATAATTGATAGAGTTTTATAAATACTCTTTTTATCATTATTTTTAAGATGTTTGATCTTTTAGTGTCGAATATCACATATCACATGAAAGATGAAGATATATTACGTTTTCACTTCTTTAAGATATTATTTATATGCATTTTAGTTTATAATTTTTCTCTATTTTCTTTTGTTACATTGGTTATGGATATTTCATTTGGATGTTTGTAATAATTATCTTTTTAGATTAAAAATCATTGTATTTTATGTCAATAATATATATTGTTGCCTATTGGAAGATAAACATTTTATTTTCAAATTGTGATATTTGCGCTATCGATTCCGCTTATAAGATTGTCATATATTGCTACAATTCTAAACTAATATTGAAACATGATTGCTTCTATATAATATTTCGTTGTGTTGAATTTTTTATTTGTTATTTAGTTAGTTTTGTAGGACAAGGCGTGTAACATATGGACATTGGACATTGCCCTCTAGTTTATGATTATTATTATTGACACAAATTTCACTTCGGACTATATTTAATACTGAGTGATCGATGAAATATTCTTTTTTGTTCAAATACTATAATGAATGGAACATTACAATCATGCTGTGGATCGATGTTAAAAAGTCTTTGTCGTCATTATGTGACTTCAAATCATATCTGCCTTTTAATATGGCTTTTTTTTTAATAACTAGTTTAATACCCGCAACCTTGCGAGTTTTGATATAACATTATTTTTTGGGAACGTTATTATGATAACATACGGATGGATAGATAAGTAGGTAAAAGTTATATATAAAAACACATTTTCAAATATATATCGTTATATGATCTTGTGTCGATTTAGTTGTAGTTTCTATTGAGTTCAAACAATATAAATTTGAGCCTTTTTTTTGGCGGTTTGTTATTTAAATATTTTGTGTAATATTTTTCATGTACAAAGAATAAACACAAAGAAAATTTGATGTTAATAAACCTATTATATCAGTCCGGTCCAATAGTGACAACAACGAACCTAATTAAAATCAGCCCATAACACAATATTTATGTATTGATTCAAACAATTGGTTGGTCGACCAACTTTTTTTATTCAATGGCTGTCTACAGAGAGATGTTATATGATTTATAGCATTGTACACATTACTAAACATTATTATCACTTAGCGACAAATTGCGCAGAAAGTTGCTCTTTGAAAGACGATGATGGTGATGCACATTACGAAAGTTAAACAATCACAAATCATAGTATCATATTATCATACTATATTCATTATAACGCCTAATAAATGTGAAACATACATATCATTATTATCAATCGTCACCACTATTGTTTTAGTTATATTGACTCTTTGACTTCATATGATTCGAGTCTCTGTATTAAAGACGGAAACCCGCTGAAAACTGAGCCTCCAAACTCGGTTTTAGTTAAATTTTGTTCCTGTATGTATGTCAGATTTTGTACGACGAGGAATATGATGGGGCTTTTGGCATTATTGCAATAGCTTGTTCAATTGGAAAGTAACACACTGGACATGCTGAAACATAGAAAACTGCCACAAAATTAGTATTCTTGAAAGATGGTAATTTTGATCCGTTTACCAATAAATTGTTTAGTTAAAGTCTACATGTAACTGACAAATTACAAGAGTCAAAATATGTGACACTCGACCAAAATGTGTTCATATGCTTACAGTTACAACCTCCGAAATCAATTTATTTAAATAACTCGTACGGGTCCGAGATAAGTAAAGTTAAAAGATAGTGTATAATTGAACGGGTCGAAAAGGTGAGATATAATGGCAGCCGCCAAAAATATAATTTAGATGCAAAAACATCCAAAATTATTTTATTAATTAGATACTGCAACTTTATAACTTCCGTAATCATAATAGACACATTGAAGTAAACATTCTGACCTGAAATCGATTTTCACAATAGACAACCCGCCCATATTGCCACTTCCTTGTATTTCCCATATACCATTTTGTTTAACATATTATTAATTATTGGTATCGAAGGAAAGAACTAAGCAAATGAATATTTAAAAACGAATAAACAAAATAGAATAGGGAACAACTTACGACGTGGGCATCATAGGTAATGGTTGAGCCGTAATTATTTTATCATTAGTAACATTAATCTTCATGACATCATCATTCGGTACAGAATTATGAAGCTCTTGATTTCTTTTTCGATCAAAAGTTGGTGGTGCTGAAAAGTTAACTAATCCTAAGGTCCGAATAGGCCTAAAACCTTGTATAACTTCACCTGCAAAAATAAAAAACTACTATTCAACAATCGGTAATATAAAACATAAACATGCAATACAAGCGTGCAATGATATACGTAGTACAAAACAAAGAACATCACGTAAGAAACAAACATTAAATAAACAAATAAAATACCTTAAAAAGATCAAACTATATAACACAATGTGTTACCTTTTGTAAGAAAACACAAAAACAACAAATTCGAATTCCAACCCAAGATAAGCGAAGAACCTGGGGAAAAAACAGAGCGCAGCGAGTTATACTTGTAAGTTAAAGTAATTAATACAAATATTGTATAGTAATACGGAGTACATAAGTTATAAATTGATAGATAATGCAGTAGCTAAAACATAAATCATACAACCATAAATTAACACATAATGCAATTACTTTAAGACTTTAAATTCTAAAAAAAAACATTACAAATAGAATTAACAATAATATAAAATTACAAATACAGTTAGCAAAACACCAAAGGAAAGATGCAAACATTTAAACAAAAGGCCTAAAAAGCTGTCGTTAAAAAAAGACCTAAAAATGTAAGTTAATACATAAAAACATACAAAACAACATAAATGAAAAGGAAAAAAGGTTAAACAACACAACACATAATCTATTACAAAACAGAAGTCCAACAACAGATTGCAAGTTGAATAAAAACTCAAGCAATTTTACAACAACAAATACAATGAAGGTTGTACCTGCATAATAGGAAAATGATATTCCAAAGAAACCTTCAACCTGTCACAACCCAATTAGACATCATAATTGATATTGCAAATAGTATTTTTAGACTTTAAGTAAAAATAGCAAATGGAGGTATGCGGGTTCTGCTGTTACCACCCAGGCTGTACATCAAACATAAAAGAATATGCCATTTGAAATTACCCAAAAAAAAACCAATTTCAACAGCACTCCTTACCTTTATACCTTACCTATTTTACATGTAGTCAAGTTTAGAGATACCTTTATACGTTACCTATTTTACATGTAGTCAAGTCTCCAAAAGATTTGATTTCTAGCTGCAATTTATCACGCATTATAGGTAAAAAAAAGTGCACTTAAATATATATGGCAACTTTAGCCATATGACTTGCATCATCTTTCCAACATTAAATCTTCTTTAGGTGTCTTCCCTCTTCTGATAGTCCCGGCAAGGGGTCTATTTGTTACCTTTATCTGCTAGCATGACCCGAAATATACAAATTAGGCAAAACGGGCACAAAGCATTACTTGACACGAAGAGATATAACCTGTATTTGTTGCAACTTTAAGGTTTGTTGTTTTCATGTTTTCTAATAACATCTTTTTTTTTCTTCTAATGGGAATTGTCCCTTTTGGGCATTCACCATTAACATGCCATACTTGATCATTTCATTTATGCTTGTTTGATGATGATGACACTTTGATGTTCACATCATTAATCCAATTTAGATGATAGTTTGGTCTCATCTATATTCATCATTTAATCAAAAGCCATTTAATTATAGCATTTTAATCATATGCATTAAAAAAAGATTAAGTACATAAAAAAAAGAACCTGAATGGTATGATTTTTGAGAAAAGGATGATCAAAAGCCGGTTGATGCAAGATATGAATACAATCGATTATATCACCATCTGGACTCTATTCATCATAAAACACACATCTAATATGCTCATATATTTAAGCCTAAGGTAAGAATATATATCATTCAATGAACATTATCGATAGTAAACAATAATTTCTCAACTTATTCTAATTAAAAGAGACTAGTAAAGTCTAACGTGTATTGATCTACATCAACACACGTGTGATTTGAACCTACTAACATATATGAAAACCATTATAATAATTTTTAAGTTTTTGTAATTATGTACCTTCTTATGGTTCCCGAACCTTTAACTATATAACTATATAAATGAATCTAACAAAAGAATGGTGAATTAAGAACAAAAAGATATAAAGGATGGCAACTGGACCTTGATGGATCGAATGGGACGCTTATTCAAAATGCTTCAAGTGCTTCATGTGATGGCCCGGAAAATTCTGACCAAATTTAAACTTAATCTTGTATGATTAACGTTTCTGACATGATAAACAAAGTCTATGAAGTTAAATTTCAAAATTTTGAACTGTTCAATTAATCTTCGATTGTTCTCAACGAAACGCGAACAATTATATATAGATACATATACTATAACTTGAAAACGTAACAAAGTGTTGAGGATATGATACTGTGCATTAAACTTATTGGTTTAATTATCTGATTGATATATTTAACTACAGAGTTAAAAGATTATGCCAAACGATTCAAGTAAAAGATATTTACCGGGTCTCTTAAGAATTATGATATTATTACGAGTCTCTGTTGAGAGGTCCACTTGATTTGAGAAATCATTCATTTTAACGGTATGGTGAATTATTTGTTTAAATAACGTAATTTGGACACATACAATAATAAGGAATATTAACTGTTAAGAATTAATTATATGAATAACTTGCGATACGTATTTTAAAACGTGTTTATAAATATTGAGAATAGATATTAACTTGGTTATGAAACGTTTGATAAATACTATTATATTAATAAATAACGAGACAATGATTTATAGAAGTAAATGACCAAAATACTCTAAAGTTTAAGATATACTCTGGGTGGTATAATTTAGGGATAATTTAAGGCTATATTTTGACAAAGGTACGTGTCCCAGAATAAAAATTACAAGTTTTCTCAGCGTACGAAGGGACACTCGAAAAACCGGAACCGGGACATAAGTCGCGTAACAAAGTACGACTTATCGGAACAAAAATTACAAGTTAACTATGCATGTGAATTTAATATAATATATAATTAATTATATAAATTAAATATATTATATATATTATTAATTATTATGTCGACAAACAAAAAAACAAAAATATGTGAGCTGGATCTGACGGCCATGCGATCGCATGAGAAATAGACATAAAACCCATGCGATCGCATGGGCATCAGAATCAGGAATTATGCCTATAAATACCAGGTTTCTGCGCGAGTTGTTTTACACATATATTACTATGTGTAAATTTATTTATTTAAATTATTATTATTATTATTATTATTATTAAGATTATTATTATTTATTTTATTATTATTAATAGTATTATTATTATTATTATTAATTATATCACTTAAAATACTACGACGAGGTCATGAGCGTGTCACTTTCAAAATGGTTTTCAAGTGGGATAGAGCTAAGGAAACTGTGGGTTATTACTAAGGAGGTTATGGGTATTGTTCGAGGGTTTTGCTCGTAAGTCAAACCTAGTGTTTATCATCTCCGTTACTTCTACGTACTATCCTACAATATTGAATCTCAATATTGATACGTAAGCACTCATATTTTATCTTTTATATATTAATTGTGTATCCATGTCTAGTGCTCGAGTATATATATTTATACATACGTGTATGCTAAATTTCGTCGTTAAACAGTTTATAATAGATCACGAATTAAATACATATATTACTGGTAAAAGGTATATGATATACATGTTTTTGGAAAGCTGGCGAAAAATCAATAACTTTTCATTTAGATATCGAATAATTTCGATGAACGGATTAAAAGATATGAGCAACTGAATTATGATTGAAGTTAATTGAAATTGCTTTTGAATCTACAATTAAGATTTAAACAACTTGTTTACGAGATTGATAAATTGGATTTTTGAATATTACCAACCGAGTAAATGAATCCTTATATAAGGTACGTCTCGTTTTGTTAAACTATTGTCAAAATTGACTTTTTGAAACGACTTTGGATCACTTTTATATGTCGATCTCGAGCATTAGGATTGTGATACACTATGACCTGACCTAGATTGATAGACATTTATTGACCAACATATGTTCTCTAGGTTGAGATCTACAATTCTTTGATATACCGAGTTTCGGTTACATTACGATGAACAACTGTATGTGCTGCTAAGGTGAGTTTCATATGATCCCTTTTACTCAATATATTTTTGGGCTGAGAATACATGCGAATGTTTATAAATACTGAAAATACTAGATTTATATGCGTGAGTTTCATTTGCTCCCTTTTTAAATGCTTTTGCAATATATATTTTTGGGCTGAGAATACATGCACTTTATTTTAAACAATGGACACAAGTACATACTAAATTCTATACTGAGTTTGAACCGAAAATCCCTTAGCTTTGGTAACTAGTAACTACCGGTTATAAGAACTGGTGGGCGTGAGTAATAGTATATGGATCCATAGGGCTTGATATCCCCGTCCGAGCTAGAGCACTAGCCTTTTAACGGACGTATGCTATTAGAGAAGCGTACACGTTGGTTTGCGTGTATTATTAAGATGATTATACAAAGGGTACAAATTATATATACGTTAAGTTTAGTTACCAGGGTGCTCAATTTCGTAGAATATTTTGATAAACGTTTCTGGATGAAACAACTGAAATCTTGTGATCCATCTTTATATACAGATTATGAGAAACATACAAACTATGAACTCACCAACCTTTGTGTTGACACTTGTTAGCATGTTTATTCTCAGGTTCCCTAGAAGTCTTCCGCTGTTTGCTTATATGATAGACAAGCTATGTGCATGGAGTCTTATATGGCATATTTTTCAAGAAAACGTTGCATTCACCAATTCATCATCATGTACCTTATTTTGACTGCATTGTCAACGGAAGTACTATTGTAAACTATTATATACGGTGATTGTCTATATGTAGAAATCATCAGATGTCGAAAACCTTTGATTTAAATATTCATTTATGGTATGCCTTTTCAAAAGAATGCAATGTTTACAAAACGTATCATATAGAGGTCAAATACCTCGCAATGAAATCAATGAATGATGTGTTCGTCCATATGGATTTGGAGCGATCGTCACAGTTGGTATCAGAGCGTTGGTCCTAGCAAATCAGGTCTTGCATGAATGTGTCTAACTGATAGTTGTTAAGATGCATTAGTAAGTCTGGACTTCGACCGTGTCTGCAAGTTAAAAGTTTTGCTTATCATTTCTTGTCGAAAATTACATGATTATCATTCTTAAGTCTAGACACGTTTTCCTGCATTTATTGCATAAATAGTGTATAGACAAAAATTCATATCTTAGCGTATCTGTTACTGTAAACTTTTCCTGATATCTTCCGAAAATTTCTCCGTGATTTATGGAATTTGGTATTATATATACATATGTAAATTATGTATTGAAGAATACCAAACTAAATTCTATAATCTAATTCATATCAAAAATCATCTCCCTATTTATACAAGATGGATCCCGTATCTAGTTCAAACTCTGACAGCTATTCCGATATGGATATTCACCTGAATTCCGAAGACAGTGTAACCGGAATGGATCAACCAATTAGCCATCATCTATTCTGGATGAATTGGGGATGGGTTCGTAGCCTACTTAATTATTGGAGACAAGAAGAAGGCGGTCCCTTTCACCCACCACATTGCCCTCTTGGCGAAGAACCTGAAGCACTTACCGGCGAACCTGTTCGAGACACCATTTTCTCTCTCATTTCCAGAGTATCTCGTCACGATAATATACTATTTCAAATTCTGGATCTTATTCATCCGCTCGTCCGAACCGCCAATCATCCCGGTGTAGTAGAAGAAGTCAACGAGCTTCGTGCTCGGGTAGTGGCTTTGGAGAATATGGTGCAAAAGTTACAAACACCAGCAGCATCACCGGCATCAACAGTACCACCGACAACAACACCAATAGTACCATTACTACCACCAACAACATCCGCATCGCAAACCTCAACTTCACAATCTGTTCCACGAGCATCAACGTCATACGCACCGTAGTTACCAAGAAATACCAGCAACAATAACCGATGAAGTATTAACTCATTTCCCCTGAAGAAATTTTATGTATATTTAATATATATGAATTTTGAAATCAAAATAAATATTTTCGTACTAAGCTATTACGTGTGAATCTTAACTGGTAGGTACTACTCGGTTAGTTCATATTACTAATATGCAATGATGTACATCCTTCATTAACGGCTTAATCATCGATAACTACAATCTCTGTTTCAATTCAATAAATTTCATTTCATAATAAACCAAGTGTATTATTCAATAACATGGTTGATTTTACACTTTCATCTTCGATGCACTCGAAACTTTCTAGAAAACATCATTTGCACCTTGCGAAGTTTGCAAGAATTCCACGAATATCAACAGCCTTCACCAAGGAATATCAATAGGAATAAATAATGAAGTATTGATTTCATTAGTGAAATACTCCGCGAAGATTATGTAATCTCTAATGTTTTAGAGATTATTCGTTTCCAATTCAAGTTAAAAATCAAATGAGCTTAATATGATATTAACTCATTAAATCTGTATTACATCTGAAGAAATATACATACATATATTTTTATAAAGACTGTAATGAAAATTCTTTTGTACAAAATATTAATTGTGAAATCTTTAACGGGTAGGTAATACTCGGGAATATATAAGTTCACAATTAATATATTACACTGTACATTCTTCAACTTTGATTCAAAAATTATTAACTATGCTCACAACGATATACAATCTTTTCCATACAAATTCAATTACATATTCTGATATTGACGGATCAGAATCCAAGTCAAGATTTAACGGGTGACATCATTCTTAGATCTCTACATCTTTCAAAGCTATACTTTGACTTCAAAAATGTGAAAGATCATTTAGCATTGTTATTACTGAAAATAATCTTGCCATCCTTTTCAAAGTATCCAGTTTTATCACACTTTCAACCAGTCAACTTCGACTTTTCAGATTAACCTTATTGTAACCTTGACATATACTTTTTTATTACCGGGGAACCTTTTATGTTCCACCACATTAGCAGTAAATTTACTAAAAACTTCATTAATCCTTGACCTTCTGAAAAATCATTATACTCATTAAAACCCTATCATGTACTCATCCACATCTTGTAACAATAATTGCCATACCAACTACCGGGAATTAGCAACCAGTATTTTGAATTTCGCAGCAATTCTACGCCAACAGTTATATATATACATATAATGTCTATCTTCTAGACTTACATACTTCGAATGTGAAGTTTCTGAAAAACACCCCAAACTACGAAACTAGTTCTACGAATTTTGGAAAAATGCTGATGAATCAGCAAAAACTATAAACGACTTTAACAGTCGAAAGTTTGATGATAAAGAGTAGTGTGTTGGAAAAGCACAGAAAAAGAGAAGGTTTGAAACTGGAAAACGGGTTGAACAAAGTATGAAGGAAGCTGTAGACAAATCACAAGGACGAAATCTACCTTCAAAGAATCCAAATGATTCAGTGTCTGCTGAAACCATTAGTAAGAATCTTACTTCTTATTCTAAACCTTCACAGACAGATTTTCCGCATCATCCTCCGATATTAAAAATTCTAAGATATCATCGTATCTTCCATTATAAATATCCTTCATATTTCTGAAGATATTCTCATAACTATTCTTATCTGAAATCATTTATCTCTTCACGCTATCTGTGTTACACCATAAAAGAAACTATTTTAGTTTCTAATTTCTGAAAATTTCGAAAAATGGATGTTTTTGAAGTAGTGTTGGGAATTGAAGCATGAGTTAGTATAATATAATGACACTTGATCAACGTGATTATATTACAGTAAGTCATGCTGAGTTTCTAATGGAACGTGATAAAGGTTCACAGATCATACCCTCATCATGAACCATGTTACATAACTCTTTCATTCTATATAATCTCTAAAAATATCAAGAAAATATTTTCTTAATGATTCGGTCTTTTTCAAGGTATTCTGGTAATTTGACAAGTCAGATTGTGCTATTACAGTTTCTTTCTTAGAACATTAATTATGTTCATTCCGAAATGTATAGCTACGAATTTAGGACCATTATTCGCTTGACTTAAAGTCGGGAAGAGAAAACGACAGCATGAAGCTCCGAAATATAATGGAAAATATAAAGCCCGAAAACAACCCCGAAATTTACAAACCGTGTATATCAATACGTATTGCAACGTAAAGACACGGGAAAATTAATAACACTATAACCCCAAGATAAAAGTAAAAGTAAATAAAATCCTCCGGTGGTAAATGAAAGAGAAGAATGACAGATATGAAGGTTAGGAGTATATCAAGAATCAGAACTGGATGAAGCATTTCACAATCTTTTGGAAGTATGAAATGAGGAAGAAGATGTGGGAGTGGTGAAAATAATGAAACGGAAGTGGGCAATTTATAGCAAAATATCAGACATAACAATCGAGGCAGATTACGCAATTAATCAAAGGAAATCTTAATTTTCTTAATTCCCGAAGAATCAAATCTTATTTAGATTATGAAGATTTTCTATTCCTTATATTCCGGAAATCAATCGTTACTACGTCAAGAGATAAGACGCATCTCTATTATCCATTTCACTTTATTACGACGGCTTCTCTCATACGCTTCAAGTAATTGGATTGTTTTATCCATATTATTCAACGGTGATAAAACTCTATTTATCGACTCATATTCGTCATAAAAACTTTTTTTTATTGTTAGCCATGACAACCTCACTCAAATTTCGGGACGAAATTTCTTTAACGGGTAGGTACTGTGATGGCCCGGAAAATTCTGACCAAATTTAAACTTAATCTTGTATGATTAACGTTTCCGACACGATAAACAAAGTCTATGAAGTTAAATTTCAAAATTTTGAACTGTTCAATTAATCTTCGATTGTTCTCAACGAAACGCGAACAATTATATATAGATACATATACTATAACTTGAAAACGTAACAAAGTGTTGAGGATATGATATTGTGCATTAAACTTATTGGTTTAATTATCTGATTGATATATTTAACTACAGAGTTAAAAGATTATGCCAAACGATTCAAGTAAAAGATATTTACCGAGTCCCTTAAGAATTATGATATTATTACGAGTCTCTGTTGAGAGGTCCACTTGATTTGAGAAATCATTCATTTTAACGGTATTCGGAATAAATGGTGAATTATTTGTTTAAATAACGTAATTTGGACACATACAATAATAAGGAATATTAACTGTTAAGAATTAATTATATGAATAACTTGCGATACGTATTTTAAAACGTGTTTATAAATATTGAGAATAGATATTAACTTGGTTATGAAATGTTTGATAAATACTATTATATTAATAAATAACGAGACAATGATTTATAGAAGTAAATGACCAAAATACTCTAAAGTTTAAGATATACTCTGGGTGGTATAATTTAGGAATAATTTAAGGCTATATTTTGACAAAGGTACGTGTCCCAGAATGAAAATTACAAGTTTTCTCAGCGTACGAAGGGACACTCGAAAAACCGGAACCGGGACATAAGTCGCGTAACAATGTACGACTTATCGGAACAAAAATTACAAGTTAACTATGCATGTAAATTTAATATAATATATAATTAATTATATAAATTAAATATATTATATATATTATTAATTATTATGTCGACAAACAAAAAAATAAAAATATGTGAGCTGGATCTGACGGCCATGCGATTGCATGAGAAATAGACATAAAACCCATGCGATCGCATGGGCATCAGAATCAGGAATTATGCCTATAAATACCAGGTTTCTGCGCGAGTTGTTTTACACATATATTACTATGTGTAAATTTATTTATTTAAATTATTATTATTATTATTATTATTAAGATTATTATTATTTATTTTATTATTATTAATAGTATTATTATTATTATTATTATTATTAATTATATCACTTAAAATACTACGACGAGGTCATGAGCGTGTCACTTTCAAAATGGGTTTTCAAGTGGGATAGAGCTAAGGAAACTATGTGTTATTACTAAGGAGGTTATGGGTATTGTTCGAGGGTTTTGCTCGTAAGTCAAACCTAGCGTTTATCATATCCGTTACTTCTACGTACTATCCTACAATATTGAATCTCAATATTGATACGTAAGCACTCATATTTTATCTTTTATATATTAATTGTATATCCATGTCTAGTGCTCGAGTATATATATTTATACATACGTGTATGCTAAATTTCGTCGTTAAACAGTTTATAATAGATCACGAATTAAATACATATATTACTGGTAAAAGGTATATGATATACATGTTTTTGGAAAGCTGGCGAAAAATCAATAACTTTTCATTTAGATATCGAATAATTTCGATGAACGGATTAAAAGATATGAGCAACTGAATTATGATTGAAGTTAATTGAAATTGCTTTTGAATCTACAATTAAGATTTAAACAACTTGTTTACGAGATTGATAAATTGGATTTTTGAATATTACCAACCGAGTAAATGAATCCTTATATAAGGTACGTCTCGTTTTGTTAAACTATTGTCAAAATTGACTTTTTGAAACGACTTTGGATCACTTTTATATGTCGATCTCGAGCATTAGGATTGTGATACACTATGACCTGACCTAGATTGATAGACATTTATTGACCAACATATGTTCTCTAGGTTGAGATCTACGATTCTTTGATATACCGAGTTTCGGTTACATTACGATGAACAACTGTATGTGCTGCTAAGGTGAGTTTCATATGATCCCTTTTACTCAATATATTTTTGGGCTGAGAATACATGCGACTGTTTATAAATACCGAAAATACTAGATTTATATGCGTGAGTTTCATTTGCTCCCTTTTTAAATGCTTTTGCAATATATATTTTTGGGCTGAGAATACATGCACTTTATTTTAAACAATGGACACAAGTACATACTAAATTCTATACTGAGTTTGAACCGAAAATCCCTTAGCTTTGGTAACTAGTAACTACCGGTTATAAGAACTGGTGGGCGCGAGTAGTAGTATATGGATCCATAGGGCTTGATATCCCCGTCCGAGCTAGAGCACTAGCCTTTTAACGGACGTATGATATTTGAGAAGCGTACACGTTGGTTTGCGTGTATTATTAAGATGATTATACAAAGGGTACAAATTATATATACGTTAAGTTTAGTTACCAGGGTGCTCAATTTCGTAGAATATTTTGATAAACGTTTCTGGATGAAACAACTGAAATCTTGTGATCCATCTTTATATACAGATTATGCGAAACATACAAACTATGAACTCACCAACATTTGTGTTGACACTTGTTAGCATGTTTATTCTCAGGTTCCCTAGAAGTCTTCCGCTGTTTGCTTATATGATAGACAAGCTATGTACATGGAGTCTTATATGGCATATTTTTCAAGAAAACGTTGCATTCACCAATTCATCATCATGTACCTTATTTTGACTGCATTGTCAACGGAAGTACTATTGTAAACTATTATATACGGTGATTGTCTATATGTAGAAATCATCAGATGTCGAAAACCTTTGATTTAAATATTCATTTATGGTATGCCTTTTCAAAAGAATGCAATGTTTACAAAACGTATCATATAGAGGTCAAATACCTCGCAATGAAATCAATGAATGACGTGTTCGTCCATATGGATTTGGAGCGATCGTCACACTTCATCACTTCAACGTTCCTACTTTCACCAGCGTAACAGAAACTTGCAGCTGTGAAAGCAATAAATATTGAACAAAGGTACTGGAAGTACCGTTGAAAAGGCTTCATTCTTAGACAAAAAGGCAGATTCAAGCATCTACAAGTTGTATTGCTGGTCATGGGTCCCACCCGAGTTCATGGCTTACCCATTAAGATTGTTTCTAATTGTACCAAGATCAGAAAGGCTTCTTCGTCCAATAACCCCAAGGCTACCAGACTGACTGGATTGCATAGGTTGTCCAGGAGACAGATCCACATCTCGGATCGCTTGTGTTAGCTCGATCAATGAGCCAGATGCTCCATCCTGTTATTAAAATTAATTTAAAATAATAATTTAAAAACATTATGGTTGTGAAAAATGGGAGTTCTCAGAACTACAAGTCCCTAATGACAAAGACATAAATTCGAGAATAAATATACCTGCATATCTGATGTAAACGACACTTTTGTATATTTATATACAGTTTCTAAAAAGTCTAAATATCATCAATGGAGGGAATTTTTCACTCACGTTAATAACTGCCATGAGATTTTACATAACATTATAGGCGGGATCTCTGAACGTGGTATTAGAAACTGAACAATAACTGACATTTATGCACTAACCACCCCTAAAATTATGGAAAGCATACGAAATGGTTATATATTCAACTAAAATCGTACATCTATTTATTTATTTATATCTAAGATATATAAGATTCTAAGATCTAAAATGTAATTACATAATTTAAATATATACATATATAATGAGGATACAATATTGTAATCAAATTTTCATAATTTGACTAATAGTATAATCAAAATAGTTAGGATGCTAATGATAGTATAATCCGCTAGTCTCTAGTATAATCGCATAGCAGCAAGCATGGCAAAAGATAGTTTACCATTTTGGTGGACGTGTAGTGAGTTTCTTGGCCATGAGTACAAAGAATTAAGATCATTAGTAAAAGTATAATATGCTTTGTCATTTAGGTTTAATCTAGAATAAGTCCATAGTACTCAAGAACCACTAGATTTGTGTACGTCTCAAAACTCAAAATAACCTGCAATTAAAAGACAAAACTTAAAATTTGACTTTGACCTTCACAATTTCTGCACTTAATAAGGGACGAATCTGAAAAAATAGTTGATGATCAACTCAATTCTTTATAAGGCTACATAAGATAGACAAATATTCATAAAAAAATGACCAAATTCTACGGGCTAAGAGAGTACGGTAATGTGGCAAAATGATTCAGTTTGGGTTGACCTGTATCAAGCCATTCCAAATGATAAATGGAAACACAACATCAAAAACCATTAGCTGAGTAGAGGTTTTGATATATAGAGGATGACAACTGAAGAAATTGTTACATTGAAATGACTGCCATTAGGTGATACTCCAACAGGTATGTCATTTTCATTGGCATAAATGACTTCCAAGTTGAAAATTTTACCTCAATGCAATAAAATAATCTTAGCACTCAATGCACTCGCATTATATAGTTCATTACACTAGTTGAAGTAGTACCTCATTTAAAAAAAGTAAATTTTCAACATTTTAAGTGTGGAAGAATCGAGGAATATGTGATCATAAACATAACAACCAATATTTCATATCAAAAATCTAACTTCATACTACTCTTATATTTACCACATATTTCAACTTCATTATTATACATAAGCAGAAAAATAAAAATAAATATGAATGAAAAATAAAAAGTTAGGGAAAAAATACCTATAAAAAAGCATTTCAGCAACTCAACTGTAATAGGTACCTACAAATATAAAAAATAAGATTGTTACTAAACTATAGGAACCACCTACAATTTTTTTTAATAATCACAGTTGCAGAAAGAAGAATAATATTTATGTGCCTTAGAAGCATGTATTCAACTGTAAGAACCTCCTTTCTTTGCAATATATCGCCAGAAACCACTCCAATACATTGGAAAGCTAGTCTCAGATCACTCTCCAATCCTATAAATAGTTTATATTACAAATAAAAAAATAAAAATAAAATGATGAAATACTTATATAAATTGATAAATACGATTCAAACCAGTAAATTCTAATACATACCAGCCACCACAAATTGGGTACAATACAAGTTCATAATAGATCGTCACAGTGGATTTATTCACACACAAAACATATTCATGCCTTAATTACCTTAGTGTCATGGTGACCGTGTTGACTTCATACTTTAGCAGCCTCGATATGAATTTGTTCGGTATGAATTTGTTGGTTGCTATCTTCGACTTCTTCAACGTTTGTGACGTTCGAGACTCCTTGCATCGAACGCTAATTTTCAAAAACTGATAAATAGTTCAGTGAATAACAAAAACATGATGAATCTGTGAAAAACATGTATTTAAGATAGTGTTGTATAGAACCCTAATTCTCCGTTATGAAAGATGAAATTGGATGAATTGTGTGTTTAATTTTGGTTTTGATTATGATGAAAGGAGAATTGTGTATATATGAAAGAAGTTTAGTATGAGTTATGGTGAAAGTCACGCTATGCCCAGGTTTGTGTAGGTTTGTGTTTAAATTAGGATAGTTTTCAAATGACGGTTTAAAATTTGATTTAGGAGTACGTGTTGGAATACGTACAGTTGGATAAAACAAGGTTAAAATAGTGAAGTTAATAAAACCCTTAGTTAAGATTGTAAGGTATTAGCTAAGATAAATCAGAATCGTTGGATCCATTTTTTTAAGGGTGGGGATTAAATATTAAAGGAATTTTTTGAAAGTATTAACTAATATGAGCTTTGTTTTAATAGATATAAAAGATAAAAGATGGTATACATAGTTTTCTTTTAGAGATAGTAATTTTGAAAGTTTTAACAGAATAGAATACTCGTATTCAGTAGGGACTAGGGACGATATTTGATTTATCTGGTTATTTACAAATTTATAAACTATAAACTATAAATGTTTGTTGTTAGACCTTGTACGTTTAAGTATTATAGGTATTTGTCATTTAATTAAATTTAACTATAAACAAAAATTGTAAACTATGAATTGTTGTTAGACGATATTTTCCATTTAATTTTAGAAACATAGGTTTTAAGTCTTTAAAGGTATTAGATATTTTTGGTTTTTTGGCTATAAGTAAAAGTAATTACGTTATTCTAATCTTAGAGTGCTCCCAACGGTTGTTTCTTCACTTCCGCCCAGACGGCCGCCCAGCAGGAAGCCGATGGCACTGGCCCGCCCAGACGTCCGCCCAGGCCGTCGCCCAGCCTTCCGCCTCTCCCATTGTGCTTTTCAATCAGATTTGTGGACGGGAGTATATGTATATGTTGATGTATTTATTGATTAAATTTGTTATTTATAAATTTTAATTGGAGCTTCAAACTATTTTCGTGACTGCTCTATGAAGTTTAGGTATATGAATATATGTATATCACGTTGAAGATGATTACAAGGGCAACAATATTTTTTAATTTTTAATTTAATGGTGGGGTCTTTGTTTGTGGTCAGGAGTACATATTTAATTTATTTCATCTTTTTAATATTTAATTAAATTAATTTTTAAGTTTTAGATTAGATGTAGTTACTGTATTTAATAATTACAAATTATAATCTTAATATTAATAACAATAAAAGTATTTTTTTAAGGAAGTGATGATTTGGCGCTGATGTGACACATGAGGACTAAGATGGAGTAGTGTCTCCATTTGGAGCACTCTTAAAATGTGGAGTATAAACTATAAAGAAAATTGATAAATCATTTTTAAGGGAGAAATATATACACTGTTTTCTAACACTAAAATTAAATTTTAATAGGATAACAATATACCATCAACATTCTTAAACAAATCAGCAAATAAGGCCCAATGTGTAAAATGAGGTTGCGTTAATTCAAAGAAATTCGATAAAGTTGAAATGCAAATTAGCTATATATGCTAAAATCGGTTCTGTGATTAATCCACATATGGTTCATTGGGGCATTTTAGTAATTTTAATTTTAAACGACATCACTTTGTTTTTATTCTTTTCCTTCTTTTTTTTTCACTCTCAAGCGAAGCCGGGACCTTCCCGTCACTCATTTATTGTAAGGGTGTTTGGTTCATGATTAAGTTAGATTTGAAAATCATGAAATTTGTTCACTCAAATGTTTTCTTCTCGCTTGTCGCCTAATGAGTTATGGATACTCTTCAAATTGTGTAAGACACCACTAAAATTAACTATAAAACCTTATATATTTTTATAATTTATAGTTTTTTTAAAGTTGAGCAATCACTAAAGTACCCTTCAAATATAATTAGTTTTAAAATAAATTATGAGGAACTCATTAGATTTTCATCTTAGATTCGCCACCGGAAGACTGATAGCTTGGATGCAACATATCTCATTTTTTCTTTTGGTCTACGGTGTGGGTTTGGTTTGATACTTGGCAATCGACTCACGATAACAAGTTGAAAGTCTTGGCCATCATTGCTACTCTTATTTGGGTATATGGTGGTACCGTAATGATGTCGTGTTTAGTAACGTTTCACTTTCTAAGAGTATGTTATTTAATCTTATTATTAGAATGTATTCTTAAATAACTTTTTTTTTTTTCTTTTCCTAAATTAATAGTCCAGTTTTTATGGAAAAGTAAGGCAAACAGACTTAAGTTCTGATCAACTGTTTTTTTTTAAAGGCAAGGCTCCAAAGATGTAGTAACATATAGAGAATTGGGGATTAAACTTGGATCCCTCCTACAGATTTACAAGCCTCCAACCATCACTAATCTGTAAAACTATGAAAGATATACCTTCATGTGATTTCTTTTTTTGTATAACAGAATTGAGCTCTGATCAACTGTTTTATGTATCTGCTATGCAGTGGCAAAAGTTCAAACCTTTTTTTTTTCTTGAAGACAAAAAGTATAACATGAACATGGATTGTAATTTTGAGGGGCGATTAAGGTATAGTTGTTTTTATCCTTACATATCGTAAATATTACACTAAAATAACTCACATGATCAGCGTCACAGCCCCCTTTTGTCTCCATTAAGTACCGTCCCTGATGCTATGTGCTTGTGCATGAAAAACTATATTTTGTATAAACCAGTATATATGCTAGATTGCTATATATCTGAAGACTTGAATCATAATAATAACTTATCGGTGGGATATATCTTGCTTCCGTTTTCTCCTTTCCGTCTTGAGAACAAAACTCCACTTGACTTCCAATGAATCTGAGTTGACTTTCCAATCGACTTGTTTGTACCTATAATCCTGTCATCCAAACACGAAATGAGAAGAAAATTAGTGCAAAAACAATACAGATCATTAAGTCATCCACTCTTATTCCTAAACCAGTGGAGGAAGCAAATATAACAATTTGCCTTTCTGCACGCAGACAAGTGTGTAGAGCACGAGAGTAGAATATGTAGAATTATACGCACTAAGAAATTTAGGAAATTTGAAAAAGTGTATACACTACATTACTCTACAATATATGCCAAAATATGTTCAAAACTAGGGTATGTTTGTTTACCTCTTAATTGAATGGTTCAGCGCTGAATGCAGAACCATTCAACTTTAGCGCGTTTATTTCTAACTTGTGAATGACATATGATGCTGAATGGTTCAACATTCAGTGCTGAACCATTTAGAGTTAAAACAGTCTCTTAACCATCTATCCTACTTAAATCATAACCTGAACACTTATCAAACAAGTATTTTGAATATTTTACAGATTTAAATATTTTACATATTTAAAACATTAATAAGGTAATTTTACCTCATTCATATTATTCATTTTTATCAAACAACTTATCGTCATTCACATTCAAATTCATTCAGAACCTTTAAATCATTCAGATTATGAGCCTTTCAGCGCTTAACCATTATGTTTCATCAAACGCACCCTTAGTTAATTAGTTAAACAAAAAGTTGTTTGTGGTGCATATTAGTGCGTAAAGCAAGGTGATTAATAATGAACCTGAGGTGAAGCAAAAACAAAACTCCGATAAGGGCTGAGCCTTTGGCCACTGTTTTCAGCAATGGTGCAATATAGGTAGACTTTTTCTCCGTTTTAACTGTATTCTTTTCATTTACTCCATTTGTGTTTGCTTCTGCCAAACAGTCGATGCTAGCATCTTCTCTTTCATCCTGTTTGAACAATAAACGTAAAGATTACTACTTTATCCCTCCGAATTATTGAAAATTATAATTATAACTATAACAATATATATACTAGAACATGAACTTCAAGTGAACATTAGCCATTTGCTGACGACAGCTTTTTTGTCTTTTCCTATTTTTTTATTTTACCCCCGCCGCAACGCGCGGGCTTCCTAACTCGTTTTAACTAAAAATGAAAGAAAAAAATAAAATGAATCTGACCAATTACTCAGGTTCTGACCCATTTGAATGTATTATAATCAAAGATTTGAAAATACCTTTGTAGCAGCTTTAGTTTTATCTTCATCATAACTATGAACAACGTCACTTTGATTCACTGATTCAACATCTTGATCCACTGAGGAGTACGATTTCGCATCATCCAAATATTGTGAAAACGCATCACCGGAGAGATCCAAAACTTCTAGCTCTGATTGTTTACACAAACCTGACAGTTTGCCAAATCTTTTTGATCCATGTTGCTGCATATCACAACTAGAAGATACTGAATTTATGAGATCATTGGGATTTGACTTAAAGTCAATGTCAAAGTCAAGGACTTGACCCACTACAGAGCTCATATTTCTACACATGGAAGAACCGGGTGTCGTATTTGAATGATGTGATTCTGTAGCTATACATGATTGACACAAACAGTCTTCGGGTATATGAAAAGGAATATTTGTGAGGATTCTAAACGAAATCGAATCAGATAACGATATATGATGATCAACTTCACCCCTCTTATGTGAAGAAACAAGAGCATTTTCTCCAATATCATGCCAAAATTTTGCTTCACGGTTTATAGGTGTGAACTCATCACAATTTATCAATCTTGATTCACAAACAGGCGATGAAATTTCATCAACATGATTATCGCTACTAACGTACTGCATGAAAAGGGATTCTGCAGATCCTGGTGTACGTGAAATTTTATCGATTTCTCGGTTCCTGTTTTCAGCCTGTTGTAATTCGTGAGTCGGTGCATACTTTTCAACCATGTTGTGTGATTCTCCAGATTCTAAAAATAGAAAATCGGCATATGGGGAGTCTGAATTATTGCTTTTTTCTTCATCCGATTCTTCAAGATATGACTCGTCCTCTTGTTTATGCGAACCAAATGAACTTTTCTACACAGAAGATGAAGAGTAATACTTTTAGCCTGTTGACTTTTTTTAAACAAAACTTCAAAAACAGATAGATGTTTGTGAAAGTTTGTTGGGCTACAGGTCTAAACATGCATTTTATAAAAATTAGAAATAATACATAAGTTTACATTAAATTAATTAGGTGAAATTTCTCCCTAATACAGAAGTTTCAGTAAGAAATTAGGATACCTGCCTGGATTTCAATCTCGGGGTTATACTTTGTCCAAGACTAATCTTGGATGTTGAAAATTCCAAGCTTTTTCTGATGCATCGAACTACATCTGTGGACATTGTTACTGTTTTGGTGACGATATCAAAGTCCGGAACCTAAGACACGAAAGTTCGCAATCATGTGTATGCAATCATCTCTATATAGTCCCTTATATACATAGAGAGAACGAGAAAATGTAACGTTACTCACATTTAATTGCTTAGACCTAGCTTTCTTTGATAAAGAGCGTATACATATACATACTTTCCTAGTGTCTTTCTTCTCCACAACATCTGACGGGGAAAAAAGATCAACACCACTCAATCCCAAAACTTTGCATACCTGCAACAAACAAAACGAACTTACAGTTATCTTTATTTTACTAAGAATGCATTCAAATCACTGAAACTATAAATGTTCACGTAATCATAAAGAATCTTGTTTTCCGGTACTTGCTTTTAAAAATGAATCAACGTTCGAGTAAGGCCTATATCTCCCACTGCTCTTCCTTGTATCAATCGGTATAAGCCTACTAGCTTTGAAATTGTTGAGCTCCATATATTTGACCAACAACATATTCCATAGAGATTTCGAAACTTCAAATCTGTGATGTCAGATAAAATCATTAGTCATAAATATATTATATATCTACACTTATATAAGGCATACATGTTGATTCTCTTTACCACTTCATATGTTCTCTAATGGTTTGTATACTGAGATATTAGCTATAAGATGAAGCGTTTTCAACTTCAATTTGATATTGATTCATGTTATCATGTCAACTTTGAAAAATCTTGACCAACTAAAATAATAATTGCATTGCTAAATTATTTGATAAAAAGTAAATTATGTTAAACTTAGCTACTTCGTACTATAGTGAACTTTGACTTCATCCATTTTCATCTTGAAAAATTTGGACTCATAATATTTATCATTTATACAAGAAAAAAATAGGAGCAAAATTTATTGAAATACTGTCTAGAAAAGAATAAAAAATTACAGCAGCTCGCCGTCAGAAAGTAGATCACATATGCTTAGCTGCTCATCGAATCGTGTGTGCAATACTTCTCCAAGCCATATTCTTGCTTGAGACTACACAAAACACACAATTAAGTAACAAATAGTACTACTTCATTACTTTCACTAAAATTTACACACTGGCTAATCTAACAAGTTCCCTTAAATTTCAGTACTGTGCAGTTTGACTTTTGAAGTCAATGTACAAATTGGTACCCTCAAACCTAAACTTGTTGTTAACAAAAACCTCAATAACACCATTTAAACAGAAAACCATTAGAGGTAGGTATAAATCAGGGTTGTGTAAAAAATAGCAACAATATCTGCATCAATATTACATCTGAAAACTGCTAAGTTTGACCACAAATTCAACAATTAATTTCCCATGTTACTCATAGAAACATTAACACAAACAGTTGGTGGATTGTATAAAACTTAAACCATAAAGAGTACCTGTAAGAATACATCATCAAGCTCACGAAAGCTAAGTGTAGAAGACGAATCTTCAACAACAGCCATAGTCGACTCACCACTGTTAATGAATCGAATTTATTATATAAAATAATATAAAATGGGTTTCTCCCTAATAAGCTGAGGGAGAAAACCCAAGCGAGACTGAGGAGAATTTGTATGGTGCAGCAACAATGAATTGTGATATGAAGAGGATATTCACTGGGTGGTGAAAACCCTTTACCCAAAAAGAAAGATATGAAGAGAAGAAGCAGCGTTGAATTGAATTTCAAAATATGACGTCATAAATAAGTTTCTAGATTTAAGTAAAACAAGAAAAAAATGGGTGGGAAATAGAATACTGATTTTGTCATTACCTTCGGATTGTCCGCCAGTTAAATTCCTACATGAACGTGGCGCCAAGGTTACCTGTTACTCCAACTATTAAAATAATTAATTATTATACTTATATTTTATTTATATTTATTTGATTAGAACTTACTTGTAAGAATATATTTTTCATAAACAAATATTATTTGAATATATAACTTTTTCCCTTCGGCGTAGCAATACCGTAACGTAGACGGTGGAGGCTCAGATAAATAAGTTTATCTCTTTGTTCTTACAAAAAACTTTAAGAAAAAAGTTTATAAAATTCGTTGTTATTATGCCATTGGTCTATGTTTTCACCCTTTTTTATATATCTTCTAATTGTATGTGTAAACACTTCATGTTTTAAGATTTTTTTTTTTTTTTTTTTTTTTTTTTTTTTTTTTGAAATTTATAAAGTCTAAAATTTCTTAATCCGTAATTATAATTAGAGAAAACCATTTTACAAATTTCTTCACGTGATTATGTTTGTACTCCGTATTTTTTAAGCACACAAATTATGTGTTGAGTCCCCAAAATAATTATGGATTTAATTATGACAAAACTGTAATTTATTTGCACTAAAATGTTATGTGCAGCCAGCACAAGTTTGTTTATGTATAGACATCAAATATTGTTGTGTCAAGTGTTCAGTATGCTGCCTAGTCTACCAGCACAAGGTAGGGTGTATTCTTCGAATCAGCACAGGATGAGTACTCAGCAATTCAAGAATATCAAGTGACTCATCATAAGAAGAACCAGTAAACTTGGTAAGCAGCATACAACACAAGACAGCCATGCTCCATTACAAGCATGGTGGTTTCCTGAGTGGTCTACATCAATTGTACTATTCAACAGAAGTCGAAGACAAAGTTGAACAGAAAAGGACACGCGTTTGCGGCTGACAAGCGACCTTACAAGATCACATGGGAATGCAGAAGTTTAACGCATGTGCAGACATGTGTTATACTCTGTCAACGCCTAGGGAACACAACATTCTATTTGTTTAAATAAATAGTGGTGTCAAATCGAATTGGGGTGTTCCTGCAAATAGCTATCAAAGAGGAAAGAAGAAAGCACGCTCTCTGATGCAGTTGTCCCCACAAGTACAGACATCATATGTACCAGTGGACAATAGATTCATTACACGGTCAATAGGACTACTATAAATTGTTGTATCCACTATTGTAACAACTAGTGGTGTGAGTTTTGTTATTTAGAGTCCAACACGTGTAATAGCTTTAAGTTTATCCTCATAGCTATACTTAGGTAAATCTGTATCAACCAACTATCATTTCGCCAAGGATAGTTGCAATTCTTTATGATTTAATCAATAAAGAATAACAGTTGAAAAATTACCCTTGACTCTATTTAAATTACATGCTTGAATACTAAACTGTGTTTAACTGTTAAGTTATTTAAAAGAAATTGTATTCACCCCCCCTCTCTACAATACTCCTGTTGTTAATCAAGGGACCAACAACTGGTATCAGAGCTTCAGTCTTGATAATTTAATATCTTGGATCTGAATTCTCTCATGGCTGCATACTCAAATACAGCTTACCTTGAAAATGGCTCATCCAATAGACCGCCCAAATTCGATGAAGATGAGTATGAAACTTGGAAGGCAAGGTTCATGCTTCACCTGGAGTCTATTGATCCACTTATGCCTGGTATTGCCACAGATGATCCATTTGTCCCAACTGAGACTATTGATAGCATCCCAGCTACTGCTGACACTCCTGTCATTCCTGGCAGAGAGGTTATTCTCACTCCAGCCAAATGGGATGCTAAGAACAAACGTCGTGTTGGACTTGACCCTAAAATCAGAACTCTGTTAGCTATAACCTTACCTAACCACCTGTTCAAACTGATTAAGGGAAAGCTGAATGCTAAGCTTATGTTAGACTAGCTATCTAGATGTTACTTATGAAGGCATGGATGAGGTTAGGCAGAACAAGATTATTGCTTTGAAAAGAGAGTATGAAATATTCTTTGCCTATAAGAATGAGACCCTTAAGCAAACCTTCATTAGATTTAACTCCTTAGTTGCTAACCTGCTTACTTTAAAAATCACATATACTGATTTTGAACAAGTAAACAAATTCATTGACTCACTGCCTACTAAATGGAAACCTGTCACTGACCCCTTAAGAACCACCTAGACCTTACAGAACTTTAACATGTCCTCTCTTTATGGTACACTTTAGAACCATGAGAAGGCAGAAGCTAAACTTGAACTGAATTTTAAAGAAAACTTTAAGTTCGCCCCCACCAACTCAAAATCCTCAAAAACTGATGATACTGCTCTTATTGCTGCTGCTAAAAAGAAAGCTCAAAAAGCTTTACTGGTTCAAAAGTTGATGGCAGAAGATGAGTCAGCTGAATATGAGATGGATAGTGGTACTGGGTGTGATGACCCGGAAATTTCTGATCAAATTTAAACTTAATCTTTGTATGATCAACATTTCTGACGCGATAAGCAAAGTCTGTAAAACTGAATCTCAAAATTTTAGAACTGTTTCATGTATTAAATTACATTTGACTGCTCTCGACGATTCATGAACAATTATATGTATGTATATATATATATGTACAAGTAAAAACGACTTTCCTACCGTAAAACACTATTTGCTACAGTAAAACACTAATTGCTACAGTGAAACCGTATTTTGCTACAGTGCTACAGTGATTTGCTACAGTGAAACACTATTTGCTACAGTAAACACTATTTGCTACAGTGAAACACTATTTGCTGCAGTGAAACACTATTTGCTACAGTAACACTATTTGATGTCGTCGAACTAGCAAACAAAAACAGGATAAGGCGCCCATGCGATCGCATGGCAAAACCACTGAAAACTCATGCGATCGCATGAGGTACTGTAGCAGGCCACATACTATAAAAGCTCGATCTGGTCTCGAGTTTCTTTTCTAATTTATTCCTCCTTATTATTATTATTATTATTATTATTATTATTATTATTATTATTATTATTATTATTATTATTATTATTAATCTTATTATAATATTATTATTAGTATTATATATACATAAAATACTACAACGAGGTTATGAGCGTGTCACCTTCAAAATGGGTTTTTGAGCGGGATAGAGCTAAGGAAATTATGGGTTATTGCCAAAGAGGTTATGGGTAATGTTCGAGGGTATATTTTTGAATCAAATCTAGTGTTTATCATCTCTGTTGCGTCTACGTACTTTTCTATAATATTGAATCTCAATATTAATACGTAAGCATTTATATTTTATATTTTATAAATTAATAGTGTATACATACTAGTGCTCGAGTGTATATATTTATACATGATTGTACGCTAAATTTTGTCGTTAAACAGTTATGATGAATCACGAAGTAAATACATATATTACTGATAAAAGGTATATGATATGCATGTTTTTGGAAAGCTGGCGAAAAATCAATAACTTTTCATTTAGAAATCGCGTAATTTCGGTGAACGAATTAAAAGATATGATCAACTGAATTATGATTGACATTGATTGAAATTGCTTTTGAAACTTGTTTGTAAGAATGATAAATTGGATTTTTGAATATTACCAGCCAAGTAAATGAATCCATATATAAGGCACGTCTCGTTTTGTTGAATTATTGTCAAAATTGACTTTTTAAAACGACCTTGGATAACTTTTGTATGTCGATCTCGAGCATTAGGATTGTTATACACTATGACCTGACCTAGCTTGATAGACATTTATTGACCAACATATGTTCTCTAGGTTGAGATCTACGGTTATTTGGTAATCCGAGTTTCGATCACATTTTGGTGAACGACTTTATATGCTGCTAAGGTGAGTTTCATTGATCCCCTTTTTAATTGCTTTTGCAATATATATTTTTGGGCTGAGAATACATGCACTTTATTTTAAACGCAATGGATACAAGTACATACTAAATTCTACACTGAGTTTGAACCGAAAATCCCTTAGCTTTGGTAACTGTTAACTGCCAGTTATAAGAACTGGTGGGCGCGAGTAGTAGTATATGGATCCATAGGGCTTGATATCCCCGTCCGAGCTAGAGCACTAGCCTTTTAACGGACGTATGCTATTTGAGAAGCGTTCACGTTGGTTTGCGTGTATTATTAAGATGACTATAAAAAGGGTACAAATTATATATACGTTAAGTTTAGTTACCAGGGTGCTCAATTTCGTAGAATATTTTGATAAACGTTTCTGGATTGAACAACTGAAATCTTGTGATCCACCTTTATATACAGATTATGTGCAACATTAAAACTATGAACTCACCAACCTTTGTGTTGATACTTGTTAGCATGTTTATTCACAGGTTTCCTAGAAGTCTTCCGCTGTTTGCTTAGATGTTAAACAAGCTATGTGCATGGAGTCTTACATGACATATTTTTCAAGGAGACGTTGCATTCACCAAATCATCACCATGTATCTTATTTTGACTGCATTGTCAATGAAAATACTGTTGTAAACTATTATTTATGGTGATTGTCTATATGTAGAAATCATCAGATGTCGAAAACCTTTGATTTAAATAATCATTTATGGTGTGCCTTTTCAAAAGAATGCAATGTTTACAAAATGTATCATATAGAGGTCAAATACCTCGCAATGAAATCAATGAATGACGTGTTCGTCCATATGGATTTGGAGCGATCGTCACACTGGGTCTGAAGAAAGCAGTGATGATGAATATGATGTGGAAGGGTTTGCTGAAGGTATGGCTTTGCTGGCTAGGCAGTTCAAAAGATTCAATCGTAATAGAACCAGCAAGCCATACAAAGGGAGTAAGAAACCAAGTGCTAGGTATATCAGCAAATCAGTCAAGGGTCCTAAATTTAAGTGTTACAATTGTGGGAAGGTTGGACATTTTGCTGCTGAATGCATGTCCAGGAAACCTTCAACATCATATGCTAACTCCTTCTCAAAAGCTGATAAGTACAAGAACAAGTACAAAGCTATGAAGGCTCAGATGAAGGAAAGTGTAAAGGCTGATAAGAAAGGAAAGAAGCCAGAAAAGGTTCTAGTTGCTGAGCATCATGATTGGGATGAAACCAGCTCTTCTTCATCTTCTGACAGTGATACTGATGATGATGATGATGCTGGTTATGCTTCTGGTAAAAAACTGTGTTTGATGGCCAAGGAGGTCGAGGAGTCTGATGAGGATGATAACGGTAGTACGTTTGTGGCTGATATGAGGGAAGCTGATCAGAAAAAGGATTCACCTCAATGGAAATCTGAAATGCTGTATAAGGTTGATAATTTTCGAACTTATACTGATGATGAAAAAGCTGAAATGTTTGACTACCTAAGAGTTGATTTATGTAAAGGCAGTAAACGTGAAGAAGTTTTGAAAAATGATAACAAATCTTTAAATGATAAACTTAAAAGCAAAACTGATGAAATTAAGATCTTGAAGGATGAAATTTCAAAACTTGAAAAATAAAATTTTGCTTTAAAGTCTCTTCACGTCGAGGCAGCAGATGTTAAGAACCAGCTAAACGACCTCAAGAAGGCTGTTGCTTCATGGTGTACATCTGCTCAACACACAGCTAAGTGTGTAAATGAGCAGGTGCCTGTCCAAGTTGAAGCTTTCTTTGCTGGTGACTATGCTGTTACTGCTGCGCTCACAGAGGTTACTTACATGGACCCCATTCTTGAAACAGATCCTGAAGCTGTCTTGCCAAATACTTTTGCCAAGATAGTTAATGGTAAAAAGGTCTTAACAAATAAGTTTGTCAGACCTACTGAGACCCCACCACCGTCCATGAAAGAAATTTTGGAGGATAAAGTAAAAGCCAAGGAAACCAGTACTTCAATTGATGAAACTACTAATCCCTCAAGCATTTACTATATGACTCCAAAGGAAAGACGCATTAAAAGGGAAATCACTGAAAACAATCAAAGAAAGTTAAAATCAATTGATTCCTCTTCGTGTTCAAATTCCACCAATGCTGAGCCAGCTGATGAAAATTGTACTGGTCAACCAGTAGCTGCTGACAAGCCAGTAAAATGCAATACTGGCAAGTCAAATGCAGCAATCAAGATCCACAAGAATCGACCAGCATCAGCTGACGGGTCAGTAACTTCCCACACTGACTCGTCGAACAACAAAGGCAAAGCAGTATACTATGATTATGGTACTGGTTCTAAAAGGAAAGTTGCCCTTAAGGGAAAAGCTAAAGTGAACCAAATTGTGTAATCATGTGATGGGTCATCTATCACTAAGATAATGACTGTCAAGCTTGACCAGCTCATAGTTGCCATATCTGAAAGTAGACCCGATCTTACTGAACCCATTTACTCAGTGTATGATCAGTCACCGATACCAAATGTGAGAAAATGCTACAAGTGTGGCAGCAAGTTTCACCTTGCCAACCGGTGTACTCTAACCCCAGCCCCATCTGCTGCTGCCTCTTCAAGCAAACCAGCAGACAGGAAGAGATAATCAAAGATGACCCTTTCAGAACCCATCCTTGGATGGGTTCCCAAAAAGAACTAATCTCTTAGCTACTGTGCAGGGCATTCAAAACAAGCAAATCTGGTATCTCGATAGTGGTTGTTCGAGACATATGACCGGATGTAAGTCCCTGCTGATGGACTATCAAGAAAAAGATGGTCCAGTTGTATCATATGGAGATAATGCGTTGGGTTACACAAAGGGTTTTGGTACTTTAACAAATGGGAATGTTACATTTTCAAATGTAGCATATGTCGTTGGGCTTAAACATAATTTACTCAGCATAAGCCAATTGACAAGCAAAAGTAAGATAGTCCAATTCAGAAGGAAAATTGACACTATTTTTGATAAGACAGGGAAGTCACTGCTGACAGCAAAAAGACATGAGAACATGTATCAATTCGACATGAACACAGCAGTCACAACAATTGATACTTGTTTTTATTCAAAGGCAGCAGACAAGCTCAAGTGGTTATGGCACAAGAGACTCTCACATCTCAACTTCAAAGATATTCATAAGTTATCTAGTAAAAGTTTGGTGTCTGGGCTATCCACAATATCTTATGTGAAGGACAGATTATGTCCTAGATGTGAAAAAGGGAAGCATCACCATGCCTCATTCAAATCAAAGCAGATTTCATCTGTTGAGAAACCATTTCACCTTCTTTATATGGATCTTTTTGGTCTTGTTAATATAGCCAGCTGTAGTGTGAAGAAGTATACACTGGTGATTGTTGACGAATATTCCAGATACACTTGAGTGTTCTTTTTGAAGCAAAAGAGTGAAGCTGCTGATAAAATTATCAATTTTATCAAAAGAATGGAACTAGTGAATGTGCAACTGGTGAAGCAGCTTAGAAGTGATCATGGTACAGAATTCAGAAATGCAACATTGGAAGAATTTTGTGATGACAAAGGTATTTCATAGAACTTTTCTGCTGTGAGAACACCTCAACAGAATGGTGTTGCAGAAAGAAGAAACAGAACTCTCATTGAAGAAGCAAGATCTATGTTGGCTGTGTCTGGGTTGAAAAATTCATATTGGGCAGAAGCTGTGAACATTGCTTGTTTTACCCAGAATAGATCTTTAATTGTGAAAAGACATCAGAAAACTGCTTATAAAGTTCTCAAAGGCAGAAGACCCTCAATTTTATTTCTTCATGTATTTGGCACTCCCTGTTTCATTCTAAACAATAGGGATCAGCTAGGCAAGTTTGATGCTAAGGCTGATGAAGGTATATTCTTGGGATATTCTAACATGTCAAAGGCATATAGGGTTTTCAATAAAAGAAGGGGTTGTTTTGAAGAATCCATTAATCTTACATTTGATGAAACTGCCCCTATTTCATCTACTAGTCAAGAAGATGAAGAGTTATTGTTTGAAGAGCCTACTCAGCAAGCTCTTGATGATGAAGAAGAACCAGCAGCATTTCCCTCTCCAATTCAAGTTGTTGGGTTCTCTGATGATGAGATGGAACACTCTGTTCCATCTGTGTCTAAATCATGTGGACCTACTGGCTCTACTGAAGTTTTACAACTGAAGCATAGGTCTACTGGTTCTGAAGGATCTCAAGCTGGTACTGGTTACACTCATAATGAACAGCTGTCTCCCACTGCTGCTCATTCCTCTGAGCCAGCTGATGATCAAGATGTTGTGTGTTCCACAACAAGCTCACCTGTTCATAATACTATATGGACAAAGGAGCATCCAATTGAACAAGTTATTGGTAATCTGGCAAGCGGTGTTAAAACAATAAGACATGTAACCAGCAACTTTTGTATGCATGTAAACTTTATGTCTACCATTGAACCTACATGTCCTGATGAAGCAATCAAAGATCCAAGCCGGGCAGGATCTATGCAAGAAAAGATCTCCCAGTTTGATAAGAATAAGGTTTGAACATTGGAACCTAAACCTGATGATAAAACCAAGAAGATCATTGGTACCAAGTGGGTCTTCAAGAATAAGATGGATGAAGATGTGATTGTGATCAGAAACAAAGCTAGATTGGTAGCTCAGGGTTTGAAACAGGAAGAATGATTGGATTATGGAGAGACATATGCTCCAGTGGCTATGATAGAAGCTATCAGATTGTTCTTCGCATATGCTGCTAAGATGAACTTTAGGGTATTCCAGATGGATGTTAAATCTGCATTTCTAAATGGGAAGCTGCAAGAAGAAGTTTATGTCAAACAGCCTCCTAGTTTTGTAAGCAATAAATATTCAGACCATGTCTACAAGCTAGACAAAGCTCTTTATGGCCTCAAACAGGCACCAAGAGCATGATATGAGACACTTCATGTGTATCTCACTGGTATAGGTTTTAAAGTTCGAACAATTGATACCACTCTATTCTCAAAAGAGATAGATGGTGATCTCTTGCTGGTACAGATATATGTGGATGATATTATTTATGGATCTAAAAATGAGAAACATTGTCAAGATTTTTCAAAACTTATGTCAAAGACATATGAAATGAGCTTACAAAGAGATTTGCAATACTTTTTAGGATTGTAAATTAAACAACTTGATGATGAAATTTTTATAAGTCAGGATAAATGATATTGCTCAAAATGAACATATTATTGGTCGCAATATCAGTCCTCAATGTTATGAATTTATGTGTATTTGAGTAGTTTTCGGGTTGTAATTGGTTAAAATATCTAAAGCGTCGAATTAAATGTTATTATGGATTATCAATGAAGTAATGCTCAAAATGAAGACAAAATGAAGATTTTCGATGAGCAACAAAAGACCAAAACATTGCGCCTTAAGACTACAAGTTAAAAAGATTGAAATCACCGATTCTGCACGCCTGCACGAGAAAAATCATAACTAAATCATCCGGACTCGAAAAAAGGTGAATCCAAAGCCCAGGCGTTCTTAACTCAGAGCACTACAACTTTGATTTGAATGTCTACCCCAAATTATCCATATAAGTTGACGGTTTATTGACAACATCACGAAAAATAAAAATAAAATAACATTATTATTTTTATTATTACTTAGTTGAGAAGTTAGACCACATGGGCCAAAAATAATAGCAAGTGGAGCAGCCAGGGATCAGTCAGTTTTGGTTAAATGCCAACATGGATGATTTAAAAATAATATTAAGTTAGGTACTGATGTTAAAGCGAAGGGTACAAAATAGTTATATTTTTACTACAAAATACTATTAAATACGATACAATTTTACACAAGTTATTTATTTATTTATAGAGTGGATATACCTAAACCTTGCTACAACACTTATAGGTAGTGTACCTAATCGTACAGTAGTGTAGTTTTTAGTAAGTCCGGTTCGTTCCACAGGGATCTTTAGCCAAGTTTAACGCTATATTTTTAAAACTATATTTGTATAAATATAAATATAAATATAAGTAGTATTATTATTATAAAAAGGGATTTTTACCGTTTAATGACCGGTTTGTCGATTTTAAAACTTAAGTCGCAGTTAAAACCTAATGTAAAATATTAAATATATAAAAGACATAATTTAAAGCGTAAAGTAAATTACAATAATTAAAGTGCGATAAATAAAAGTGCGATAAATAAAATGACAATAAATAAAATTGCGATAATTAAAAAGTACAATTAAATATGACAATAAATTTAAGTGCGATAATTAAAAGTGAAATTAAATACGAAATAAAGGAATTGTGCTTATTTAAACTTCTGTAATCATGATGTTTGACGTGTTGATTTTAGTTTATTACCATGGGTTAATTGTCATTTGTCCTGGATTATTCAATATGTCCATCTGGTTTTTGTCCATAACAGTCCATCAGTCATAAATATAAAGTGCGAGTGTCCTCGTCAAATTATTCTTATATCCGAAGTCAAATATTCCAACTAATTGGGGACTTAAACTATAATTATACCAATTTTCCTTGTATATAATTCACCCCTATTTTAATAAGTCCATTAACTATTAATCCATTCCCGTGTCCGGTTAAATGAACGATTATTAGTACTTATAAATATCCCACCCATCATGTCCGATCGAGTGTATATGGTTATTTATAGGTACGTCCAATTGTAAATCTTTATATTAAATTAACGAACTATCATTCAATTAAACAAATATAAAGCCCATTAATAGCCCATAGTCTAATTTTCACAAGTGTCATTCTTTTGTCCAAACCCCAATTATGGTACAAAGCCCAATTACCCCGTCTTTAATATTTAGCCCAACATCATGATTACTTCAATTTAAATAAGCATAATAATAACTTAGCTACGAGACATTAATTTAAAAAGGTTGAACATAACTTACAATGATTAATGATAGTGTGGCGACCCGACCAAAATCGTCATTGACAGCGTCGCTAACTGAGGTCCCGAAACGTGGTCGTAGTCCCTATATGAGACTCGTTTGACCAAAATTATGTCGCATTCTTTTGAAATGTATCATGCTTGCAAAGTTTAGTTTACAAAACCGTTCGACAACAATTTTAAGTTTGCAAAAGTATAAATTATAAATGAGATAACTTGCGATATAATTAGTTTAAAAATCGCGGTTGCTATAAATAGCGTAAGTATGTAAACAATATGTTTGAATCCAAAGGTGCTATCACTAGCGTATGTATGTATGTATGCTTGACCCCAAGCAAGAAATCAGAGTGTATGCATGTATGCTCGACTCCAAGCAAGTATGAGTGTACGCGGAAGCATGTATCAAATAGCCAAGTATGAACCTGAGAAACATATAGAAAACTGTCAACGAAAAACGTTGGTGAAATCATAGGTGTTTGTAATAAACGTTGTTTTTGAACCACAAGATTTAGTATTACCATAACGTTGATTATCTTAATCGTTTGCATTCCAAAAGTATTGTTCGCGAGCACCCAATTATCAAGACTTAATATTTCCTTCCATAGAACCCCATCACAATAGTGTTAGAACATACACTGTTTCTCGAAAATATATTTCATCCGTAGACGATAGCGAACCGTCCGAAATGAGGGTTTGTCAAACCCGTATGGCCACACAATATAAGTTCTCGCTTACACCCTGCAAGTATAACTAATGATAATCGAATTGAGGATTTGTGTTCTAACTCGCTGTGGAATGTTTGTTTTCCTTGTACTTGTGTTCAAAGTATAAAAGTAAGTAGTACAAAATGTAACAAAGTATATGTTTCTCAGCCCACAATTTAAAAGTATAAAAAGTTGTTGAAAAGGTGGGACTATGATCTCACCTCGAGTGCACGAGTATAAAAGTACTTCACAAAGTAAACGTGTGCATGATAGTTGCTTAGCCTTGACCTAAACAAATAAGTTGTATCAATTAATCGGTTACGACACAAGGTCGGGTGAAATGTGTTCAATTAGTCCTATGGCTCGTTACGACTCGATTAAATATAGCATGTGAATCAATTTGTCAAGTTTCATGCAAGATACAAGTATAGAAACAAGTTAGGAAGATTGCACAATCATTTGGTTAAGTTTGACAAAAAGTCGAACTTCGGTCGGTCAAAGTCAACGAAAAGTCAACACGTTCGGGTCGGGTCCCGAACTATTTTTCTGAGGTTTTTAATCATATATGAGCATGTTAGAACAAGTTACATGTGAATCGGAGGTGCGTAGCATAGTAAACATTATTCAAAAATCGACAAAGTTGGACAGACCACTTTGGCGCGCCGCGCGGGTATATGGCGCGCCGTGCCATTACCTGTGCAGAGAATTCTGGCAGTTTTCACACTCAAGCACGAATCCAACTTCAAATACCCATAAATCCTAAACCGTAAACATCCAAAACAAGTATCTTATATCGTTGGAAAAGTATTTTGACAAGGAATACAACTAACCACTTTTCATCAAGCAAAAACATCATTTACAATAGCCGAAATCTCGTCAAGTGGTCATTAAATGTTCAAAACCATCGTTTCAAGTTTATAAAACTCATTTTAAGATTCGGGAATGCAATTCACACATATGATATGCCGTTTTGAAGGTAATGAAACATACAATACAACTAATCACTAACTAATAACATTTCATGGCATTCAAAACATCAAAATTTCCTTTTAGAGTTCATCAAACCCTAATCAAGAATCACAAAACCAATAATCATGTTAATGATGTTTTCCAAATCAACCTACACATCCAATTGATGCTAAAGATGCTAGTAACACGTTTAAAACATAAACTCTAACAATTTAACAACATTAACTCATCCAAAATTAAGGATTAAGCACACCCATTTCAAATGTTCAAACTAGTTACTCAAAACAACGAATCGAGCAAACAAAACATATATTCATGTTATACACGAGTCATAGACACTAACTAACACCATTTCAAGTCAAAAACACGAATTTAGAGAAAATCTAGAGTTTTAGAAATGTTACCCAAATGTGAAGAAATTTGTACCAAAATGTAGAGGATGAAGAGAGGATCACGAAAATGTAATTTGTTTTGAAGTTTGCTTCTCGATCCGGATTTAGATGATGATTTTATGAAGATGGGTGTTTGAGTTCATGAAAGGGAAGTAGAGAGAAAAGAGGAAGAAGGTGGGAGGTGAAATGAATGGATGGATAAGGTGGGTTGACTAGTTGACCTAGTCAACTAGTTTGCCCACTTGGCAACCTCGGTCCCTCAAGTTTCAAAGCGGGTGCAGGAATTAACCAAACGAATATTTTAAAAACGCTCGAGTAAACGAGTGATGTTATAATTTAATAACGGGAATATTATGAACGTTAGTCAACGGAAAATACGAATTTAAATAACGAAAGATATTATTTAAAAAAAAAAAGACAGTGTTAAAAATAAATTTAACGCAAAAACGCGGGATGTTACATTACCTACACCTTAAAAGAAATTTCGTCCCGAAATTTAGTTGGAAGTAGTGGTTGTTGTTTCTTCTTTGAAACCTTGCGTTGCAAATTCTACGGTTACGTGAAGGTACTTCCTTGGGCATTTCAACGAACTTTGACAGTCGGGATTTTTACGTTGTTTAAAGTTTGGTTTCACGATTTATAGTTTCAACCGGTCCTCCTAGAAAGTGAAGTTTATCGTTAATAGTAAGTTCATCGAAGAGGATAACAAGTTCTTGTTTCGCAAGACACACCTTTAAGTTTGATACACAGAATGTAGGATGAACGGAATTTGTTTGAGTCGGAAGTTCGAAACGGTAAGCAATGGGCACAACACGCCCCAAGATTTCAAAAGGATTAAAAATATCGCGGATTTAGCTTTCTACGCTTCCGAAACGGACTACACCTTTTCAAGGTGCGACTTTTAACGTTACGCGGTTTTCCACATGGAATTTGAAAAGTTTACGTCTAACAGTGGCATAGCTCCTTTGGCGACTACTGAAATGTCCCGTTCTTATTGACTAAAAACGTTCCATATTAATTGATTTCGTTGCGAGGTTTTGACCTCTATATGAGACGTTTTTCAAAGACTGCATTCATTTTTAAAACAAACCATAACCTTTATTTCATAGATAAAGGTTTTAAAAAGCTTTACGTAGATTATCAAATAATGATAATCTAAAATATCCTGTTTACACACGACCATTACATAATGGTTTACAATACAAATATGTTACAACAAAATAAGTTTCTTGAATGCAGTTTTTACACAATATCATACAAGCATGGACTCCAAATCTCGTCCTTATTTAAGTATGCGACAACGGAAGCTCTTAATAATCACCTGAGAATAAACATGCTTAAAACGTCAACAAAAATGTTGGTGAGTTATAGGTTTAACCTATATATATCAAATCATAATAATAGACCACAAGATTTCATATTTCAATACACATCCCATACATAGAGATAAAAATCATTCATATGGTGAACACCTGGTAACCGACATTAACAAGATGCATATATAAGAATATCCCCATCATTCCGGGACACCCTTCGGATATGATATAAATTTCGAAGTACTAAAGCATCCAGTACTTTGGATGGGGTTTGTTAGGCCCAATAGATCTATCTTTAGGATTCGCGTCAATTAGGGTGTCTGTTCCCTAATTCATAGATTACCAGACTTAATAAAAAGGGCATATTCGATTTCGATAATTCAACCATAGAATGTAGTTTCACGTACTTGTGTCTATTTTGTAAATCATTTATAAAACCTGCATGTATTCTCATCCCAAAAATATTAGATTTTAAAAGTGGGACTATAACTCACTTTCACAGATTTTTACTTCGTCGGGAAGTAAGACTTGGCCACTGGTTGATTCACGAACCTATAACAATATATACATATATATCAAAGTATGTTCAAAATATATTTACAACACTTTTAATATATTTTGATGTTTTAAGTTTATTAAGTCAGCTGTCCTCGTTAGTAACCTACAACTAGTTGTCCACAGTTAGATGTACAGAAATAAATCGATAAATATTATCTTGAATCAATCCACGACCCAGTGTATACGTATCTCAGTATTGATCACAACTCAAACTATATATATTTTGGAATCAACCTCAACCCTGTATAGCTAACTCCAACATTCACATATAGAGTGTCTATGGTTGTTCCGAAATATATATAGATGTGTCGACATGATAGGTCGAAACATTGTATACGTGTCTATGGTATCTCAAGATTACATAATATACAATACAAGTTGATTAAGTTATGGTTGGAATAGATTTGTTACCAATTTTCACGTAGCTAAAATGAGAAAAATTATCCAATCTTGTTTTACCCATAACTTCTTCATTTTAAATCCGTTTTGAGTGAATCAAATTGCTATGGTTTCATATTGAACTCTATTTTATGAATCTAAATAGAAAAGTATAGGTTTATAGTCAGAAAAATAAGTTACAAGTCGTTTTTGTAAAGGTAGTCATTTCAGTCGAAAGAACGACGTCTAGATGACCATTTTAGAAAACATACTTCCACTTTGAGTTTAATCATAATTTTTGGATATAGTTTCATGTTCATAATAAAAATCATTTTCTCAGAATAACAACTTTAAAATCAAAGTTTATCATAGTTTTTAATTAACTAACCCAAAACAGCCCGCGGTGTTACTACGACGGCGTAAATCCGGTTTTGCGGTGTTTTTCGTGTTTCCAGGTTTTAAATCATTAAGTTAGCATATCATATAGATATAGAACATGTGTTTAGTTGATTTTAAAAGTCAAGTTAGAAGGATTAACTTTTGTTTGCGAACAAGTTTAGAATTAACTAAACTATGTTCTAGTGATTACAAGTTTAAACCTTCGAATAAGATAGCTTTATATGTATGAATCGAATGATGTTATGAACATCATTACTACCTTAAGTTCCTTGGATAAACCTACTGGAAAAGAGAAAAATGGATCTAGCTTCAATGGATCCTTGGATGGCTCGAAGTTCTTGAAGCAGAATCATGACACGAAAACAAGTTCAAGTAAGATCATCACTTGAAATAAGATTGTTATAGTTATAGAAATTGAACCAAAGTTTGAATATGATTATTACCTTGTATTAGAATGATAACCTACTGTAAGAAACAAAGATTTCTTGAGGTTGGATGATCACCTTACAAGATTGGAAGTGAGCTAGCAAACTTGAAAGTATTCTTGATTTTATGAAACTAGAACTTTTGGAATTTATGAAGAACACTTAGAACTTGAAGATAGAACTTGAGAGAGATCAATTAGATGAAGAAAATTGAAGAATGAAAGTGTTTGTAGGTGTTTTTGGTCGTTGGTGTATGGATTAGATATAAAGGATATGTAATTTTGTTTTCATGTAAATAAGTCATGAATGATTACTCATATTTTTGTAATTTTATGAGATATTTCATGCTAGTTGCCAAATGATGGTTCCCACATGTGTTAGGTGACTCACATGGGCTGCTAAGAGCTGATCATTGGAGTGTATATACCAATAGTACATACATCTAAAAGCTGTGTATTGTACGAGTACGAATACGGGTGCATACGAGTAGAATTGTTGATGAAACTGAACGAGGATGTAATTGTAAGCATTTTTGTTAAGTAGAAGTATTTTGATAAGTGTCTTGAAGTCTTTCAAAAGTGTATGAATACATATTAAAACACTACATGTATATACATTTTAACTGAGTCGTTAAGTCATCGTTAGTCGTTACATGTAAATGTTGTTTTGAAACCTTTAGGTTAACGATCTTGTTGAATGTTGTTAACCCATTGTTTATTATAACAAATGAGATATTAAATTGTTATATTATCATGATATTATGATATATAATATATCTCAGTATGATGTATATACAGTTAAATGTCGTTACAACGATAATCGTTACATATATGTCTCGTTTCGAAATCATTAAGTTAGTAGTCTTATTTTTACATATGTATTTCATTGTTAATACACTTAATAATATATTTACTTATCATTTAACATAATTAACCAAGTGTATTAATATCTTAATATGATTCATATGTACCTAGTAAGACGTTGTTATAACGATAATCGTTATATATATCGTTTTCGAGTTTCTTAAATTAATAGTCTCATTTTTATGTATATAACTCATTGTTAAAATACCTAATGAGATACATACTTATAATAAAAACATGTTAACTATATATATAACCATATATATGTCATCGTATAGTTTTTACAAGTTTTAACGTTCGTGAATCACCGGTCAACTTGGGTGGTCAATTGTCTATATGAAACATATTTCAATTAATCAAGTCTTAACAAGTTTGATTGCTTAACATGTTGGAAACATTTAATCATGTAAATATCAATCTCAATTAATATATATAAACATGGAAAAGTTCGGGTCACTACAGTACCTACCCGTTAAATAAATTTCGTCCCGAAATTTTAAGCTGTTGAAGGTGTTGACGAATCTTCTGGAAATAGATGCGGGTATTTCTTCTTCATCTGATCTTCACGCTCCCAGGTGAACTCGGGTCCTCTACGAGCATTCCATCGAACCTTAACAATTGGTATCTTGTTTTGCTTAAGTCTTTTAACCTCACGATCCATTATTTCGACGGGTTCTTCGATGAATTGAAGTTTTTCGTTGATTTGGATTTCATCTAACGGAATAGTGAGATCTTTTTTAGCAAAACATTTCTTCAAATTCGAGACGTGGAAAGTGTTATGTACAGCCGCGAGTTGTTGAGGTAACTCAAGTCGGTAAGCTACTGGTCCGACACGATCAATAATCTTGAATGGTCCAATATACCTTGGATTTAATTTCCCTCGTTTACCAAATCGAACAACGCCTTTCCAAGGTGCAACTTTAAGCATGACCATCTCTCCAATTTCAAATTCTATATCTTTTCTTTTAATGTCAGCGTAGCTCTTTTGTCGACTTTGGGCGGTTTTCAACCGTTGTTGAATTTGGATGATCTTCTCGGTAGTTTCTTGTATAATCTCCGGACCCGTAATCTGTCTATCCCCCACTTCACTCCAAAAAATCGGAGACCTACACTTTCTACCATAAAGTGCTTCAAACGGCGCCATCTCAATGCTTGAATGGTAGCTGTTGTTGTAGGAAAATTCTGCTAACGGTAGATGTCGATCCCAACTGTTTCCGAAATCAATAACACATGCTCGTAGCATGTCTTCAAGCGTTTGTATCGTCCTTTCGCTCTGCCCATCAGTTTGTGGATGATAGGCAGTACTCATGTCTAGACGAGTTCCTAATGCTTGCTGTAATGTCTGCCAGAATCTTGAAATAAATCTGCCATCTCTATCAGAGATAATAGAGATTGGTATTCCATGTCTGGAGACGACTTCCTTCAAATACAGTCGTGCTAACTTCTCCATCTTGTCATCTTCTCTTATTGGCAGGAAGTGTGCTGATTTGGTGAGACGATCAACTATTACCCAAATAGTATCAAAACCACTTGCAGTCCTTGGCAATTTAGTGATGAAATCCATGGTAATGTTTTCCCATTTCCATTCCGGGATTTCGGGTTGTTGAAGTAGACCTGATGGTTTTTGATGCTCAGCTTTGACCTTAGAACACGTCAAACATTCTCCTACGTATTTAGCAACATCGGCTTTCATACCCGGCCACCAAAAATGTTTCTTGAGATCCTTGTACATCTTCCCCGTTCCAGGATGTATTGAGTATCTGGTTTTATGAGCTTCTCTAAGTACCATTTCTCTCATATCTCCAAATTTTAGTACCCAAATCCTTTCAGCCCTATACCGGGTTCCGTCTTCCCGAATATTAAGATGCTTCTCCGATCCTTTAGGTATTTCATCCTTTAAATTTCCCTCTTTTAAAACTCCTTGTTGCGCCTCCTTTATTTGAGTAGTAAGGTTATTATGAATCATTATATTCATAGATTTTACTCGAATGGGTTCTCTGTCCTTCCTGCTCAAGGCATCGGCTACCACATTTGCCTTCCCCGGGTGGTAACGAATCTCAAAGTCGTAATCATTCAATAATTCAATCCACCTACGCTGCCTCATATTCAGTTGTTTCTAATTAAATATGTGTTGAAGACTTTTGTGGTCGGTATATATAATACTTTTGACCCCATATAAGTAGTGCCTCCAAGTCTTTAATGCAAAAACAACCGCGCCTAATTCCAAATCATGCGTCGTATAATTTTGTTCGTGAATCTTCAATTGTCTAGACGCATAAGCAATCACCTTCGTTCGTTGCATTAATACACAACCGAGACCTTGCTTTGATGCATCACAATAAATCACAAAATCATCATTCCCTTCAGGCAATGACAATATAGGTGCCGTAGTTAGCTTTTTCTTCAATAACTGAAACGCTTTCTCTTGTTCATCATTCCATTCAAATTTCTTCCCTTTATGTGTTAATGCAGTCAAGGATTTTGCTATTCTGGAAAAGTCTTGGATGAACCTTCTGTAGTAACCAGCTAGTCCTAAAAACTGGCGTATGTGTTTTGGAGTTTTCGGGGTTTCCCACTTTTCAACAGTTTCTATCTTTGCCGGATCCACCTTAATACCTTCTTTGTTCACTATGTGACCGAGGAATTGAACTTCTTCCAACCAAAATGCACACTTTGAAAACTTAGCGTACAATTCTTCCTTCCTCAATACTTCTAACACCTTTCTCAAATGTTCACCGTGTTCTTGGTCATTCTTTGAGTAAATAAGTATGTCATCAATGAAAACAATGACAAACTTGTCAAGGTATGGTCCACACACTCGGTTCATAAGGTCCATGAACACAGCTGGTGCATTAGTTAAACCAAACGGCATGACCATAAACTCGTAATGACCGTAACGTGTTCTGAAAGCAGTCTTTGGAATATCATCTTCTTTCAACCGCATTTGATGATACCCGGAACGTAAGTCAATCTTTGAATAAACAGACGAGCCTTGTAGTTGATCAAATAAGTCATCGATTCTCGGTAGTGGGTAGCGGTTCTTGATGGTAAGTTTGTTCAACTCTCGGTAGTCGATACACAACCTGAATGTACCATCTTTCTTCTTGACAAACAAAACAGGAGCTCCCCACGGTGATGTGCTTGGTCGAATGAAACCACGCTCTAAAAGTTCTTGTAATTGGATTTGTAGTTCTTTCATCTCGCTGGGTGCGAGTCTGTAAGGAGCACGAGCTATTGGTGCAGCTCCTGGTACAAGATCTATTTGAAATTCAACGGATCGATGTGGGGGTAATCCCGGTAATTCTTTCGGAAATACATCAGGAAATTCTTTTGCGACGGGAACATCATTGATGCTCTTTTCTTCAGTTTGTACTTTCTCGACGTGTGCTAGAACAGCATAGCAACCTTTTCTTATTAGTTTTTGTGCTTTCAAATTACTAATAAGATGTAGCTTCGTGTTGCCCTTTTCTCCGTACACCATTAAGGGTTTTCCTTTTTCTCGTATAATGCGAATTGCATTTTTGTAACAAACGATCTCCGCTTTCACTTCTTTCAACTAGTCCATACCGATTATCACATCAAAACTCCCTAACTCTACTGGTATCAAATCAATCTTAAATGTTTCGCTAACCAGGTTAATTTCTCGATTCCGACATATATTATCTGCTGAAATTAATTTACCATTTGCTAATTCGAGTAAAAATTTACTATCCAAAGGCGTCAATGGACAACTTAATTTAGCACAAAAATCTCTACTCATATAGCTTCTATTCGTACCCGAATCAAATAAAACGTAAGCAGATTTATTGTCAATAAGAAACGTACCCGTAACAAGCTCCGGGTCTTCCTGTGCCTCTACCGCATTAATATTGAAAACTCTTCCACGGTCTTGTCCATTCGTGTTCTCCTGGTTCGGGCAATTTCTAATAATGTGGCCCGGTTTTCCACATTTATAACAAACTACATTGGCATAACTTGCTCCGACACTACTTGCTCCGCCATTACTCGTTCCGACACCATTTGTTCCTTTCGTTCTATTAACCCCTGGTCCGTAGACCTCACACTTCGCCGCGCTATGACCATTTCTTTTACACTTGTTGCAAAATTTGGTGCAGAACCCCGAGTGATTCTTTTCACACCTTTGGCATAGCTGCTTCTGATTGTTGTTGTTGTTGCGGTTATTATTGTTGTTGGGATGATTGTTGTAGTTGCTGTTGTTGTTGTTGTTGTTGTTGTTGGGCCGTTTGTTGTAGTTGCGATTGATGTTGCGATTGTTGGGATAATTGTTGCGATTATTGTTGTAATTGCTGTTGTTGTTGTATTGGTGATTCTTATCACCGTTTTCCTCCCACTTTCTTTTGACTTGCTTCACATTGGCCTCTTCAGCAGTCTGTTCTTTAATTCTTTCTTCAATTTGGTTCACGAGTTTGTGAGCCATTCTACATGCCTGTTGTATGGAGGCGGGCTAGTGTGAACTTATATCTTCTTGGATTCTTTCCGGTAATCCTTTCACAAACGCGTCGATCTTCTCTTCCTCATCTTCGAATGCTCCCGGACACAATAGGCACAATTCTGTGAATCGTCTTTCGTACGTGGTAATATCAAATCCTTGGGTTCGTAACCCTCTAAGTTCTGTCTTGAGCTTATTGACCTCGGTTCTGGGACGGTACTTCTCGTTCATCAAGTGCTTGAATGCTGACCACGGTAGTGCGTACGCATCGTCTTGTCCCACTTGCTCTAGATAGGTATTCCACCATGTTAACGCAGAACCTGTGAAGGTATGCGTAGCGTACTTTACTTTGTCCTCTTCAGTACACTTACTTATGGCAAACACCGATTCGACCTTCTCGGTCCACCGTTTCAATCCGATCGGTCCTTCGGTTCCATCAAATTCCAAAGGTTTGCAGGCAGTGAATTCTTTATAGGTGCATCCTACACGATTTCCTGTACTGCTAGATCCAAGGTTATTGTTGGTATGTAGCGCAGCCTGTACTGCGGCTATGTTTGAAGCTAGAAAAGTACGGAATTCCTCTTCATTCATATTCACGGTGTGTCGAGTAGTCGGTGCCATTTCCTTCAAAATAGTTAAATGGAGCAAGTTAATCATACAGAATATTAAGAGTAGTTAATAGTATTTCGTAGCATAATATGAACTCATTTATAAAAGCTTTTTCTTCATATTAGCGTTTTATAAGTTTAAATTCGGGTAGTACCTACCCGTTAAGTTCATACTTAGTAGCTAATATACAATTCAACTACTACAATTCTATATGAAAAACTGATTATAATAATATTTCGCGTTCAAACTTTTATACAATATTTTACAAACTTACAATACCGCTTATTTTACATAAAGCATGAAATATAGCACACAATAACTTTGATACAAGATAGTTGTGAAGATAATTCTAGCTAGTACACAAGTCGTTCAACAAAGGCAATAAAGACACGTAATTCATACGTCCAGAAACAAGTCATGCATTCTGGTTTTACTAGGACTACTTCCCATCCTTGGTCTTGTGCAACATAACCGTTATGGCCGTTGATAAGACAGCGTGTTGTAACGTCGTCAAAGGGACGAGGGTTACGTAATGTCCAACAGTCCCGTAATAATCTAAAAACCTCATTTCTTACCCCAATTACCGACTCCGTCACTTGTGGAAACGTTTTGTTTAATAGTTGTAGCCCGATGTTCTTGTTCTCACTTTGGTGAGAAGCGAACATTACTAATCCGTAAGCATAACATGCTTCTTTATGTTGCATGTTAGCCGCTTTTTCTAAATCACGAAGTCCAATATTCGGATATATTGAGTCAAAATAATTTTTAACCCGTTGCGTAAAATAGCATTTGGGTTCCCCGCAATATATACGTCAAAGTAAACACATCGTAACTTATGGGTTTCCCAATGTGATATCCCCCATCTTTCAAACGAAAGTCTCTTATAAACCAAGACATTCTTGGAACGTTCTTCGAATGTCTTACAAACTGATCTCGCCTTAAATAGTTGTGCCGAGGAATTCTGGCCGACTCTAGACAAGATTTCATCAATCATGTCTCCGGGTAGGTCTCTTAAAATATTGGGTTGTCTATCCATTTTGTGTTTTTAAACTGTAAAATAGACAAGAGTTAGATTCATAAAAAAATACTTATTAATACAAGCAATTTTTACATATATCATAAAGCATACGAACACTATATTACATATATTACACCACACGAATACAACTATCTTATTCCGACTCGCTCGTTTCTTCTTCTTCGGTTTTGGTTTGTTTTGCCAAGTTTCTAGGGATATATGATGTTCCCCTAATACGAGCCGTCGTGATCCACATTGGTTTAGAAAAACCTGGTGGTTTAGAGGTTCCCGGGTCATTGTTACAACTTAAGGACTTCGGGGGTTGACGATACATATAAAGTTCATCGGGGTTGGAATTAGATTTCTCTATTTTTATGCCCTTTCCCTTATTATTTTCTTTTGCCTTTTTAAATTCAGTTGGGGTAATTTCTATAACATCATCGGAATTCTCGTCGGAATCCGATTCATCGGAGAATTGGTAATCCTCCCAATATTTTGCTTCCTTGGCGGAAACACCATTGACCATAATTAACCTTGGTCGGTTGGTTGAGGATTTTCTTTTACTTAACCGTTTTATTATTTCCCCCACCGGTTCTATTTCTTCATCCGGTTCCGATTCTTCTTCCGGTTCCGATTCTTCTTCCGGTTCCGACTCTTCTTCCGGTTCCTCTTCGGGAACTTGTGAATCAGTCCACAAATCATTCCAATTTACATTTGACTCTTCATTATTATTAGGTGAGTCAATGGGACTTGTTCTAGAGGTAGACATCTATCACATAATATCAAACGCGTTAAGAGATTAATATATCACATAATATTCACATGTTAAAAATATATAGTTTCCAACAAAATTTGTTAAGCAATCATTTTTCAAGTAAACACAGTCGAAGTCCAGACTCACTAATGCATCCTAACAAACTCGATAAGACACACTAATGCAAAATTCTGGTTCTCTAAGACCAACGCTCTGATACCAACTGAAATGTCCCGTTCTTATTGACTAAAAACGTTCCATATTAATTGATTTCGTTGCGAGGTTTTGACCTCTATATGAGACGTTTTTCAAAGACTGCATTCATTTTTAAAACAAACCATAACCTTTATTTCATAGATAAAGGTTTTAAAAAGCTTTACGTAGATTATCAAATAATGATAATCTAAAATATCCTGTTTACACACGACCATTACGTAATGGTTTACAATACAAATATGTTACAACAAAATAAGTTTCTTGAATGCAGTTTTTACACAATATCATACAAGCATGGACTCCAAATCTCGTCCTTATTTAAGTATGCGACAGCGGAAGCTCTTAATAATCACCTGAGAATAAACATGCTTAAAACGTCAACAAAAATGTTGGTGAGTTATAGGTTTAACCTATATATATCAAATCATAATAATAGACCACAAGATTTCATATTTCAATACACATCCCATACATAGAGATAAAAATCATTCATATGGTGAACACCTGGTAACCGACATTAACAAGATGCATATATAAGAATATCCCCATCATTCCGGGACACCCTTCGGATATGATATAAATTTCGAAGTACTAAAGCATCCAGTACTTTGGATGGGGTTTGTTAGGCCCAATAGATCTATCTTTAGGATTCGCGTCAATTAGGGTGTCTGTTCCCTAATTCATAGATTACCAGACTTAATAAAAAGGGGCATATTCGATTTCGATAATTCAACCATAGAATGTAGTTTCACGTACTTGTGTCTATTTTGTAAATCATTTATAAAACCTGCATGTATTCTCATCCCAAAAATATTAGATTTTAAAAGTGGGACTATAACTCACTTTCACAGATTTTTACTTCGTCGGAAAGTAAGACTTGGCCACTGGTTGATTCACGAACCTATAACAATATATACATATATATCAAAGTATGTTCAAAATATATTTACAACACTTTTAATATATTTTGATGTTTTAAGTTTATTAAGTCAGCTGTCCTCGTTAGTAACCTACAACTAGTTGTCCACAGTTAGATGTACAGAAATAAATCGATAAATATTATCTTGAATCAATCCACGACCCAGTGTATACGTATCTCAGTATTGATCACAACTCAAACTATATATATTTTGGAATCAACCTCAACCCTGTATAGCTAACTCCAACATTCACATATAGAGTGTCTATGGTTGTTCCGAAATATATATAGATGTGTCGACATGATAGGTCAAAACATTGTATACGTGTCTATGGTATCTCAAGATTACATAATATACAATACAAGTTGATTAAGTTATGGTTGGAATAGATTTGTTACCAATTTTCACGTAGCTAAAATGAGAAAAATTATCCAATCTTGTTTTACCCATAACTTCTTCATTTTAAATCCGTTTTGAGTGAATCAAATTGCTATGGTTTCATATTGAACTCTATTTTATGAATCTAAACAGAAAAGTATAGGTTTATAGTCGGAAAAATAAGTTACAAGTCGTTTTTGTAAAGGTAGTCATTTCAGTCGAAAGAACGACGTCTAGATGACCATTTTAGAAAACATACTTCCACTTTGAGTTTAATCATAATTTTTGGATATAGTTTCATGTTCATAATAAAAATCATTTTCTCAGAATAACAACTTTAAAATCAAAGTTTATCATAGTTTTTAATTAACTAACCCAAAACAGCCCGCGGTGTTACTACGACGGCGTAAATCCGGTTTTACGGTATTTTTCGTGTTTCCAGGTTTTAAATCATTAAGTTAGCATATCATATAGATATAGAACATGTGTTTAGTTGATTTTAAAAGTCAAGTTAGAAGGATTAACTTTTGTTTGCGAACAAGTTTAGAATTAACTAAACTATGTTCTAGTGATTACAAGTTTAAACCTTCGAATAAGATAGCTTTATATGTATGAATCGAATGATGTTATGAACATCATTACTACCTTAAGTTCCTTGGATAAACCTACTGGAAAATAGAAAAATGGATCTAGCTTCAATGGATCCTTGGATGGCTCGAAGTTCTTGAAGCAGAATCATGACACGAAAACAAGTTCAAGTAAGATCATCACTTGAAATAAGATTGTTATAGTTATAGAAATTGAACCAAAGTTTGAATATGATTATTACCTTGTATTAGAATGATAACCTACTGTAAGAAACAAAGATTTCTTGAGGTTGGATGATCACCTTACAAGATTGGAAGTGAGCTAGCAAACTTGAAAGTATTCTTGATTTTATGAAACTAGAACTTTTGGAATTTATGAAGAACACTTAGAACTTGAAGATAGAACTTGAGAGAGATCAATTAGATGAAGAAAATTGAAGAATGAAAGTGTTTGTAGGTGTTTTTGGTCGTTGGTGTATGGATTAGATATAAAGGATATGTAATTTTGTTTTCATGTAAATAAGTCATGAATGATTACTCATATTTTTGTAATTTTATGAGATATTTCATGCTAGTTGCCAAATGATGGTTCCCACATGTGTTAGGTGACTCATATGGGCTGCTAAGAGCTGATCATTGGAGTGTATATACCAATAGTACATACATCTAAAAGCTGTGTATTGTACGAGTACGAATACGGGTGCATTCGAGTAGAATTGTTGATGAAACTGAACGAGGATGTAATTGTAAGCATTTTTGTTAAGTAGAAGTATTTTGATAAGTGTCTTGAAGTCTTTCAAAAGTGTATGAATACATATTAAAACACTACATGTATATACATTTTAACTGAGTCGTTAAGTCATCGTTAGTCGTTACATGTAAATGTTGTTTTGAAACCTTTAGGTTAACGATCTTGTTGAATGTTGTTAACCCATTGTTTATTATAACAAATGAGATATTAAATTGTTATATTATCATGATATTATGATATATAATATATCTCAGTATGATGTATATACAGTTAAATGTCGTTACAACGATAATCGTTACATATATGTCTCGTTTCGAAATCATTAAGTTAGTAGTCTTATTTTTACATATGTATTTCATTGTTAATACACTTAATAATATATTTACTTATCATTTAACATAATTAACCAAGTGTATTAATATCTTAATATGATTCATATGTACCTAGTAAGACGTTGTTATAACGATAATCGTTATATATATCGTTTTCGAGTTTCTTAAATTAATAGTCTCATTTTTATGTATATAACTCATTGTTAAAATACCTAATGAGATACATACTTATAATAAAAACATGTTAACTATATATATAACCATATATATGTCATCGTATAGTTTTTACAAGTTTTAACGTTCGTGAATCACCGGTCAACTTGGGTGGTCAATTGTCTATATGAAACATATTTTAATTAATCAAGTCTTAACAAGTTTGATTGCTTAACATGTTGGAAACATTTAATCATGTAAATATCAATCTCAATTAATATATATAAACATGGAAAAGTTCGGGTCACTACAGTACCTACCCGTTAAATAAATTTCGTCCCGAAATTTTAAGCTGTTGAAGGTGTTGACGAATCTTCTGAAAATAGATGCGGGTATTTCTTCTTCATCTGATCTTCACGCTCCCAGGTGAACTCGGGTCCTCTACAAGCATTCCATCGAACCTTAACAATTGGTATCTTGTTTTGCTTAAGTCTTTTAACCTCACGATCCATTATTTCGACGGGCTCTTCGATGAATTGAAGTTTTTCGTTGATTTGGATTTCATCTAACGGAATAGTGAGATCTTTTTTAGCAAAACATTTCTTCAAATTCGAGACGTGGAAAGTGTTATGTACAGCCGCGAGTTGTTGAGGTAACTCAAGTCGGTAAGCTACTGGTCCGACACGATCAATAATCTCGTCAAGTGGTCATTAAATGTTCAAAACCATCGTTTCAAGTTTACAAAACTCATTTTAAGATTCGGGAATGCAATTCACACATATGATATGCCGTTTTGAAGGTAATGAAACATACAATACAACTAATCACTAACTAATAACATTTCATGGCATTCAAAACATCAAAATTTCCTTTTAGAGTTCATCAAACCCTAATCAAGAATCACAAAACCAATAATCATGTTAATGATGTTTTCCAAATCAACCTACACATCCAATTGATGCTAAAGATGCTAGTAACACGTTTAAAACATAAACTCTAACAATTTAACAACATTAACTCATCCAAAATTAAGGATTAAGCACACCCATTTCAAATGTTCAAACTAGTTACTCAAAACAACGAATCGAGCAAACAAAACATATATTCATGTTATACACGAGCCATAGACACTAAGTAACACCATTTCAAGTCAAAAACACGAATTTAGAGAAAATCTAGAGTTTTAGAAATGTTACCCAAATGTGAAGAAATTTGTACCAAAATGTAGAGGATGAAGAGAGGATCACGAAAATGTAATTTGTTTTGAAGTTTGCTTCTCGATCCGGATTTAGATGATGATTTTATGAAGATGGGTGTTTGAGTTCATGAAAGGGAAGTAGAGAGAAAAGAGGAAGAAGGTGGGAGGTGAAATGAATGGATGGATAAGGTGGGTTGACTAGTTGACCTAGTCAACTAGTTTGCCCACTTGGCAACCTCGGTCCCTCAATTTTCAAAGCGGGTGCGGGAATTAACCAAACGAATATTTTAAAAACGCTCGAGTAAACGAGTGATGTTATAATTTAATAACGGGAATATTATGAACGTTAGTCAACGGAAAATACGAATTTAAATAACGAAAGATATTATTTAAAAAAAAAAGACAGTGTTAAAAATAAATTTAACGCAAAAACGCGGGATGTTACAGATAGCGTAGCGTTACACGAACAGAATTTCGACTTACACCCTTACAACATTCGCTAACATACCCTCATTATTATTAAATTAAAATTATAATTATAATATATATATATATATATATATATATATATATATATATATATATATATATATATATATATATATATATATTACAGAGAAATAGAGAGGATAGATTTTGGTGTAAAGAACTCGGCAGATTTCGTGGCCTTTAATAGGCAGATTCTGAAATGACTGCTCCGCTATCGCGAAGCAATTGTGCCTTCCAGCTCCGAGATCGCGAAGGCACGCCTTCCAGCTCACTAACTTTTGGCCATTTGCTTGTCGACGTTATATTATATAATATAATATATATATATATATATATATATATATATATATATATATATATATATATATATATATATATATATATAATTTTATATAATTATTTATATATTATATTATATTCTAGTGCATAGTTGACTTGTAATTTTTGGTCCGTTGCGTCGCGTGCTGAAAGTTGGTTCATGTCTCGGTTCCGGATTTTCGAACGCCTTTTCGTACGATTTAATATCTTGTACTTTGCTTTTCACAACTTGTACTCTTGTCATTTTTAGACGTTTCTCATCAATAAATTGAACCACTTTGATTGTACTTTGTACTTTTTAGTTTTTTGGTCATTTGCGTCTTCAATTCGTCGAATCTGTCTTTTGTCTTCACCTAAAAGCTTGTCTTTCTTGAGGGATAATGCTATGAAATATATGTTCGTTTTTAGCATTATCAAATATTCTCACACTTGAGCGTTGCTTGTCCTCAAGCAATATAGTCTTGAAATAAAAACACTAGCATCACTTCTTTATTCTTCTCACTTTGTACATCAGTGATTTCTATACGGCGGTATGAACAATGGTAGTAATGATGTGGTTTACAGTCCCACATGACTATGAAAATTTAGATCCTTTAAGAAAATTGGATCTTTATGAAAACATTTGATCTTGAAAATTCAATCTAGCTTTTACCCTAGATAAGTTTTCCGGAATAACCCTTTACCGGTGTTTGCAAATTGTTTTTGTGGGTTTCAGATTTGAAAATTTTAGCTCAAAACTTGCGGTTTTGTGTCACCCACTTGCTAACCTTGTATTAGGAAAGCAACACATCCAGTATACTTGTTCCGTATATTACCTTTCGGTAAACTACCGTCCGGTTGTAAAGGAAAACGATGAATAAGCAACTGTTATGCAACGACTCAACCCGTTATCTAATCGAATACGCAGCAAAAGATTTTTTTTTTTATTTCAGAAGGGTGCGCGGCGCGCAACCCTTTAGGTGCGCGGCGCGCACAAGGCCTGACAGCCTCTGTCCGGATTTTCCAAATTTTGATTAAAGATCTCCCACTTCCCGACACTTTTAGACGAAATGCTTTTCACAACACATTATAATAAACAAGACTAACGCGTTCCAATAATAAAACGAGTTTTACGACACCGGGCCCACGTCGGCCGTTTTACGACTTTCGTACAAAATACAAGTTTCAATCCCAATTTACACTTAGACGAGTTAGGACTCTATAACCCAACCCGATACCAAGAGCATAATCCTGGGGACTACCAAATCCCCAATCCGCGTCCGCATATCCAAAAGCTACCCCATCGAGCCCAAGCGCTCCTACGCAACTAGTCTAACAACTAGCTAGCCTCATAACAAAATACCTGAAAAAGGTAAACAACGAGAGGGGTAAGCATAAAGCTTAGTGAATGCAATAATTATACATATACATATATAATCTACTTACTTGCAAACACTTACACAAATACCGCATACATGCTAGCAATCTAATTAGCATACCATCGCAAGTATAAAGCTAATAATCTCCCATACCGTAAGCTAGCATAACAAATAGCATATATTCATCACAATATTAAATGCTAAATAAACAACACACACAATATGGTTAACCATTCTCGCGTCATGGTGCTACCGGCTCTTTGGTTCACACCATACGCATTTGTCATGATGCTACCGGCTCTTTGGTTCACATCACAACTCGAGTCATACTCACGCTAGAGTGCTACCGGCTCTTTGGTTCACACTCTAACAACGCTAAGGTGCTACCGGATCTTTGGTTCACACCCTAACAATCATGCTATAGTGCTACCGGCTCTTTGGTTCACACTACAACACACGTACTATGACGCTACCGGCTCTTTGGTTCACATCATAGCACGCCCGCACATACTATGGCACTACCGGCTCTTTGGTTTATACCATAGCATACAAATAAATACATTATATACATATGCATATAATTATTCCACTCACCTTGGATTGCCCGCACAAGTCATGTATGTAATTCACATCCAAACGCAAACGAGCAAGCTTTACCTATAATACGCATATAGATATACACACAATCAACATACATTCTCTACAAGAGAATTCGATGCCAACACCCTTAACCGAGTGTTTTTATCTAACACAACGACCCGCCCATTTAGTCACCTAAAATGGACTTCACCAATTACCACTACGGGTGGTAATTCTGACCCATTCAAACAAGTACAATTTAACCAAAATTATACTTGACACCATTTAAGCCAATACAGGTCTTAACAAAATTGCTTATTAACCAATTAATCCAAAATTAAAGTCATTACCAAATTTGACCCATCTCATTTCACCCGTTTTGACATAAGTCCCGAAAACGCCCAAAATCACTAACGACTAGTGATTATAATTTCAAAACACCAATTAACACCTAAATCAAACATTTATATACTTGGTTCATCAAATCTTGACCTCATATCTTAGTTTGACTCCAAATCAAGGTTAACACTCATTTTAACCAACTAACATGTTCTTATGAACATCTAAGTCACCAATACAAATACAATCTAGTGATTAACACCCAAACCAATGACAAATACTTCCAAATTTGTCATCTAACCCTAAACCTACAATAATCGGGTTCACTTACACTAGCAATACAACAAAACCCCCAATTTCATGAGAAATGGGGTTTAGAACTCTTACAAGCTCAAACCCTAAACATAAACAAGAATCTTACAATTAAATTCGGAGTTAGGGCTTACCAACACTACCAAAACGTTGCCGAGAATGAGATGAACACCGTTAACACCTGAGCTTTTGATCGATTCAAGCTTCTTCATCTCCAAAACCCCAAATCTCTCTCTAGAATTCTCTCTCTCTCTCTCTAAGATAGATGAGAGTGTTTGTGGATGTGAAAGTGATCCAAAAGTGGATCTAAAACTGCCAATATTTCCACAGATCCGTCCTCAAGTGAAAAGACTAAAAAGCCCCTCATTTAACTCAAAAATAGAAAAGACAGAAAAACTGTCTCAGGTGGGGTGCGCGGCGCGCACCCTTGAATGTGCGCGGCGCGCACAAGGGTTTAAACCGATTCTGAAGTTCAGGGACTGATTCTGACTAATCCTGATTCTGATGTAAATTCTGAAAATGCATAAGTGTTAGGTAGACCTTTTGTGGCGCTTTCTGGTGCACACATTTTCTGACACTTTCAGGAACATTTTCTGATGCACAAAATTCAGGATCTTACAACTCTCCCCCACTTAAACTGGATCACGTCCCCGTGATCTCCGTCACTTAACCCACCGGAAACTCACACTATGGTCCTCCGACACACATCCAAACTCGATGTCCATATAATTTCCATTAACCCGAATATCTCACCACACGCTAACAATTGCTAGCATGCATTACCGCAACCAGCGGCATCTATGCCCACTTAGGAAATACGGAAAACACCATATATTCCTTTAAGTTCTCTCGGCTACAACTCGCAACAAGCTACATCCATAACCATATCACCCAACGCGATCTACTAGGTCTACTACGCCGCGAACCAAGTCTTGCATTAATCCAAATCGAGAAGGATTCATTCCGCGTCAAAACTCAGTACTTCATCATTTCATAAATGCACCACTCGACCGGTTATTCATGTATGTTCTCTATTTCAAGAACCAACTTCCCCCGTCTCCGCAACCGGGTTATTCCTTCAACGAATAAATCTTGGTACCCCAAAATAATCCGTTTAGGAACACCACTTTCCCATCAATCGATCCGCACACGACACAACCGAGTTATTCCTTCAACGAATAAATCTTGGTACCCCAAAATAATCCGTTTAGGAACACCACTTTCCCATCAATCGATCCGCACACGACCATCCATTGCTGGATTAATCCAGGATGACAATAATACACCACGTGCTAAACAATACATCAACACTCGACACATGGTTTCTCCTCCAAACCCTACTACATGATCACACAAGACGGCCCCCCTAGTACTAGCATGAAAACTATTCGTGTACTAGAATCCCATCAACAACAAATTATTTTCACAACAAATTCGCAATTCGCCACACGACTCACAAAATATTCACCAACGCCAGGTGAATCCTCCTACCTAGACCGTCCATTAAGGATGGCCTTGACATTCCAATGCAACCTACGGGTCACATCACTGGGGTACACACTTTCGCAACCAAACAACATCTGTGTGTCTCTACGTGAGACAATCGGAGTCGAAACTTTCCGCCTCACAATCGTCCATAAAGTGGAATAGTCCACTGACGATCTCCACGATTACGTTTCCCGACTGGGAAAATACAGTATCCTTCGCGATAACGAACTCGTACCGATCCAATAATACTATCCGAGTTCACGACAACCCAGATTTCCACTATGAGAGCACCCGCAATGACAGCTTCACTCTCTCACTCCGAAATCTCAAACTTCACATTTGGTCTCGTACCGCACATTGGTACTACACGACCACCCTACATAAGAGTCTTACACTTCCTTTCACCTCATCACCAGAATCTTCACGGAAAACATTCCGAAATTGTAACTCACAGTCGTAATGCACGATCTCGAGTCGACATCAACGACCTGTCACTCTTCCTCGTTAGGAACTCCGAATACCTATTAAGGCTTAGCACAGTACACTCCGACACTTCGCTATTTATAACACCACCGGAGCTTCCTTGGGCGGCAGTAAAAATCCCCCACTTAGAAATGTGGCTCCACATTCTCACCGCCAAGATGATAACATCCTGGGGAATTAGCATTCCACGAAACACATGACCATTCTCATCACTGGTCATCCACTCCAATTCACTACAGGCTCTCAGAGCCGGCATACACATTCGCTTGAAGTGATGTACACGCGATAACATCGCACCTTCATACCATAATTACTATTAATAGTCCTTAATCGTTCGCAAAGCGAACTCCACTAAGGTCTCACATACGCCTCTACGAGTAGGCATATGCCACTCTGCTTAATCAGTCGTGCATCTCAATCGAGATCACCCGACCTTCCACTCAACGAACCTTTATCAACAATGGCTCACTCTCATGGTGAAGAGTGACCAATCCGACACAATAATTGCGTTAGCCGCAATATCAATAATTCATCATTATCTTTGGCCTAATCGAAGATTAAGTACATCACCGGCTCACCGGTCATCTTTACCCATCCATCATTAAGAGCAACAAGATTCGATCATCCGTCACTTCATAAGAAGTATTTATCACAATGCTCTTAAACTTCGACTTTCACAACCGTCGAATTACTATCACCCGTCGATCACTATTATAATCTCCGATGCTTCCAAGGGTATTTCACGGTCACCCTAAGCACAAAGTGATCACACCACTACCAGAGTTGAACATTACACTAGCAGGTATAAAGAGGCACCTGACGCAGTGTCATGCAAACTCCCACCACCATCAACCGAATTTTAGAATCTAAATCTTTAGGTTCCATACATCCGATGTCACCCGTCTCTCTATAATAATGACCCGAAGTCATACCTACCCGACAACCTTACGGCTGAACTGTCTTATCGAAAGTTCCTAGCGATCACACGCTACCCGCAATTTCCACAAGGCCAAACGATATAGCCTCGCGAAAGCTTTCATCTAACACTAAAGAGATGCTTGAAAACACCAAGTCTTACACCCTTTCGCACATCGACACATCCACCACTACAAGGGATATTCCGTTAGGAATGTTACTCTATAATCTACTACACGCTAACACACTAACGCAATTACCGTCGTACGGGTCCCACTCCCATGAGTTTAATGACCCTAAGACTACTCGATTCGCCAATTCCAAGGCGACTCACAATTAGAATCCTAACACGATTCTCTAACCACACACTCTACCGAGTGTAACCCAGTTCTACAATCATTAGACTTGCTACATCCCATTACGGGATTCAAGTCCTTGTCGCACACACATACACACTAATCGGTCATCCTAGTTACGATGGGTAACTACAACCAATGACGATCTCAAAATGCACCCACTACGTAGGGTGACTAAATATTAGCCGAACTCGTGAGTTGGCTCGCTCACTTAACTAATCGGATCCCTCGTACACTTCCCGACTCACAAAGAACCTGTTGTGACAACAAGCACATCAGTCGTGACTACTATATCCTAGGAACCAATAAAAGATTCCTAATTCGTCCCGTTCTACCCCAACCATGCCACGTTTCCTCCGTTCGGTACTTGTCATGTCATGCTTAGTGTCAAGATACACTTTCGTAATAATGGTGATCGGTCATTAATACAAATGCGTACCTTACCATTTCCACATGGTCACACAAAGTACTTTACCCGGACTGACGCAACATTCACACAAATAACACGCGATAACTCCTAGTACCCGAATGACCAAAGTCCTTATCGTGAACTTGATCACTCAAAACCGCCAAACATACGAATCTCTCCAATAGATTCATCCCTAGGATACCGCACAAAAGGTACCTGTATATATACACCTATATACAATATAATAATAATTGTACACAAGTACACCGCAGCCACAAGTCAACCTACATCCTAGGTGACTATCACTAAAACAATGTCCAAGTTCGCCTGCTTACATTAGGCACTAGCTATCTAAGGCACTAATTTACACGCGAAATAAGGCCCCATATAATCACACTTTGGACAAACACAAGTCCTAGTTAGTCACCTACTCTAAGGCACTAACAAATCTCAATCCGACCCGTATTCCTACAAGTCCCGCAAATAATACATAACCGCCAATAAGTCTAAGACTAGGCACCTATTCCAAGGTCACCTAATTCCCTTAGACTATGCTCTGATACCACTTGTAACGACTCAACCCGTTATCTAATCGAATACGCAGCAAAAGTTTTTTTTTATTTCAGAAGGGTGCGCGGCGCGCAACCCTTTAGATGCGCGGCGCGCACAAGGCCTGACAGCCTTTGTCCGGATTTTCCAAATTTTGATTAAAGATCTCCCACTTCCCGACACTTTTAGACGAAACGTTTTTCATAACACATTATAATAAACAAGACTAACGCGTTCCAATAATAAAACGAGTTTTACGACACTGGGCCCACGTCGGCCGTTTTACGACTTTCGTACAAAATACAAGTTTCAATCCCAATTTACACTTAGACGAGTTAGGACTCTATAACCCAACCCGATACCAAGAGCATAATCCTGGGGACTACTAAATCCCCAATCCGCGTCCGCATATCCAAAAGCTACCCCATCGAGCCCAAGCGCTCCTACGCAACTAGTCTAATAACTAGCTAGCCTCATAACAAAATACCTGAAAAAGGTAAACAACGAGAGGGGTAAGCATAAAGCTTAGTGAATGCAATAATTATACATATACATATATAATCTACTTACTTGCAAACACTTACACAAATACCGCATACATGCTAGCAATCTAATTAGCATACCATCGCAAGTATAAAGCTAATAATCTCCCATACCATAAGCTAGCATAACAAATAGCATATATTCATCACAATATTAAATGCTAAATAAACAACACACACAATATGGTTAACCATTCTCGCGTCATGGTGCTACCGGCTCTTTGGTTCACACCATACGCATTTGTCATGATGCTACCGGCTCTTTGGTTCACATCAGAACTCGAGTCATACTCACGCTAGAGTGCTACCGGCTCTTTGGTTCACACTCTAACAACGCTAAGGTGCTACCGGCTCTTTGGTTCACACCCTAACAAATCATACTATAGTGCTACCGGCTCTTTGGTTCACACTATAACACACGTACTATGACGCTACCGGCTCTTTGGTTCACATCAAAGCACGCCCGCACATACTATGGCACTACCGGCTCTTTGGTTCATACCATAGCATACAAATAAATACATTATATACATATGCATATAATTATTCCACTCACCTTGGATTGCCCGCACAAGTCATGTATGTAATTCACATCCAAACGCAAACGAGCAAGCTTTACCTATAATACGCATATAGATATACACACAATCAACATACATTCTCTATAAGAGAATTCGACGCCAAAACCCTTAACCGAGTGTTTCTATCTAACACAACGACCCGCCCATTTAGTCACCTAAAATGGACTTCACCAATTACCACTACGGGTGGTAATTCTGACCCATTCAAACAAGTACAATTTAACCAAAATTATACTTGACACCATTTAAGCCAATATAGGTCTTAACAAAATTGCTTATTAACCAATTAATCCAAAATTAAAGTCATTACCAAATTTGACCCATCTCATTTCACCCGTTTTGACATAAGTCCCGAAAACGCCCAAAATCACTAACGACTAGTGATTATAATTTCAAAACACCAATTAACACCTAAATCAAACATTTATATACTTGGTTCATCAAATCTTGACCTCATATCTTAGTTTGACTCCAAATCAAGGTTAACACTCATTTTAACCAACTAACATGTTCTTATGAACATCTAAGTCACCAATACATATACAATCTAGTGATTAACACCCAAACCAATGACAAATACTTCCAAATTTGTCATCTAACCCTAAACCCACAATAATCGGGTTCACTTACACTAGCAATACAACAAAACCCCCAATTTCATGAGAAATGGGGTTTAGAACTCTTACAAGCTCAAACCCTAAACATAAACAAGAATCTTACAATTAAATTCGGAGTTAGGGCTTACCAACACTACCAAAACGTTGCCGAGAACGAGATGAACACCTGAGCTTTTGATCGATTCAAGCGTCTTCATCTCCAAAACCCCAAATCTCTCTCTAGAATTCTCTCTCTCTCTCTCTCTAAGATAGATGAGAGTGTTTGTGGATGTGAAAGTGATCCAAAAGTGGATCTAAAGCTGCCAATATGTCCACAGATCCGTCCTCAAGTGAAAAGACTAAAAAGCCCCTCATTTAACTCAAAAATAGAAAAGACAGAAAAACTGTCTCAGGTGGGGTGCGCGGCGCGCACCCTTGAATGTGCGCGGCGCGCACAAGGGTTTAAACCGATTCTGAAGTTCAGGGACTGATTCTGACTAATCCTGATTCTGATGTAAATTCTGAAAATGCATAAGTGTTAGGTAGACCTTTTGTGGCGCTTTCTGGTGCACACATTTTCTGACACTTTCAGGAACATTTTCTGATGCACAAAATTCAGGATCTTACAAAGGCAATGTCCCATGGCATGCAGATAATTATGGTCAAAAACGTGTCGGATGCAATTACTGTCCTTTGTAAGAGCAATAGTAAAGATCACCCTATAGTTTTTCGGTCTGGCACAAGGTCCTGTCTTTGACCATGCTATGCAACCACCGTTCTTATAGTTGACACCCGATTTGGTTCAGGTGACCTAATGAATTCCAGGTGAATTCCTAGGATTTTACGTTCAATGGTAATGAACGCATTGAAAATAGGGTTTTCAGAAAACAAATCGGATTTAATTTGATCAAAATATTTTCTCGTTCAAGCTCGAGTTTAGATATCATTGAATTCCATGAGTTTGAATTCTCAATCTTTAAGGTCAATCTCAAGGATTGAGTAATATCAGTCTTAAAAGCTGATTTTTAATCTTTAAGGAGATTATCCTTTCTGGGGGTCTGATTCATTAGTCTTATCAAGCTAATTTGCACGGCGCCGTCCCCATTTTACGAGACAGATCCTCTCATGGCTAGGATAAGTCTGACCACTTGGCGACCCTGTTTGATGCTGAGGTCCGTGGATTTCCAGCTGATTTTCGAGAAAACTTTTCAAGATTTTTCGTAGACTCTACAACTGGTCTGGACGATAACTTCCTGACCTAAATCAAGAAGCGCGTGTCTTTTTCGGAAGACTTTACTTCCTTTTAATGATGGAATTGATTCATCGTGTAGATCCATCTTTCTTTCAAATATATTACAATTTACCGGGTAAAACAGTTAATTTTGTCCAAAACAAAAGTATCTTCAATTATTTGTACAAAAATATGTGACATATGTTCTAAATAACTTGGTAAATTTTTCCCACACTTGGCTTTTATTTTCCTTTCTTTGCCTTTTTATTGTCCTCTATTCTATTTTAAATGAATTCTAACATTTTGGGTTGTTTCTCAATTTATGTCCTTTTCGAGGTAACAATAATTTCGGTGTTAACACCTAGTTTTATTGTTCATAAATATGTATAAACATGATTTTGAATTCATTTATTTGAAAATTTTGAAAATTTTTACTAGAATTGAGTAGTCAGTATATAAGACTAGGGCTGTTCTTTATTATCAGAGAGCACTAGATTCTAATACAACTACTGCGTTACTAGTATTTTTAATGGTAACCAAGTCTATAAGTTAAAATTTTAAAAATCTAAAAGAATTTAACCCCTTCCCACACTTAAGATCTTGCAATGCCCTCATTTGCAAGAAATCAGTAACAATTTAAATTATTGAGGGTGATTAGCGTAGAAAATTGATTAAATTTTACCAAAGTTTCCAAACATATTGGCGTTTGTTTTAAAAGCAAAGATTTTTGGTTTTTTTATATTTTTGGCATACTTTAATTCAATAAGATTAAAAATAATGATAATAAAATTTCTTGTCCCTCCCTCGGGTAAAGCAATTTCGGTTCAACGACCTAGTTTTCAACTCACGACGAATTTTAAATATCAAATTTTTAACTTAATGAAATAAAGTAAATTTTTATTTTTAAATTCACACCAAACTTAAATTTAAAATGCATAAAATTTCATATTAATATTATTAATATTTTTGTACATTAATTTTACAAACTTATATTAAAAATATTAATTTTTAAAATACTTAAAAACTTAAATATATTGATTTTAAAAATTTACATTAATAATTTAATATTTATATATTAATTTTAAAAACAAGGTAAAAATTAAAATGAAAAATCTTTTTGGTCTTTTATCCCACTTTAATCAATCAAATATTATCAAAAATATACGCTCCTCTTTTCGATAAAGTAATTTCGGTTCAACGACCTAGTTTTACTCCTGATGAATTTTTGAAATATTTTGGTTTGATTGATTAAAGATATTTATACCTTAAGAATAAACGGTAAATTTCGCAGTGATGTAATAAATTTTTGTATGATATCAATAATTTCAGTTACGCATACCTAATTTTATTGAATACCAATTTAATACTTAATAGCGAACGATTCAGCGTTTATTATCAAAAGGTTAAAAGCAATAAAATAAAAATAAAAACTGTACATACTTACCTGTGAGATAGAATTTCTCAGAGACCTGCTTTAGCCGACTCATAGGAGAGTCGTGTGATTTGGTTTTCCATAGCTACATAAGCATAACCTCGATTCTTCAATATCTTTTCTTCTAAACATATGAACGGTCCTTCTCTGCATAGAGTAACAAATTCGGTATTTGAATATGTTTGATTGTTTGAATATTTACCTTCGTGTGACCATTTTCCGCATTTATAACATCTTTCAAGGTGTCGTGCTCTTCTTTTTATTGCGGATTTTGATTTTCCTTTTCTAAAATGTATTTTATGATGATCTTTCCTGAGTTCTTTTCTTACTCCGTCCATTTTTTCTCTTATGAATGATACCAGTTCACTCGGAAGTGTGTCATTTTTACGCTTAGTAATCATAGCGTGTAGCATTAGACCATGGTTCAGATCAAAGGAATTCTTCATCTCGTAAAACCTAAAAGAAAATATAAATTCAGAATGGTGGGAGAAGACTAGTTCTTTAGGGTCTGCTAGGGAAAGACCATTCGGATTCCATTCTCAGAAACTACACGAAAACCGAATTTCTAACTCTAACAGAAATATATATTACCCTAAAAAGATTCGAACTTTCTCACACTTAGTTAGCTGTGGTGTCGAAATTGTGATTAACTCCATCTTCAACTTCCATTAGATTATCTATGTAATGTTTAACTCTGTGACCATTAACCTTAAATTCAACCCCATTTGAATTTATTAATTCTACTGTTCCGTATGGGAAAAATCTTTTGACTATGAATGGTCCAGACCATCTTGATTTCAATTTTCCAGGAAATAGCTTGAATCGTGAATTGAAAAGAAGAACTCTGTCTCCTTCTTTAAATTCTTTTGAACTTCTGATTCTTTTATCATGCCATTTCTTCGTTCTTTCTTTATAGATCATCGAATTTTCGTATGCTTCATGTCTTAATTCTTCTAATTCTTTTAGTTGACTTAACCGTAGACGTCCAGCTTCATGTAAATCAAGATTACATGTCTTCAAAGCCCAAAATGCTTTATGCTCAATTTCTACTGGAAGGTGACATGCTTTTCCGTAAACGAGTCTAAAAGGTGTGGTTCCAATTGGAGTTTTGTAGGCTGTTCTAAAAGCCCAGAGTGCATCCTCCAATTTCATGGACCATTCCTTCGGATTTGATCCTACGGTTTTCTCTAGAATACGTTTTAATGCTCGGTTGGTATTTTTAACTTGTCCACTTGTTTGTGGATGATAAGCGGTTGAGATTTTATGAGTTACTCCATATCTTTTTAGAACTTTCTCAAGTTGATTATTACAAAAATGAGTACCCCGATCACTTTTTAAAGCTTTCGGTGTTCCAAACCTAGCAAAAAGACGTTTTAAGAAGTTGACTACAACTCGTGCATCGTTAGTTGGGAGAGCTTGTGCTTCCGCCCATTTAGATACATAATCAATGGCAACGAGAATGTAGAGATTATTATGAGATTTTGGAAATGGACCCATAAAGTCAATACCCCAAATGTCAAATACTTCACATACTTGAATGTCATTTTGTGGCATTTCATTACGTTGACTTATTTTTTCGGCCCTTTGACAAGCATCACATGATTTTCAAAGAAGGTGTGCGTCTTTGAAAATTGTAGACCAATAGTATCCAGCGTCGTAGACTTTTCTTGCTGTGAGTTGAGGCCCATAATGCCCTCCTGTTGGTCCTGTGTGACAATGGTTTAAGATTTGACTAGCTTCATCTCTGAATACACATCGGCGTATTATTCCATCAGGACAACTTTTAAACAAATGTGGATCTTCCCAGAAATAGTGTTTTATATCACTAAAGAATTTCTTTTGTTTTTGGTACGACAACCCTTTTTCAAGGAATCCACATACTTAATAGTTTGCATAGTGTGACGACCCGGAAATTTCCGACCAAATTTAAACTTAACCTTTATATGTTTCCGACACGATAAGCAGAATTTGTAATGTTGAATCTCAAAAAGTTTGGAACTACATTCATGTAATCAATTACTCTTTGAACGTGTTCGACGATTCACGAACAATTATGTGTATATAGATATGTATATATAATATATAATAACTGAAAACATTAACAAAGTATTTGATATATATGATACTTTACATTAACTTATTTGTTTCGATATATTTATCAACAGAATTAAGAGATAATATCAAATGATTGAATTATCAGATACATTATGATATGATTACGGGCCAATGTTATGAGGTCCACTGTGATTTAAGAAATCTATTCTTTTTGACAATATTCGGAAAATGGTAAAGTGATCTATAAGTAAGAACGTGGAGTGTAAATAACTTAGGTGTTGGATATCGACAAGTTAAGTAACTCGACATTTTTCATTAAGATGATTTCATACGTTTATTAAACCTTTGGACTTTATCCCATGCTTCACCAACAGACTGTAATTTAAAAACTTGAAACCTATTATGAATATATATAATTCTACTTTTCTAAAATGTTTTATGATATAACGATTTAAATTAATATTAAATATATTTATACGCGTATTATACGTACATAGTTTTATACTTTTACTATACTTTAACTTTACCTTTACTTTACTTTTACTTTACTTTAACTTTAATAATTCATACTTTAATAATTCACTTTAATAATTCATACTTTAATAATTCACTTTAATAATTCATACTTTAATAATTCACTTTAATAATTCATACTTTAATAATTCACTTTAATAATTCATACTTTAATAATTCACTTTAATAATTCATACTTTAATAATTCACTTTAATAATTCATACTTTAATAATTCACTTTAATAATTCAAAAATCTATTATAAATAGAATTCAATAGGTTTCATTATTTCATAGAAACTTGAAAATATATTTCTCTAAACTCTCTCAATCGAATTACATATATATATTTACTTAGTATTATTTCAAGATATTATTAGTATACATAAAACACTACGACAGAGTTATATTCAGAAGATTTCAAAATAAGTTTTCAAACGGGATAGAGCTAAGGAAATTATGGGTTATAGCTATGGAGGTTATGGGTATTGTTCAAGGGTATTGCTCATGAGGTCAACCTAACGTTTATCATTTTCGTTGCATCTACGTACTTTCCTGCAATATTGAATCACAATATTGATACGTGAGCATTCATATCTTATCTTTTATATATTAATAGTGTATCCCTGACTAGTGCTCGAGTATATATTATTATGCATGTTTGTATGCTTAGTTTCGTCGTTAAATAGTTTATGATAAATCACAAATTTGATACATATGCTACTGAGATAAGGTATATGATATGCATGTCGTTGAAAAGCTAAAGAAAAATTAATAACTTTTCATTTAGAAATCGTGTGGGTTCAATGAATGGATTAAAAGATATGGTCAAATGAATTATTATTAATTTTAATATTTATTACTAAAAATTAATATTTTTATTGAAACTATCATTTTATTATTTTTATCATTATTATTATTATCAATATTATTTAATCAAATAAATATGCGTATAAAGATATTTTTACCACACGTAATATAATTACATTAATAATACATACCACTATATTTTTATGATATTAAGTGAATTTTATAAATTTTATTACTTGAGATATATAAAAGTATATTTTTATCATATATGAATTTTAATATAAATTTTTATTTATTAATAAATGACTTGTATTATTTAGTATAATAAGATCTGATAAATATATTTAAATATATAAAACTACTATATATAAGTTATATAATAAACATGTATAGATTTTGGAAGTCATTTTGGGTCAAGTTGACTTTTGTTGACTTTTGCATGTCGGTCTCGAGCATTAGGATTGTGATACACTACGACTTGACCTAAATTGTTACACAGATATTGACCAACATATAAATATATATACTTAATATAGGTTCGTGAATCCGAGACAAACCCTGCACTTGTTCAGTGCCGTCATATACATAATTGCTACGAAATACAGTATTGTGAGTTTCATTTGCTCCCTTTTTATATATATTTTTGGGCTGAGAATACATGCACTGATTTATAAATGTTTTACGAAATAGGTACAAGTACTAAAACTAATTCTATGTGGGTTTAAACCAGAAATATACCCTTAGCTTGGTAACATTAAACTACTTGTCTATGTACGGTAGGCGCGAATCCTAAAGATAGATCTATTGGGTCTGACAAACCCCATCCTGACTATGGGATGCTTTAGTACTTCGAGGTTAATTTAAACACACCTGATCTGGTGTACTTCAGAGGGTAAAATATGAACGTTAAAGCTTGTTACCGGGTGCCTACAACTTATAGAATACTTTTATACACTTGCGAGTGTACGGATATTTATAGAAACTGAAATCTTGTGGTCTATTACTATTACGGAAATGATGGATTATGATAAACTAATGAACTCACCAACCTTTTGGTTGACACTTTAAAGCATGTTTATTCTCAGGTATTAAAGAAATCTTCCGCTGTGCATTAGCTCATTTTAAGGATATTACTTGGAGTCATTCAAGACATACTTTGAAAGACGTTGTATTCGAGTCGTTGAGTTCATCAAGATTAATATTAAGTCAATTATAGTTGGATGTAATATGAAATGGTATGCATGCCGTCAATTTTAGATGTAAAGAAAGTTTGTCTTTTAAAAACGAATGCAATGTTTGTAAAACGTATCATATAGAGGTCAAATACCTCGCGATGTAATCAACTATTGTGAATCGTTTATAATGTATATGAACGGGTCCTTTCAGTTGGTATCAGAGCGGTGGTCTTAGCGAACCAGGTCTTGCATTAGTGTGTCTAACTGATAGTTGTTAAGATGCATTAGTGAGTCTGGACTTCGACCGTGTCTGCATGTCAAAAGTTTTGCTTATCATTTTTAGTCGGAAATCATCTACTTACCATCCTTAGGAAATTACCTGCTTATCATTCTTAAGTCTAGATGCATTTTCCTACATTTATTGCATAATAATGTATAAACGAATTCTTATCTTAGCATATCTGTTACTGTGAACTTTGATTGACATCTTTCAAAGATTCCTCCGTAATTTATGGGATTTTGGTATTATATATACATATGTAAATTATGTATTGAAGAATACCAAATCTAAATTCTATAATCTATTTCATACCAAAAAAATTCTTTCCCTGATCATACAAGATGGATCCCTCAACCAGTTCGAGTTCCTCGGATTCCGACAGTTATGCCGATATGGATTTTCACATGAGCTCCGAAAGCAGAGTGACCGGAATGGATCAACCAATTAGCCATCATCTATTTTGGATGAATTGGGGATGGGTTCGTAATCTACTTAACCATTGGAGACAAGAAGAAGGTGATCCCTTTCATCCACCACATTGCCCTCTTGGCAATGAACCTGAAGCACTTACCGGCGAACCTGTCTGAAACACCATTTTCTCTCTCATTTCCAGAGTATCTCGTCATGATTATATACTACACCAAATTCTAGATCTTATCTATCCACTCATCCGAACCGACAATCACCCCAGTGTAATAGAAGAAGTCAACGAGCTTCGCGCTCGGGTAGTGGCTTTGGAGAATATGGTGCAAAGGTTACAAACACCAGCAGCAGCACCAGCAGCAGCACCAGCAGCATAACCAGTACCACCATCAACAACATCAACAGTACCATTACCACCACCAACAACAACCGCATCGCAAACCTCAACTTCACAATCTGTCCCACGAGTATCGACGTCATACGCCATGTAGATACCAAGGAATACCACAACGATGAAGTATTGATTCATAACTTCATTAGAGAAACATTCTATGACGATTATGTAATTTCTAAAGTTTAGAAATTATCTATCCTAGCCTTAACGATAAATCAAATGAGTTTAATTTAATATTAACTCATTAAATCTATATTACATCTGAAGAAATATACACATATATATTTCCATAAAGACTGTAATAAAATTCTTTTGTATAAAATATTAATTGTGAATTTTTTTTAACGGGTAGGTAATACCCGAGAGATATATAAATTCACAATTAATATGTTACATTCTTCGAATCTGATTCAGCAAATCATCCATTATACTCCCTACTTTCACAACAATATACATTCTTTTATAGAAATCAAAACAACCATACTCATTCAAAATCTAATTACATATTCTGATTTTGAAATCTCAGAATTCGATTCAAGATATAACCGAAATCATCACTCTTAGATTCCTACATCTTTCAAAACTATACTTTGACTTCAAAACTGTCCTAGAACCTCATTTCTATTCATGGAACTCACAAAAATATTTGTATCATTCAAAATCTTAGAACATCATATGTATATTAACAATTACAATATGTGTTCAAACACTTCGAAATTCTTAAAGACATACGAGATGATGATCCAACCACACATTACCCACTGTCATGCACCTGAAAAGCTCTCGAAACAAAAGTTATAGTTTAACACGTATCCGTGTCAGATCCTTTGATATTTATTACCAAATATAATGTTTCAATCTCTTTCCAAAATAGACAGTTTTGTCATAGCTTCAACAAATCACCTTCATTTGTTTATACGAATAAACCTTATTATAACAATTACCCCTTCATCATTGTTACTAGGAACCTTTCATATCTCGCCACATTAGCAGTAAACTTATCAACAACTTCATTAACCTTCGACTTAAGCCTCTCCGAAAAGCCACTATACTTATTCATTAAAACTCCATCATGTACTCACCTACATCCTGTAACAATAATTGTCACACCAACTACTGGGAATTAGCAATCAGTATTTTGAATTTCGCGACAATTTTACGTCAAAAGTTATACATATAACGTCTATCTCCTAGACTTACATACTTCGAATGTGAATTTTCTGAAAAACATCCCAAACTATGAACTAGTTCTCCGAAATTTGAAAAATGCTGATGAAGCAGCAAAAACTATAAACGACTTTAACAGTCAAAAGTTTGATGATAAAGAATAGTATGGTGGTAAAGCTGAGAAAAAGAGAAGGTTTGAAACTGGAAAACGGATTGAGCAGACCATGAAGGAGGCTGTGGACAAATCATAAAGACTAAACCTGCCTTCAAAGGATCCAAATGATTCAGTGTCTACTGAAATCGTTAGCAAACACCTTACTTCTTATTCTAAACCTTCACAGACAAATCTTCTTCATCATCAATCTATGTTAAGAATTCTAAGATATCGTCGTATCTTTTATTATAAATATCTTCGATATTCCTGAAGATATTTTCACAACTATTCTTATCCAAAATCTTCTATCTATTCGCAATATCTGCGTTACAACATAAAAAGAAACTTTGTTAGTTTCTAAATTCTAAAAAAAAAAAAATTTGAATTTAAAATAGGAATGTTTTTGAAGTAGTGTTGGGAATTGAAGCATGAGTTAGTATAATATAATGACACTTGATCAACGTGATTATATTACAGTAAGTCATGCTGAGTTTCTAATGGAACGTGATGATTCACAGAACATACCGTCATCATGTACTGTTTACACGACTCTTACATTCTACCCGATTTTCAAACATATTAAGAACATATCATCTTGATAGCTCTATATTTTCGGATATTCTGGTAATTTGTCAAATCAAGATCGTACCATTAAGATTTTCTTCTTGGAACATTAACTATGTTCATCCAAAAATTCATATCTATGAATTCTGGACCATTATCCGCTTGACTTAAGGTCGGGAAGAGAAAACGAAAGCATGAAGCTCCAAAATATAATGGAGAATATAAAGCCCGATAACAATCTCGAAATTACAAACCGTGTATATCAATGCGTATAGCAATATAAAGACACAGGAGAATAAAAAGCACAATAACCCCAAGGTAATGGTAGAAGAAAATAACTTCCTCCGGTGGTAGATGAAAAAGAAGAATGACAGATATGAAAGTTAAGAGTATATCAAGAATCAATACTGGATGAAGCATATTAACGAATGCTTTAAAGTATGAATTGGGGAGAAAGACTAGAAGGTGTGAGCTGTGGAAATAAAGAAACGAAGGGGGTGGAATTATAGTAAAATATCAGACAGAGAAATCGAGACAGATTATCGCATTTAATCCAAGAAGATCCTGATTTCCTTAATCGCCGAAGAACCAAATCTTATTGCAAAGATTTTCTTTAAATCCCATGAATTCCGAAAATCAATCATAACTATGTCATCGGTTAAAACGAATATACGTTTACTCATTTCACTCTCTTGCGATAGCTTCACTTATACTCTTTGCGTAATCAAATTGTTTTATCTATATTACTCAATGATGATAAAACTCTATTTATCAACTCATATTCGTCATGAAAACATTTTAATAGTTAGCCATGACGACCTCGATCAAATTTCGAGACGAAATTTCTTTAACGGGTAGGTACTGTGACGACCCGGAAATTTCCGACCAAATTTAAACTTAACCTTTATATGTTTCCGACACGATAAGCAGAATTTGTAATGTTGAATCTCAAAAAGTTTGGAACTACATTCATGTAATCAATTACCCTTTGAACGTGTTCGACGATTCACGAACAATTATGTGTATATAGATATGTATATATAATATATAATAACTGAAAACATTAACAAAGTATTTGATATATATGATACTTTACATTAACTTATTTGTTTCGATATATTTATCAACAGAATTAAGAGATAATATCAAATGATTGAATTATCAGATACATTATGATATGATTACGGGCCAATGTTATGAGGTCCACTGTGATTTAAGAAATCTATTCTTTTTGACAATATTCGGAAAATGGTAAAGTGATCTATAAGTAAGAACGTGGAGTGTAAATAACTTAGGTGTTGGATATCGACAAGTTAAGTAACTCGACATTTTTCATTAAGATGATTTCATACGTTTATTAAACCTTTGGACTTTATCCCATGCTTCACCAACAGACTGTAATTTAAAAACTTGAAACCTATTATGAATATATATAATTCTACTTTTCTAAAATGTTTTATGATATAACGATTTAAATTAATATTAAATATATTTATACGCGTATTATACGTACATAGTTTTATACTTTTACTATACTTTAACTTTACCTTTACTTTACTTTTACTTTACTTTTACTTTACTTTAACTTTAATAATTCATACTTTAATAATTCACTTTAATAATTCATACTTTAATAATTCACTTTAATAATTCATACTTTAATAATTCACTTTAATAATTCATACTTTAATAATTCACTTTAATAATTCATACTTTAATAATTCACTTTAATAATTCATACTTTAATAATTCACTTTAATAATTCATACTTTAATAATTCACTTTAATAATTCAAAAATCTATTATAAATAGAATTCAATAGGTTTCATTATTTCATAGAAACTTGAAAATATATTTCTCTAAACTCTCTCAATCGAATTACATATATATATTTACTTAGTATTATTTCAAGATATTATTAGTATACATAAAACACTACGACAGAGTTATATTCAGAAGATTTCAAAATAAGTTTTCAAACGGGATAGAGCTAAGGAAATTATGGGTTATAGCTATGGAGGTTATGGGTATTGTTCAAGGGTATTGCTCATGAGGTCAACCTAACGTTTATCATTTTCGTTGCATCTACGTACTTTCCTGCAATATTGAATCACAATATTGATACGTGAGCATTCATATCTTATCTTTTATATATTAATAGTGTATCCCTGACTAGTGCTCGAGTATATATTATTATGCATGTTTGTATGCTTAGTTTCGTCGTTAAATAGTTTATGATAAATCACAAATTTGATACATATGCTACTGAGATAAGGTATATGATATGCATGTCGTTGAAAAGCTAAAGAAAAATTAATAACTTTTCATTTAGAAATCGTGTGGGTTCAATGAATGGATTAAAAGATATGGTCAAATGAATTATTATTAATTTTAATATTTATTACTAAAAATTAATATTTTTATTGAAACTATCATTTTATTATTTTTATCATTATTATTATTATCAATATTATTTAATCAAATAAATATGCGTATAAAGATATTTTTACCACACGTAATATAATTACATTAATAATACATACCACTATATTTTTATGATATTAAGTGAATTTTATAAATTTTATTACTTGAGATATATAAAAGTATATTTTTATCATATATGAATTTTAATATAAATTTTTATTTATTAATAAATGACTTGTATTATTTAGTATAATAAGATCTGATAAATATATTTAAATATATAAAACTACTATATATAAGTTATATAATAAACATGTATAGATTTTGGAAGTCATTTTGGGTCAAGTTGACTTTTGTTGACTTTTGCATGTCGGTCTCGAGCATTAGGATTGTGATACACTACGACTTGACCTAAATTGTTACACAGATATTGACCAACATATAAATATATATACTTAATATAGGTTCGTGAATCCGAGACAAACCCTGCACTTGTTCAGTGCCGTCATATACATAATTGCTACGAAATACAGTATTGTGAGTTTCATTTGCTCCCTTTTTATATATATTTTTGGGCTGAGAATACATGCACTGATTTATAAATGTTTTACGAAATAGGTACAAGTACTAAAACTAATTCTATGTGGGTTTAAACCAGAAATATACCCTTAGCTTGGTAACATTAAACTACTTGTCTATGTACGGTAGGCGCGAATCCTAAAGATAGATCTATTGGGTCTGACAAACCCCATCCTGACTATGGGATGCTTTAGTACTTCGAGGTTAATTTAAACACACCTGATCTGGTGTACTTCAGAGGGTAAAATATGAACGTTAAAGCTTGTTACCGGGTGCCTACAACTTATAGAATACTTTTATACACTTGCGAGTGTACGGATATTTATAGAAACTGAAATCTTGTGGTCTATTACTATTACGGAAATGATGGATTATGATAAACTAATGAACTCACCAACCTTTTGGTTGACACTTTAAAGCATGTTTATTCTCAGGTATTAAAGAAATCTTCCGCTGTGCATTAGCTCATTTTAAGGATATTACTTGGAGTCATTCAAGACATACTTTGAAAGACGTTGTATTCGAGTCGTTGAGTTCATCAAGATTAATATTAAGTCAATTATAGTTGGATGTAATATGAAATGGTATGCATGCCGTCAATTTTAGATGTAAAGAAAGTTTGTCTTTTAAAAACGAATGCAATGTTTGTAAAACGTATCATATAGAGGTCAAATACCTCGCGATGTAATCAACTATTGTGAATCGTTTATAATGTATATGAACGGGTCCTTTCAGTTGGTATCAGAGCGGTGGTCTTAGCGAACCAGGTCTTGCATTAGTGTGTCTAACTGATAGTTGTTAAGATGCATTAGTGAGTCTGGACTTCGACCGTGTCTGCATGTCAAAAGTTTTGCTTATCATTTTTAGTCGGAAATCATCTACTTACCATCCTTAGGAAATTACCTGCTTATCATTCTTAAGTCTAGATGCATTTTCCTACATTTATTGCATAATAATGTATAAACGAATTCTTATCTTAGCATATCTGTTACTGTGAACTTTGATTGACATCTTTCAAAGATTCCTCCGTAATTTATGGGATTTTGGTATTATATATACATATGTAAATTATGTATTGAAGAATACCAAATCTAAATTCTATAATCTATTTCATACCAAAAAAATTCTTTCCCTGATCATACAAGATGGATCCCTCAACCAGTTCGAGTTCCTCGGATTCCGACAGTTATGCCGATATGGATTTTCACATGAGCTCCGAAAGCAGCGTGACCGGAATGGATCAACCAATTAGCCATCATCTATTTTGGATGAATTGGGGATGGGTTCGTAATCTACTTAACCATTGGAGACAAGAAGAAGGTGATCCCTTTCATCCACCACATTGCCCTCTTGGCAATGAACCTGAAGCACTTACCGGCGAACCTGTCTGAAACACCATTTTCTCTCTCATTTCCAGAGTATCTCGTCATGATTATATACTACACCAAATTCTAGATCTTATCTATCCACTCATCCGAACCGACAATCACCCCAGTGTAATAGAAGAAGTCAACGAGCTTCGCGCTCGGGTAGTGGCTTTGGAGAATATGGTGCAAAGGTTACAAACACCAGCAGCAGCACCAGCAGCATAACCAGTACCACCATCAACAACATCAACAGTACCATTACCACCACCAACAACAACCGCATCGCAAACCTCAACTTCACAATCTGTCCCACGAGTATCGACGTCATACGCCATGTAGATACCAAGGAATACCACAACGATGAAGTATTGATTCATAACTTCATTAGAGAAACATTCTATGACGATTATGTAATTTCTAAAGTTTAGAAATTATCTATCCTAGCCTTAACGATAAATCAAATGAGTTTAATTTAATATTAACTCATTAAATCTATATTACATCTGAAGAAATATACACATATATATTTCCATAAAGACTGTAATAAAATTCTTTTGTATAAAATATTAATTGTGAATTTTTTTTAACGGGTAGGTAATACCCGAGAGATATATAAATTCACAATTAATATGTTACATTCTTCGAATCTGATTCAGCAAATCATCCATTATACTCCCTACTTTCACAACAATATACATTCTTTTATAGAAATTAAAACAACCATACTCATTCAAAATCTAATTACATATTCTGATTTTGAAATCTCAGAATTCGATTCAAGATATAACCGAAATCATCACTCTTAGATTCCTACATCTTTCAAAACTATACTTTGACTTCAAAACTGTCCTAGAACCTCATTTCTATTCATGGAACTCACAAAAATATTTGTATCATTCAAAATCTTAGAACATCATATGTATATTAACAATTACAATATGTGTTCAAACACTTCGAAATTCTTAAAGACATACGAGATGATGATCCAACCACACATTACCCACTGTCATGCACCTGAAAAGCTCTCGAAACAAAAGTTATAGTTTAACACGTATCCGTGTCAGATCCTTTGATATTTATTACCAAATATAATGTTTCAATCTCTTTCCAAAATAGACAGTTTTGTCATAGCTTCAACAAATCACCTTCATTTGTTTATACGAATAAACCTTATTATAATAGTGTATCCCTGACTAGTGCTCGAGTATATATTATTATGCATGTTTGTATGCTTAGTTTCGTCGTTAAATAGTTTATGATAAATCACAAATTTGATACATATGCTACTGAGATAAGGTATATGATATGCATGTCGTTGAAAAGCTAAAAAAAAATTAATAACTTTTCATTTAGAAATCGTGTGGGTTCAATGAACGGATTAAAAGATATGGTCAAATGAATTATTATTAATTTTAATATTTATTACTAAAAATTAATATTTTTATTGAAACTATCATTTTATTATTTTTATCATTATTATTATTATCAATATTATTTAATCAAATAAATATGCGTATAAAGATATTTTTACCACACGTAATATAATTACATTAATAATACATACCACTATATTTTTATGATATTAAGTGAATTTTATAAATTTTATTACTTGAGATATATAAAAGTATATTTTTATCATATATGAATTTTAATATAAATTTTTATTTATTAATAAATGACTTGTATTATTTAGTATAATAAGATCTGATAAATATATTTAAATATATAAAACTACTATATATAAGTTATATAATAAACATGTATAGATTTTGGAAGTCATTTTGGGTCAAGTTGACTTTTGTTGACTTTTGCATGTCGGTCTCGAGCATTAGGATTGTGATACACTACGACTTGACCTAAATTGTTACACAGATATTGACCAACATATAAATATATATACTTAATATAGGTTCGTGAATCCGAGACAAACCCTGCACTTGTTCAGTGCCGTCATATACATAATTGCTACGAAATACAGTATTGTGAGTTTCATTTGCTCCCTTTTTATATATATTTTTGGGCTGAGAATACATGCACTGATTTATAAATGTTTTACGAAATAGGTACAAGTACTAAAACTAATTCTATGTGGGTTTAAACCAGAAATATACCCTTAGCTTGGTAACATTAAACTACTTGTCTATGTACGGTAGGCGCGAATCCTAAAGATAGATCTATTGGGTCTGACAAACCCCATCCTGACTATGGGATGCTTTAGTACTTCGAGGTTAATTTAAACACACCTGATCTGGTGTACTTCAGAGGGTAAAATATGAACGTTAAAGCTTGTTACCGGGTGCCTACAACTTATAGAATACTTTTATACACTTGCGAGTGTACGGATATTTATAGAAACTGAAATCTTGTGGTCTATTACTATTACGGAAATGATGGATTATGATAAACTAATGAACTCACCAACCTTTTGGTTAACACTTTAAAGCATGTTTATTCTCAAGTATTAAAGAAATCTTCCGCTGTGCATTAGCTCATTTTAAGGATATTACTTGGAGTCATTCAAGACATACTTTGAAAGACGTTGCATTCGAGTCGTTGAGTTCATCAAGATTAATATTAAGTCAATTATAGTTGATGTAATATGAAATGGTATGCATGCCGTCAATTTTAGATGTAAAGAAAGTTTGTCTTTTAAAAACGAATGCAATGTTTGTAAAACGTATCATATAGAGGTCAAATACCTCGCGATGTAATCAACTATTGTGAATCGTTTATAATGTATATGAACGGGTCCTTTCACATAGTCTGCAAATCATGGAATTTCATAATAATCTATCTTCAATAGATATTCATCAGGAAAGTTATCTTGTATGGCTAATTCATTTAGAACTTCTAATTCAGGATTTTCAAGAAGAGAAAGATGATCAGCGGCGAGATTTTCTGCTCCCTTTTTGTCTCGGATTTCAATATCGAACTCTTGTAAGAGTAAGATTGTGACGACCCGGAAATTTCCGACCAAATTTAAACTTTAATCTTTATATTATTCTGATACGATAAGCAAAGTTTGTTAAGTTAAATCTCAAGAATTTTAAACTGTGTTCATACATTCATTATAACCTCGACCAAATTCCGACGATTCACGAATCGTTATATATAAATAGATATGTATATGTATATATATATTATTACTTAAGAATATTAATAAAGTATTAAACGTATAATACTTTACACGAACGTATTTGTTTCAATATGATTTTCAACGAAATTAAAAAAAAATATATTAAATGATTGAATTATCAGAAATATTGAATTATGATTACAAGTCTCTGTTGAGAGGTCCACTATGATTTGAGAAAATCTATTCCTCTTAACGATATTCAGAATAATTTGTAAAGCTATTTATAAATAAAAACAAAAAGTGTCATTTACGAAAGTTAGACAAAAGTTAGTGGAGAATTGGTTTTCATAATATTCTATTAATCTATTTTCAAACGTACAAAGACGTTTTCAGTTTAAAAAGAATTTTATTATTAAAACTTATATAACTTTTATAAATATCTAGAATCACTTTTGACAACTCATTACTTAACCAGTATAATAAATATAACGATATTTATATTTTATTTCATTAAATATATATAACGATTTAAATTAATATTATATATATTTATACGCGTATTATACATACATAGTTTTTATACTTTTACTATACTTTAACTTTACCTTTACTTTACTTTTACCTTACTTTAACTTTAATAATTCACTTTAATAATTCATACTTTAATAATTCACTTTAATAATTCATACTTTAATAATTCACTTTAATAATTCATACTTTAATAATTCACTTTAATAATTCAAACTTTAATAATTCATACTTTAATAATTCACTTTAATAATTCAAAAATCTATTATAAATAGAATTCAATAGGTTTCATTATTTCATAGAAACTTGAAAATATATTTCTCTAAACTCTCTCAATCGATTTATATATATATATATATATATATTTGCTCTGTATTATTTCAAGATATTATTAGTATACATAAAATATTACGACGGAGTGATGTCCGAGTGATTTCAAAATAGTTTTTTTTGAATGAGTCGAAGCTAAGAAAATTATGGGTTATAGCTATGGAGGTGATGGGTATGGTTCATGGGTATGCTCGTGAGGTCAATCTAGTGTTTATCATCACCGTTGCGTCTACGTACTTTCCTGCAATATTGAATCTCAATATTGATACGTTCGTGAATCTGAGGCCAACCTTGCACTTGTTAAATGACGTTATATGTATTTTTACTACGAAATACAGTATTGTGAGTTTCATTTGCTCCCTTTTATATATATTTTTGAGACTGAGAATACATGCGCTGTTTTTATAAATGTTTTACGAAATAGGCACAAGTACTAAAGCTAATTCTACGTGGGTTTAAACCAGAAATATACCCTTAGCTTGGTAACATTAAACTACTTGTCTATGTACGGTAGGCGCGAATCCTAAAGATAGATCTATTGGGCCTGACAAACCCCATCCTGACTATGGGATGCTTTAGTACTTCGAGGTTATTTTAAACACACCTGATCTGGTGTACTTCAGAGGGTAAAACATGAACGTTAAGGCTTGTTACCGGGTGCCTACAACTTATAGAATACTTTTATACACTTGCGAGTGTACATATATTTATAAACGGAAATCTTGTGGTCTATTAATATATTGAAATGATTGTTATGATAAACCTATGAACTCACCAACCTTTTGGTTGACACTTTAAAGCATGTTTATTCTCAGGTATTAAAGAAATCTTTCGCTGTGCATTAGCTCATTTTAAGGATATTACTTGGAGTCATTCATGGCATATTTTGAAAGACGTTGCATTCGAGTCATTGAGTTCATCAAGATTATTATTAAGCCAATTATAGTTGGATGTATTATGAAATGGTGTGCATGCCGTCAACTTTCGTTGTAAAGAAAGTTTGTCTTTTAAAAACGAATGAAATGTTTGTAAAACGTATCATATAGAGGTCAAATACCTCGCGATGTAATCAACTATTGTGAATCGTTTATAATGTATATGAACGGGTCCTTTCAGTTGGTATCAGAGCGGTGGTCTTAGCGAACCAGGTCTGCATTAGTGTGTCTAACTGATAGTCATTATGATGCATTAGTGAGTCTGGACTTCGACTGTGTCTGCATGTCAAAAGTTTTGCTCATTATTTTTGTCGGAAATTACCTGCTTATCATTCTTAGTCTAGAAAAATCTTATTGCATTGATTGCATGAATAGTGTATAGATAAAATTCATATCTTAGCGTATCTGCTAATTCATATCTTAGCGTATCTGTTACTGTAAACTTTGCCTGACATATTCCGTAAATTCCTCCGTAATCTATGAAACCTTTTGCTCTATATAATTAGAATACCACCCGATAGCTGGAAAATCATTTCATATCAAAAAATTCTTTATTCAATCGTACGAAATGGAATTCGTCATTAGTTCAAGTCCCTCGAATTCTGAAATGGAATCCCACTCAAGTTCCGAAAGCAGTGTGACCGGAATGGATCAACCAATTAGTTATCATCTATTCTGGATGAATTGGGGATGGGTTCGTAGCCTCCTAAATCATTGGAGACAAGAAGAAGGTGATCCCTTCCATCCACCACATTGCCCTCTTGGCGAAGAACCTGAAGCACTTACCGGCGAACCTATCCGAAACACCATTTTCTCTCTTATTTCTAGAGTATCTCATCACGATTACATACTACACCAAATTCTAGATTTTATTTATCCGCTCGTCCGAACCGACAATCACCCCGGTGTAATAGAAGAAGTCAACGAGCTTCGCGCTCGGGTAGTGGCTTTGGAGAATATGGTGCAAAGGTTACAAACACCAGAAGCAGCACCAGCAGCATAAACAGTACCACCATCAGCAACACCAACAGTACCATCACCACCACCAACAACAACATCCACATTCCACACCGCAACATCACAATCTGTATCTCAAACATCAACGTCATACACCCTGTAAATATCCAGGAATATCAACAACAACAAACGATGAAGTATTAATTCATAAACTTCATTGAATAGATATCTCTGCGGCAGTTATGTAATCTCCAAAAATCTTAGAGATTATTTAATTCTGACCGTAAATCGGATGAGTGAATGGAGATGGTAGAGTAGAAACTTTGATCAAAAATAGTGTACGATTTACAAGCTAGAATTGTTTTACCAACAGCATCAACAGGACCGTAGCATCATCAACACAGTCAGTGCCGTCAGTATCGTCAGAATCAACAGCACCTGTAACATCACAAACTCTGTCAGTTCAAGAATCATTGTGGACATCATTACGAATCAACAACAAATATATTGTATCAACGAGTTATGAAGTATTAACTCATTTCCAATAGAAAGATTTATATGTATATTTTATATGTATAAATTTTTAAACCATAATAAATCTTCCCGTACTAAGCTATTATGTGTGAATCTTAACTACTCAGTTAATTCATATTACAAATATGCAATAATGTACGTCCTTCGTCCGCAACTTAACCATCGTTAATTACAATCTCTGTCTCAATTCAATAAAAATTCAATTCATAATAAATCAAGTGTATTATTCGAATATATGTTTGATTTTACACTTTCATCATCGATGTACTCGAAACTTTTCAAATAACATCATTCGTACCTTGCGAAGTTCACAAGAATTTCACGAAAACCAACAAATAACAAAGTAATGATTCATAATTTCAATATTATTGAAGAAATACTTATGCAATTTATAAAGTTTTAGGGATTACTCAATTCTAGTTCCAACCATAAAACAAATGAGTTTAATTTAATATTAACTCATTAAATCTATATTACATCTAAAGAAAATATACACATATATTTTCATAAAGACTGTAATAAACTTCTTTTTGTACAAAATATTAATTGTGAAATTTTTTTTAACGGGTAGGTAATACCCGAGAGATATATAAATTCACAATTAATATATTACATTTTTCGAAACTGATTCAGCAATCATCAACTATACTCCCTACTTTCACAACAATATCCATTCTTTCATATAAATCAAAACAATCATACTCATTCAAATTCAATTACATATTCTGATTTTGAAATCGCATAATTCAATTCGAAATATAACCAGTATCATCACTCTTAGATTCCTATATCTTTCAAAGCTATACTTTGACTTCAAAACTGTGTTAGAACATCATATGTATTAACGGTTACAATATGTGCTCAAACCCTTCGAAATTCCTGAAGACACTTCAACTAAGGAACAATCGAGATGATGATCCAACCACATGTTACCCACAGTTATACACCTGAAAAAAACTCTCAAAACCCAAGTCATAGTTCGACACGTATCCGTGTTAGACCCTTTGGCATTTACTAGCTAAAATAACTTTTCAATTCCGTTTCAAAATAGACATTTTTGTCACAGCTCCAGCAAGTCAACTTTGACTTCTCAATCAAAACAGTCTTATTATAACCTCGATAGATACGTTGCCCTTTCGCCAACGTTACCGGGGAATCGTTTATATTCACCACATTAGCAATAAACTTACCAACAACTTCACTGATCTTTGACTTTTCAAAAAAAAAAAAAATCATTATAATTATCGAAACCCTATCATATACTCATTCGTACCTTATAACAAGAATTGTCATACCAATTATTGAGAATCAGCAATCAGTATTTTGAAACCTCGCAGCATGTCTACATCAACAATTACATATACACACAACGTCTACCTCCAAGACTTACATTCTTTGAATGAGAAATTTCTGAAAAACACCCTAAATTGCGAACCAGTTCTCGAAATTTTGAAAAAATGCAGATGAAGCAGCAAAAACTGTAAACGACCTTAACAGTAAAAAGTTGGATGATAAAGGATAGTATATTGGCAAAGCTCAGAAAAAGAGAAGCTTTGGAACTGGAAAACGGATTGAGCAAAGTATGAAGGAGGCTGTGGACAAATCACAAAGGCTGAACCTGCCTTCAAAGAATCCAAATGATTCAGTACTTGCTGAAGTCATTAACGAATACCTTGCTCTTGACTCTAAACCCCTGCGGACAATATCCTTCATCATCCTCTGATATTAGACATTCAAAGATATCATCGTATCTTTCATTATAAATATCATCCATACTTCTGAAGATATTTTTATAATTATTCTTATCTGAAATCATTTACCTCTTCGCGCTATCTGTATTATATCATAAAAGAAACTATTTTAGTTTCTAAATTTTGAAACATTCGAGTTTAAAATAGGAATATTCTTGAAGAAGTGTTGGGAGCTGAAGCATGAGTTAGTATAATATAATGACACTTGATCAACGTGATTATATTACAGTAATTCATTCTGAGTTTCTAAATGGAACATGATGATTCACAGATCATAACGTCATCATGTGCTATGTTACACGACTCTTGTATTCTCTTTGATCTCTAAATATCAAGAAAATATTTCTTGATGATTCGGCCTTTTCCGAGGTATTCTGGTAATTTGACAAGTCAAGATCGTGCCATTACAATTTCCTTCCTAGAACATTAACAATGTTCATTCAAAATTTATATCTGCGAATTCTGGACCATTACAAGCGGTGCTTAATCGCAAGAAGAAGAAACGAAAGAACAAAGCTCCGAACTAGAAATGGGAGTATAAATCATAGCAAATAAAAGATAGCATTAACTGTGGATGACAATGATTATAGAAGAAGCAAGGACTTTGAAATATAAGGGAAGATATAAAACCCAACAACAACCCAGAAATCACAAACCGTATATATCAATGCATATAGCAATATAAAGACACGGGAGAACTAAAAAAAACTATAAAACCAAGAGTATAGTAGAAGTAAATAGATTCTTCTGGAGGTAGATGAAAAAGAAGAACGACAGATATGAAAGTGAGGAGTATATCGAGAATCAGCACTGGATGAAGCATATTGATGAATAATTTTAAAGTAAGAATTGAGGGAGAAAGAATAGAAGGTGTGAATTAAAAGGAAACGAAGGAGGTGGATTTATAGTGAAATATCCGACAGAAAAATAGAGATGAATCATCGCATTAAATCGAAGAGGATCATAATTTCCTTAATCACCGAAGAATCAAATCCTATATAGAATACAAAGATTTTCTTTAATCCGGAGATCAACCGTGATGACGTCAAAAGATAAGATGAATCCCTATTTTCTCATTTCATTCATTTACGATAACTTCACTCACACGCTTCGAGTAATCGAATTATTTTATCCATGCTTCTTGAACATGATAAAACTCTATAATCGTTATAATAACATTCTCATTGTTAGTCATGACGACCTCTATCAAATTTCGGGGACACAATTTCTTTAACGGGTAGGTACTGTGACGACCCGGAAATTTCTGACCAAATTTAAACTTTAATCTTTATATTATTCTGATACGATAAGCAAAGTTTGTTAAGTTAAATCTCAAGAATTTTAAACTGTGTTCATACATTCATTATAACCTCGACCAAATTCCGACGATTCACGAACCGTTATATATAAATAGATATGTGTATGTATATATATATTATAACTTAAGAATATTAATAAAGTATTAAACGTATAATACTTTACACGAACGTATTTGTTTCAATATGATTTTCGACGAAATTAAAAAAAAATATATTAAATGATTGAATTATCAGAAATATTGAATTATGATTACAAGTCTCTGTTGAGAGGTCCACTATGATTTGAGAAAATCTATTCCTCTTAACGATATTCAGAATAATTTGTAAAGCTATTTATAAATAAAAACAAAAAGTGTCATTTACGAAAGTTAGACAAAAGTTAGTGGAGAATTGGTTTTCATAATATTCTATTAATCTATTTTCAAACGTACAAAGACGTTTTCAGTTTAAAAAGAATTTTATTATTAAAACTTATATAACTTTTATAAATATCTAGAATCACTTTTGACAACTCATTACTTAACCAGTATAATAAATATAACGATATTTATATTTTATTTCATTAAATATATATAACGATTTAAATTAATATTATATATATTTATACGCGTATTATACATACATAGTTTTTATACTTTTACTATACTTTAACTTTACCTTTACTTTACTTTTACCTTACTTTAACTTTAATAATTCACTTTAATAATTCATACTTTAATAATTCACTTTAATAATTCATACTTTAATAATTCATACTTTAATAATTCACTTTAATAATTCATACTTTAATAATTCACTTTAATAATTCAAAAATTTATTATAAATAGAATTCAATAGGTTTCATTATTTCATAGAAACTTAAAAATATATTTCTCTAAACTCTCTCAATCGATTTATATATATATATATATATATATATATATATATATATATATATATATATATATATATATATATATATATATATATATATATATATATATATATATATATATTTGCTCTGTATTATTTCAAGATATTATTAGTATACATAAAATATTACGACGGAGTGATGTCCGAGTGATTTCAAAATAGTTTTTTTGAATGAGTCGAAGCTAAGAAAATTATGGGTTATAGCTATGGAGGTGATGGGTATGGTTCATGGGTATGCTCGTGAGGTCAATCTAGTGTTTATCATCTCCGTTGTGTCTACGTACTTTCCTGCAATATTGAATCTCAATATTGATACGTTCGTGAATCTGAGGCCAACCTTGCACTTGTTAAATGACGTTATATGTGTTTTTACTACGAAATACAGTATTGTGAGTTTCATTTGCTCCCTTTTATATATATTTTTGAGACTGAGAATACATGCGCTGTTTTTATAAATGTTTTACGAAATAGGCACAAGTACTAAAACTAATTCTACGTGGGTTTAAACCAGAAATATACCCTTAGCTTGGTAACATTAAACTACTTGTCTATGTACGGTAGGCGCGAATCCTAAAGATAGATCTATTGGGCCTGACAAACCCCATCCTGACTATGGGATGCTTTAGTACTTCAAGGTTATTTTAAACACACCTGATCTGGTGTACTTCAGAGGGTAAAACATGAACGTTAAGGCTTGTTACCGGGTGCCTACAACTTATAGAATACTTTTATACACTTGCGAGTGTACATATATTTATAAACGGAAATCTTGTGGTCTATTAATATATTGAAATGATTGTTATGATAAACCTATGAACTCACCAACCTTTTGGTTGACACTTTAAAGCATGTTTATTCTCAGGTATTAAAGAAATCTTCCGCTGTGCATTAGCTCATTTTAAGGATATTACTTGGAGTCATTCATGGCATATTTTGAAAGACGTTGCATTCGAGTCATTGAGTTCATCAAGATTATTATTAAGCCAATTATAGTTGGATGTATTATGAAATGGTGTGCATGCCGTCAACTTTTGTTGTAAAGAAAGTTTGTCTTTTAAAAACGAATGAAATGTTTGTAAAACGTATCATATAGAGGTCAAATACCTCGCGATGTAATCAACTATTGTGAATCGTTTATAATGTATATGAACGGGTCCTTTCAAAGATCCAACGGATTAATCGTGGTTTGGCATCTTGTTTCGAAAATAGGTATCTAAGAGCAGAATGGTCAGTATAGACCACCGTTTTAGCTAGAACGAGATATGAACGAAATTTGTCAAAAGCAAAGACAATAGCAAGGAGTTCTTTTTCAGTAGTTGTGTAATTCGTTTGTGCTCCTTGTAATGTCTTACTAGCGTAATAAATAGGTTGAAATCGTTTTTCAATCCTTTGTCCTAAAACGGCTCCCATTGCAAAATCATTGCATCGCACATAAGTTCAAACGGTAGATTCCAAATTGGAGTTATCATGATCGGCGCATTAGTGAGTTTTTCTTTAAGAATATTAAAAGATTTGATGCATTCATCCGAAAAGATGAATGGAGCATCCTTTTCTAGGAGTTTATACATAGGAGTGGCAATTTTAGAAAAATCTTTTATGAAACGTCGGTAAAAACCGGCATGCCCTAGAAAACTCCTAACTCCTCTAACATTGGTAGGATGTGGAAGTTTAGCAATTACATCTACTTTAGCTCTGTCCACTTCAATTCCTTCCTTTGAAATCTTATGACCAAGAACGATGCCTTCTTTAACCATGAAATGGCATTTCTCCCAATTAAGAATTAGATTTGATTGTTCGCATCTAATGAGCATTCGTTCAAGATTAACTAGACATGATTCAAAAGTATCACCGAAGACTGAAAATTCATCCATGAAAACTTCCATGCATTCTTCTATCATGTCATGAAAAATCGCCATCATGCACCTTTGAAAGGTTGCAGGGGAGTTGCAAAGTCCAAATGGCATGCGTTTATAAGCAAAAGTACCATAAGGGCACGTGAACGTGGTTTTCTCTTGATCTTCGAGTGCTATTGGAATTTGAAAATATCCGGAAAAACCGTCAAGAAGACAATAGTAACTATTTTCGGCTAATCTTTCCAACATTTGATCAATGAAAGGTAAGGGAAAGTGATCTTTTCTGGTGGCGTCATTTAATTTTCTATAATCAATACAAACACGCCATCCTGTTACAGTCCTAGTAGGAATAAGCTCATTTTTCTCATTTATGATGACAGTCATGCCACCCTTCTTAGGTACACATTGAACTGGGCTTACCCATGGACTATCAGTGATTGGATAAATTAAACCTGCATCTAGCAGTTTAATAATTTCTTTCTTAACAACATCTTGCATATTAGGATTTAGTATTCGTTGGCGTTGCACATACGTTTTATGACCTTCTTCCATAAGGATTTTATGTGTGCAATACGAAGGACTTATTCCTTTAATATCATGAATCTTCCATGTAATAGCTGGTTTATGAGCTTTTAGCACAGAAATGAGTTGAGATTTTTCATTTTCAGTAAGAGAAGACGATATTATTACATGTAATTCAGATTCACCATGTAAATAAGCATATTCCAAATGGTTTGAAAGTGGCTTTAACTCTAATGTCGGTGGTTCTTCTATCGATGATTTATATCGATATATGTCTTCTTCTTTTAGCATTTGAATTTCTTATGTTGTTGGTTCATATCCATTAGCCATAAGTGTAGCTAACATTTCAGTTTCATCAATTGGTTCAGTTCCTTCTCCTAAAGAACATTCTCCTGTTCCTTGCAATTCTGGAAATTCTTCTAACAATTCTGCATGTGAATCCATAGTTTGAATATAATAACATGTATCATCTGCAGATTGCGGTTGTTGCATGGCTCTATCAACTGAAAAGGTAACACTCTCGTCCTCTATGCTTAGGGTCAGTTTGTTACCAAACATGTCTATTATTGCTTTAGCCGTGTTTAAGAATGGTCTTCCTAATATGAGAGGAACTCGAGAATCTTCTTCCATGTCCAGAATAACAAAATCTACTGGAAATACTAAAGTACCAACTTTAACTAGCATGTTTTCCATTATTCCTCTAGGATATTTTACTGATCAATCGGCTAGTTGTTTGCTTATTCGTGTTGTTTTCAATTCTCCAAGGTCTAGTTTAGCGTATAGTGAATACGACATTAAATTTATACTAGCACCTAAATCTGCCAATGCTTCTATTGAACTAAGACTACCCAGAAAACATGGAATTGTGAAACTTCCTGGATCTGAAAGTTTTTCTGGTATCTTATTCAACAGTACTGCAGAACAATTAGCATTCATTGTAACAGCCGAGAGTTCTTCCGTTTTCTTTCTATTTATGATTAGATCTTTCAAGAATTTAGCATATCTAGGCATTCCTGAAATCACATCAATGAAAGGAAGATTTACATTTATTTGTTTAAACATATCCAACAATTTGGATTGCTCGGCTTCAAGTCTTTCTTTTCTCATTTTACTCGGGTAAGGAAGTGGTGGTTGGTATGGTTTAATATAAGGTTTAGCTTTAACTGTGTTATCTTCATTAACCTTTTCAACTACCGGTTCTTTTTCCTTTTCTTGTTCAAGCTGTGGTTCTTGTGGAGTAGGAATAGTGTCATCAGAAATTACAGGTATTTCAGGTGGTTTAAGTGTAATACCACTTCTTGTGGTAATGGATTTAGCTGTTTCATTCCGGGGGTTAGCATTTGTATCGCTAGGTTGACTTCCCGATTTTCTTTCACCTATTAACCTTGCTAGGTTGCTTACTTCTTGTTCCAAATTTTGAATAGAAGTTTGTTGATTTCTAAATGCTTGAGCATTTTGTTCATTGGTTTGTTTCTGAGATGTGAAAAACTGCGTTTGAGATTCAACTAGCTTCGACATCATATCTTCAAAATTTGGCTTTTTATCATCAGTTTGTGGTGGTTTATTTTGAAAAATAGGTCTTTGTTGATTGTAAGGATTGTTGGACACTTGTTGGTTGCTAGGACCTTGTTGGTTGTTGTATGGAACATTTCGGTTATAATTCTGATTTTGATTGTAGATTGGTCTTGGCGGTTGATAATTTTTTTGATAATTATTTCCAGGCCTTTAATTCATGTATGAAACATTCTCTCTTTGTTCCATTATTTGTTAAATACTAAGACAATCTTTTGTCAAATGTGGTCCTCCACACTGCTCACAACTAATTCGTATTGAGTGAATATCTTTAGTCATCTTTTCCATTCGTCTCTAGACATCATCTATCTTTGGGGAAATGGAATCAAAGTCATGGATAGAATCGGCTCTAGCCGCTTTAGATGATCTAACGATACCTTTTTCTTGGTGCCACTCATGTGAGTGGGAAGCAGTGTTATCAATAATTTTGTAAGCTTCAGTTGCGGTTTTCTTCATAATGGAACCACCAGCTGCTATATCGATGTCTGATATTACTCAAAATAGACATATCATTAGTCACAATATCAAGTCCTATCGTCGATTATTTCATACGAATTTGTAATATTTCCATTATTATTCCGTTGTATTGTAATTAAGCATAGAATCATTGAATACTTGAAGAAATGTTGAAGATAATGAATGAAACAACTCAAAGATCAAAACCAGAACAAGAAACGAAGAAACAGAAAAATGAAAGCTACAGTGCGCGCCGCGCACAATCCGTGCACACCACCGCGCACTCAAGACTTTGATCAGAACATTTGATTAAAATGGAAACCAGAGAGCGCCCCGCGCAAGTTCAACAGAGCGCGCCGCGCACTTCGCCACGCACAAGTACCTGAAACGTCCAAATTGAAGTGCAATCGTGAACTGGAAAGTAAAAGTGTGGTAGGTGAGTAGTGCGCTCCGTGCACCCCTTATGTGCGCGCCGCGCACAGTGCTTTCCAGCTATTTTTCAGCCTTTTTAAACCTCTTTCCAGCTTCATTCCAAGTGTGCCAGTTTTCTTTCTGTTCAGAGACGAAAACATATCATTCAAAATAGTTCTTGAGCTTATCAAAGTGCATCTAAACACTAAAATCATTGAAGATTCAAGGATCATTCAAGGGCTTCATCCAAGATTACTCTAAAAAGGTCAATCTTGTATTTACAATGAATTCTATCTTTGTTACTGTTATGTTTAAGTTTTCTAGCATTATTGTTGGCTAGTTCCTTTTATGTTCATCTAGATAAATAACCGAGATGTTGAATGTTTACTTTTGATTGATAGTTACCATGTACGATAGTTTGATGTTTGAATACAAGAACCATTCTTGTTAAGTTTAATCTTTTCGATTCAACTAGTTAGTATACTTGTTCAACTAAGAAACACCATCTTGCTGATTTAAGTATATTGATTTACACCTAGTGACAAGTGTTTGCCCATCTTTTACCAAAAGGGGTAAGTTGCGTTCAAACGGTTAATCTATATAGGAATGTAAGAACGACTCTTGTAGATACTCTCAGATAGCTTAATTGATATGTGTAGTTGTCTAGGTGAACGATCAATTCCCTAGAATCTGTTATACATATTTTCACTACTCAATTCCATATAACTAATAGGTGTTAGTAAATTGCCTTATCTAGTAACGTTTATAGGGATCTTATTACCACACTTAATTGTTTACTTGGGTTGGGTGAATTGAACATTTAACCAGATCAAGGGAATGAACTAAGCTAAACCATTAGTTGACATAGGAGTGGATCATGATCAACACACCATTGACTTGATCATTCTTCAAGTCTTTAGACTAGTTGAATTAGTTGATTACAAATAGGAGGTCTTAGATGACAAGAACATCACTTGCGTCGTGTAATCCCGTTTGAGTGTTTATTCAAGACTACTCTTGGTAAACCGATCAATTAGTTCTCGTGCATAACCAATCAATCCGATCTTAATCCTAAATAAACATTCACATCGAGGGTAAAAAGTCTAGATGAGCATATTTCATCTCTTTGATATCAAAACTATCTTAATTGCTTTCCTTGCACTTATAAATTTAAAAGACCAAAAATATTGTTTTTACTTTTACTCTTCTCTGATTTGGCTAATCGTTAAATAATCCACAAAACATAAAACTTGTACCTTTAAGCTTCATTTGCTTAGTTAATCATAATATAGTTTATAATTCTAGTTTGACTAATACAACTGTCCTTGGAACGATACACGGATTTTACCATTATCTATACTACTACACGATCGGGTAGACTGCCCGTTAGTGTGTGTAATCTTTAAAACCGGTATTTTCCATACAACAATTCATATACCACTTTTCGCACATCAAGTTTTTGGCGCCGCTGCCGGGGACCAGTTTTGTGTCAAAATAGAATTATTAACTGATTTGTGATTAAGTAGTTTCTTAATTATTTTAAATTATTAATAGTCTTTGATTTTTTTTTAACTTATAGAATCGGTATGTTTAATAGTTTTTGTTAGTTGTGTGATTGACAGTTTATAGGTCGCATATGCCACATACCCGAAGTTCAGAATCTCCATTACTTACACCGTTTACAGAACCTGATAGAAAGCTTGGTAGGATTTCAAAAGAAGTACTTGAAATTTTTGAATCTTCATCAAAGCAAGAAACCTTTGATTCAGAATCAAGTACGACCAAGCCTCGATATTCAGACTTTGGTAAAACCGTTCAACCCCCAAATTTTGAAATGGAAAGAGAAAGACCGTTGGTACCACGACAATCAATGGCAGCAAAGATGAAAGCAACCCGGACCGCACAAGGTAGTGCTATTACTCCACCTACTGGTGAGGTAACTTTTGAAATAAAAGGACCTATTCTTCAAATGATTAATAACAGGTGTCAATTTGGTGGTGGTCCGAATGAAGATGCAAACGAACATATTCGTCTCTTTCAAGAGATATGTCTTCTTTTTAAACTTAAACCAGAAACTGACCAGGCCATATTATTAAGACTTTTCCCTTGGACACTCCAAGGGGAAGCACGAAGTTGGTTAGATTCATTGGCCGAGGCTACGATAGAAACGTGGGATGGTATGTTGGAAAAATTTCTTAAGAAATATTTTCCAGCATCCAAGTCCGCGAGACTCCAACACGAAATTACCCAATTCTGTCAAAAGCCGATGGAAACCCTGTACGAAGCATGGAATCAATTTTCCAAAATGCTAAGAGGTTGTCCAAACCATGGTTTGGATACCTTTCAAAAGGTCCAAATCTTTTACAAAGGTTGTGATGTAGCAACCCGAATTTCAATTGACCAAGTGGCCGGTGGTTCTCTTATGGACAAAACCGAGCAAGAGGCTTATGAAATAATCGAGAAGCTAGCCGATTATTCTCATGAGTGGCATCAAGAACACCCAATTACTCGTAATGCTCAAGTCCAAAGCGCCGGCGCCTATGATGACCTTATTTTCCTAAGTGTTAAAATAGACGGTGTTGCTCGAACCATGGATAAAATCACCAAGGAAATTCATAGTATGAAAGTAGGTTGTGAATACTGTGGTGGTCTTCATTTAGGAAAAGATTGTGATGCCGGTTTAACAATGGCTCAAAAAGAAGAAGTGGCTTTCATAAGCCAAAGAAATAACAATCAATTTCAAGGAAGAGCCCAATTTAACCGGAACTTTAACAACCCCTACAACCCTCAAGGTCAAAATTTCAATTACCAACAAGGGTCAAGTAGTGGGTTCCAACAACAAACTCCGGGTTTTTATCAAAAACCCCAACAGGAAGAAAAAAAGTCAAATTTGGAGAGTATGTTGGAAAAGTTGATTTCATCACAAACTCAGCTTGTCACAAATATAAACCAAACCAACGAGAAAAACGAACACCAGTTTCGAAATCAACAAGCCTCAATTCAGAATTTGGAGAAACAAATGAGTGGTTTAGCTAATTTACTTAGTGAGAGAAAACCAGGTAGTTTACCGGGCGATACAAATAAGAACCCTCGAAATGAGCACGCCAATGTTATCACCACACGGAGTGGTTTAGCATACGATGCTCCAAAAATGCCCGAAAATTCTGATTCTAGTGTTCCGTTGAACCGAAATGATGAACCGGTTAAGGAGCCGGAAAAAGTGGTTGAAAAGAAAGAACGGGAAAAACCCGTAGTGAAACCATATCAACCACCGCTCCCATACCCAAGAAAACAACAACAATAAAGGCTAGAGGCCGAAAGGTCAAAATTCCTAGATATGTTTAAACAAATTAACATAAATATGCCTTTCATTGATGTAATCTCAGGTATGCCCAAGTATGCTAAGTTCTTAAAAGACTTACTTACTAATCGGAAGAAAATGGAGGAACTTTCATCCGTCACCATGAATGCTAATTGTTCAGCAATTTTAATGAACAAAATACCAAAGAAATTAGCAGATCCTGGAAGTTTTACCATACCATGTCTCCTGGGAGATTTGGAATGTATTAAAGCATTAGCGGATTTAGGGGCTAGCATAAATTTAATGCCTTATTCATTATATGTTAAGCTAAACCCCGGGGTACTAAAACCAACCCGAATGGCAATTCAACTAGCGGACCGCTCTGTTAAATTCCCTCGTGGAATTTTAGAGAATATGTTAGTAAAAGTAGGTACCCTAGTATTTCCGGCTGACTTTGTAATTTTGGACATGGAGGAGGACACACGTGTGCCTCTTATATTAGGTCGACCTTTCCTCAATACCGCTAGAGCTATGATAGATGTTCATGGGCAGAAATTGACCCTTAGTATTGAGGATATGAAGGTTACCTTTTCCGTTGACCATGCCCTACAATACCCCGAGTCTACTGATGATCAATGTTATTATGTGCAAACCATAGACACATATTCGGAGTTGTTGCAGGAATTTCCAGAATTGCAAGGTACGGGAGAATGCATTTTTGCGGAAGGTGATGAAGAGAATATGTTGGAAGAAGTGGAGATGTTGACCACCTTGATGGCTAACGGTTATGAGCCAAATGATGAAGAATACAGAAAGTTGGATTTAGGAAATGAGTACCGATGTAAAACATCGATTGAAGAACCTCCCGTTTTAGAACTCAAGCCACTTCCAAAACACTTGGAATATGCTTACCTACAAGAAGGTTCTACTCTCCCGGTTATCATTTCATCCGAACTCTCTGTAAGTGAGAAGTCTAAACTTGTTTCCATGTTAAAAGCTCATAAAACGGCTCTAGCATGGAAAATTCATGACATCAAGGGTATAAGTCCCTCTTATTGTACGCATAAGATATTAATGGAAGATAACTATAAGCCATGTGTACAAAGACAAAGGCGACTCAACCCTAATATGCAAGAAGTTGTTAAAAAGGAGATTGTCAAACTCCTAGATGCAGGTCTCATTTATCCAATTTCGGATAGCCCTTGGGTGAGTCCGGTCCAATGCGTGCCCAAAAAGGGTGGCATGACCGTTGTCACAAATGAAGACGACCAATTAATTTCTACCAGGACTATCTCGGGTTGGAGGGTATGTATTGATTACAGAAAATTAAATGATGCTACCCGAAAAGACCATTTTCCTCTTCCTTACATTGATCAAATGTTGGAAAGGTTGGCAGGAAAGAACTTTTATTGTTTTCTTGACGGTTTCTCGGGATATTTCCAAATCCGTATAGCACCAGAGGACCAAGAGAAAATGACCTTTACATGCCCTTATGGTACTTTCTCCTATCGACGTATGCCCTTTGGCTTATGCAATGCTCCTGCTACCTTTCAAAGGTGTATGGTAGCTATTTTTCATGATATGATTGAAGACTTTATGGAAGTATTCATGGATGACTTTCCAGTCTTCGGTGATTCTTTTGACTCATGTCTTCATAATCTTGAGCGTATGTTGATTAGGTGTGAAGAATCAAATCTTGTGCTAAACTGGGAAAAATGCCATTTTATGGTAAAAGAGGGCATTGTATTGGGTCATAAAATTTCTTGTGTAGGTCTGGAGGTGGATAGAGCTAAAGTGGAAGTCATAGCCAAATTACCACCACCGTCAAATGTAAAAGGCGTAAGAAGTTTTCTGGGGCACGCCGGTTTTTACCGGCGGTTCATTAAAGATTTTTCCAAAATTGCAACCCCCATGAACAAACTTCTTGAGAAAGACGCTCCATTTGTCTTTACGGACGAGTGTCTTACTGCCTTTAACCTACTTAAAGCAAAGCCCACACAATCACCCATTCTCATATCACCGAATTGGTCAATACCATTCGAACTTATGTGTGACGCTAGTGACTTTGCTATTGGTGCCGTCTTGGGGCAAAGAATTGAAAAACATTTCAAGCCCATTTATTATGCTAGCAAGACATTGCAAGGAGCCCAACTTAATTACACTACCACCGAGAAGGAACTCCTGGCAATCATCTTTTCGTTTGATAAATTCCGATCCTATTTGGTACTCGCAAAGACGGTTGTCTATACAGACCACTCGGCATTGAAGTACTTGATTGCTAAGCAAGATGCTAAACCCCGGTTAATACGTTGGGTCTTGCTTTTGCAAGAATTCGACATCGATATTAAAGACAAAAAGGGGGCCGAAAACCTAACTGCCGATCACCTTTCTATACTTGAGAACCCGAATCTTTAGGTTCTCCATGAGACTGTTATCCAAGATAACTTTCCAGACGAAAATCTCATGAAGATTGAGAAAATTGATGATCCATGGTTTGTAGACATAGCCAACTATCTTGCGAGTGGATTCCTAGAAACTGGTATGTCACATCAGAAACGAAAAAAAAATTTCAGTGACATAAAATACTATTTTCGGGAAAACCCGTATCTCTTCAAACGGTGTCCCGATGGGATAATCCGTCGATGTGTCTCCGGGGAAGAATGCAATCAGATTCTTCTCCAATGTCATCTTGGTCCCACTGGTGTACATTTCGGACCCCAAGTCACGGGGAGAAAAGTCTATGAGGCCGGTTTTTATTGGCCTACCATCTTCAAGGATGCCCACCAAGTATGTAAATCATGCGATTCTTGCCAAAGGGCTGGAAAAATTAGTCAGAAAGACGAAATGCCTCAAAACATAATCCAAGTTTGTGAGGTTTTCGACATTTGGGGCATTGATTTCATGGGACCATTCCCAAAATCTAATTCCAACCAATACATACTCGTTGCAGTTGACTACGTGTCAAAATGGGCGGAGGCAAAGGCTCTCCCCACAAACGATGCACGAGTTGTTATAATTTTTCTTAAAGAGCTTTTTGCCCAATTTGGTACCCCGAAATCATTAATTAGTGACCGTGGTACCCATTTTTGCAACACCCAATTGGAAAAGGTGTTGAAACGATATGGGGTAAAACATAAAATTTCTACATCTTATCACCCACAAACAAGTGGGCAAGTTGAAAACACGAATCGGGCATTGAAAAGGATCCTTGAAAAAATAGTTGGATCAAATCCTAAGGTGTGGTCAACAAAGCTTGACGATGCTTTGTGGGCGTTTAGAACCGCCTACAAAACTCTTATTGGAACCACACCTTACCGCCTAGTCTATGGGAAGGCATGTCATCTCCCTTTGGAGATAGATCACAAATCACATTGGGCTCTTAAGACATGTAATCTCGATCTTACGAAAGCGGGAAACCTCCGTCTAAACCAACTTAATGAGTTGGATGAGTTGAGATAAAATGCCTATGAAAACTCACTCATTTACAAGGAAAAGACCAAAGTTTGGCACGATAACCGTCTCAGGAATCCAAAAGATTTTAAAGAGGGTGATCGTGTCTTGTTATTTAACTCACAATTTAATCTTTTCCCTGGAAAACTCAAGTCCTGATGGATGGGACCATTTGTGGTTAATAAGGTTTTTCCATATGGAACGGTGGAGTTAAGAAACACAAAAGGTGACACGTTTAAGCTAAACGGGCACAGGGTCAAACTATATGTTGATGGACCCATGAACATTGAAGATGAGGTAAACCTCATCTTCGACCCCAAAGCTACCTAAGTTTGGGGGAAGAGTCGAGTGAAGCGACTCAAATTTTAAACCTTCACGAATGGTAGAATTAGGATTGCGTGATTTTGAGTGATTCTGTGTGATTTTTACTTCTGTGATTACCTTAAAGTTACCAACTAAAGCTAAACTGATCAAAATCGAAAAAAAACAGTGAAGAACACATGGTGTGCGCCGCGAACCCTTGTTTGTGCGCCCCGCGCACACCACTGAATTCATTATATCGGGAAAAATTTTGATCAGCAAGCTTCCTGAGTTAGTCTCTGGTACACTCCGCGCAAAACCAAAAAGAAAAACACCGTGCAAGCTTGTGCGTGCCGCGCACACTTCTGTGTGCGCTCCGCTCAGCTACTTATTGGTTCAAATATTGTGGGGCCCACTTTTAATTCTCAACCACAAAAAACCCCAACCCCGATTTCTGCCATTTTTCATCCCCAAATTCTGCATCTATCTCTTCCAAACTCAAAAACCTACCAAACCCTAACCAATTTTCATCCAATCTTCACCAAATCTCTTCCATTTTCAAGCAAATTCAAGATGAGGAGAGTACGTTCATGTTCTTCTACTTTTTATTCTTTTTAATACATCGATTTTAATCTCTTAAATTCGAATTTGTTGAAGAATTTAAGTGGGTTTTCTTTAAATTCATGATTTTTGTGAACATTAACATGCTATAATTATTATGTACACCTTGTATGCCTTAAAATTGAGATTCCATTGTATTTTTATGATATTCTTATGAATCTAGGGTTTACATGCCAATAAAATTGCTAGCTTGATAATGTGTTAAGGATAGTTTGTAATTAGTAATTGTGGGTTGATTGAAGATGATTTTGGATGTTTTATGTGTAGTGACCCGAACTTTTCCATGTTTATATAAATTAATTAAGATTGATATTTACATGATTAAATGTTTCCAACATGTTAAGCAATCAAACTTGTTAAGACTTGATTAATTGAAATATGTTTCATATAGACAATTGACCACCCAAGTTGACCGGTGATTCACGAACGTTAAAACTTATAAAAACTATACGATGACATATATATGGTTATATATATAGTTAACATGTTTTTATTATAAGTATGTATCTCATTAGGTATTTTAACAATGAGTTATATACATAAAAATGAGAATATTAATTTAAGAAACTCGAAAACGATATATATAACGATTATCGTTATAACAACGTCTTACTAGGTACATATGAATCATATTAAGATATTGATACACTTGGTTAATTATGTTAAATGATAAGTAAATATATTATTAAGTGTATTAACAATGAAATACATATGTAAAAATAAGGCTACTAACTTAATGATTTCGAAACGAGACATATATGTAACGATTATCGTTGTAACGACATTTAACTGTATATACATCATACTAAGATATATTATATATCATAATATCATGATAATATAATAATTTAACATCTCATTTGTTATAATAAACAATGGGTTAACAACATTCAACAAGATCGTTAACCTAAAGGTTTCAAAACAACATTTACATGTAACGACTAACGATGACTTAACGACTCAGTTAAAATGTATATACATGTAGTGTTTTAATATGTATTCATACACTTTTGAAAGACTTCAAGACACTTATCAAAATACTTCTACTTAACAAAAATGCTTACAATTACATCCTCGTTCAGTTTCATCAACAATTCTACTCGTATGCACCCGTATTCGTACTCGTACAATACACAGCTTTTAGATGTATGTACTATTGGTATATACACTCCAATGATCAGCTCTTAGCAGCCCATGTGAGTCACCTAACATATGTGGGAACCATCATTTGGCAACTAGCATGAAATATCTCATAAAATTACAAAAATATGAGTAATCATTCATGACTTATTTACATGAAAACAAAATTACATATCCTTTATATCTAATCCATACACCAACGACCAAAAACACCTACAAACACTTTCATTCTTCAATTTTCTTCATCTAATTGATCTCTCTCAAGTTCTATCTTCAAGTTCTAAGTGTTCTTCATAAATTTCAAAAGTTCTAGTTTCATAAAATCAAGAATACTTTCAAGTTTGCTAGCTCACTTCCAATCTTGTAAGGTGATCATCCAACCTCAAGAAATCTTTGTTTCTTACAGTAGGTTATCATTCTAATACAAGGTAATAATCATATTCAAACTTTGGTTCAATTTCTATAACTATAACAATCTTATTTCAAGTGATGATCTTACTTGAACTTGTTTTCGTGTCATGATTCTGCTTCAAGAACTTCGAGCCATCCAAGGATCCGTTGAAGCTAGATCCATTTTTCTCTTTTCCAGTAGGTTTATCCAAGGAACTTAAGGTAGTAATGATGTTCATAACATCATTCGATTCATACATATAAAGCTATCTTATTCGAAGGTTTAAACTTGTAATCACTAGAACATAGTTTAGTTAATTCTAAACTTGTTCGCAAACAAAAGTTAATCCTTCTAACTTGACTTTTAAAATCAAATAAACACATGTTCTATATCTATATGATATGCTAACTTAATGATTTAAAACCTGGAAACACGAAAGACACCGTAAAACCGGATTTACGCCGTCGTAGTAACACCGCGGGCTGTTTTGGGTTAGTTAATTAAAAACTATGATAAACTTTGATTTAAAAGTTGTTATTCTGAGAAAATGATTTTTATTATGAACATGAAACTATATCCAAAAATTATGGTTAAACTCAAAGTGGAAGTATGTTTTCTAAAATGGTCATCTAGACGTCGTTCTTTCTACTGAAATGACTACCTTTACAAAAACGACTTGTAACTTATTTTTCCGACTATAAACCTATACTTTTTCTGTTTAGATTCATAAAATAGAGTTCAATATGAAACCATAGCAATTTGATTCACTCAAAACGGATTTAAAATGAAGAAGTTATGGGTAAAACAAGATTGGATAATTTTTCTCATTTTAGCTACGTGAAAATTGGTAACAAATCTATTCCAACCAAAACTTAATCAACTTGTATTGTATATTATGTAATCTTGAGATACCATAGACACGTATACAATGTTTCGACCTATCATGTCGACACATCTATATATATTTTGGAACAACCATAGACACTCTATATGTGAATGTTGGAGTTAGCTATACAGGGTTGAGGTTGATTCCAAAATATATATAGTTTGAGTTGTGATCAATACTGAGATACGTATACACTGGGTCGTGGATTGATTCAAGATAATATTTATCGATTTATTTCTGTACATCTAACTGTGGACAACTAGTTGTAGGTTACTAACGAGGACAGCTGACTTAATAAACTTAAAACATCAAAATATATTAAAAGTGTTGTAAATATATTTTGAACATACTTTGATATATATGTATATATTGTTATAGGTTCGTGAATCAACCAGTGGCCAAGTCTTACTTCCCGACGAAGTAAAAATCTGTGAAAGTGAGTTATAGTCCCACTTTTAAAATCTAATATTTTTGGGATGAGAATACATGCAAGTTTTATAAATGATTTACAAAATAGACACAAGTACGTGAAACTACATTCTATGGTTGAATTATCGAAATCGAATATGCCCCTTTTTATTAAGTCTGGTAATCTAAGAATTTGGGAACAGACACCCTAATTGACGCGAATCCTAAAGATAGATCTATTGGGCCTAACAAACCCCATCCAAAGTACCGGATGCTTTAGTACTTCGAAATTTATATCATATCCGAAGGGTGTCCCGGAATGATGGGGATATTCTTATATTATGCATCTTATTAATGTCGATTACCAGGTGTTCACCATATGAATAATTTTTATCTCTATGTATGGGATGTATATTGAAATATGAAATCTTGTGGTCTATTGTTACGATTTGATATATATAGGTTAAACCTATAACTCACCAACATTTTTGTTGACGTTTTAAGCATGTTTATTCTCAGGTGATTATTAAGAGCTTCCGCTGTCGTATACTTAAATAAGGACGAGATTTGGAGTCCATGCTTGTATGATATTGTGTAAAAACTGCATTCAAGAAACTTATTTTGTTGTAACATATTTGTATTGTAAACCATTATGTAATGGTCGTGTGTAAACAGGATATTTTAGATTATCATTATTTGATAATCTACGTAAAGCTTTTTAAACCTTTATTGATGAAATAAAGGTTATGGTTTGTTTTAAAATGAATGCAGTCTTTGAAAAACGTCTCATATAGAGGTCAAAACCTCGCAACGAAATCAATTAATATGGAACGTTTTTAATCAATAAGAACGGGACATTTCAGTTGGTATCCGAGCGTTGGTCTTAGAGAACCAGAATTTTGCATTAGTGTGTCTTATCGAGTTTGTTAGGATGCATTAGTAAGTCTGGACTTCGACCGTGTTTACTTGAAAAATGATTGCTTAACAAATTTTGTTGGAAACTATATATTTTTAACATGTGAATATTATGTGATATATTAATCTCTTAACGCGTTTGATATTATGTGATAGATGTCTACCTCTAGAACAAGTCCCATTGACTCACCTAATAATAATGAAGAGTCAAATGTAAATTGGAATGATTCGTGGACTGATTCACAAGTTCCCGAAGAGGAACCGGAAGAAGAGTCGGAACCGGAAGAAGAATCGGAACCGGAAGAAGAATCGGAACCGGATGAAGAAGTAGAACCGGTGGGGGAAATAATAAAACGGTTAAGAAAAAGAAAATCCTCAACCAACCGACCAAGGTTAATTACGGTCAATGGTGTTTCCGCCAAGGAAGCAAAATATTGGGAGGATTACCAATTCTCCGATGAATCGGATTCTGACGAGAATTCCGATGATGTTATAGAAATTACCCCAACTGAATTTAAAAAGGCAAAAGAAAATAATAAGGTAAAGGGCATAAAAATAGAGAAATCTAATTCCAACCCCGATGAACTTTATATGTATCGTCAACCCCCGAAGTCCTTAAGTTGTAAAAATGACCCGGGAACCTCTAAACCACCAGGTTTTTCTAAACCAATGTGGATAACGACGGCTCGTATTAGGGGAACGTCATATATCCCTAGAAACTTGGCAAAACGAACCAAAACCGAAGAAGAGGAAACAAGCGAGTCGGAATAAGATAGTTGTATTCGTGTGGTGTAATATATGTAATATAGTTTGCTTATGCTTTATGATATATGTAAAAATTGCTTGTATTAATAAGTATTTTTTTTATGAATCTAACTCTTGTCTATTTTACAGTATAAAAACACAAAATGGATAGACAACCCAATATTTTAAGAGACCTACCCGGAGACATGATTGATGAAATCTTGTCTAAAGTCGGTCAGAATTCTTCGGCACAACTATTTAAGGCGAGATCAGTTTGTAAGACATTCGAAGAACGTTCCAAGAATGTCTTGGTTTATAAGAGACTTTCATTTGAAAGATGGGGGATATCACATTGGGAAACCCATAAGTTACGATGTGTTTACTTTGACGCATATATTGCGGGGAACCCAAATGCTATTTTACGCAACGGGTTAAGAAATTATTTTGACTCAATATATCCGAATATTGGACTTCGTGATTTAGAAAAAGCGGCTAACATGAAACATAAAGAAGCATGTTATGCTTACGGATTAGTAATGTTCGCTTCTCACCAAAGTGAGAACAAGAACATCGGGCTACAACTATTAAACAAAACGTTTCCACAAGTGACGGAGTCGGTAATTGGGGTAAGAAATGAGGTTTTTAGATTGTTACGGGACTGTTGGACATTACGTAACCCTCGTCCCTTTGACGACGTTTTAACACGCTGTCTTATCAACGGCCATAACGGTTATGTTCCACAAGACCAAGGATGGGAAGTAGTCCTAGTAAAACCAGAATGCATGACTTGTTTCTGGACGTATGAATTACGTGTCTTTATTGCCTTTGCTGAACGACTTGTGTACTAGCTAGAATTATCTTCACAACTATCTTGTATCAAAGTTATTGTGTGCTATATTTCATGCTTTATGTAAAATAAGCGGTATTGTAAGTTTGTAAAATATTGTATAAAAGTTTGAACGCGAAATATTATTATAATCAGTTTTTCATATAGAATTGTAGTAGTTGAATTGTATATTAGCTACTAAGTATGAACTTAACGGGTAGGTACTACCCGAATTTAAACTTATAAAACGCTAATATGAAGAAAAAGCTTTTATAAATGAGTTCATATTATGCTACGAAATACTATTAACTACTCTTAATATTCTGTATGATTAACTTGTTCCATTTGACTATTTTGAAGGAAATGGCACCGACTACTCGACACACCGTGAATATGAATGAAGAGGAATTCCGTACTTTTCTAGCTTCAAACATAGCCGCTGTACAGGCTGCGCTACATACCAACAATAACCTTGGATCTAGCAGTACAGGAAATCGTGTAGGATGCACCTACAAAGAATTCACTGCCTGCAAACCTTTGGAATTTGATGGAACCGAAGGACCGATCGGATTGAAACGGTGGACCGAGAAGGTTGAATCGGTGTTTGCCATAAGTAAGTGTACTGAAGAGGACAAAGTGAAGTACGCTACGCATACCTTCACAGGTTCTGCGTTAACATGGTGGAATACCTATCTAGAGCAAGTGGGACAAGACGATGCGTACGCACTACCGTGGTCAGCATTCAAGCACTTGATGAACGAGAAGTACCGTCCCAGAACCGAGGTCAATAAGCTCAAGATAGAACTTAGAGGGTTACGAACCCAAGGATTTGATATTACCACGTACGAAAGACGATTCACAGAATTGTGCCTATTGTGTCCGGGAGCATTCGAAGATGAGGAAGAGAAGATCGACGCATTTGTGAAAGGATTACCGGAAAGAATCCAAGAAGATATAAGTTCACACGAGCCCGCCTCCATACAACAGGCATGTAGAATGGCTCACAAACTAGTGAACCAGATTGAAGAAAGAATTAAAGAACAGACTGCTGAAGAGGCCAATGTGAAGCAAGTCAAAAGAAAGTGGGAGGAAAACGGTGATAAGAATCACCAATACAACAACAACAGTAATTACAACAATAATCGCAACAATTATCCCAACAATCGCAACATCAATCGCAACTACAACAAACGGCCCAACAACAACAACAACAACAACAACAACAACAACAGCAGCTACAACAATCATCCCAACAACAATAATAACCGCAACAACAACAACAATCAGAAGCAGCTATGCTAAAGGTGTGAAAAGTATCACTCGGGGTTCTGCACCAAATTTTGCAACAAGTGTAAAAGAAATGGTCATAGCGCGGCGAAGTGTGATGTCTACGGACCAGGGGTTAACAGAACGAAAGGAACAAATGGTGTCGGAACGAGTATGGCGGAGCAAGTAGTGTCGGAGCAAGTTATGCCAATGTAGTTTGTTATAAATGTGGAAAACCGGGCCACATTATTAGAAATTGCCCGAACCAGGAGAACACGAATGGACAAGGCCGCGGAAGAGTTTTCAATATTAATGCAGCAGAGGCACAGGAAGACCCGGAGCTTGTTACGGGTACGTTTCTTATTGACAATAAATCTGCTTACGTTTTATTTGATTCGGGTGCGGATAGAAGCTATATGAGTAGAGATTTTTGTGCTAAATTAAGTTGTCCATTGACGCCTTTGGATAGTAAATTTTTACTCGAATTAGCAAATGGTAAATTAATTTCAGCAGATAATATATGTCGGAATCGAGAAATTAAACTGGTTAGCGAAACATTTAAGATTGATTTGATACCAGTAGAGTTAGGGAGTTTTGATGTGATAATCGGTATGGACTGGTTGAAAGAAGTGAAAGCAGAGATCGTTTGTTACAAAAATGCAATTCGCATTATACGAGAAAAAGGAAAACCCTTAATGGTGTACGGAGAAAAGGGCAACACGAAGCTACATCTTATTAGTAATTTGAAGGCACAAAAACTAATAAGAAAAGGATGCTATGCTGTTCTAGCACACGTCGAGAAAGTACAAACTGAAGAAAAGAGCATCAATGATGTTCTCATTGCAAAAGAATTTCCCGATGTATTTCCGAAAGAATTACCGGGATTACCCCCACATCGATCCGTTGAATTTCAAATAGATCTTGTACCAGGAGCTGCACCAATAGCTCGTGCTCCTTACAGACTCGCACCCAGCGAGATGAAAGAACTACAAAGCCAATTACAAGAACTTTTAGAGCGTGGTTTCATTCGACCAAGCACATCACCGTGGGGAGCTCCTGTTTTGTTTGTCAAGAAGAAAGATGGTACATTCAGGTTGTGTATCGACTACCGAGAGTTGAACAAACTTACCATCAAGAACCGCTACCCACTACCGAGAATCGATGACTTATTTGATCAACTACAAGGCTCGTCTGTTTATTCAAAGATTGACTTACGTTCTGGGTATCATCAAATGCGGGTGAAAGAAGATGATATTCCAAAGACTGCTTTCAGAACACGTTACGGTCATTACGAGTTTATGGTCATGCCGTTTGGTTTAACTAATGCACCAGCTGTGTTCATGGACCTTATGAACCGAGTGTGTGGACCATACCTTGACAAGTTTGTCATTGTTTTCATTGATGACATACTTATTTACTCAAAGAATGACCAAGAACACGGTGAACATTTGAGAAAGGTGTTAGAAGTATTGAGGAAGGAAGAATTGTACGCTAAGTTTTCAAAGTGTGCATTTTGGTTGGAAGAAGTTCAATTCCTCGGTCACATAGTGAACAAAGAAGGTATTAAGGTGGATCCGGCAAAGATAGAAACTGTTGAAAAGTGGGAAACCCCGAAAACTCCGAAACACATACGCCAGTTTTTAGGACTAGCTGGTTACTACAGAAGGTTCATCCAAGACTTTTCCAGAATAGCAAAACCCTTGACTGCATTAACGCATAAAGGGAAGAAATTTGAATGGAAGGATGAACAAGAGAAAGCGTTTCAGTTATTGAAGAAAAAGCTAACTACGGCACCTATATTGTCATTGCCTGAAGGGAATGATGATTTTGTGATTTATTGTGACGCATCAAAGCAAGGTCTCGGTTGTGTATTAATGCAACGAACGAAGGTGATTGCTTATGCATCTAGACAATTGAAGATTCACGAGCAAAATTATACGACGCATGATTTGGAATTAGGCGCGGTTATTTTTGCATTAAAGACTTGGAGGCACTACTTATATGGGGTCAAAAGTATTATATATACTGACCACAAAAGTCTTCAACACATATTTAATCAGAAACAACTGAATATGAGGCAGCGTAGGTGGATTGAATTGTTGAATGATTACGACTTTGAGATTCGTTACCACCCGGGGAAGGCAAATATGGTAGCCGATGCCTTGAGCAGGAAGGACAGAGAACTCATTCGAGTAAAATCTATGAATATAATGATTCATAATAACCTTACTACTCAAATAAAGGAGGCGCAACAAGGAGTTTTAAAAGAGGGAAATTTAAAGGATGAAATACCCAAAGGATCGGAGAAACATCTTAATATTCGGGAAGACGGAACCCGGTATAGGGCTGAAAGGATTTGGGTACCAAAATTTGGAGATATGAGAGAAATGGTACTTAGAGAAGCTCATAAAACCAGATACTCAATACATCCTGGAACGGGGAAGATGTACAAGGATCTCAAGAAACATTTTTTGTGGCCGGGTATGAAAGCCGATGTTGCTAAATACGTAGGAGAATGTTTGACGTGTTCTAAGGTCAAAGCTGAGCATCAGAAACCATCAGGTCTACTTCAACAACCCGAAATCCCGGAATGGAAATGGGAAAACATTACAATGGATTTCATCACTAAATTGCCAAGGACTGCAAGTGGTTTTGATACTATTTGGGTAATAGTTGATCGTCTCACCAAATCAGCACACTTCCTACCAATAAGAGAAGATGACAAGATGGAGAAGTTAGCACGACTGTATTTGACGGAAGTCGTCTCCAGACATGGAATACCAATCTCTATTATCTCTGATAGGGATGGCAGATTTATTTCAAGATTTTGGCAGACATTACAGCAAGCATTAGGAACTCGTCTAGACATGAGTACTGCCTATCATCCACAAACTGATGGGCAGAGCGAAAGGACGATACAAACGCTTGAAGACATGCTACGAGCATGTGTTATTGATTTCGGAAACAGTTGGGATCGACATCTACCATTAGCAGAATTTTCCTACAACAACAGCTACCATTCAAGCATTGAGATGGCGCCGTTTGAAGCACTTTATGGTAGAAAGTGCAGGTCTCCGATTTGTTGGAGTGAAGTGGGGGATAGACAGATTACGGGTCCGGAGATTATACAAGAAACTACCGAGAAGATCATCCAAATTCAACAACGGTTGAAAACCGCCCAAAGTCGACAAAAGAGCTACGCTGACATTAAAAGAAAAGATATAGAATTTGAAATTGGAGAGATGGTCATGCTTAAAGTTGCACCTTGGAAAGGGGTTGTTCGATTTGGTAAACGAGGGAAATTAAATCCAAGGTATATTGGACCATTCAAGATTATTGATCGTGTCGGACCAGTAGCTTACCGACTTGAGTTACCTCAACAACTCGCGGCTGTACATAACACTTTCCACGTCTTGAATTTGAAGAAATGTTTTGCTAAAGAAGATCTCACTATTCCGTTAGATGAAATCCAAATCAACGAAAAACTTCAATTCATCGAAGAACCCGTCGAAATAATGGATCGTGAGGTTAAAAGACTTAAGCAAAACAAGATACCAATTGTTAAGGTTCGATGGAATGCTCGTAGAGGACCCGAGTTCACCTGGGAGCGTGAAGATCAGATGAAGAAGAAATACCCGCATCTATTTCCAGAAGATTCGTCAACACCTTCAACAGCTTAAAATTTCGGGACGAAATTTATTTAACGGGTAGGTACTGTAGTGACCCGAACTTTTCCATGTTTATATAAATTAATTAAGATTGATATTTACATGATTAAATGTTTCCAACATGTTAAGCAATCAAACTTGTTAAGACTTGATTAATTGAAATATGTTTCATATAGACAATTGACCACCCAAGTTGACCGGTGATTCACGAACGTTAAAACTTATAAAAACTATACGATGACATATATATGGTTATATATATAGTTAACATGTTTTTATTATAAGTATGTATCTCATTAGGTATTTTAACAATGAGTTATATACATAAAAATGAGACTATTAATTTAAGAAACTCGAAAACGATATATATAACGATTATCGTTATAACAACGTCTTACTAGGTACATATGAATCATATTAAGATATTGACACACTTGGTTAATTATGTTAAATGATAAGTAAATATATTATTAAGTGTATTAACAATGAAATACATATGTAAAAATAAGGCTACTAACTTAATGATTTCGAAACGAGACATATATGTAACGATTATCGTTGTAACGACATTTAACTGTATATACATCATACTAAGATATATTATATATCATAATATCATGATAATATAATAATTTAACATCTCATTTGTTATAATAAACAATGGGTTAACAACATTCAACAAGATCGTTAACCTAAAGGTTTCAAAACAACATTTACATGTAACGACTAACGATGACTTAACGACTCAGTTAAAATGTATATACATGTAGTGTTTTAATATGTATTCATACACTTTTGAAAGACTTCAAGACACTTATCAAAATACTTCTACTTAACAAAAATGCTTACAATTACATCCTCGTTCAGTTTCATCAACAATTCTACTCGTATGCACCCGTATTCGTACTCGTACAATACACAGCTTTTAGATGTATGTACTATTGGTATATACACTCCAATGATCAGCTCTTAGCAGCCCATGTGAGTCACCTAACATATGTGGGAACCATCATTTGGCAACTAGCATGAAATATCTCATAAAATTACAAAAATATGAGTAATCATTCATGACTTATTTACATGAAAACAAAATTACATATCCTTTATATCTAATCCATACACCAACGACCAAAAACACCTACAAACACTTTCATTCTTCAATTTTCTTCATCTAATTGATCTCTCTCAAGTTCTATCTTCAAGTTCTAAGTGTTCTTCATAAATTTCAAAAGTTCTAGTTTCATAAAATCAAGAATACTTTCAAGTTTGCTAGCTCACTTCCAATCTTGTAAGGTGATCATCCAACCTCAAGAAATCTTTGTTTCTTACAGTAGGTTATCATTCTAATACAAGGTAATAATCATATTCAAACTTTGGTTCAATTTCTATAACTATAACAATCTTATTTCAAGTGATGATCTTACTTGAACTTGTTTTCGTGTCATGATTCTGCTTCAAGAACTTCGAGCCATCCAAGGATCCGTTGAAGCTAGATCCATTTTTCTCTTTTCTAGTAGGTTTATCCAAGGAACTTAAGGTAGTAATGATGTTCATAACATCATTCGATTCATACATATAAAGCTATCTTATTCGAAGGTTTAAACTTGTAATCACTAGAACATAGTTTAGTTAATTCTAAACTTGTTCGCAAACAAAAGTTAATCCTTCTAACTTGACTTTTAAAATCAAATAAACACATGTTCTATATCTATATGATATGCTAACTTAATGATTTAAAACCTGGAAACACGAAAGACACCGTAAAACCGGATTTACGCCGTCGTAGTAACACCGCGGGCTGTTTTGGGTTAGTTAATTAAAAACTATGATAAACTTTGATTTAAAAGTTGTTATTCTGAGAAAATGATTTTTATTATGAACATGAAACTATATCCAAAAATTATGGTTAAACTCAAAGTGGAAGTATGTTTTCTAAAATGGTCATCTAGACGTCGTTCTTTCAACTGAAATGCCTACCTTTACAAAAACGACTTGTAACTTATTTTTCCGACTATAAACCTATACTTTTTCTGTTTAGATTCATAAAATAGAGTTCAATATGAAACCATAGCAATTTGATTCACTCAAAACGGATTTAAAATGAAGAAGTTATGGGTAAAACAAGATTGGATAATTTTTCTCATTTTAGCTACGTGAAAATTGGTAACAAATCTATTCCAACCAAAACTTAATCAACTTGTATTGTATATTATGTAATCTTGAGATACCATAGACACGTATACAATGTTTCGACCTATCATGTCGACACATCTATATATATTTTGGAACAACCATAGACACTCTATATGTGAATGTTGGAGTTAGCTATACAGGGTTGAGGTTGATTCCAAAATATATATAGTTTGAGTTGTGATCAATACTGAGATATGTATACACTGGGTCGTGGATTGATTCAAGATAATATTTATCGATTTATTTCTGTACATCTAACTGTGGACAACTAGTTGTAGGTTACTAACGACGACAGCTGACTTAATAAACTTAAAACATCAAAATATATTAAAAGTGTTGTAAATATATTTTGAACATACTTTGATATATATGTATATATTGTTATAGGTTCGTGAATCAACCAGTGGCCAAGTCTTACTTCCCGACGAAGTAAAAATCTGTGAAAGTGAGTTATAGTCCCACTTTTAAAATCTAATATTTTGGGATGAGAATACATGCAAGTTTTATAAATGATTTACAAAATAGACACAAGTACGTGAAACTACATTCTATGGTTGAATTATCAAAATCGAATATGCCCCTTTTTATTAAGTCTGGTAATATAAGAATTTGGGAACAGACACCCTAATTGACGCGAATCCTAAAGATAGATCTATTGGGCCTAACAAACCCCATCCAAAGTACCGGATGCTTTAGTACTTCGAAATTTATATCATATCCGAAGGGTGTCCCGGAATGATGGGGATATTCATATATTATGCATCTTGTTAATGTCGATTACCAGGTGTTCACCATATGAATAATTTTTATCTCTATGTATGGGATGTATATTGAAATATGAAATCTTGTGGTCTATTGTTACGATTTGATATATATAGGTTAAACCTATAACTCACCAACATTTTTGTTGACGTTTTAAGCATGTTTATTCTCAGGTGATTATTAAGAGCTTCCGCTGTCGTATACTTAAATAAGGACGAGATTTGGAGTCCATGCTTGTATGATATTGTGTAAAAACTGCATTCAAGAAACTTATTTTGTTGTAACATATTTGTATTGTAAACCATTATGTAATGGTCGTGTGTAAACAGGATATTTTAGATTATCATTATTTGATAATCTACGTAAAGATTTTTAAACCTTTATTGATGAAATAAAGGTTATGGTTTGTTTTAAAATGAATGCAGTCTTTGAAAAACGTCTCATATAGAGGTCAAAACCTCGCAACGAAATCAATTAATATGGAACGTTTTTAATCAATAAGAACGGGACATTTCATTATGAGTCTTGGTATCTTGAATAAAAGTCTCAAAGTTGGAATGCTAACATGAATTGAATGAAAAAAATTGATAATGTAAGCATGAAAAACTTTAGTGTTCCACTTAAGTATGCTTGTTGTGATATGATTAATAGATTTTTGGGTAACAATAACATGATGAGTTAAATTATGCTTAAGGATTATGTTCAAATTTGGTTTCTATAATGCTATACTAGTCATGATAATCTTTGCTCTTAAAATGATTTATTTGCTTGAAGGATTAACATAACTATTGCTATATGTATCTTTGAACATGTATTTTGATTTAACCTAACACTAACAAGGTATTATTTCTATATGCCTTTTTGTTTTGGTGATGTTTCTTATGTGTAGACAAGGTCATCTAGTCAAGCGGCCCAACAAGGACAAGGTTCAAACCAAGGAAGACAACAAGCACCCGTACCGGATCAAAATGATCCTGCTGTTTGGTTAGCTTATGTCCGGGATCATGAGGACTACGCGGAAGAATATGAATGGGTGGTAAGGAAAAAGTGTGAGGCCACTTGGTATTTTGACCCGGAACCATTGGTTCAAGCAAGAGAGTACAATAGAGTCGCACGAATGTTAGAGGTGAAACACCAATTGTCATCCGGACAAGAAATCACAATTCGGGCATGGGAACGGGTTATGCGGATAAATGAAACCATTTACCCCGAGTTGTGTAAGGAATTCATCGCAACTCTGAACTTTCAATGCATTTTAAATCCGAGAGGGCAGGATTTTATGAGGTTTAGATTGGGAGGTTTGGCTCGATCAATGAGCCAAATCGATTTAGCTCGTGCTTTGGACATATATAACGAGCTAGATGACGATCAATTGGATGCATATCTCCGACAGACAGAGTATTACGATTCCAGCTACAATCCCAGAATTTTTTGGAGCGACATAAGTAATTACCAATTCGCTGCTAGTCGAAGCACATTCACGAAAATACATCATCAAGAGGCGAAGTTAATTCAGAGGTTGGTTTCTTGCACATTCAATGCAAGAAGGGAAGGAAACAACAAGGTAACGAGGCTAGACGTTTTTCTGATGGACAAAATCTACAATAAAAGTCCAGTTGATATTCCAACCACAGTGGCAAAATATCTAAACGAAACAGGGACAAGAAATATAAACCCTATTGAAGGTGGTCACTATATCACTCGAATAGCGAGCTCGTTTGGAATTAACTTTGACCGGCTAGTAGCAAATCCGGACATGATGGAACCTTTGGGAAGTATATACTATATCAATGCCCAATTTTTGCAGCTCAACCAACACAATCGGATCATTCCCTTTGTTCCTAGGATGGAACCACCTCAAAACCCACCCCGTGCCCACGATCATGAAGCAGGTGGTAGCGGTGTCGGACGAGAAAATGTGCAGGAGGAGGTTCACATGGAGGAACCTGAAAGTGAAGAAGAATTACCTCAGTTTCAAAGGAGAAGGCGTAGGCAGACGCAAAGGACACGGGAAGAAGAGTTGGAGGAAGTGATTTCCGGTTTTCATGATTTTCAGGTTGGTTATCAACACAGAGACGACCAATATGAAGAACAAAGGCAACAATTTAACGAATTTCAGGAAGAACAACGGGAACATAATAGGGCTTCAAGGTATGATCAAAGGTGGGGGAATTATAGGGGCGATTGGCTTCGCCATAATGTTAGTTTGTATATGCAACACCCACAGGATTATTATGCCACTTCCTACCAAAATCCGACCTATTATAACACACCGAACAGAGTTCCGAGTCCTCCCTTATACGATGAGCAAGCGGCTATGCAGGATGCACAGACGCGCTTTGAGGACCAATACCCGCGCGGGAGACCTCGAAATGATGGTTCGGGAACCTACTCCGGATGGCCTTTTGGTAATTTCTCTAGTGATGATTAGAGGGCAAATGTACCTTATTTGATGATTGGTAACAATTTGGTGATTTTTCAGAAGCTTTGGTTTGTAATTATTTGAATATTTGTATTGTAGACTAATGTTTGTGGTGGTTGTGTTAAAAACACCATTTTTATCTATTTATATTTTGTGTGCTTGTTTATTTCTTATTGTTAAGGTTTAGTGATGCTGGCATTAAGTTCAGCAACGTACAAACATTTTGGAATTTGTGATAGATATTAAGGAATGAACGATGTTCTTATGCTGGCATTAAGTTCAGCGCCATCGCTCACCTAAGTTTCACGATCTCAGGCTTATTATCAAGGTTTTTTCGAACTCTTTTCACACAAATGCCCTCGTGAATTTAAGTAATAAGATTTAAGTAATGAGGGCCTTACTTAATCTCAAGTGTGGGGAGAGGTAATTCTCTCGGGTACATCTTGGCTTACTTTCGAATTCTTAATGGAAATAATTATTAAAGCCTTAACGAAAAAGCCAAGTGTGGGGGATTTTACCAATCTTTTCGAATTACTATCACAAATTTTGCAAAATTAAAACGATTAAAGTACGTTTGGCTTGAAAAAGGAATAAAAGTCACTAAACGAAAGGATGCATCTAGTTCATCCTTGAAGGAAGTAAAGTCTTCCGAATTTCGCCTTACTTGATATAGCAAACTTCCTAAACTATGTCATTTCATACTAATATCATTTCACGATATAAAGTACAGTGGGAAGGGAAAGTCTTGAACTTTCAAACCCGAAAATAAACTTGGTAGGGTAAATCCAAGTCGCTATCCAGTGCAAGACCGATTACGGTGTATAAGCTGGAGCAGGATCTGTCCCGCGCGATAGCTTAGTCTTCGCAGTTTTAACCCTTGATCTTAATTGTACAAAATTGACATAAAAGACCGATATTTATATCGCGTCAGGGGGCGCCCGGTTAAGAGTTCCATGATACTACAATCATGGGGGCGAATAGCTTGCTACTCGCCGACTGAGACTTCAGTTTTCAGTTACCCTCAACCGGAATTTGAGGTTAAAACCGGAAAACGTGTCTAGTTAAAACTAGCAATGACATTTTCAAAATCTTAAAACGTTTTCTCAAAGATCCAATTTTCCCTAAGGATCCAAATTTTTAAAGAACTTTCATCGAAGTTCACCTCTCCCAAGCAATCCAAATGTGTGCGTGTGTTTCATAAATTGTGTGTGTACCCTCGCGAGTGTGTATTCCAATTGTGTAAACATGTGTTCATATAGCGTGAGTTGTGTTACAAAATAATGCGTGTGTTTTGTGTACTTCGTGTGAATCGTGTGAAAATTGTGTACCATATAGCGTGAGTCTTTGTGTGTTTTTTGCGTGATTCGTGTGATTTGTGTATAATGTACTTCAAACAATGTTTTTGATTCATATATATTTGTGTTTTGTATACGCATGATTAGAACAAGACTTGCTTGAGGACAAGCAAGAGTTAAGTGTGGGGGATTTTGATATTACTCAAAATAGACATATCATTAGTCACAATATCAAGTCCTATCGTCGGTTATTTCATACGAATTTGTAATATTTCCATTATTATTCCGTTGTATTGTAATTAAGCATAGAATCATTGAATACTTGAAGAAATGTTGAAGATAATGAATGAAACAACTCAAAGATCAAAACCAGAACAAGAAACGAAGAAACAGAAAAATGAAAGCTACAGTGCGCGCCGCGCACTATCCGCGCACACCACCGCGCACTCAAGACTTTGATCAGAACATTTGATTAAAATGGAAACCAGAGAGCGCCCCGCGCAAGTTCAACAGAGCGCGCCACGCACAACAGAGCGCGCCGCGCACAAGTACCTGAAACGTCCAAATTGAAGTGCGATCGTGAACTGGAAAGTAAAAGTGTGGTAGGTGAGTAGTGCGCTCCGCGCACCCCTTATGTGCGTGCCGCGCACAGTGCTTTCTAGCTACTTTTCAGCCTTTTTAAACCTCTTTCCAGCTTCATTCCAAGTGTGCCAGTTTTCTTTCTGTTCAGAGATGAAAACATATCATTCAAAACAGTTCTTGAGCGTATCAAAGTGCATCTAAACACTAAAATCATTGAAGATTCAAGAATCATTCAAGGGCTTCATCCAAGATTACTCTAAAAAGGTCAATCTTGTATTTACAATGAATTCTATCTTTGTTACTGTTATGTTTAAGTTTTCTAGCATGATTGTTGGCTAGTTCCTTTTATGTTCATCTGGATAAATAACCGAGATGTTGAATGTTTACTTTTGATTGATAGTTACCATGTACGATAGTTTGATGTTTGAATACAAGAACCATTCTTGTTAAGTTTAATCTTTTCGATTCAACTAGTTAGTATACTTGTTCAACTAAGAAACACCATCTTGCTGATTTAAGTATATTGATTTACACCTAGTGACAAGTGTTTGCCCATCTTTTACCAAAAGGGGTAAGTTGCGTTCAAACGGTTAATCTATATAGGAATGTAAGAACAACTCTTGTAGATACTCTCAGATAGCTTAATTGATATGTGTAGTTGTTTAGGTGAACGATCAATTCCCTAGAATCTGTTATACATATTTTCACTACTCAATTCCATATAACTAATAGGTGTTAGTAAATTGCCTTATCTAGTAACGTTTATAGGGATCTTATTACCAAACTTAATTGTTTACTTGGGTTGGGTGAATTGAACATTTAACCAGATCAAGGGAATGAACTAAGCTAAACCATTAGTTGACATAGGAGTGGATCATGATCAACACACCATTGACTTGATCATTCTTCAAGTAATTAGACTAGTTGAATTAGTTGATTACAAATAGGAGGTCTTAGATGACAAGAACATCACTTGCGTCGTGTAATCCCGTTTGAGTGTTTATTCAAGACTACTCTTGGTAAACCGATCAATTAGTTCTCGTGCATAACCGATCAATCCGATCTTAATCCTAAATAAACATTCACATCGAGGGTAAAAAGTCTAGATGAGCATATTTCATCTCTTTGATATCAAAACTATCTTAATTGCTTTCCTTGCACTTATAAATTTAAAAGACCAAAAATATTGTTTTTACTTTTACTCTTCTCTGATTTGGCTAATCGTTAAATAAGCCACAAAACATAAAACTTGTACCTTTAAGCTTCATTTGCTTAGTTAATCATAATATAGTTTATAACTCTAGTTTGACTAATACAACTGTCCTTGGAACGATACACGGATTTTACCATTATCTATACTACTACACGATCGGGTACACTGCCCGTTAGTGTGTGTAATCTTTAAAACCGGTATTTTCCATACAACAATTCATATACCACTTTTCGCACATCAATGTCTTTTCGTGTAGTGATGTCGCATCCTTGGTAGAATATTTGTACTATTTGATAAGTGTCTAAACCATGTTGCGGACATCCTCTTAACAATTTTCCAAATCTTGTCCATGCCTCATATAAAGTTTCATTTGGCTTTTGTGTGAACGTAACAATTTCTCCTTGAAGTCTCACGGCTTTAGATGCCGAAAAGAATTGTTTAAGAAATTTTTCAACTAAAACGTCCCATGTATCAATCGCCCCTTCAGGTAACGATTCTAACCAATCTTTGGCTTCTCCCTTTAAAGTCCAGGGAAATAACATGAGATAGATTTGTTCATCCTCCACTTCTCGGATTTTAAATAGAGTACAGATCCTATTAAAAGTACGAAGATGTTCGTTTGGATCTTCCTTTGGTGCACCACTAAATTGGCATTGATTAGTTACCATGTGTATGATTTGTCCTTTGATTTCATAATCTGGCGCATTAATGTCTGGTTGAGTAATTGAGTGACCTTGACCAGTGCGTTTAGCTCACATTCGGTCTTCCATACTTAGAGGTTCCAGATTCTCCATTATTGAATTTGTTGAATCTGAATCACTAGAGGATTCTGATTTAATGGTTTGTTCCTCGACAATCTCTGTTTGAATGATTGGAGGTTTCGGAGGAAAGATTAATGGTTCAGGATCTCTGAATTGTCCCTGAATATCCTCCGAATTCTCAATTGTGAGGTCGGGTTCAAAAAATGGATTATCGTAAATTTGAATTGGAGTACTTGGTCGACTAGATGACGATTCTAAAGAAAAATCAACGGCGACAATATTGGCTAGATGTCTTGATCGAGTTACAGGTGGTGAACGTATAAAAGGTGGTGAACGTTTTGCTCGGTGCATTCACTGAATATCCTATTAGTTATAAAAGATAAAAATTATATAAGTTATCAAATTAATAGACTTTTCTGATTTTGCCCACGTTTCGAATAGCCAATAGATGCAGCAGGTAGCCAGGACCCTTTAAATCGAAAGCCCACAACTCGCCACTAACAAATCAAACTATTACTACGAACCAGAAAATTTTGGATGTCTATCAATTTAACTGCTTAAAATATTTTTTCGTCAAATTTTAAAGAAATTTTAGAGAAGAAATAGAAAATTCTATGTCCTAAAAACTAGAGCGTCGAGAAATAAGAAAAAAAAAGAGCGCGTCGGAAAACGTCGAAAAATAAAAGGTCAAAAAATAATAAAAAGAACGTAGCGCGTCGAAAATTAAAAGTCTAAAAATTAAGAATTAAAAGTTGCGTCTAAAAGTATTAAAGCTTAGAGAAATTCTATATCCAAGACGGTAATAACTTAAAAAGGTACTAAAATATATTAAAAACTAAAGCGATAAACAACGTCGTAAAATTCTAAAGCGTCTAAATCTTAATCTAAAGAAAAAGTACTTAAGGGATTTTAGGGCAAAACTTAAAGATCTAGAAATACTACGGCAAAATATTAAGTTTAAAACTAATTACGAGCGAAAAAAATATAAATATTACGAATAAACGATTAAAAAGGTACGAAATTTTAAAAATAAAACTTAAAGTTGTAAAAATACAATTTTTATAATAATATTATTTTTATAATAAGTATTTTATAAAAGTATTAACTTTATAAAGTATTAAAATTAATTAAAACTTAAAAATACAATATTAATTAAAAACTAATCTTAAAAACTAATTATTAATTAAAAACCCTAATTAGGTTTAATAATAATAATTAATTTTAAATTAAACCCTAATTTGTGCAAATTAAGGATCAGACATGTCGGTGCAGGCTACGCGATCGTGTAGTTTTTTGCTTTGTTTTCTCCGAGATCGCGGAGATGTGCAGGTTCAGAATCTGATGTAAGCTGAATTTCGTGCAGGATTTTTTTTAATTTTTTTTTTTTTACTTTTTACTTTTTCTATTTTTAATATATATAAAATATAAATATAACTTATTACTTTTTTTATAACTTTTTACAATAAATATAAACTTTTTAATTTAACTAAACTTAAAAATATAGATATATTTTTCTTTTTCTTGTATTTTTAATATTTAAAACGTATATTTTTACAGAAATAGATTACGACTTAATAAAAATCTTTTTTTTATATAGCGTTGCGCTTTCTGCGTTTAGGATTCCCCGGCAGCGGCGACAAAAATACTTGATGTGCGTAGAGGTGTATACGAAATAGTTATATTTTTACTACAAAATACTATTAAATACGATACAATTTTACACAAGTTATTTATTTATTTATAGAGTGGATATACCTAAACCTTGCTACAACACTTATAGGAAGTGTACCTAATCGTACAGTAGTGTAGTTTTTAGTAAGTCTGGTTCGTTCCACATGGATCTTTAGCCAAGTTTAACGCTATATTTTTAAAACTATATTTGTATAAATATAAATATAAATATAAGTAGTATTATTATTATAAAGGGGGGTTTTTACCGTTTAATGACCGGTTTGTCGATTTTAAAACTTAAGTCGCAGTCAAAACCTAATGTAAAATATTAAATATATAAAAGACTTAATTTAAAGCGTAAAGTAAATGACAATAATTAAAGTGCGATAAATAAAAGTGCGATGAATAAAATGACATTAAATAAAATTGCGATAATTAAAAAGTACAATTAAATATGACAATAAATTTAAGTACGATAATTAAAAGTGCAATTAAATATGAAATAAAGGAATTATGCTTATTTAAACTTCCGTAATCATGATGTTTGACGTGTTAATTTTAGTTTCTTACCATGGTTAATTGTCCTTTGTCCTGGATTATTCAATATGTCCATCTGGTTTTTGTCCATAACAGTCTATCAGTCATAAATATAAAGTGCGAGTGTCCTCGTCAAATTATTCTTATATCCGAAGTCAAATATTCCAACTAATTGGGGACTTAAACTATAATTATACCAATTTTCCTTGTATATAATTCACCCCTGTTTTAATAAGTCCATTAACTATTAATCCATTCCTGTGTCCGATTAAATGAACGATTATTAGTACTTATAAATATCCCACCCATCGTGTCCGATCGAGTGTATATGGTTATTTATAGGTACGTCCAATTGTAAATCTTTATATTAAATTAACGAACTATCATTCAATTAAACAAATATAAAGCCTATTAATAGCCCATAGTCTAATTTCCACAAGTGTCGTTCTTTTGTCCAAACCCCAATTATGGTACAAAGCCCAATTACCCCGTCTTTAATATTTAGCCCAACATCATGATTACTTCAATTTAAATAAGCATAATAATAACTTAGCTACGAGTTATTAATTTAAAAAAGTTGAACATAACTTACAATGATTAATAATAGCGTAGCGTTACAAGGACAGAATTTCGACTTACACCCTTACAACATTCGCTAACATACCCTCATTATTATTAAATTAAAATTAAAATTAAAATTATAATATATATATATATATATATATATATATATATATATATATATATATATATATATATATATTTATATATATTACAGAGAAATAGAGAGGATAGATTTTGGTGTAAAGAACTCGGCAGATTTCGTGGCCTTTTATAGGCAGATTCCGAAATGACTGCTCCGCTATCGGGAAGAAATTATGCCTTCCAGCTCCGAGATCACGAAGGCACGCCTTCCAGCTCCCTAACTTTTGGCCATTTGCTTGTCGACGTTATATTATATAATATAATATATATATATATATATATATATATATATATATATATATATATATATATATATATATATATAATTTTATATAATTATTTATATATTATATTATATTCTTGTGCATAGTTGACTTGTAATTTTTGTTCCGTTGCGTCGCGTGCTGAAAGTTGGTTCATGTCTCGGTTCCGGATTTTTGAACGTCTTTTCGTACGATTTAATATCTTGTAGTTTGCGTTTCACAACTTGTACTCTTGTCATTTTTAGACGTTTTTCATCAATAATTTGAACCACTTTGATTGTACTTTGTACTTTTTAGCTTTTTGGTCATTTGCGTCTTCAATTCGTCGAATTTGTCTTTTGTCTTCACCTTTTATTATTTAAACGAATATTACTTGTAAATAGAACAATTGCAACTAAAAGCTTGTCTTTCTTGAGGGATAATGCTATGAAATATATGTTCGTTTTTAGCATTATCAGGTACCATAATATAAAAATATTTATAATTAGGTACTTGTTGGAAAGTTGTGTTATATATAGAAAGAGAGATTCGAGTGGTTGGAGGAAGAAAAAAAAACACACACACAAGTTGATATTGCTCAATTCATGCATATTTTTAGTCGCAATATCAGTCCCAAATGTTATGATTTTATGTGTATTCGAGTAGTTTTCAGGTTTGTAATTAGTTAAAGTGTCCAAAGCGTCGAATGAAATGTTATTATGGATTTTCAATGATATAAAGATCAAAATGAAGATAAAATGAAGATTTCTAATGAGCAACAAAAGTGTACAACATCGCGCCTCAAGACTACAAGTTAAAATGATCAAAATCACGAAATCTGCGCGCCTGCACGAAAAAAAATCATAACTAAATCATACTGACTCGAAAAAAGGCGAATCAGGTGTCCAGACGTCCGTAACTCGAAAATCTACAACTTTAACGAAGAAACCTTACGCGAAACGCGTACATATCTACGCGAAACGCGTACGTTTTAGACCAGATCCAGATTCCAACAACCAATGGACGGTTGCTTTATGTTTAATATTAATCACTTTTCAGCTTTACAGAATTAATAGGGAATAAACAACTCAAGAAGGTTGGAAACCTACTGCATTAAATACGGAGTAGTATGGGACTGAGAAAAAAAAAACCCCAACTAGTTACACTACTACACAGTAGGTAGTTAGAGAGATCATCACAAAAATTATTTTACTAGCATCTTTGTACTCTGTATAATTTTATTTCAGTTCCAATTAATTTTAAGATTCAATATTTAGGATAGTTTCAATATTAAGGGTGTATTGTTCGAGATTAAGGGCATTATTGTGCGAGTGCAGAGGTGCTTTCATTTCCATTTTCTACCATTTATAATCATTAAATTGAAGACCTTTTGTAAGTTTGTTACTTTCATTTTTATTATTGTCATTGTTACTTATTATTATGTTTATGTATTATTATTTTTACTCTCGTACCATTATCATGATTAGTTAGTAAATTCCCATAGTGTTCGCTTAGATGTAGAGCCCCAGTGAAATGGATTGTTATCATTCGTAAAAATTAAAATGTAACTTAAGTATTTTTAACATTGAGCCTAATTAAAAGAACCATAATTATGTACCTAGATATTTAACCCTTGTCACTTAATTTATTAGATTCAAATAACGAAAGTTATTTTTATTTATATAAATTAAGCTTCAGCATTAAAAGTGATTTAGACGAACTTATGAATAAGTTATTAACACTAATTTAGAAATAAAGTTCGGTGGTTTGGGTAATATCATTAGTTATATAAAAGTGAAATTGTAAAAAGGAAAACCGTTATGATTTGGGTTTTGGCGAAAGTCAAAACTGGGTTGGGTCTCAATTTAAGTACTTGGGGAATAGTAACTATCTAAAAAAGGATCAAATGAAAATGAGATTTAATTTAGCTAGTTGAAACTTTATTTTTTCGAAAGAAAAATATTAAGTTTATACTAAAACCTTTTAATAGAGCTTAACTTTAAAACAATCCATGGATCTAGAGGTGAAACATTTAAGTGAACACTCCCATTTATATATTGCAAATAATTATTATTGTTATTTATTTACGTATTATTATACAGAAAAATAAAAATTATAACTCAAATCTCCTTCAGTTTAAACAGTACTGGTTTGTCACATCGTATAAAACATACGCGGATCGTGTATAAATCCACACGAAATGCGTATCTCCAGATATACGCGGAACGCGAATATACATACGCGAAACGCGTACACTTTAAACCAGTACTGTTTCGATTTTTATTTAAATTTAATTTTTAATTAATTACTTTAACACTAATATTAATTTATTTCAAGTCATAATATTTATAATAGTAAATACTACATTAATTCACCTTTTATTAATTTAAATCCGGTAACTTTTATTAGTTGGTAATTGAAAGGATCCGTTCATATACATTATAAACGATTCACAATAGTTGATTACATCGCGAGGTATTTGACCTCTATATGATACGTTTTACAAACATTGCATTCGTTTTTAAAAGACAAACTTTCTTTACATCAAAAATTGACGGCATGCATACCATTTCATATTACATCCAACTATAATTGACTTAATATTAATCTTGATGAACTCAACGACTCGAATGCAACGTCTTTCAAAGTATGTCATGAATGACTCCAAGTAATATCCTTAAAATGAGCTAATGCACAGCGGAAGATTTCTTTAATACCTGAGAATAAACATGCTTTAAAGTGTCGACCAAAAGGTTGGTGAGTTCATTAGTTTATCATAATCAATCATTTCCGTAATAGTAATAGACCACAAGATTTCAGTTTCTATAAATATCCGTACACTCGCGAGTGTATAAAAGTATTCTATAAGTTGTAGGCACCCGGTAACAAGCCTTAACGTTCACGTTTTACCCTCTGAAGTACACCAGATCAGGTGTGTTTAAAATAACCTCGAAGTACTAAAGCATCCCATAGTCAGGATGGGGTTTGTCAGGCCCAATAGATCTATCTTTAGGATTCGCGCCTACCGTACATAGATAATTAGTTTAATGTTACCAAGCTAAGGGTATATTTCTGGTTTAAACCCACATAGAATTAGTTTTAGTACTTGTGCCTATTTCGTAAAACATTTATAAAACAGCGCATGTATTCTCAGCCCAAATATATATATAAAAAGGGAGTAATGAAACTCACGCATATAATTATTGTAAAACAGTTACTAAAGCATTTGCATGTATTCTCAGCCCCAAAAATGTAAAGAGTAAAAGGGGATCAATGAAACTCACCATACTGTATTTCGTAGTAAAAATACATATAACGTCATTTAACAAGTGCAAGGTTGGCCTCGGATTCACGAACCTATATTAATTATATATATTTATATGTTGGTCAATATTTGTCTAACAATTTTTGGTCAAGTCATAGTGTACCACAATCCTAATGCTCGAGACTAATATGCAAAAGTTAACAAAAGTCAACTTAACCCAAAATGACTTCTAAAATTTATACGTGTTTATTATATAACTTAACTATAGTCATTTTATATATTTAAATATATTTATTAGATTTTATAATAATAAAAGTCATTTATTAATAAAAATTTATATTAACGTTTATATATGATAAAATATACTTTTATATATCTTAAGTAGTAAAATTTATAAAGTTCACTTAATATCGTAAAACTATAGTGGTAAGTATTATTAATGTAATTATATTACGCGTGGTGAAAAATATCTTTGTATCCCCTATTTATTTGATAAAATAATATTGATCATAATAATAATAAGTAAAAGTTGTGTGATTTTATAATAATAATTATTATTATTCTATAAAAAAAATAACAATATTTATATTTACTAAAAATGTTATTATGATAAAATGATAATACTAACATAATAGTAATAATGATATTTTATAATAACAATGATATTTCTATTAAAATAATAACGACGATAGTAATAATAATCATTTTAATAATAATACTAAAATTCAGTTGACTATAACTTCTAATCTGTTCATCGAAACCATTCGATATCTAAATGAAAAGTTCTTAATTTTTCGCTAGCTTTCCAATGACATGCATATCATATACCCTATCTCAGTAGCATATGTATCTAATTCAGGATTTAACAAACCTATCTAAGGATAATATCGAATGTACAAGCATGCATAATCCTATATACTCGAGCACTAGTCAGGGATACACTATTGAAATATAAAAGTTAAGTTATGAGTGCTCACGTATCAATATTGAGATTCAATATTGCAGGAAAGTACGTAAACGAAACGAAAATGATAAACGTTAGGTTGACCTCACGAGCAATACCCTCGATCAATACCCATAACCTCCATAGCTATAACCCATAATTTCCTTAGCTCTATCCCGTTTGAAAACTTATTTTAAAATCGTCTGAATATAACTCCGTCGTAGTATTTTATGTATACTAATAATATCTTGAAATAATACAAAGAAAATATATATGTGTAATTCGATTGAGAGAGTTTAGAGAAATATATTTTCAAGTTTCTATGAAATAATAAAACATATTGAATTCTATTTATAATAGATTTTTGAATTATTAAAGTGAATTATTAAAGTATGAATTATTAAAGTGAATTATTAAAGTATGAAATATTAAAGTGAATTATTAAAGTATTAATTATTAAAGTGAATTATTAAAGTATGAATTATTAAAGTGAATTATTAAAGTGAATTATTAAAGTATGAATTATTAAAGTGAAATATTAAAGTATGAATTATTAAAGTGAATTATTAAAGTATGAATTATTAAAGTTAATTATTAAAGTATGAATTATTAAAGTGAATTATTAAAGTATGAATTATTAAAGTGAATTATTAAAGTGAATTATTAAAGTATGAATTATTAAAGTGAATTATTAAAGTATGAATTATTAAAGTGAATTATTAAAGTATGAATTATTAAAGTTAAAGTAAAGTAAAAGTAAAGTAAAGGTAAAGTTAAAGTATAGTAAAAGTATAAAACTATGTACGTATAATACGCGTATAAATATATATAGTATTAATTTAAATCGTTATATATATTTAATAAAATAAAATATAAATATTGTTATCTTTATCATACTGGTTAAGTAATGAGTTGTCAAAAGTAATTCTAGATATTTATAAAAGTTATATACGTTTTAATAATAAAGTTCTTTTTAAATTGAAAACGTCTTTGTACGTTTGAAAATAAATTAATAGAATATTATGGAAACCAATTCTCCACTAACTTTTGTCTAACTTTCGTAAATGACACTTTATGTTTTTATTTATAAATAGCTTTACAAATTATTCTGAATATCGTTAAGAGGAATAGATTTTCTCAAATCATAGTGGACCTCTCAATAGAGACTTGTAATCATAATTCAATGTTTCTGATAATTCAATCATTTAATATATTTTTTTTAATTTCGTCAAAAATCATATTGAAACAAATACGTTCGGGTAAAGTATTATACGTTTAATACTTTATTAATATTCTCAAGTTATAATATATATACATATACATATCTATTTATATATAACGGTTCGTGAATCGTCGGAATTTGGTCGAGGTTATAATGAATGTATGAACACAGTTTAAAATTCTTGAGATTTAACTTAACAAACTTTGCTTATCGTGTTGGAATAATATAAAGATTAAAGTTTAAATTTGGTCGAAAATTTTCGGGTCGTCACAGTACCTACCCGTTAAAGAAATTTCGTCCCGAAATTTGATCGAGGTCGTCATGGCTAACAATAAGAATGTTATTATGATGAATATAAGTTGATTCATAGGGTTTTATCATGATTGAGAAATATGGATAAAATAATTCGATTACTCGAAACGTATGAGTGAAGCTATCGTAAAAGAGTGAAATGAGAAAATAGGGATTCGTCTTATCTTTTGACATCATCACGGTTGATCTCCAGATTAAAGAAAATCTTTGTAATCTATATAGGATTTGATTCTTCGGTGATTAAGGAAATTATGATCCTCTTCGATTTAATGCGATGATTCATCTCGATTTTTCTGTCAGATATTTCACTATAAATCCACCTCCTTCATTTCCTTTTAATTCACACCTTCTATTCTTTCTCCCTCAATTCTTACTTTAAAATTATTTGTCAATACGCTTCATCCAGTGCTGATTCTTGATATACTCCTCACTTTCATATCTGTCACTCTTCTTTTTCATCTGCCTCTGGAAGAATCTATTTACTTCTACTATACTCTTGGTTTTATAGTATTTTTAGTTCTCCCGTGTCTTTATATTGCTATATGCATTGATATATACGGTTTGTGATTTCTGGGTTGTTGTTGGGTTTTATATCTTCCCTTATATTTCGGAGCTTCATGCTTTCGTTTTCTCTTCCCAGCCTTAAGTCAAGCGGATAATGGTCCAGAATTCGTAGATATGAATTTTTGGATGAACATAGTTAATGTTCCAAGAAGAAAATCGTAATGGCACGATCTTAATTTGGCAACTTACCAGAATATCTGAAAATATAGAGCTATCAAGATGATATGTTCTTAATATGTTTGGAAATTGGGTAGAATGTAAGAGTCGTGTAAATAGTACATGATGACGGTATGTTCTATGAATCATCACGTTCCATTAGAAACTCAGCATGACTTACTGTAATATAATCACGTTGATCAAGTGTCATTATATTATACTAACTCATGTTTCAGTTCCCAACACTGCTTTAAAAACATTCCTATTTTAAATTCGGTTTTTTTTCTTCAGAATTTAGAAACTAACACAGTTTCTTTTTATGTTGTAACGCAGATATTGCAAAGAGATAAAAGATTTCGGATAATAATATTGTGAAAATATCTTCAGGAATATCGAAGATATTTATAATAAAAGATACGATAATTTCTTAGAATTCTTAACATAGATGGATGATGAAGAAGATTTGTCTTTGAAGATTTAGAATAAGAAGTAAGGTGTTTGCTAACGATTTCAGTAGACACTGAAACATTTGGATCCTTTAAAGGCAGGTTTAGTCTTTGTGATTTGTCCACAGCCTCCTTCATGGTCTGCTCAATCCATTTTCCAGTTTCAAACCTTCTCTTTTTCTCAGCTTCACCACCATACTATTCTTTATCATCAAACTTTTGACTGTTAAAGTCGTTTACAGTTTTTGCTGCTTCATCAGCATTTTTCCAATTTCAGAGAACTAGTTCATAGTTTGGGATGTTTTTCAGAAAATTCACATTCGAAGTATGTAAGTCTAGGAGATAGACGTTATATGTATACATATAACTTTTAACGTAAAATTGTCGCGAAATTCAAAATACTGATTGCTAATTCCCAGTAGTTAGTGTGACAATTATTGTTACAGGATGTAGGTGAGTACATGATGGGGTTTTAATGAATAAGTATAGTGGATTTTCGGAGAGGCTTAAGTCAAAGGTTAATGAAGTTGTTGATAAGTTTACTGCTAATGTGATGAGATATGAAAGGTTCCCCGGTAACCATGATGAAGGGTTTATTCGTATAAACAAATGAAGGTGATTTACTGGAGCTGTGACAAAACTGTCTATTTTGGAAAGAGATTGAAAAATTATATTTTATAATAAATATCAAAGGATCTGACATTGATACATGTTAAACTATAACTTTGGTTTCGAGAGCTTTTCAGGTGCATGACAGTGGGTAATGTGTGGTTGGATAATCATCTTTCATGTCTTTAGGAATTTCGAAGTGTTTGAACACATATTGCAATTGTTAATATACATATGATGTTCTAAAATTTTGAATGATACAAATATTTTTGTGAGTTCCATGAATAGAAATGAGGTTCTAGGACAGTTTTGAAGTCAAAGTATAGTTTTGAAAGATGTAGGAATCTAAGAGTGATGATTTCGGTTATATCTTGAATCAAATTCTGAGATTTTAAAATCAGAATATGTAATTAGATTTTGAATGAGTATGGTTGTTTTGATTTCTATAAAAGAATGTATATTGTTGTGAAAGTAGGGAGTATAATGGATGACTTGCTGAATCAGATTCGAAGAATGTAACATATTAATTGTGAATTTATATATCTCTCGGGTATACCTACCCGTTAAAAAAAAAATCACAATTAATATTTTGTACAAAAGAATTTTATTACAGTCTTTATGGAAATATATATGTGTATATTTCTTCAGATGTAATATAGATTTAATGAGTTAATATTAAATTAAACTCATTTGATTTATGGTTAAGGCTAGGATAGATAATTTCTAAACTTTAGAAATTACATAATCGCCGTAGAATGTTTCCCCAATGAAGTTATGAATCAATACTTAATCGTTGTGGTATTCTTTGGTATCTACATGGCGTATGACGTCGATGCTCGTGGGACAGATTGTGAAGTTGAGGTTTGCGATGCGGTTGTTGTTGGTGGTGGTAATGGTACTGTTGATGTTGTTGATGGTGGTACTGGTTATGTTGCTGGTGCTGCTGCTGGTGTTTGTAACCTTTGCACCATATTCTCCAAAGCCACTACCCGAGCGCGAAGCTCGTTGACTTCTTCTATTACACCGGGGTGATTGTCGGTTCGGACGAGCGGATAAATAAGATCTAGAATTTGGTGTAGTATATAATCATGACGAGATACTCTGGAAATGAGAGAGAAAATGGTGTTTCGGACAGGTTCGCCAGTAAGTGCTTCAGGTTCATTGCCAAGAGGGCAATGTGGTGGATGAAAGGGATCACCTTCTTCTTGTCTCCAATGGTTAAGTAGATTACGAACCCATCCCCAATTCATCCAGAATAGATGATGGCTAATTGGTTGATCCATTCCGGTCACGCTGCTTTCGGAGCTCATGTGGAAATCCATATCGGCATAGCTGTCGGAATCCGAGGAACTCAAACTGGTTGAGGGATCCATCTTGTATGATCAGGGAAAGAATTTTTTTGTATGAAATAGATTGTAGAATTTAGATTTGGTATTCTTCAATACATAATTTACATATTATATATAATACCAAAATCCCATAAATTACGGAGGAATCTTTGAAAGATGTCAGTCAAAGTTCACAGTAATAGATATGCTAAGATAAGAATTCGTCTATACACTATTATGCAATAAATGTAGGAAAACGCGTCTAGACTTAAGAATGATAAGCAGGTAATTTTCTAAGGGTAGTAAGTAGATGATTTCAGACTAAAAATGATAAGCAAAACTTTTGACATGCAGACACGGTCGAAGTCCAGACTCACTGATGCATCTTAACAACTATCAGTTAGACACACTAATGCAAGACCTGGTTCGCTAAGACCACCGCTCTGATACCAACTGAAAGGATCCATTCATATACATTATAAACAATTCACAATAGTTGATTACATCGCGAGGTATTTGACCTCTATATGATACGTTTTACAAACATTGCATTCGTTTTTAAAAGACAAACTTTCTTTACATCAAAAATTGACGGCATGCATACCATTTCATATTACATCCAACTATAATTGACTTAATATTAATCTTGATGAACTCAACGACTCGAATGCAACGTCTTTCAAAGTATGTCATGAATGACTCCAAGTAATATCCTTAAAATGAGCTAATGCACAGCGGAAGATTTCTTTAATACCTGAGAATAAACATGCTTTAAAGTGTCAACCAAAAGGTTGGTGAGTTCATTAGTTTATCATAATCAATCATTTCCGTAATAGTAATAGACCACAAGATTTCAGTTTCTATAAATATCCGTACACTCGCGAGTGTATAAAAGTATTCTATAAGTTGTAGGCACCCGGTAACAAGCCTTAACGTTCATGTTTTACCCTCTGAAGTACACCAGATCAGGTGTGTTTAAAATAACCTCGAAGTACTAAAGCATCCCATAGTCAGGATGGGGTTTGTCAGGCCCAATAGATCTATCTTTAGGATTCGCACCTACCGTACATAGACAATTAGTTTAATGTTACCAAGCTAAGGGTATATTTCTGGTTTAAACCCACATAGAATTAGTTTTAATACTTTTGCCTATTTCGTAAAACATTTATAAAACAGCGCATGTATTCTCAGCCCAAAAATATATATAAAAAGGGAGTAATGAAACTCACGCATATAATTATTGTAAAACAGTTACTAAAGCATTTGCATGTATTCTCAGCCCCAAAAATGTAAAGAGTAAAAGGGGATCAATGAAACTCACCATACTGTATTTCGTAGTAAAAATACATATAACGTCATTTAACAAGTGCAAGGTTGGCCTCGGATTCACGAACCTATATTAATTATATATATTTATATGTTGGTCAATATTTGTCTAACAATTTTTGGTCAAGTCATAGTGTACCACAATCCTAATGCTCGAGACTAATATGCAAAAGTTAACAAAAGTCAACTTAACCCAAAATGACTTCTAAAATTTATACGTGTTTATTATATAACTTAACTATAGTCATTTTATATATTTAAATATATTTATTAGATTTTATAATAATAAAAGTCATTTATTAATAAAAATTTATATTAACGTTTATATATGATAAAATATACTTTTATATATCTTAAGTAGTAAAATTTATAAAGTTCACTTAATATCGTAAAACTATAGTGGTAAGTATTATTAATGTAATTATATTACGCGTGGTGAAAAATATCTTTGTATCCCCTATTTATTTGATAAAATAATATTGATCATAATAATAATAAGTAAAAGTTGTATTATTTTGTAATAATAATTATTATTATTCTATAAAAAAATAACAATATTTATATTTACTAAAAATGTTATTATGATAAAATGATAATACTAACATAATAGTAATAATGATATTTTATAATAACAATGATATTTCTATTAAAATAATAACGACGATAGTAATAATAATCATTTTAATAATAATACTAAAATTCAGTTGACTATAACTTCTAATCCGTTCATCGAAACCATTCGATATCTAAATGAAAAGTTCTTAATTTTTCGCTAGCTTTCCAATGACATGCATATCATATACCCTATCTCAGTAGCATATGTATCTAATTCAGAATTCAACAAACCTATCTAAGGACAATATCGAATGTACAAGCATGCATAATCCTATATACTCGAGCACTAGTCAGGGATACACTATTGAAATATAAAAGTTAAGTTATGAGTGCTCACGTATCAATATTGAGATTCAATATTGCAGGAAAGTACGTAGACGAAACGAAAATGATAAACGTTAGGTTGAACTCACGAGCAATACCCTCGATCAATACCCATAACCTCCATAGCTATAACCCATAATTTTCTTAGCTCTATCCCGTTTGAAAACTTATTTTAAAATCGTCTGAATATAACTCCGTCGTAGTATTTTATGTATACTAATAATATCTTGAAATAATACAAAGAAAATATATATGTGTAATTCGATTGAGAAAGTTTAGAGAAATATATTTTCAAGTTTCTATGAAATAATAAAACCTATTGAATTCTATTTATAATAGATTTTTGAATTATTAAAGTGAATTATTAAAGTATGAATTATTAAAGTGAATTATTAAAGTATGAATTATTAAAGTGAATTATTAAAGTATGAATTATTAAAGTGAATTATTAAAGTATGAATTATTAAAGTGAATTATTAAAGTGAATTATTAAAGTATGAATTATTAAAGTAAATTATTAAAGTATGAATTATTAAAGTGAATTATTAAAGTATGAATTATTAAAGTATGAATTATTAAAGTGAATTATTAAAGTGAATTATTAAAGTATGAATTATTAAAGTGAATTATTAAAGTATGAATTATTAAAGTGAATTATTAAAGTATGAATTATTAAAGTTAAAGTAAAGTAAAAGTAAAGTAAAGGTAAAGTTAAAGTATAGTAAAAGTATAAGACTATGTATATATAATACGCGTATAAATATATATAGTATTAATTTAAATTGTTATATATATTTAATAAAATAAAATATAAATATCGTTATCTTTATCATACTGGTTAAGTAATAAGTTGTCAAAAGTAATTCTAGATATTTATAAAAGTTATATACGTTTTAATAATAAAGTTCTTTTTAAATTGAAAACGTCTTTGTACGTTTGAAAATAGATTAATAGAATATTATGGAAACCAATTCTCCACTAACTTTTGTCTAACTTTCGTAAATGACACTTTATGTTTTTATTTATAAATAGCTTTACAAATTATTCTGAATATCGTTAAGAGGAATAGATTTTCTCAAATCATAGTGGACCTCTCAATAGAGACTTGTAATCATAATTCAATGTTTCTGATAATTCAATCATTTAATATATTTTTTTTAATTTCGTCAAAAATCATATTGAAACAAATACGTTCGGGTAAAGTATTATACGTTTAATACTTTATTAATATTCTCAAGTTATAATATATATATACATATACATATCTATTTATATATAACGGTTCGTGAATCGTCGGAATTTGGTCGAGGTTATAATGAATGTATGAACACAGTTTAAAATTCTTGAGATTTAACTTAACAAACTTTGCTTATCGTGTCGGAATAATATAAAGATTAAAGTTTAAATTTGGTCGGAAATTTTCGGGTCGTCACAGTAATTTTAGTTAATTTTATTTAAATTGTATTTCTATGTTATAATATTAAATTCTTAATCCATTATTATTATTGTTTTAGTTAATTAAAATCTAAAACAAACCCCTTTTCTACTAGATTAACTATCGGTAATTTAATCTCTTGAACTCCATTCTCCCTGTGGAACGAACCAGATTTACCAACAAACTAAACTACGCAGATAAGACTAGTTGTCTATATATGTGTGAAATCAACCTGAATTCATTAAAACACCATATATACAATAAAACAATTCGTGTAATAAAATAACTTAAATCCATTCATAAATAAAGGTATAGTTTCACCACATCACAAGTTTACTGTAATACTCCATAATAGTAATATTTAGTAGTTTATTATTTACTCCATAGTACAAAGGGTGAAGGTTTCTAATATTGTTATTATTCAAGTATTGTACGGGTGTTGAATTTGAAGTTTTCTACCGCATTGAATTAATGGAAGCTAAGAACTTTTCTGTAAGTGTTATTTATTTTTCTACCATGTTTAGTAGCTAATTTATTATTATGCTTATTTAACCCAAGTAGTTATGAAGTTTGACTAAAAATAGGAATTGAGTTAATTTAATTTGTACAACGGTTAATATTTAGATAAAGAACGACCTTAAGGGAGATTGGGGTTTTAACTATTAATGGGTATGGTAAAATAATTAAGTGACAACTTGTTAAATTACCACTGCTTATAATTTACTATATGCATAAATAATCACATACGTTGACCGGACACGGAAGACGGGTTATTTATATATATGGTAAATTATTCATTGAAACGGACACGTGAATGGATTAACAGTTAAAAGGCTAGTTAAAATTAAGGTGGGTTACATTCAGTGACAACTGGTGTAATTATTGACATACGTGACAACCGCGTCAAACTATCTTAATAGTAATTAGTTAGAATATTTAACTGTAGTCACAAGATAAAATGACGAGGACACTCGTATTTGATGCTTGTAATTATAGGACTGCGCTGGACAACTCCAGGTGGACATATTAAATATTCTACGGGTGCAAGAAAAATTAACCCAGGGTAAAAAAGTAAAAAAGTAAAAAAGTAAAAGTCAAACATCGTAACTACGGAAGTTAAATAAGCATAATACTCTTTTATTGTATTTTCATCTCGTTTAGTTAAAGTAATATTTATTTACCGTAATAACTTTTATTTACTTCATTGTTATAATCTAGTTTAAATTTATTATCTTGTTGTTTAAATTAAAAAGAAAAGCTAAAAAGACAAACCGATCGTTAAACGGTAAATCCCCCAAAGTTACTAAAATTACTATATATTACTAAATCTAACTTAGTTACTTAATTTACCTAGATAACCTAGTAAAGCACCCAATAAAAGTGTCCATGGATCGACCTCCCGGACTTTACCCTAGCTATATTACTATACGATAGGTATACTTGCCTATTGTGTTTTAGTTTAATTTAGGTAATTTCTTGTAGTAAATAATATAAAACTGATAACCGTTTCATACATCATTAGAAAATACATTAAGTTTTTGGCGCCGCTGCCGGGGACACTTTTTGTGTCTTCACAGAGTACATCAGTAGTTAAGTTAGAATTTGTAATAAAAATAATTTTTAGATAATTTTAGTTAGTACTTAATAATTAAAACTGAAAAAAAAATTATTTTTGATTTTACATCAAGTAATTACAACAACTAACTACGTAATTACAAATGGTTGTAATTAAACCCAACTAATTAGGAGTTATCAACATCAAGTGTTTACATATGGTGATAAAATGAAAGTGTTGATATGTCGAGTAATTGGGGAAAATATTTTTGGCGTTAAAACGTAAATATTCTATAGAATTAATATACATAAAAAAACAATTACTCTTTCCTTTATAGTTTTCTTTTACGTGAAAAAATAAAAAATAAAAAAAAATTAAAATAAAATACAATCTGTGTTGGAACTAGCTTTTTGAAAGTAATTGATGTCTATGGAATATGTTGACTTGTGACTAGCTCCTCATGTGACTTGGTATAAAAAAATGATTTTTTTTCCTTCTCTCATTCTATAAAAAAATTTGATTTTTTTCCTTCTCTCATTCTAAAAAAAAGGTCACAAAACCGAAAAAAAATGTATGTAAACTAGTTGTCTTACGGAATTTTTTGATTAGTGTGTTTGTTGACAAAATTTATTGTCCTTTTTCACTTGTTTAGGAATTTTAAATTCTTTTATGAATTGAATTTTTATTAGTTTTGTTTTATATTTAAATTATATTTTTCTTATTAGACATATTTTTAACTTTATAAAACTTTAAAAATATATATGTATATATATATATGTATATATTTAAGATTTTGTCTATAAAATTAAAAAGTGTTTTTATTTTAAGTTTTATTACCTTTAGATTTTTAGACTATAGTCACAACTTTTAGTTTTAAGTTTTTAGACGCTAAACTTTAAACGTAAAACTTTAATTTTAAATTGTTTTTCGACTTTTATTTTTCGAACTCTTATTTTTCGACGCGTTTTTTCTTTTCTTTTTTCATTTTGACGCTCTAGTTGTTAGGACATAGAATTTTCTTTATTTCCTTTAAAATTCAACGAAAAATTATTTTAAGCGGTTAAATTGATAGACATTCAAATTTTCTGGTTCGTAGTAATAGTTGGATTTGTTAGTGGCGAGTTGTGGGCTTTCGATTTAAAGGGTCCTGACTACCTGCTGCATCTATTGGTTATTCAAAACGTGGGCAAAATTAGAAAAGTTTATTAATTTGATAACTTATATAATTTTTATTTTATAACTAATAGGATATTCAGTGAATACACCGAGCAAGACGTTCACCACCTTTCATACGTTCACCACCTGTAACTCGATCAAGACATCTAGTCAATATTGTCGCCTTTGATTTTTCTTTAGAATCATCATCCAGTCAAACAAGTACTCCAATTCAAATTTCCGATAATCCATTTTTTGAACCCGACCTCACAATTGAGAACCCGGAGGACATTCGAAGACAATTCAGAGATCCTGAACCACTAATCATTCCTCCTGAACCACCAATCATTCAACCAGAAGTTGTCGAGGAAGGAACCATTAAATCAGAATCCTCTAGTGCGCCAGATTATGAAATCAAAGGACAAATCCTACACATGGTAACTAATCAATGGCAATTTAGTGGTACGCCAAAAGAAGATCCAAACGAACATCTTCGAACCTTTAATAGGATTTGTACTCTATTTAAAATCAGAAAAATTGAGGATGAACATATCTATCTCATGTTGTTTCCCTGGACTTTAAAGGGAGAAGCCAAAGATTGGTTAGAATCGTTACCTGAAGGAGCGATTGACACATGGGATGTTTTAGTTGAGAAATTTCTTAAACAATTCTTTCCGGCATCTAAAGCCATGAGACTTCAAGGAGAAATTGTTACGTTCGTGCAAAAGCCAAATGAAACATTATATGAGGCGTGGACAAGATTTGGAAAGTCGTTGAGAGGATGTCCTCAGCACGGTTTAGACACTTATCAAATAGTGCAAATATTCTACCAAGGATGCGATGTTGCTACACGAAAAGACATCGATACAGCAGTTGGTGGTTCCATTATGAAGAAAACCGCAACTGAAGCTCACAAAATTATTGATAATACAGCATCCCACTCACATGAGTGGCACCAGGAAAAAGATATCTTTCGTTCATCTAAAGCGGCTAGAGCAGATTCTAGCCATGACTTTGATTCCATTTCCATAAAGTTAGATGCTGTCGATAGACGAATGGAAAAAATGACTAAAGATATTCACGCGATACGAATCAGTTGTGAGCAGTGTGGGGGCCACATTTGATGAAAGATTGTTTCGGTGTTGAGCAAACGATGGAACAACGTGAGAATGTTTCCTACATGAACCAAAGGTCGGGAAATAATTATCAAAATAATTATCAACCGCCAAGGAATAATTTCAACCGACCTTACACACCCCATACAATCCAAATGGGCCCAACAATAACTCGTATAACCAACAAGGTACTAGCAATCAGCAAAGACCTAGTTTTCTTAATAAGCCACCACAAACCGACGAGAAAAAGCCAATCCTGGAGGAAATGATGACAAAGCTCATGGAATCCCAAGCACATTTTGTTGCATCTAAAAAACAAACTAATGAACAAAACTCGCAATCATTCAGACACCAACAAGCTTCTATCCAAAACTTGGAACAAGAAGTAAGTAACTTAGCAAGGTTAATTGGTGAAAGAAAGCCAGGGAGTTTACCGAGCGACACGAATACCAACCCTCGAAATGAAATAGCCAAAGCGATTACCACCTGAAGTGGTTTGACACTTACACCACCTGTTATACCAGTCATTTCCGATTATCCTGTTCCATCACCACAACCAGAACCAGAGAAGGCCACTGAACCAGTAATTGAGAAAGCTAATGAACAAAAAGCTGAAATCCCAGAAGGTTCAGTACGACCTAAACCATACGTTAAACCATATCAACCACCGCTTCCTTACCCGAGCAAACAAAGAAAAGAAAGTCTCGAAGCCGAACAGTCAAAGTTTCTTGACATGTTCAAACAAATAAACGTCAATCTTCCTTTCATCGATGTAACTTAATTAAAAATATTTTAACTGCTGACTTGAAAAATGAAAGTGGAGTTAAAGGCACAACCTTTACTCCCAAGCTGACTGGTTTTAAAACTAGTGTTAAGAAGAGTAGCAACCCATACTCTTCTAACCAGGCACTTCCACATTTTTCTAAAATGAACATCATGCAATATCCTCTGCTGACAGTACAACCAACAGAGAACATAACTGACCCCCAAAGCAGTCTTGAGCTGGTTCCTCATCGTGTTGAATCAGCTCAGGCTACTGCACAGCCTAAATGTTACTTGGATCATGCTAAGAATCTCACTCCTACATCATTACCAGCCAGAACTCTTACACTATCTGGGTCAACATGTGTTGCCAATGAGTCAGTAGAGTCACAGCTGTACTTACAGACACCTAACTCTGTCTCAATCGAAGGGCTGACTAAATCACCAGTTTGTCCCCAGAGACCAAAAACAGATGCAATTGTTGAGTCAAATTTATTTGGTTCTACAGTTTTTAACATAAAATGTTCTTTTGTTTCAGTTTTTAGCAGGGTAGATGAACAGGCAGAGGGGGAGCAAGAAAAGGATGTTATTGTTTCTACTGATGAGCTTTCCGTTTCTGCTACTGGTATTGGTGCTACTGATTTGTCTACTTGTGGTACTGATACTAGTACTGTTGCTTCTACTACTGCTGGCTCTACTGGAGACAATGTGGTTGCTGGTTCCACTGTTCTTACTGATAATGAGGAGTTAGCTACTACTGATATTTCTGCTACTCCTCCTACTGTCTCTGGTATTGCTGCTTCAACCACTGATTCTGAAGTGGTTGTGGAGATGATAATGGAACCTCCTCCTGTACTTGAAAAGGTCATTGGTAATATTGTTAAGGAGGTTCTTGATGTTGACATTTCTGGCACTACCACTGTTACTCCTCCAACAGCCTCTATTGAGGAGATTATCACAGGTGGTGACCAAGATGACATGGTGCTTACTGATGAGCTTATCGCAGCAAATGCTACCTATTCTGCACATGCCATTGGTTCTACGGAACCCACTATGGATGCTGGTACCTGATGTGTGCAGCGGGGTGTACGAAATAGTATTAATTTAAATACGAAATACGACGAAATATTACACAAGTTTTAATTATTTATTTACAAAATGGATATACCTAAACCTTGCTACAACACTATAGGCAGTGTACCTAATCGTAGAGTAGTATAGTTTTTAGTAAGTCCGGTTCGTTCCACAGGGAGCGGGCTTATTGCACACTATATTTTTAAACAATTATATTTGTACAAAATATATTATATTGATAATATATAAAAGGGGGTTTACCATTTAATGACTGGTTTGTCGATTTTATATTTTAAGTTACAATTAAAACCTAATGCAAAATATAAATGACGATAATTAAAGTAGCGAAAAATAAATGACAATAAATAAATGACGTTAAATAAAATAGCGAGTAAATAAAATTACGATGAAATATGAAATAAAATATATTATGCTTATTTAAACTTTCGTAACCATGATGGTTGACGTGTTGATTTTAATTTTATGCCCATGGGTTAATTATCCTTTGTCCTGGATTATTTAATATGTCCGTCTGGTTTTTGTCCATAACAGTCCATCGGTCATAAATTTAAAGTGCGAGTGTCCTCGTCAAATTATCCTTATACCCGAAGTCAAATATTCCAACTAATTGGGGACTTAAACTGTAACAAGGTTTTAATACTTTGTTTAATAATTACACCAGGATATCGACTGTGTGTAACCCAAGGTTTTAATATTTTGTTATCAATTATGCCAAGTATCCTTGTACATAATTTCACCCCTATTTTAATAATTCCATAGACTATTAATCCATTCCCGTGTCCAGTTAAATGAACGATTATTCGTACATATAAATATCCCGCCCATCGTGTCCGATCGAGTGTATATGGTTATTTATAGGGACGTCCAATTGTAAATCTTTATATTAAAATTAACAAACTATCATTTAGTTAAACAAATATAAAGCCCATTAATAGCCCAAAGTCTAATTTCCACAAGTGTCGTTCTTTTGTCCAAACCCCAATTAAGGTACAAAGCCCAATTACCCCGTCTTTAATATTTAGTCCAACATCATGATTACTTTGGCTCAAATAAGCATAATAATAACTTAAGTACGAGACATTAATTTAAAAAGGAGAACATAACTTACATTGAGTATTTATCGCGTAGTGTTACACGGACAGAATTTCGACTTCAAAAACCCGTAAAATAACCTTTACATAACCCGAACTAATCTAATATAAAACTACCCTATATATATATATATATATATATATATATATATATATATATATATATATATATATATATATATATATACATATATATATATATATATATATATATATATATGTATATATATTATATATTAATTATATATTACAGAGGGATATTGATATATATATATTTTTTCTGGCCAAAACTCGTTGCCTTTTATAGATGTGGTCTGATCCTGAGGCTCATGCGATCGCATGAGTTCTCAGTGTTAATCTCATGCGATCGCATGGCCAGCCTGGCCATGCCCAATTGCTTTGTTTGCTAGCTTGTCGACGTTATATTTAATTAAATATATAATAAATAAATAATTTATATAATTATTTAAATATTATATTATATTCTTGTGCATAGTAGACTCATAATTTTTGGTCCGTTGCGTCGGGCGTTGATAGTTGGCTCAGGTCCCGGTTCCGGATTTTCGAACGTCCTTTCGTATAATTTAATATCTTGTACTTTGCGTTCCGCAACTTGTACTTTTGTCATTTTTAGACGTTTCTTATCAATAAATTGAACCACTTGGATTGTATCTTGTACATTTGAGCTTTTTAGTCATTTGCGTCTTCAAATCGTCGTTTTCGCCTTTTGTCTTCGCACTTATTTAATATAAACGATTACAACTTAAAATTGGACAATTATAACTAAATAATTTACATATTGGGAGGATATTGCTACTAAATATATGTTCATTTGGAGCACTATCAAATATCCCCACACTTGAACGTTGCTTGTCCTCAAGCAATACATAACTTGAAATAAAATCACACTTCACTCGAATCACTTTTTTTATTCTCACACTTTATACATCAGTGATTTTGATACAGTGGTATACAAATGATAGTAACGACGTGGTTTACAGTCCCACATGACTATGAAAATTTAGATCCTTTAAGGAAATTGGATCTTTATGAAAACATTTGATCTTTTGAAAATTCAATCTAGCTTTTACCCTAGATAAGTTTTCCGGAATAACCCTTCACCGGTGTTTGCAATTTGTTTTTGTGGGTTTGGTGGGTTTCAGATTTGAAAATTTTAGCTCAAAACTTGCGGTTTTGTGTCACCCACTTGCTAACCTTGTATTGGGAAAGCAATACATCCAGTATACTTGCTCCGAATATTACCTTTCGGTAAACTACCATCCGGTTATAAAGGAAAGCGTTGAACAAGCAATTGTTAAGGCAATGTCTAATGACATGCAGATGTTCATGGTCTACAACGTGTCGGATGCAATTACTATCCTTTGTAGGAGCAATAGTAAAGCTCACCCTATAGTTTTTTGGTCTGGCACAAGGTCCTATCTTTGACCATGCTATGCAACCACCGTTCTTACGGTTGACACCCGATTTGGTTCAGGTGACCTAATGAATTCTAGGTGAATTCCTAGGATTTTACGTTCAATGGTAATGAACGCATTAAAAATGGGTTTTCAGAAAACAAATCGGTTTTAATTTGATCAAAATATTTTCTCGTTCAAGCTCGAGTTTAGATATCATTGAATTCCATGAGTTTGTAATTCTCAATCTTTAAAGTCAATCTCAAGGATTGAGTAATATCAGGCTTAAATGCTGATTTTTAATCTTTAAGGAGATTATCCTTTCTGGAGGTCTGATTCATTAGTCTTATCAAGCTAATTTGCACGGCGCCCTCCCCATTTTACGAGACAGATCCTCTCATAGTTAGGATAAGTCTGACCACTTGGCGACCCTGTTTGATGCTGAGGTCCGTGGATTTCCTGCTGATTTTAGAGATGACTTTTCTAGATTTTTCGTCAACCTACAGCTGGTCTGGACGACAACTTCATGACCTAAATCAAGAAGCACGTGTCTTTTTCGGAAGACTTTACTTCCTTTTAATGATGGAATTGATTCATCGTGTAGATCCATCTTTTCTTTCAGATATATTACAGTAAATCGGGTAAAACTGATTAAAATCGTCCAAAACAAAAGTACCTGCAATAACTTTACATAAACATGTGATAGATAGTTTTAAATTGAATAACTTGGTACATTCTCCCCACACTTAGTTTCTTTCTTTACCTTTTTATTCTCCTTTATTCCATTTTAAATGAATTCAATCGTTTTAGGGTGTTTCTCAATTTATGTCCTTTCCGAGGTAATGATAATTTTGGTATTAACACCTAATTTTCATCGTTCATAAATATGTATAAACATGATTTTGAATTCATTTATTTGAAAATTTTTAAAATTTTCACAAAATTTGGCAAATAAACTAAGTGCAAACCCGAGATAATTTATAACCCTTCCCCACACTTGAGATCATGCAATGCCCTCATTTGCATGAAATTAGACTTTAATTATAAATTCACGAGAGTGATAAGTGTAGAAAAGTGATTAAAAATACGCAGTTTGTAATTACAAAGCTCGTCGAATGATAGATGGCGCGCCTCATCGTTCATTCCTTCTTGTTTTATCACACATATTTTTCTTCAAAAACGGTTGCTTTTCTGAACTGTTTGCTAATCTTAAAAAATGCGTCTTTTACCCTAATTTATTATGCATGTTTATTAACGAGTTATGCACTAACCCGAACCCCGAATTTAACGTTAAGTGGGGTTAGACTTCCCCATACTTAGCTGACGACATGTGAAGTCGGTAGAATAAGTTTCACGAATTAAAATAGTAAGCCAGTTATTTACATCTCGGGTGGTATAAAATATATCAATGGGTTTAAAGTTTAGACCCACCCGATCGTCACTACTTAATTCTTTTTTAAGTGTAGCTTTTAGTAAATGGATGTGTCTCTTTTCTGGTTCTTGGTCAAATGGATTGATATACACCGACATACATATTTCTATAGGGTGGATAATTCCTAACATTTCTTTTCGTTCATTCTCGGGATCAAAGGTTTCACCTCTATTACCCAATTGGGTGAAATCCGAGGTGTCATTATCTATCACAGCTCGTAGTTCATCTTCAGTAGATGACTCGTCTATTGAGAATATTGGGTTGGAAGGTTGTGGAATGGTGAATTTCGGGATCGAAGCAAATTCTTCTTCGTTAAAGGTCCTTATTGGTCCCACCATTTTGGTCTCGGGGGTAAAATTTTCAGCGTTATCGTTTTCTCAAGAGTACCAATTTGTCACCCTTACTTCTTCTTTATTCATTGATGGATCGATGATTTCGTCGGTAGAGGCTAATGTGTCGATATGTTGTGAAATTGGTAAAACTGAATAAAAAGTATCATCGGGATAATTGGTGATTTCGGAGCTCTCGAATTCATCAAAATTCGATGATATGAGATTTTCTTGCACAATACTCCTCAGATCAACAGGTGTGTAATCTGATAGAGTTTCAGCTTGCCTATTTACAAACTCTCTCATTTGTTCATTTTGAGCATCAAGTTCTTCGAGTTTGATTTTCATATAATCTAAAGAATTTTCAGGCACATAATTTTCCTCGTCTTCTGGTTGTTGAGTTTGGATATATTCTTGGAAATAATCCCAATTAGAATTGTATTCCTCATAATCATTCTATTCAGGTTCCATGGGTGCATAATTTTCCATAGGAACGTAATAATAACATTCCCATGTTGAGTGATAATCTCCACAGATTTCACAACCAGTTATTGTTTCGTCATTCGTGATCCAAGATTGACCGAACGAATTATCATCAATATCCGTTTGAGAGTATTGATTAAATTAATTTCGGATGTCATAAATAGTTTCCAAAATATTCTCGAGATTTTCCATAATGCGCTTATTACCAAATTTTAGCTACAATGTGATGCATTTACTTAATTATCCTATTAGTTATAAAACTAAAAATTATATATGTTATCAAATTAATAGACTTTTCTGCTTTTGCCCACGTTTCGAATAGCCAATAGATGCAGCAGGGAGCCAGAACCCTTTAAATCGGAAGCTCACAACTCAGCCACTAACAAATCCAACTATTACTACGAAGTAGAAAATTTGGATGTCTATCAATTTAACCGCTTAAAATAATTTTTCGTTTTTGAAATTTTAGAGAAGAAATAGAAAATTCTATGTCCTAAAAACTAGATCGTCGAGAAATAAGAAAGAAAAAGAAGCGCGTCGGAAAACGTCGAAAAATAAATGGCGAAAAACAAAAATAAGAAAGTAACGCGTCGAAACTTAAAAGGAACTAAAAACTAAGAATTAAAAGTTGCGTCAAAAAATATAAAAGCTTAAAAGATATACTATATCCCAAAATGGCAATAATTTAAAAAGGTACTAAAAAACGGCGTCGCAACTCTAAAGCACCTAAATCTTAGTCTAAAGAAAAAACACTTAAGGGATTTTACGGCAAAGCCTAAAAATCTAGAAATAAAAATAACTATGGCAAAAACTAAGTTTAAAACTAAGTACGAGCGATAAAATACAAATATTACGCTAAAACAAATAAAAAGATACAAAATATAAAAATAATCTTAAAGTTGTAAAAAGTACAATTTTTATAAAAATATTATTTTTATATTATTTATTTTATAAAAGTATTAATTTTATAATTTATTAAAACTAAATAAACTAAATATACAAATTAATTAATATCTAAAATTAATTAATATAATAACTTCCCTAATTAGGGTTTAATATTAATAATAATTAATAATAATCTGTAATTAATGCTGTCGGCAGGTTCAGTAGGGCGTGTCAGGTCAGGCCATGCGATCGCATGGTTTTACAACACCCGGCTCATGCGATCGCATGGGCCTGGGTTCCAGTTTTTTTAAAGGAATTTTATATTGTTTTTCTAAAAAATAATATACAAATATATTTATACAAATATATTTTAAAAATATAGCGTTTCGCCGGTTCCCCGGCAGCGGCGCCAAAAACTTGATGTGTGCAGCGGGGTGTACGAAATAGTATTAATTTAAATATGAAATACGACGAAATATTACACAAGTTTTAATTATTTATTTACTAAATGGATATACCTAAACCTTGCTACAACACTATAGGCAGTGTACCTAATCGTAGAGTAGTATAGTTTTTAGTAAGTCCGGTTCGTTCCACAGGGAGCGGGCTTATTGCACACTATATTTTTAAACAATTATATTTATACAAAATATATTATATTGATAATATATAAAAGGGGGTTTACCGTTTAATGACTGGTTTGTCGATTTTATATTTTAAGTTACAATTAAAACCTAATGCAAAATATAAATGACGATAATTAAAGTAGCGAAAAATAAATGACAATAAATAAATGATGTTAAATAAAATAGCGAGTAAATAAAAGTACGATGAAATATGAAATAAAATATATTATGCTTATTTAAACTTCCGTAACCATGATGGTTGACGTGTTGATTTTAATTTTATGCCAATGGGTTAATTGTTCTTTGTCCTGGATTATTTAATATGTCCGTCTGGTTTTTGTCCATAACAGTCCATCGGTCATAAATTTAAAGTGCGAGTGTCCTCGTCAAATTATCCTTATACCCGAAGTCAAATATTCCAACTAATTGGGGACTTAAACTGTAACAAGGTTTTAATACTTTGTTTAATAATTACACCAGGATATCGACTGCGTATAACCCAAGGTTTTAATACTTTGTTATCAATTATGCCAAGTGTCCTTGTACATAATTTCACCCCTGTTTTAATAATTCCATAGACTATTAATCCATTCCCGTGTCCGGTTAAATGAACGATTATTCGTACATATAAATATCCCGCCCATCGTGTCCGATCGAGTGTATATGGTTATTTATAGGGACGTCCAATTGTAAATCTTTATATTAAAATTAACAAACTATCATTTAGTTAAACAAATATAAAGCCCATTAATAGCCCAAAGTCTAATTTCCACAAGTGTCGTTCTTTTGTCCAAACCCCAATTAAGGTACAAAGCCCAATTACCCCGTCTTTAATATTTAGTCCAACATCATGATTACTTTGGCTCAAATAAGCATAATAATAACTTAAGTACGAGACATTAATTTAAAAAGGAGAACATAACTTACATTGAGTATTTATCGCATAGTGTTACACGGATAAAATTTCGACTTCAAAAACCCGTAAAATAACTTTTACATAACCCGAACTAATCTAATATGAAACTACCCTATATATATATATATATATATATATATATATATATATATATATATTATATATTACAGAGGGATATTGATATATATATATTTTTTCTGGCCAAAACTCGTTGCCTTTTATAGATGTGGTCTGATCCTGAGGCTCATGCGATCGCATGAGTTCTCAGTGTTAATCTCATGCGATCGCATGGCCAGCCTGGCCATGCCCAATTGCTTTGTTTGCTAGCTTGTCGACGTTATATTTAATTAAATATATAATAAATAAATAATTTATATAATTATTTAAATATTATATTATATTCTTGTGCATAGTAGACTCATAATTTTTGGTCCGTTGCGTCAGGCGTTGATAGTTGGCTCAGGTCCCGGTTCCGGATTTTCGAACGTCCTTTCGTACAATTTAATATCTTGTACTTTGCGTTCCGCAACTTGTACTTTTGTCATTTTTAGACGTTTCTCATCAATAAATTGAACCACTTGGATTGTATCTTGTACATTTGAGCTTTTTGGTCATTTGCGTCTTCAAATCGTCATTTTCGCCTTTTGTCTTCGCACTTATTTAATATAAACGATTACAACTTAAAATAGGACAATTATAACTTAATAATATACATATTGGGAGGATATTGCTACTAAATATATGTTCATTTGGAGCACTATCAGTACCTCTACTACTGCCACCACTGATTCTTCTCAGGCTGCTGCTTCTGCTGAGAAGAAACCATATGTGTGCCAGGTACCAGATCCTGATGAAGTTGTACCTAACTTCATCTATAGGGGAGCATCCATCACTTCCAGAGTTGCCTTGCTGGTGGATCAGCTGACTATTGATCCCCAAAGTGCTATAGTCTCAACCAGCAAATTACCAGAAGAGGAGCTGACTGAGCTATTATCTCAGCTGGATTGACTAGCAAGAGAAGAGGTATATGAGAGGTTGGCCACACTACAACAAGTTAATGAGCAGCCATACTATCACTACTTTGGTATGGCTCCAGCTGCTTCTCCATGTCCTGGTACATGGAGACCTCTCAAGTTCATCATAGATCCTGCTACTGGTAAATGTGTTATGCAGAATGTCCCTGATTCGCCAGTACCTTCTGATTTATCAACTTCTTCCTCATCATCTTCTTCATCTGATGGTGATGCTGATAAAGGTACTGGTAAGGACGGACCAGTCATTCATGATAATGTGACTGGTTCCAAAGACAAACCAGTGGATCTAACTGATGATGCTGATAATGATGCTGACAAGGATACCAGTGGTTCTAAACCTTCGGGTGAAGGTAAAAATGATGGTGATCATGGTGACGAGTCAGATTCTAACCTTCCACCTCCACCACCCCACGGAGGTACTCCTATGTTAGCTGCTAGTGATCGCCCCTCAACCAGCAGTTTTAATGCTGATGAGGTGGCTGCCATCTCCACTCTGGTTGTCTATAAGACGTTAGCCGAAGTTACACCAGATCTACAAAGCACCATTCGCTCTGCTATTGTTGATAGAATGACTGAAGCCATACGTAGAGCTGGGGAGGTTACCACTTCTACCATTGAAAACCAGCTCAAACAAGTATGTGCTTTTGCTGATCTAGCGGTGGAAGCTATTGTCAAACAATATGAAGAAGAGGAGGATCTCAAAAGGCGAATCCTCTCTCATAATGAATATGCTGATCATATTGCCCGTCTTCAAACTGATCTTGATGCTGCTAATCGAAGAAATATTTTTCTTAATGAATAGAATCGGGTATTGACAGAGAGGCTGGATTCGCAGGAATAGCAAATGGCTAATATGGTTTCTGTCTTTGCGTATCTTCAATTGGTGGAGACTATGCAACACATGGCTACCCTACAAGCAGATGTTAGGGCCACTGTTAATCAAATGGCCATGGGTGTTGCAAGAAATGAAGTTAGATCTTCAAATCTGTGTCTCCAACAATATGGTGTAGATCCTGGTGCCCATCTTTCTCCTGCTAATGTTGACTGGAACAACTTTGCATATTCAGTTCCTGAGTCAGATAGTGACCTTGATGCACAGGTTTCCCCTGATCACCCTTCTGCCCCTGCTGATGACAAAAAGGGGGAGAAGAAGTCTAAAAAGAAGTCCAAAAAGAGAAAACAATCTGAGGTGGAGCATGAGTATAAAAAGGCTCCTAAACAGCAAAGGAGAGATGGTGGTGATGATGATGGTACTGGTACTGGTACTGGTCAAGGTTCTGGCACTAAGCCCAGCAACGCTCATACTGAAGCTGGTGTACATGCAGCTGGTGAATCTCAACCCAGTGTGTCTGCCACATCAGTGGATGATATTGGTTCTGTCAGTAAGCCCAGTGATGTTTCTGAGCTGGCTGTTGCTGAATCTTTTGTTGTCTCTCAGACGATTGAAAGGAAAATAAAAAGAAAACTGGAGAGACATCAGAAGAGACAGCAAGATTTAAATGATGCCTTTAATGCCAAATGGGAGGCTTATGTTGCTCGTAAACAACACAGAATTGAACATAAAAGAAGCCTGGTCCCAGAAAAGTTGGATATTAATGATGAACCATTCAGCATTAAAAAGTACAAAAGAGATGCTCGTAAAAGAAATGCTAAGTTCATGGTTAAGTATGACAAGAAAAGGGCAAAGCTGTATGCTGAGCGAGCATAAAGGATCAAACGAATGACTCCTGAAGAAATGAAAGATTATCTGCAATCTACTGGGTCAGGAGGAGTTAGAGCTGACATGTTCATGAAATGGCTAGATGCAATGTTAGAAACTAGCTCATCTTCACGACCAGCATTTTATGCTCAGCCAGCTACACAACAACAGCCAGCAGAAATAATAGACCTTGATGATGATGATGTTAAGGGGGAGCATCTTGCTATTGTTCCCTATCTGCCTCTACAAGAACCAGTATCAACACAAGAACCATCAGCTGAACCCATGACAATCGACAAACAAAGGGTGAAATCTGCTCCTAGGGACAACCAGCCCCTAAGGAAAGGACCCCTATTTGAGGCAGTTGATGAAGATATTGTGGCAGTTGTGCCAGCTGATACTAATCAGTCAGCTGGTACTGAAGACACATCAAGGAGTGTTGTGATAGAAGACCCAGCCAGTAGTGTGCTGCTGGGTGAAACAAGTGTTGAAGACCCAGCCAAGGGGGCTGAGCTGGGTGTTAAACAAAATACTGATACTATTGATCCTGCTGATTTTACAGTTTGAGGCAGAAGAGATCATCTGTTTGTTCAATCACCTATCTCTCTCCGGACTCTTGCTTATTTTGATAGAACACAAGATGAACGTATTAATCAGTTTTCAGTGAGTTCTTCAGGCATATCAGAATCAATCAAGTATCCTCCATCTTTCCCAAAACCTTATGATAAACACACAAATTGGGAAGATGATTCAGTTGCCCGTGGTGAGCCAGACCTAAGAAGGATGAATCCGGATGAAAGAGAGGCTTATAGGCTGAAGATCACTGTATCAGAATTGCTTGAGCAAAGACAAGCAGCTATTTCTGAAAGGATACGTCAAGTTAGATTGCTGTATCATCCTCTTGATCAGCCATTCTATATCACTACTTTAACCTATGACATTGAAATTGGCATGTATCTAAATAACAGTGGTCAAAGGCTTCATACTGATGAATAGAAAACTCAATTTCAAGAGGCTCGGCAACTGGGTATAGATCTAAGGCAGTATCATGATGCCCTTAGAACTGATGAGGGAAGGAAAATGATTGAAACGGTAAAGTCCTTGAATATTACTGCCGATGATTATCTTTTGGGCTTAGAAGTTGAAAGGCAAAGAAGGGAGGATGCTGATACTGAATATGCTGAAAGGGTAAGGCTTCAGGAAGTAGAAGCTAAATTGGCTGCTGATAAAAAGCAAGAGGCTGAGTCCCTCAAGCTAGCCAAAGCTATTGTTAAGGAACAAGATAAAGCTCTTGATGAACTAAAAGCTGCTAAAAAGGCACCTGCTACTGCTCTGTAAGACCCAAATATTTATTGTACATAATGTATTTATGGTGTACGATGCGTGTATGAAGTGTACGAAGCATGTACGTGTTGCTTGCTCGAACGTCGAAGGAAACTGGACATTGTCTGAAGTGACAAGGTGTGTACGTATCTTTTCAACCCCAAATAAAGTTTGAGTTGATGTTTCAAAGCATTACCATTAGAAAGAAAATCTTATTACGTTTCCAACGATATTTGAATCATCGAAAACGGAGCTACGGTCAAAAAGTTATGGCCAAAACAAGTTACTGAAAACTGTTTTTCCTCGACTGCCAGCACCTGAAGGTTGGAGTGGCGCTCCACCCTATGGAGCGGCTCTCCGATTGCATATGATGCAATTTTCAACATTTTTAAAGGGTTTAAATGAGGGGTACTTTGGTCTTTTCACTTGGGGTCGGTTTGGGATCAACAAAACTGATCCATGGGCTATATTATCCTCTTTTCACTCACCAACACTCTCATCCTCAAACCCTAGAGAGAGAGAGGAGAGATTTAGAGAGAGAGACCTCCAATTGGAGAAGAAGAAGAGTGTTTCGGGTCAAACCTCAAGTATTAAAGTTGTTCATCTCGTCAACGGCATCATTTTGGCGGTATTGATAAGTTCTAGCTCTGAGTTTCATTGTTTGATTTGAGATTCAATGTTAGGGTTTTGAGATTAGTAGTTGTAAAACCCATTTAGTTGATGAAGAGGGTTTATGGAAACTTGCTATTTTGATATTTGGCGGGTTTTGGGTTGATTAATGATTTAACCATGTTTAAGGCTTGTAAGTAGTGTGTAATCACTAGTGTTAGTGATTATGGAAGTGTTAGAACCACTTTAGGTGAATTTTGGGTTGACTAATTTTGAAATGGGTCAAAATTAGGGTTTAGGTGTCAATTTGGGCAACTTTGGTGTTTAACACTTACGATTGGGTTTAATTGGCGTATTAGGATCATTCTCACTTGTGTTAGTGATTATTGGCTAGTTTGGGCGCGGTTTGAGCTAGGAAGTGCAATTGGGTCAAAATTGCACTAGTTGTCAAATTGGGTTGGTTTGTAAATCCATCCTTTCATTCAAATTGTGCCATTTACATAACTCTTTCATTCTACCTAATCTTTAAAAACATCAAGAAAATATTTCTCTTTATGATTCGGTCTTTTCAGTGATTCTGGTAATTTAACGAGTTGAATCGTACTATTACCATTTCTTTCTTAGAAGGTCAGCCATGATCAATTGAAATCCAAAGATTTGATCTACGAATCCAAGATGTCTTGATCACTTTAAGTTAGGAAGAAAACAAAAGCATGAAGCTTCAAAATAGAAGAAAGTATAAGATTGGAGAGAATAATGGAACGGAAGAGTTTAATTTATAATGGAAATATCAGACAGAGTAATCAAGGCAGATCACCGTATTTAATTATAGAGATCTTAATTTCCTTACTCGCCGAAGAATCAAATCTTTTAGGTTTCGAAGATTTTTTTTAAATCCCTTGATTTCCGAAAATCAACCATGACTACGGCACCAAACAAGACGAATCTGCAATTATTCATTTCACTCTTTTGTGATAGCTTCATTCGTACTCTTCGAAAAATCGAATCGTTTTATCTATATTACTTACTGATGATAAAACTCTAATTTTCAACTCTTATTCGTCATGAAAATGTTCTTATGACAACCTCACTCAAATTTCGGGACGAAATTTCTTTAACGGGTAGGTACTGTGACGACCCGGAAATTTTCGACTAAATTTAAACTTAATCTTTATATGATTTCGACACGATAAGCAAAGTCTGTAAAGTTGAGTCTCAAAATTTTGGAACTGTTTATATGAATTCAGTTAACCTTTGACTATTCCCGAAGATTCACAAATAATTGTGTGTAAATAGAAGTAAATAAATATATATGTAAATATAATTATAAGTTTATATATTAAGTTAAATTAATATAATATTATTTAATCATTTGAATTAAATATGTAGAGTAATATACAAAATAATTAAGATATTGTTAAAATAAATATATATAAATTCTATATACAATTAGTAGAATATGTATGTTGTAATATATATATAAAATATATATAAATATTCGAATATTCGAATATATTATAGAATAAGTATTACGTATGTAACGAAATGTAAAGTTAATACATTATCTGAAATTACAAGTTAGAACATAAATGATATATCAATATTATTATTATTACTTTCATTATTATTACTAATGTTAATGTTAATATTGATATTAATATTTGTATTATTAGTATTATTAATTTTATATGTGATATAAATATATATAAAATTTGATATGTATAAGTGTATTATAGTTATTATTTTTAATATTAAGAGCATTATTAATATCATATTTGTATTCTTTAATTAGTAGGAAAGTTATAAATATAATTACTGAAATCGTTACACATCCTCATTAACTATCGATAATCTTGTTTTCTATCTAATGTCATTGGATATCAAGAATCAATTAGTGTACGAATTCAATTAAAAGATTTTATATGCTTTATTTTTTTTTCAATTTCTTCTATTCTCAATTGTACTACATGTCGACTAAATCTCTAATACAAAACAACATCAATTGATTCTTCAATGCACACATTTTTTATATTACTTTTTGATTGTTGAATCACAAGAAGACCAACTACTCCACCATCTGTCATTCTTTCCTTCTTTCACTGCACAAGACCTATTCAACAAATAATTTTTCCCACTCATTTTGTTTTGCTTCGATGGATCCCAACAATTGCCACTACTACTATTAAATTAATACTATTTTATCATATTATAATATAATATATGTATATATGCATGATTGAAGAGATTACAACCCATTCTACTTTTTGCATTCTATTGTTTCTGTTTGGTGATCGAGCAAAACCACATTTGAATAAGTCTCGATGCATAAAAAGCCTTACACGAATTAGCCGAACCCATTTGGTGTTCTGAATCTTCTCTATCTCTTCTCTTCCTATTTTAGTCGTGAACCACCACCACTTCAAGCTACCACCATCGAACACCACCCCTTCGATCACCTTATCAATCATGCTGCGTATGTTTTCTGTTTTTCTATTTCGCAACTAACCGGCACCAACCCACAACCTTCCATCTCACTCTCTCTCTCTCTCTAACTCACCCTATCTCTCTCTTCTCTCACTCTCACTATATCTCCCTACCATTTATGTTTCTGTCTTAGTCAACAAACAATCACCTTAACGGATGAAACCTTGTGGCTAACTGCCTTCTGTTTATTTGATCGAGCAACCCATCCATCACCATCGAGCATGACTTAAATCTTCAACAACGGTCGGCCAACAAACACCAAACCGTCAGTGAAACTAATTATGGTTGAGCTATATTTCTGTGTTGAACCGGAAACAAGCACCACCGGTTACCTCCACATCTCATTTTCACACCACCACCTTCACAATCATAAACCCGACACAACACCAACAAAACACATGAACTGCAACCCGCTGTTATTTTCTTTTCCTGTTACCACTACTAAATAATGATGAAGATTAGTTGAACGTTTTAAGAGTAATCACTTAATACTCGTTGATACATGGGGACTCATGCGAGTGGATATACAATGAAGCATATTTATTTTGTATGTATTAGTCACTTTATTGTTAATCATTTACATATGGGACTTTTCACAAATTTTAATGGCCCACAAGAAGGAAACATAAAGCATGGTGTTTTGTTATTTTATGAAACAATTGAGAAAAATGCTTCTGTCTTCGGTGGAATAACTCAACTCAAAAACCTTTATGATAGAATAATCGAATTGTTACAGTGTAGTGGTTGGCCATCTTGTTCTTTTATTTTTGTTTTTGGCCGCATACCTTTATTTTTGTGGGCTCCTATCTGGGCCGAAATCCATCTATCAATCTTGCTGTGGAACTGCTGCTATGTCCGTTATTCCTTTTGCTGTATTCAAATATCCAAAACCTGCTGCAATTTGCATCATTCTTGCTATTTCTTTTCTTCTTCGAATTCTAAATCCAAACATTTAGAATGGTTGGGCCGCAGGCTATTAATTTTCTATTGGGCTGTGATTAGTTAGTTGGGCCGAGAACTAAGTTGTTTTGTTGGGCCGACCCAACTCTAGTTTTCTTGCTGGGTTGCTACGATGGGTATGAAGAAATGACGATGATGATTTTAGATTAAGTTGGTGATGACGTGACATAATGATGATAATGAGATCAAAGATTATAATTAATGATGATGGAATTATGATGATGAATAGATTATGATGTTTAACGATGATGATAATGATAGTATAATGGTTGGGATGACAATGACATGATAATCGGTTTATGATGATGATAAAATACGTATGAAATGACATAGATATTGATGTTGAAGGATATTATGTTGATGTCGTGTAAGAATGATGATGGTAGAGGAATGATGATCATAATGATAATAAATATGATGCCGTTTATGAAAATGATTATGGTATAACATTTATTATTATTATTATTATTATTATTATTATTATTATTATTATTATTATTATTGATATTATTATTATTATTATTGCTATTATTTTTATCACTTTTATTATTAAAATTATCATTAATAACATATAACATTTTTATCATTTCATTATTAGTATTGTCTTTATTATTAAAAGTATTATTATTTTTATTATCATCATTACTATTAATATTTTTTAACGAACAAATGTTATCTATATGAAATTATACTACAAGTCAACTAATATTACATATTAATATATTTTTTTAACTAATATATTATCATTTATGTTAATAAAACTCTAATTAAATTATATATCATATAATTATTATAAGTATAATTGTATTTAAAAATACAAAATTTTAATAAATTATAAAATATAAGTAAACTTAGTTGATTAATTGAGATATGTGTTAACATATATATACATGATATAGGTTCGTGAATTCCGAGGTCAACCCTATACTTGTTCAATGTCGTCATATGTATTTTTACTACAAAATACAGTATGGTGAGTTTCATTTGCTCCCTTTTACTCTTTACGTTTTTGGGACTGAGAATACATGCGCTGTTTTTACAACTGCTTTATTAAATGCTTTTAAAATATATTTTGAACTGCGAATACATGAAATGCTTTTATAAATGTTTGACGAGATAGACACAAGCAAAACATTCCTCGAATGAATTATTATGCAGACAGAAGTTCTGCGGATTATTATTGAATTATGTGGACATTATAATTGCCACCATTGAATTATGTGGACATGATAATTGCCACCATTGAATTATGTGGACATGATAATTGCCACCAATTGAAGTGAATATTATGTATCGAGAGAATGATTTTATACACAGGTTATGTGTATGTTATTTTTGTGCACGAGATATGTGTACGGTTACTAAGATTTATGAAAGATAATTTCGTACACGAGAAAGGTGTACTGTATTTAAAAGATTTCGCATGTACATTACAGGTGGGTATAGGATTCGGGCCCATTTGTACCATGCAGCATTTAAATCTTGTGGTCTATCAAAATGATGAATTTTATTATTTTATGATAAACTTATAAACTCACTAACCTTTTGGTTGACACTTTAAAGCATGTTTATTCTCAGGTATGAAAGAAATCTTCCGCTGTGCATTTGCTCATATTACATGGAGTCGTTCATGGCATATGTAACGACCCGCACTTTTTCGATCGTTCTATACTTATAAGATTAATATTTACATAAATTAAACCTTACCAACATGATAAGCAATCCAAATTGTCGAGACTTATGTTTTTCGAAAAGAGTTTTACACAACGTTTGACCGTCTAGTTTGACCGATGATATCACGAACTATACAATATATGATAATTATACGTTTGTGTATATATATGTATATATACATATTTAACATGACCTAAGAATGTTTTAATATCTCATTTTGTATTAATAACAATAAGTTATAAGTATATTTTGAAACTACTAACTTAAGTTTTCAAAACGATAACCATACGTAACGTTATTTGACTTAAATACTTATGACCTATAATGTTTATACATATATCGTATAAGTAATGTATTTAATCACTTTTAAAGACTTACATACATAAAACAATATAAGTATATTTACAAAAGATAGCTATATTTGAATCCTCGTTCCGTTTTCTCAAAGATTTCTACACGTATATCTAGGGTATATGTACCCGTATCATACGCAGCTTCTAGATGTATTTACTATTGGTATATACCAATAAAAATCTGCTCCTTAGCAGCCTTAAATGATTAAGAAACATGTGGAACCAACCATTTGTCAAGTAGCATGAATTATTTAGCAAGAAAACAAAGTTAGGTATCTTTTTTTTCCTTTATAACCTAAAAACGTTTTTATGCATGCACACCATTTCTTCACCCCATTTTCTCATACTTACACTCCCATTTCTCTCTCAAAATACTCTTAACTTCATACTTGATCATCTCCAAGCATTTTCCCCATCATTTAGCTTCAAAAACATCACTTAATCACCATAAGAAAACCCTTACAAAAACACTTCAAGAATCCTTCCAAGAACACAAACTTACTTCCAATCTTTCATCTAATTCCATCACCCTTTTAGTTCTAGGTTCTTACTCCTCTTTTACAGCAACCTTGTCCAAGGAACTTGAGGTAGAATCTATGTTCATAACCTTATTCGATTCATATATATATAGCTATCTTATTTTGTGGTATAAAATTTTAACAACAAGAACATAGTTTGAATGTTTTCAAACTTGTTTGCAAACTAAATAGATCCTTCTAACTTAACTTTTAAAATACTTCAAGACCTGTAATATATCATAAATATATGCTAATTTAACAAGGTATAACTTGGTTTTTCAAAGAACACCTTAAAAACTGAATTTACGACGTCGGAGTGCAACCGGGGGCTGTTTTGGGTTGGATAATTAAAAACCATCTTAAACTTTGAATTGGAGGTTTATTTTCTGGAAAAATGATTTTTACTATGAATATGATAACACATAAAAATTTCATGATTTAACTCAAAGTATAAGTATTTTTAGAAAAATAATCATTTAAGGTTGTTTACATGATGGAAAATGATTAACTTCATAAGTTTCACTAAAGTTTGACCTATGACCTGTGATTTCGAATACAAACTAAGGTATTTACAGTTCATAGTCTTAAAGAGGGACTCGATCTAAGGAAGTGACAAGTTGAATCAACGAAAACGGAGTTGTAACGAAGAAACTATGACCAAAACGAGATCGGATATCTCAGACTTGTTTAACTTCGGGATTAATTGGGAAAAATTAAATAAAATCACATATTTCTAAGATAACATGATATTTTATATATATGTACTTATAATTCAATTTTATACGGTTCAGGATCACCCGCAAACAACACGAGAAGATTAATCATAAGATCCCATGTTTGTACGCAACACGTCATTTGACAACACCGGTACTTTATGTACGCAACACGTCATTTGACAACACCGGTACCGTGGGTCAAGATTAATCTCGACCAATACATATACGATGGGGTTTTATTTATTTCGTTGGGGGTTTTATTTATTTCATTGCGGGTATATTAAACATCTAAAAATGAACCATTAAAATTGAATTACTAACAACGAACTGCTAACTACGGACTAAGGAATTATTCAAAGTATTAAAAGTATAACAAGTATATATATGTGACGTTTGTTTAAAAATAAAAGGTATTGATATATTATATATGGATAGGTTCGTGATATCAACCGGAGACCAAGTCAAATTATATATATATCTTCAAGACGAAAGTGAGTATATAGTCCCACTTTTAAACTCTAAATATTTCGGGATGAGAATACATGTATTTTATGTTTTACGATATGGACACAAGTAACTGAAAAATATATTCTACGTTGAGTTGTACCACTGGCATACTTCCCTGTAGCTTGGTAACTGTTATTTACAGCGGTATTGTAAACGCGAATCCTGTTGATAGATCTATCGGGCCTGACAACCCCAACCGGACTGGACGACCAGTATTCAACGGTTGCACAGTACTTCGTTTCGTGACTACACTTGGTACGGTGTAGTAAGATTTCATAATAAAGGGAATATGCGACGTGATTAAATGTTAAGTATGGTTACCAAGTGCTCAACCACTTAGAATATTTTTATTAAAATGTTTATATATGAAATCTTGTGGTCTATATTTATATCGCTGCCGGCATTAAACCTATATCTCACCAACTTTATGTTGACGTTTTAAACATGTCTATTCTCAGGTGATAATTAGAAGCTTCCGCTGCATCATGTTGAATCTAAGAAGGATCTTGCGTACGCATATTTGTGTCAAAAATAAGACTGCATATCCAAGAACTTGTGTTGTAAAATATGCTAGAAATCGGGTTGTTATTATCATTTGTAAAGTTTGTAAGTCGAAGATTATCGCTAAACGATAATCATCTTTATTTTGTCCAAAGCTTGTATCAAAAATAAGGATCATGGTTTGTAATGTATAATATATGCAGTTTTTCTTTAAAAAAATGTCGCATATAGAGGTCAATACCTCGCAATGAATTCATACGTTATCTAACACGTTCTTATGGTTAAGGACGGGTTATGACATGTGGTATCAGAGCGGTGGTCTTAGCGAACCAGGTTTGCATTAGTGTGTCTAACTGATAAGTCGTTAGGATACATTAGTAAGTCTGGACTTTGACCGGGTCTGATTTAAAAACCATTGCTTATCATTGTTGGTTAAAATTTATATGTAAATATTATGTAGTACTAATGGGTTAGTTGTTGTGTGATAGATGTCGGGCTCAAAACTTGTCATCACGTTCAGCGACTCCGAACCAGAATCTTCAGATGGTGTTCCAGTCATTAACCTATCCGATGACGAAAATAATATCTTTGGGGAAGACTCACAAATTCCGGATGAACCGACTATAGAGAACCCGGAAAGTGAACCCGAGGAGGAAAGTGAACCCGAGGAGGAAAGTGAACCCGAGGAGGAAAGTGAACCCGAGGAGGAAAGTGAACCCGAGGAAGAAATACAGGAAATTACAAAAGACGAGTTCGAACTAGGAAAGAAACGAAAGGCTAATGAATTAGAAAATTCAAATCCCGAGTTTAGTAAGGATGATGTGGCACCAACTCCACTAGACACTACCACCCCTATTCCCGCTATTCCTATTCGTTCTATCCCGGCATCCAGTTCTTCAGTCCCACAGCCAAAATATAGGCAGACAGCCAGGATAAGCGTTAAGCGATTCTTTGAACCTAAACGTCCTAGAAAATAGACCAAACGATGTGCTGCCGTATTAAACCATGGGATCATATAATGTTTTGTATAATATTATTAGTGTGGTTTGCTTAATGTTCGATGTAAGATAAGCATATGTAAAATAGTGAAGTGTGAAATGCAATAATTTTCCATGGTTAAGTATTATTTAGATGGTAGTAATTGATTCTGTACTAAGCTATTAAGTATGGACATTAACGGGTAGATACTACCCTAGATATAATTATAAAACGCTAATAAGAAGAAAAGGCTTTTATAATAATACCTGGTTCATATTATTAACAAGCTATAATGTACTATAAATACACACTACATCTATAATAATCCATGTGAATAATTATTTTCTTTCATTAGGAAATGGCGCGATTGAATCGAATGACGGAACAAGAAATCCAGGAACTCATCAATCAGAGAGTGAACGACAGAATGTTATGGGTCGAGGCTGCAAGAGGTGCTGCAGTTAACCCAAATCCTCGTGTGGGGTGCACTTACAAAACTTTTCAAGCTTGCAAGCCCTCATCATTCAGTGGCACAGAAGGACCAATCGGTTTAACCCGGTGGATAGAAAAGATGGAGACTGTGTTTAAAATCAGTGGTTGTGTTGAAAAGGACATGACCAAGTATGCATCGTGCACTTTACAAGATAATGCACTCACGTGGTGGAAAAATTATGTGAAGGCTGTAGGAGGAGATGTAGCTTATGATACTCCGTGGGAAGAATTCAAAACAATGTTAATCAACGAATATTGTCCAAGGAACGAGGTTAGGAAGTTGGAAGATGAGTTACGAAGTCTGAAGGTTATTAGTACTGAAATCACCAACTACAATCAGCGATTCATGGAATTAGTTTTGCTATGTCCTGAATTGGTTCCAACCGAAGAACGGAAGATTGAAATGTACAAAGATGGTTTGCCCAAAAAGGTCAAGGCAAATGTTACAGCATCGAAACCTAAGACAATTCATGAAGCTATAACCATGGCAAACGAGCTAATGGATCAGGTCATCATGGATAAGAAAGTATCCAATACTGATGTGAAGGTATCAGGTAACAAAAGAAAGTGGAATGGAAATTATGATCGAGGTAACCAACAACAATCTTTTAAGAAACAAGAAAACACGCAAGGTGCGGGTAGTGGTTTAAGCTTTGGTTATAAAGGACAAAATCCTTTATGCAACCGATGCCACAAACATCACTCTGGTTACTGTAATGTGGTATGCAACAAATGTAATCGAAAGGGTCATCTTGCTGAAGATTGTAGGGCTCTCGTTACAAATACAAATGGTACCAAGACTCTTGCCACCAATGCAAATAGAACTGCTTTGGCTACCATTACTTGTTTTGGGTGTGGAAAACAAGGTCACTATAAGAGCCAGTGCCCGAATCCAGAGAAGAATATCGGACCTGCACGTGGGAGAGCATTTGTTATTAATGCTAGAGAGGCATGTGAAGACCCGGAGCTTGTTACGGGTACGTTTACCATTAATAACTTATCCGCATCTATTATATTTGATACTGGTGCTGATAGAAGTTACGTGTGTAGAGACTTTCACGCTAAATTGAATTGTTCATCATTACCTCTAGATGCTAAGTACATGATTGAGTTAGCTAATGGTAAACTAATTAAAGCCGATAAAATTTGCCGTGATTGTAAAATAAATTTAGCCGGAGAAACATTTAAGATTGATTTGATACCCGTAGAATTAGGAAGTTTTGATGTAATAATCGGCATGGACTGGATGTCCAAAATAGGAGCTGAAGTTGTGTGCGCCAAGAAGGCAATTCGCATTCCTCGTAAGGATAAAACGCCAGTAATGATTTATGGAGAGAAGGGTAAATCAAAGCTAAAACTCATTAGTTATTTGAAAGCTCAAAAGTGCTTGAAGAAAGGGTGCTATGCTATCTTAGCACATGTTAATAAAGTCGAAAAGAAAGAAAAAGAGAAGTGCATCAATGACGTGCCTGTGGCAAGAGATTTTCCTGAAGTATTTCCGGAAGAGTTGCCGGGATTACCTCCATTTAGATCTGTAGAATTTCAAATAGATCTTGTACCAGGAGCTGCACTGGTTGCCCGTGCTCCATATAGACTTGTACCGTCCGAGTTAAAAGAACTTCAGAGTCAGTTAAAAGAATTACTGGATCGTGGATTCATACGACCAAGTACTTCACCGTGGGGAGCTCCAATTTTATTCGTCAAGAAGAAAGACGGATCTTTCCGAATGTGTATAGATTATCGTGAATTAAATAAGTTAACTATCAAGAATCGGTATCCACTACCGAGAATTGACGACTTATTTGATCAACTCCAAGGATCATGTGTGTACTCGAAAATTGACCTAAGATCGGGCTATCATCAATTACGTGTCAAAGAAGAAGATATACCGAAAACTGCTTTTCGGACACGCTACGGTCATTACGAATTTTTGGTCATGCCGTTTGGATTGACGAATGCACCAGCTGTATTCATGGACCTCATGAATCGAGTTTGTAGTCCATATTTAGATAAGTTTGTTATCGTTTTCATTGATGATATTCTTATCTATTCCAAGAGTGAGCAAGAGCATGAGCAGCATTTAAGGTTGATATTAGAGTTGTTGAGAAAAGAACAGCTATATGCTAAATTTTCTAAATGTGCTTTCTGGTTGAAAGAAGTGCAATTTCTTGGCCACGTTGTTAGTAACAAAGGAATTCAGGTTGATCCAGCAAAAATTGAAGCCATTGAAAAATGGGAGACTCCTAAGACACCAATGCAGATACGCCAATTTTTGGGTTTAGCCGGTTATTATAGAAAGTTTATTCAAGATTTTTCCCGAATAGCTAAGCCGTTGACAGCGTTAACGCAAAAAGGGAAGAAATATGAATGGACCTCTGAGCAGGAGAACGCATTTCAAATACTAAAGAAGGAGTTAACTACGGCGCCTATTTTATCGTTACCAGAAGGGAACGATGATTTTGAAATATATTGTGACGCTTCACGACAAGGTTTTGGTTGCGTTCTTATGCAACGAAAGAGAGTTATTGCATACGCATCCCGACAATTGAAGATTCACGAGCGGAATTATACGACGCATGATCTAGAATTGGGAGCAGTTGTGTTTGCATTGAAGATGTGGAGACACTACTTGTATGGGGTTAAATTCACTGTGTTTACTGATCATAAAAGCCTTCAACATATTTTTGATCAGAAACAATTGAACATGAGGCAACGTAGGTGGGTCGAGTTAATAAACGACTATGATTGTGAAATTCGCTATCATCCCGGGAAAGCGAACGTAGTGGCCGATGCTCTAAGCAGAAAGGAACGAGAACCAATCCGAGTTCGAGCAATGAACATAAAAATTCGCATGAATCTCAACTCACAAATCAAAGAGGTTCAACAAGAAGCACTCAATAAAGAAAACATAAGAAATGAAATAATGAAGAAGTATGAGAAGCAACTCGTTATACGGGAAGACGGAATTCGATATTTTGCAAATCGTATTTGGGTACCGAAGTTGGGTGGATTAAGGAAGTTGATATTGAACGAGGCACATAAGACAAGATACTCGATACATCCTGGAGTTGGAAAGATGTATCAAGATCTTAAGACACGTTATTGGTGGCCTAATTTAAAGACAGACGTAGCAACATATGTTGGGGAGTGTTTAACTTGTTCCAAGGTCAAAGCAGAACACCAGAAGCCGTCAGGGTTACTTCAACAACCAGAAATCCCAGAATGGAAATGGGATGGTATTACCATGGATTTCATCACGAAGTTACCAAAGACTGCCTGGGGTTACGACACCATTTGGGTGATTGTTGATCGTCTCACCAAGTCTGCACATTTCTTGCCTATAAAGGAAACGGATAGAATGGAGAAACTATTACGATTGTATATAAAGGAAGTTGTTTCAAGGCATGGAATACCTATTTCCATTATATCTGATCGTGATAGTAGATTTACCTCAAAGTTCTGGCAATCACTACAGGAGGCACTAGGAACTCGTCTGGATATGAGTACCGCATATCATCCGCAAACCGACGGGCAGAGTGAAAGAACAATTCAGACTCTTGAAGACATGCTCAGGGCATGTGTGATCGATTTTGGAAACGGATGGGATAAATATCTACCGTTAGCAGAATTCTCGTATAATAATAGTTATCATGCGAGCATTGGAGCTGCGCCATTCGAAGCATTGTATGGAAGGAAGTGTAGATCTCCTATCTGTTGGAATGAAGTAGGAGATCGACAATTAACGGGTCCCGAGATCATACACGAAACGACTGAGAAGATTGTACAAATCAAGGAGAGATTGAAAACAGCCCGTAGTCGCCAAAAGAGCTACGCCGATGTTCGAAGGAAACCATTAGAGTTTCAGATCGGTGACATGGTTATGTTAAAAGTGTCACCATGGAAAGGTGTAATACGTTTCGGCAAAAGGGGTAAACTGAACCCAAGGTACGTAGGCCCGTTCAAGATTATTGAACGCATTGGACCGGTAGCTTATCGACTCGAGTTACCGCAACAACTCGCCGGAGTACATAATACCTTTCACGTCTCGAACCTTAAGAAGTGTCTTGCAAAGGAAGACCTCACCATTCCTCTTGAAGAAATCCATGTCGACGAGAAACTACAATTCGTCGAAGAACCAATCGAAATCATGGACCGTGAAGTTAAACAGCTCAAGCAGAGCAACATACCGATCGTTAAGGTTCGTTGGAATGCTCGAAGAGGTCCCGAGTTTACGTGGGAACGGGAGGATCAGATGAAACAAAAGTATCCACACTTGTTTCTCGATGACGCAAAATAAGTACAATTTTAAAATTTCGGGACGAAATTTATTTAACGGGGAGGTAATGTAACGACCCGCACTTTTTCGATCGTTCTATACTTATAAGATTAATATTTACATAAATTAAACCTTACCAACATGATAAGCAATCCAAATTGTCGAGACTTATGTTTTTCGAAAAGAGTTTTACACAACGTTTGACCGTCTAGTTTGACCGATGATATCACGAACTATACAATATATGATAATTATATGTTTGTGTATATATATGTATATATACATATTTAACATGACCTAAGAATGTTTTAATATCTCATTTTGTATTAATAACAATAAGTTATAAGTATATTTTGAAACTACTAACTTAAGTTTTCAAAACGATAACCATACGTAACGTTATTTGACTTAAATACTTATGACCTATAATGTTTATACATATATCGTATAAGTAATGTATTTAATCACTTTTAAAGACTTACATACATAAAACAATATAAGTATATTTACAAAAGATAGCTATATTTGAATCCTCGTTCCGTTTTCTCAAAGATTTCTACACGTATATCTAGGGTATATGTACCCGTATCATACGCAGCTTCTAGATGTATTTACTATTGGTATATACCAATAAAAATCTGCTCCTTAGCAGCCTTAAATGATTAAGAAACATGTGGAACCAACCATTTGTCAAGTAGCATGAATTATTTAGCAAGAAAACAAAGTTAGGTATCTTTTTTTTCCTTTATAACCTAAAAACGTTTTTATGCATGCACACCATTTCTTCACCCCATTTTCTCATACTTACACTCCCATTTCTCTCTCAAAATACTCTTAACTTCATACTTGATCATCTCCAAGCATTTTCCCCATCATTTAGCTTCAAAAACATCACTTAATCACCATAAGAAAACCCTTACAAAAACACTTCAAGAATCCTTCCAAGAACACAAACTTACTTCCAATCTTTCATCCAATTCCATCACCCTTTTAGTTCTAGGTTCTTACTCCTCTTTTACAGCAACCTTGTCCAAGGAACTTGAGGTAGAATCTATGTTCATAACCTTATTCGATTCATATATATATAGCTATCTTATTTTGTGGTATAAAATTTTAACAACAAGAACATAGTTTGAATGTTTTCAAACTTGTTTGCAAACTAAATAGATCCTTCTAAATTAACTTTTAAAATACTTCAAGACCTGTAATATATCATAAATATATGCTAATTTAACAAGGTATAACTTGGTTTTTCAAAGAACACCTTAAAAACTGAATTTACGACGTCGGAGTGCAACCGGGGGCTGTTTTGGGTTGGATAATTAAAAACCATCTTAAACTTTGAATTGGAGGTTTATTTTCTGGAAAAATGATTTTTACTATGAATATGATAACACATAAAAATTTCATGATTTAACTCAAAGTATAAGTATTTTTAGAAAAATAATCATTTAAGGTTGTTTACATGATGGAAAATGATTAACTTCATAAGTTTCACTAAAGTTTGACCTATGACCTGTGATTTCGAATACAAACTAAGGTATTTACAGTTCATAGTCTTAAAGAGGGACTCGATCCAAGGAAGTGACAAGTTGAATCAACGAAAACGGAGTTGTAACGAAGAAACTATGACCAAAACGAGATCGGATATCTCAGACTTGTTTAACTTCGGGATTAATTGGGAAAAATTAAATAAAATCACATATTTCTAAGATAACATGATATTTTATATATATGTACTTATAATTCAATTTTATATGGTTCAGGATCACCCGCAAACAACACGAGAAGATTAATCATAAGATCCCATGTTTGTACGCAACACGTCATTTGACAACACCGGTACTTTATGTACGCAACACGTCATTTGACAACACCGGTACCGTGGGTCAAGATTAATCTCGACCAATACATATACGATGGGATTTTATTTATTTCGTTAGGGGTTTTATTTATTTCATTGCGGGTATATTAAACATCTAAAAATGAACCATTAAAATTGAATTACTAACAACGAACTGCTAACTACGGACTAAGGAATTATTCAAAGTATTAAAAGTATAACAAGTATATATATGTGACGTTTGTTTAAAAATAAAAGGTATTGATATATTATATATGGATAGGTTCGTGATATCAACCGGAGACCAAGTCAAATTATATATATATCTTCAAGACGAAAGTGAGTATATAGTCCCACTTTTAAACTCTAAATATTTCGGGATGAGAATACATGTATTTTATGTTTTACGATATGGACACAAGTAACTGAAAAATATATTCTACGTTGAGTTGTACCACTGGCATACTTCCCTGTAGCTTGGTAACTGTTATTTACAGCGGTATTGTAAACGCGAATCCTGTTGATAGATCTATCGGGCCTGACAACCCCAACCGGACTGGACGACCAGTATTCAACGGTTGCACAGTACTTCGTTTCGTGACTACACTTGGTACGGTGTAGTAAGATTTCATAATAAAGGGAATATGCGACGTGATTAAATGTTAAGTATGGTTACCAAGTGCTCAACCACTTAGAATATTTTTATTAAAATGTTTATATATGAAATCTTGTGGTCTATATTTATATCGCTGCCGGCATTAAACCTATATCTCACCAACTTTATGTTGACGTTTTAAACATGTCTATTCTCAGGTGATAATTAGAAGCTTCCGCTGCATCATGTTGAATCTAAGCAGGATCTTGCGTACGCATATTTGTGTCAAAAATAAGACTGCATATCCAAGAACTTGTGTTGTAAAATATGCTAGAAATCGGGTTGTTATTATCATTTGTAAAGTTTGTAAGTCGAAGATTATCGCTAAACGATAATCATCTTTATTTTGTCCAAAGCTTGTATCAAAAATAAGGATCATGGTTTGTAATGTATAATATATGCAGTTTTTCTTTAAAAAAATGTCGCATATAGAGGTCAATACCTCGCAATGAAATCATACGTTATCTAACACGTTCTTATGGTTAAGGACGGGTTATGACAGCATATAGAGGTCAGAACCTCGCAATGGGACCAACTGTTGAAGACTTCATCCAGATGAATTAGGACGGGGCATTTCAGTTGGTATCAGAGCGGTGGTCTTAGCGAACCAGCTCTGCATTAGTGTGTCTAACTGATAAGTCGTTAGGATGCATTAGTGAGTCTGGACTTTGACCGTGTTTGCATGTCAAAAGTTTTGCTTATCATTTCGTGTCGAGAATTGCCTGCTTATCATTCTTAGAGAATCACTTGCTTATCACTCTTAGTCTAGACACGTCTTACTGCCTCTATTGCATAGACAGTGTGTAGATAAATTCATATCTGAGCATATCTGTTATTGTTACCTTTGTCTGACATCTTCCGTAGATTCCTCCGTAACTTATGGAATTTTAGTATTATATATGCATATGTAAACTATGTATTGCAGGGTACTAATCTACATCCTATAATCTATTTCTTATCGAAAATTCTTCATCTGATCCTACGAGATGAATCCTTCAATCAGATCGAGTCCCTCGGATTCCGATAGCTATTCCGATAGTTATTCCGACAACTATTTCGATATGAATATTCACCTGAGCTCCGAAAGTAGTGTAACCGGAATGGATCTACCAATTAGCCATCATCTATCCTGGATGAATTGAGATAAGTTCGTAGTCGACTTAATCAATGGAGACGCGAAGAAGGCGATCCTTTCCATCCACCACATTCTCCTCTTGACCATGAACCTGAAGCACTTACCGGCGAACCTGTTCGAGACACCATTTTCTCTCTCCTTTCGAAAGTATCTTATCACAATCATATTCTATCCACAATTCTAAACCTTATTCATCCACTCGTTTCGACCGACAATCATCCCGGGGTAATACAAGAAGTCAACGAACTTCGTGCTCGAGTAATAGTTTTGGAAAATATGGTGCAAAACTTACCAGCATCAGCAACATCACCGACATCAATAGGACCACCAGCAATAGCACCCATACCATTAACAACACACATCTCAGCATCCCATTCTGTACCTCGAGTATAATCATCATTCTACATATCGTTCTACATCATTTATCTTCGTTCCACATGGCGATTATGTAATCTCTAATGTTTTAGAGATTACATATTCTTGTTCTAACGGTAAATCGGATGAGTTAATATCATATTAACTCATTAAATCCATGATTACATCAGAGGAAAATATATATGTAAGTATATTTTCATAAATATTGTAATTAAAAAATTCTTTTGTACAAACTGTTAATGGTGAAAATATTTTAACGGGTAGGTAATACCCGAGGAATATTTAGATTTCACATTAATAAGTTACACTGTATATTCTCCGAATCTGATTCAACAGTCATTTACGATCCTACTTACATCCATCGATATACATATCCGTTCACCACAAAATAACCATTTTCATTCAATTTCATATTTGAATTTTGACCTATCAGAATCCGACAAGTGGCATAATGAAGAAAACATTGGACAAAATAAAATTTGTTAGAAACAAACAAATTAACTATGCTAAATTTTGTTAAGAATCCACGCTAACAAAATTCTAGCTAACTGTTCCTAGCTAACTGTTAATTCCTTATTGTACATTTAATTATTGCAATTTATTTTATCGCAATTTAATGCTCGCAATTTTATTTATTGTCATTTACATTCTGTTATTTATTTTACACACTTTATTTATCGTCATTTAATTTCTGTTATTTATTTTACGCACTTTAAATATCGGGACACGTATATAAGGTTTTGACATGTCATATCGACGCATCTATATATATTATTTGGAATAACCATAGACACTCTATATGCAGTAATGCGGGAGTTAGCTATACAGGGTTGAGGTTAATTCTACAATAATATATATAGTTTGAGTTGTGATCGAGTCTGAGACGTATACGGGTCACGACATGTATTAATTAATTCGAATATAATATATTAAACTATATATGAATTACTGGACTGTAACTGTGGACTATCGACTGTGGACTAATAACATTGGACAATTAAAAAGAATTAAAATATTGATTATAACATATGAAAATAAACAATTCTTCAAGTTTGCCACTTGATTTCATCTTAAACCTCAGTTGTATCTTGACGATTACAATCTGCGTTCAAACCTTTCATGATTCTTGAAAACACCTCAATCGAGAGAATGAACCAACTGCACTTCATCTACGGAAGAAAAGATTGATGCATATAGCTATGTACCCGAAAAACTCTCGGAACCTGAGTAAACATTTAACACCTATCTGTGCTAGCTTCTTTGGCGTTGTTATTATCGAAAATAACTTTACCATCCCTCTCCAAAATAGCCAATTTTGTCACAGCTCCAACAAGACAACTTCAATTTTTCATTCAAAACAACCTTATTATAACCTTGATATATATGCGTGCTCATTTATTGTTACCGGAGAACCTTTTATATTCCACCATATTACCATCCGCGTTTAATCATCTAAAAACACAATTCTTTTGAAACCACCTCAGATTGATAATCGACGAATCAGATATGGCTGCATTAAATGCAGATGAAACAGTAAAATTGTAGATGGCCTGAATGGCCAAGAGGTTGATGATAAAGAATGGAGTGTTGGGAATGCTCGATTAAAAGTTCGGTACTGAAAAACGGATTGAACTAACCATGAAGGAGACCAAAAATAAATACAAGGACCAAACCCTATATTCAAAGAATACAGGTAATGCTGGATCTGATGAAATCTTTAGAGAATATCTTGTTCCGAAGTCATGTTAAAATCGTGCGAAAAATTTTTCTTCATCAACCTTCGAACTTAGAAATTCCAAAATATCATCAAAAATATCTTCGATATTTCTGAGGATATTTTCATAAATATTCTTGTCCGAAATTATCTACATCTTCGTATTTTCTGAATTCCATTATATTGGAAACATATGTAAAATATAAGTATAAATTATGAATGAATTGTGGAGAAGTGTTGGGAATTGAAGCATGAGTTAGTATAATATAATGCGCTTGGCCAACGTGATTATATTACAGTAATTCATGCGGATAGTTCTATTGTAACATGATGATTCACAGATCATACCATCATCATGTGCCATGTTACATAACTCTTTCATTCTACCTAATCTTTAAAAACATCAAGAAAATATTTCTCTTGATGATTCGGTCTTTTCCGTGATTCTGGTAATTTAACGAGTTGAATCGTACTATTACCATTTCTTTCTTAGAAGGTCAGCCATGATCAATTGAAATCCAAAGATTTGATCTACGAATCCAAGACGTCTTGATCACTTTAAGTTAGGAAGAAAACAAAAGCATGAAGCTTCAAAATAGAAGAAAGTATAAGATTGGTGAGAATAATGGAATGGAAGAGTTTAATTTATAATAGAAATATCAGACAGAGTAATCAAGGCAGATCACCGTATTTAATTATAGAGATCTTAATTTCCTTACTCGCCGAAGAATCAAATCTTTTAGGTTTCGAAGATTTTCTTTAAATCCCTTAATTTCCGAAAATCAACCATGACTACAGCACCAAACAAGACGAATCTGCAATTATTCATTTCACTCTTTTGTGATAGCTTCATTCGTACTCTTCGAAAAATCGAATCGTTTTATCTATATTACTCACTGATGATAAAACTCTAATTTTCAACTCTTATTCGTCATGAAAATGTTCTTATGACAACCTCACTCAAATTTCGGGATGAAATTTCTTTAACGGGTAGGTACTGTGACGACCCGGAAATTTTCGACTAAATTTAAACTTAATATTTATATGATTTCGACACGATAAGCAAAGTCTGTAAAGTTGAGTCTCTAAATTTTGGAACTGTTTATATGAATTCAGTTAACCTTTGACTATTCCCGAAGATTCACAAACAATTGTGTGTAAATAGAAGTAAATAAATATATATGTAAATATAATTATAAGTTTATATATTAAGTTGAATTAATATAATATTATTTAATCATTTGAATTAAATATGTAGAGTAATATACAAAATAATTAAGATGTTATTAAAATAAATTTATATAAATATATATATAAATTCTATATACAATTAGTAGAATATGTATGTTGTAATATATATATATATATATATATATATATATAAAATATATATAAATATTCAAATATATTATAGAATAAGTATTACGTATGTAACGAAATGTAAAGTTAATACATTATCTGAAATTACAAGTTAGAACATAAATGATATATCAATATTATTATTATTACTTTCATTATTATTACTAATGTTAATGTTATTATTGATATTAATATTTGTATTATTAGTATTATTAATTTTGATATGAGATATAAATATATATAAAATTTGATATGTATAAGTGTATTATAGTTATTATTTTTAATATTAAGAGCATTATTAATATCATATTTGTATTCTTTAATTAGTAGGAAAGTTATAAATATAATTACTGAAATCGTTACACATCCTCATCAACTATCGATAATCTTGTTTTCTATCTAATGTCATTGGATATCAAGAATCAATTAGTGTACGAATTCAATTAAAAGATTTTATATGCTTTATTTTTTTTCAATTTCTTCTGTTCTCAATTGTACTACATGTCGACTAAATCTCTACTACAAAACAACATCAATTGATTCTTCAATGCACACATTTTTTTATATTACTTTTTGATTGTTGAATCACAAGAAGACCAACTACTCCACCATCTGTCATTCTTTCCTCCTTTCACTGCACAAGACCTATTCAACAAATAATTTTTCCCACTCATTTTGTTTTGCTTCGATGGAACCCAACAATTGCCACTACTACTATTAAATTAATACTACTTTATCATATTATAATATAATATATGTATATATGCATGATTGAAGAGATTACAACCCATTCTACTTTTTTCATTCTATTGTTTCTGTTTGGTGATCGAGCAAAACCACATTTGAATAAGTCTCGATGCATAAAAAGCCTTACACGAATTAGCCGAACCCATTTGGTGTTCTGAATCTTCTCTATCTCTTCTCTTCCTATTTTAGTCGTGAACCACCACCACTTCAAGCTACCACCGTCGAACACCATCCCTTCGATCACCTTATCAATCATATTGCGTATGTTTTCTGTTTTTCTGTTTCACAACTAACCGGCACCAACCCACAACCTTCCATCTCTCTCTCTCTCTCTAACTCACCCTATCTCTCTCTTCTCTCACTCTCACTATATCTCCCTACCATTTATGTTTTTGTCTTAGTCAACAAACAATCACCTTAACGGATGAAACCTTGTGGCTAACTGCCTTCTGTTTATTTGATCTAGCAACCCATCCATCACCATCGAGCATGACTTAAATCTCCAACAACGGTCGGCCAACAAACACCAAACCATCATTGAAACTAATTATGGCTGAGCTATATTTCTGTGTTGAACCGGAGACAAGCACCACCGGTTACCTCCACATCTCATTTTCACACCACCACCTTCACAATCATAAACCTGACACAACACCAACAAAACACATGAACTGCAACCCGCTGTTATTTTCTTTTCCTGTTACCACTACAAAATAACGATGAAGATTAGTTGAACGTTTTAAGGGTAATCACTTAATACTCGTTGATACATGGGGACTCATGCAAGTGGATATACAATGAAGCATATTTATTTTGTATGTATTAGTCACTTTATTGTTAATCATTTACATATGGGACTTTTCACAAATTTTAATGGCCCACAAGAAGGAAACATAAAGCATGGTGTTTTGTTATTTTATGAAACAATTGAGAAAAATGCTTCTGTCTTCGGTGGAATAACTCAACTCAAAAACCTTTATGATAGAATAATCGAATTGTTACAGTGTAGTGGCTGGCCATCTTGTTCTTTTATTTTTGTTTTTGGCCGCATACCTTTGTTTTTGTGGGCTCCTATCTGGGCCGAAATCCATCTATCAATCTCGCTGTGGAAATGCTGCTATATCCGTTATTCCTTTTGATGTATTCAAATATCCAAAACCTGCTGCAATTTGCATCATTCTTGCTATTTCTTTTCTTTTTCGAATTCTAAATCCAAACATTTAGCATGGTTGGGCCGCAGGCTATTAATTTTCTATTGGGCTATGATTAGTTAGTTGGGCCGAGAACTAAGTTGTTTTATTGGGCCGACCCAACTCTAGTTTTCTTGCTGGGTTGCTACGATGGGTATGAAGAAATGACGATGATGATTTTAGATTAAGTTAGTGATGACGTGACATAATGATGATAATGAGATCAAAGATTATAATTAATGATGATGGAATTATGATGATGAATAGATTAGGATGTTTAACGATGATGATAATGATAGTATAATGGTTAGGATGACGATGACATGATAATCGGTTTATGATGATGATAAAATACGTATGAAATGACATAGATATTGATGTTGAAGGATATTATGTTGATGCCGTGTAAGAATGATGATGGTAGAGGAATGATGATCATAATGATGATAAATATGATGCCGTTTATGAAAATGATTATGGTATAACATTTATTATTATTATTATTGATATTATTATTATTATTATTATTATTATTACTATTATTTTTATCACTTTTATTATTATAATTATCATTAATAACATATAACATTTTTATCATTTCATTATTAGTATTATCTTTATTATTAAAAGTATTATTATTTTTATTATCATCATTACTATTAATATTTTTAACGAACAAATGTTATCTATATAAAATTATACTACAAGTCAACTAATATTACATATTAATATATTTTTTTAACTAATATATTATCATTTATGTTAATAAAACTCTAATTAAATTATATATCATATAATTATTATAAGTATAATTGTATTTAAAAATACAAAATTTTAATAAATTATAAAATATAAGTAAACTTAGTTGATTAATTGAGATATGTGTTAACATATATATACATGATATAGGTTCGTGAATTCCGAGGTTAACCCTATACTTGTTCAATGTCGTCATATGTATTTTTACTACAAAATACAGTATGGTGAGTTTCATTTGCTCCCTTTTACTCTTTACATTTTTGGGACTGAGAATACATGCGCTGTTTTTACAACTGCTTTATTAAATGCTTTTGAAATATATTTTGAACTGCGAATACACGAAATGCTTTTATAAATGTTTGACGAGATAGACACAAGCAAAACATTCCTCGAATGAATTATTATGCAGACAGAAGTTCTGCGGATTATTATTGAATTATGTGGACATGATAATTGCCACCATTGAATTATGTGGACATGATAATTGCCACCATTGAATTATGTGGACATGATAATTTCCACCATTGAATTATGTGGACATGATAATTGCCACCATTGAATTATGTGGACATGATAATTGCCACCAATTGAAGTGAATGTTATGTATCGAGAGAATGATTTTATACACAGGTTATGTGTATGTTATTTTTGTGCACGAGATATGTGTACGGTTACTAAGATTTATGAAAGATAATTTCGTACACGAGAAAGGTGTACTGTATTTAAAAGATTTCGCATGTACATTACAGGTGGGTATAGGATTCGGCCCATTTGTACCATGCAGCATTTAAATCTTGTGGTCTATCAAAATGATGAATTTTATTGTTTTATGATAAACTTATGAACTCACCAACCTTTTGGTTGACACTTTAAAGCATGTTTATTCTCAGGTATGAAAGAAATCTTTCGTTGTGCATTTGCTCATATTACATGGAGTCGTTCATGGCATATAGAGGTCAGAACCTCGCAATGGGACCAACTGTTGAAGACTTCGTCCAGATGGATTAGGATGGGGCGTTTCACCGAGTGTGAGCACGGGTGGTACGCGGACGAGTATATCGGATTCTAGCGCGTCTAGATGTTACAATTGTGGCGTGAGGGGTCACAAGTCTTGGGAATGTTCGGTGCCAAAGGGTGATGGCATGGTGTGCTTCATTTGCCAAGAAGAAGGACATCGTAAGTTGGAATGTCCCAAGTTAGCGGGGACGGGTGCGGCAAGGAGACGTTAAGGTACGTTTCATTTTAATAAATATGTCCTTCGATTATTTATTATGCGCCGTTGAGTTTGAGTTTATTAGATGCATTGTTTGTGCATGTTATTGATATGGGTGACGTTCCTAATGGAAGTACCCTATGGTGACGTTTGATTGTCGGGCGAAGGGCGTAAGACTTGGTGCAACCAAGTATTCCTTAGTATTTGGGAAATGTTTCTACCAAGCCATGGAAATGGGTTTTGGTTTTCGGTCGTTAAGTGCATGTTCGCTTTTGTGTTGAAGTTGATGAACCATGAGGTTCGACGGGTGGGATGAAACCTGAGAAATCGGTGTTGATCTCGATGTATGTTGGTAAAGGAGTCTACGTGACGCGATATTAGGTGCCTCTTTCATACCTACTAGCGTGGTGTTCGACTCCGATTATGTTGTGGTTACTTGTACTTAAGGTACCGAAGTGAAACCCTTAAGTACATGAGTAACTGGGTGAAATTTGACAAGCTATAGCAATTGGATGACTGCGAGGGTAGAGTTTGTGTAATTTGTGGTACACTTTTCGTACGAAGTGTTTAAGGATAGGTTAAGATCCTTAGTATACTCAAGTTTGGAGCAAGATATGGTGATGAGTCGTGTGAACCCAATTGTTGGTAAAGTCTCCCTTTGGTAGCATTGTACGGTTGTACAAGATGCGGTTATGGAACGTAGTTCCAAGTGGGGGAGTTACACTCCCGCACGAGGAAGTTTTATTGTGAGATTTCTGATGATGTTTTTAGTAATTCCGGAATTAGTGTCGGGACCTAAATTTGGTCGATTGTGGTAGAGTACAATTTCGGTTAAATTGTACTTATGATTTTGGATTTGAATTATCACCGAGGTGGTAATGTGGTAAACCTCATTGAGAGATAATGGACGTGTTTGACGAGCAAGGTGAAATCCCTCGGTTAAGGGATGTGAGTATCGGATTCTCTTCTAGAGAATTATTGTTTGGTGCCTATGTTAGATATAGGTGGTTCTTGCTTGGTTGTGTGAATGGTTAGTGGTATCCGTTAGGATTCACTATGGCGTAGCAGAGCGCGATGTTACGTTACTCGTTGTATGAGGCCAAAAGAGCGTCGATTGGTGAAGCATGACCGTTGACGGGGTCCGCTGACTTCATCATGGGAGTAGTGTTATATCGGTATAGTATAACGTTATCGGGAAATTCGAGTACCGATGGGGAATGGGATTACCATTCCTGTGTTGAGATTGGGAAGTGGATCGCCTGTGTTTGCGGATTCACGATGACGCGTGTAGTTCGGTCATCTAATTGTGGAAGCGAGTCGCGTGTAGTTCGGATTCACAAATGACTCGTGTGGTTGCGGTCATTGTATTGAGGAGTGAGTCGCGTGTAGTTCGGATTCACAAATGACACGTGTGGTTGCGGTCATTCTATTGGGATAGGGACTCTCGTGTAGTTCGGATTCACTAAGGCGCGTGTAGTTCGGCCAATCCCGATTGTTGTGCGGTGGAGGTAGTGAGTCTCGTGTGGTGCGGATTCACTAAGGCGCGCGTAGTTTTCGGCTAGCCTTCATGTTGTTGGATGTGTGATCTATCGGTTGTTTTATACGCCGATGGTGGGGTCGTAAGGACCATGTTGTGTGAACTATTGGTTGTTTTATACACCGATGGTGGGGTCGTGAGGACCATGCTGTGGGATTAGTGATGCAATAGCCGTATTTCGCTCACATGTTGTTACGGGTGTGACAATAGTCGATTTTGTACACCTTGAGTTTAGCGTTGCCATAGTCGTTTGGGTGCTAATGGTTTTTAGCCATTTGATTATGTTGTACGGTAGTTGCGTAGTAGCCGTGTTTGCGCACTACAATGATTATTAAGTATGGATTCGCCTTTTCAGTCTTCATCGGTCGGATGGTTGACTTTATTGTGATTGTTACTAGCGATGTACTTGGTATGGTATGCTAGGGGTTGATATCTCGGTTCGAGAGTGGTTGAGTTTTTCCCGATGTGAGGGATTGAGCATGGTTTTAGTGCTCGGATTTGTGGATTTTATAAATCGCGGGTGACGATTTTGTTGTTAAAGGTGATTCATTGGGAAATTGTCTAGGAAAGTCGGATTGGGACTCATGTTGAGGACCGTGGAGTGTAGGTCCGGATGGTTAAGTGATGAGGATCACGAGGACGTGATCGAGTTTAAGTGGGGGAGAGTTGTAAGACCCAAATATTTATTGTACATAATGTATTTATGGTGTACGATGCGTGTATGAAGTGTACGAAGCATGTACGTGTTGCTTGCTCGAACGTCGAAGGAAACTGGACGTTGTCTAAAGTGACAAGGTGTGTACGTATCTTTTTAACCCCAAATAAATTTTGAGTTGATGTTTCAAAGCCTTACCATTAGAAAGAAAATCTTATTACGTTTCCAACGATATTTGATTCATCGAAAACGGAGCTACGGTCAAAAAGTTATGGCCAAAACAAGTTACTGAAAACTGTTTTTCCTCGACTGCCAGCACCTGAAGGTTGGAGCGGCGCTCCACCCTATGGAGCGGCGCTCCGATTGCGTCTGATGCAATTTTCAGCATTTTTAAAGGGTTTAAGTGAGGTGTACTTTGGTCTTTTCACTTGTGGTCGGTTTGGGATCATCAAAACTGATCCATGGGCTATCTTATCCTCATTTCACCTCTTTTCACTCACCAACACTCTCATCCTCAAACCCTAGAGAGAGAGGAGAGATTTAGAAAGAGAGAGCTCCAATTGGAGAAGAAGAAGAGTGTTTCGGGTCAAACCTCAAGTATTAAAGTTGTTCATCTCATCAACGGCATCATTTTGGCGGTATTGGTAAGTTCCAACTCCGAGTTTCATTGTTTGATTTGAGATTCAATGTTAGAGTTTTGAGATTGTTAGTTGTAAAACTCATTTAGTTGATGAAGAGGGTTTATGGAAACTTGCTATTTTGATATTTGGCGGGTTTTGGGTTGGTTAATGATTTAACCATGTTTAAGGCTTGTAAGTAGTGTGTAATCACTAGTGTTAGTGATTATGGAAGTGTTGGAACCACTTTAGGTGAATTTTGGGTTGACTAATTTTGAAATGGGTCAAAATTAGGGTTTAGGTGTCAATTTGGGCAAGTTTGGTGTTTAACACTTACGATTGGGTTTAATTGGCGTATTAGGATCATTCTCACTTGTGTTAGTGATTATTGGCTAGTTTGGGCGCGGTTTGTGCTTGGAAGTGCAATTAGGTCGAAATTGCACTAGTTGTCAAATTGGGTTGGTTTGTAAATCCATCCTAATTGTGTTGTTGTATTTGTGATAATGGAATAGGTACATTCCATTGGCGAGTTGCGGATTATTTTCGGTTGCATTCATCAAGGCGACAAGGTGAGTGTTAATATCCTATGTGCATATGTATGTGTAGGATGGGTGCGGGTCGGGTGAAGTGGTTCTCGGTTATAGATCTCACTTCACATATAGGTGGATTTGAGGACTTGTGTATAGGTCCAATTGGCACGGTTGTGCATTTTGGTTGACCACCTTTGGTGAGGTGCAGATTTTGTGTGCACGTTATCACACATAGTTGTGATGTGGATGATATAACCCCAATGGCGAAGGGTTTTTGATGTTGAGAAGTGAGTCGCGTGTGGATGCGGATTCACGATGACGCGTGTAGTTTCGGTCATCTTATTGAATTGTGAAAGTGGATCTCGTGTAGTTCGGATTCACGATGACGCGTGTAGTTCGGTTATCTTATTGAGGTAGTGATCTCGTGTGCTTGCGGATTCACTAAGGCTCGTGTAGTTCGGCCAACCTCGATGTTGTTATGGTAATGAAGATAGTAGTCTCGTGTGGATGCGGATTTACTAAGGCTCGTGTAGTTCAGCCAATCTTCATTGTGGTATTTGGTTTTCGGTATTGGGTTAAGGGGTTAACCTTATTCGTTTATATATTGTTTTATATATATATTGTTGTATTGTTGTGATGTAGCTAACCCTCCGGGTGTAGCTCATTGGCGTTGTTCACATCGTCGTTGGTGAACTAACTTTATTGTTGATGTTGTTAGCTTGTTGCTTAGTGAACGTACGGTATGCTTAGTTTAGCTTGCCCTATACTTGGATGCTCCGGTATGCGCTATTTGATTATTTGTGTGGCGTGTCCATTTTATGCATATATATGTATGTAGTATATTCTCACTCACTAAGTATTAGCTTACCCTCTCGTTGTTTACTTTTTTATAGATGTGCATGGATGCGGTGGCTCGGGTAAGCATGGGAATTAGTGGACTTGCGTAGTTGCTTAGAAGACTTACTTTTGGATTTGATTAGGATTGGGTAGCGTATCCCCAATCGCCATGCTCGGCTTTATTTTGTATTAAAAGTCATATGGTCGAAGTTTGCATTTTGTACAAAAAGGGTAATTTGGGCATATGTGGGCTCGGTGTCGTATAACTCATTTTATTATTGAAACGTGTTAGTTTTAACTATTATTAAATGTTGTGAAAACCGTTTCGTCTAAAAGTGTAGGGAAGCGGGAGATCTTTTTGCGGGAAAACGACTTTTGGGACAGCAGGGATCGGAGCGGCGCGCCCCTATATGAAGCGGCGCTCCATTTGCCTGTAAACTTGATCTTTGTAAAAAATAAAAAAATAAAAAAAAAACAATTGTAAGCGTGTTTTGGTTGGATAACGGGTTGGGATGTTACATGCTCCTATAGAAACTGAACGAACAATAGAGCTATCTGATCACTATTATAGGAGCAAGTATGGTGATGTACTGACCAGGAGATCAAATCCCAGCAAGATCATCAAAGTGCACAGAGGCACAAAAAGAGCTTTCACTATCAGCAGGGAAGATAACATTCAAGAAAGGGTAGACTACACCGAATTGAGAACCTTCGGATTCAGTGAATGGATGGAGATATTGGAGTACTTCATTGGTAAGGCTGAAAGTGGTATTAAAAAGACATTGAAGCCAGAACTCCAAGAGCTCTTCAACAAAGCAACAAAATTTGGGAATGCACCAGTAGTAAACGTAGAAGAAGTTCTTTCTCAAAAGTCTAAAAGAAAAAAATCTACTGGTGAAGGCCCACACAGAAGAGATCTCATCATTCTACCTCCTCATGTTCCAGTTTATAACCCTGCTGAGCTGCCTTACTTGTTTCCTGAAGCCTGGGCTGCCTTGAAAGTGAAAGAAGAGAAGCTATCTGGTAATGAACTAGAAAAAGATAAAGATAGAGACATATAGCCTTCTAGTGCTCAAATTGTATCTTTTGTTACTTCATTTTTCATTATGATGTTTTGTAATTACTATATATACTCTGTTGTAATGAAAATGAAATGAGTTATCTTCAAAATCATATCAAGTTATAAGATATAGATAACTCAGCAAAAGATCCCAAAAAACAAATTTAAAAGGGACAAATTTACTACCTATTTTTCATTAGGTCCCTCAGTACTGACTTTAGTGTTTTCTCTAAATGTCATAAGTTTTGTCATCATCAAATAGGGGGAGATTGTTGAGTCCCCAAAATAATTATAGATTTAATTATGACAAAACTGTAATTTATTTGCACTAAAATGTTATGTGCAGCCAGCACAAGTTTGTTTATGTATAGACAGCAAATATTGCTGTGTCAAGTGTTCAGTATGCTGCCTAGTCTACCAGCACAAGGTAGGGTGTATTCTTCGAATCAGCACAGGATGAGTACTCAGCAATTCAAGAATATCAAGTGACTCAGCATAAGAAGAACCAGTAAACCTGGTAAGCAGCATACAATACAAGACAGCCATGCTCCATTACAAGCATGGTGGTTTTCTGAGTGGTCTACATCAATTGTACTATTCAACAGAAGTAGAAGACAAAGTTGAACATAAAAGGACATTCGTCGGCGGCTGACAAGCGACCTTACAAGACCACATGGGAATGCAGAAGTTTAACGCATGTGCAGACATGTGTTATACTTTGTCAACGCCTAGGGAACACAACATTCTATTTGTTTAAACAAATAGTGGTGCCAAACCGAATTGGGGTGTTCTTGCAAATAGCTACCAAAGAGGAAAGAAGAGAGCACGCTCTCTGATGCAGTTGTCCCCACAAGTACAGACATCCTATGTACCAGTGGACAATAGATTCATTACACGGTCAATAGGACTACTATAAATTGTTGTATCCACTATTGTAACAATTAGTGGTGTGGGTTTTGTTATTTAGAGTCCAAAACGTGTAATAGCTTTATGTTTATCCTCATAGCTATACTTAGGTAAATCTGTATCAACCATCATTTCGCCAAAGAGAGTTGCAATTCTTTGTGATTTAATCAATAAAGAATAACAGTTGAAAAATTACCTTTGACTCTATTTAAATTACAAGCTTGAATACTAAACTGTGTTTAACTGTTAAGTTATTTAAAAGAAATTGTATTCATCCCCCTCTAAAATACTCCTGTTGTTAATCAATGGACCAACACTTTGATATGCCAAATGATCAAACACAAGATTAAGGAAGTCAATCACATCACAAAAAACTGTATCCCACATCTAATAAAATTGCAAATTAAATAAAGTTATAACATTGGTTTTCTTTTTTCTTTTTTGTGTGTGGCAAAGAAGAAGATTAATACAAGATTTAATTTGGTCACGAGTGTAATTTATGGTGGTAGTCGTATATGAGTGGCTAAATGGTGAGTAATTAAGGGTATTAATTAGTGTGCACAGAACTATACGGAAATAGACTTCTGCAACAACATTTAATCCTACAAAATTGTAATACGGAGGAAACAAGATCTAGACAATCCTTCATCTAATCTAAGACCACTTGTATTGGTTGAGGCGTTTTTTGTTCTGGAGTAGTGGTGGTGTTTTTTTTAATATTGGTTATGAGTATTGTGATGATGTATTAAAATATAATTGTTGAGTTAAGTATTAAAAGGGGATAAAAATATTTTTAAATTAATAAACAAATTAAAAAAAAAAAAAAAAAAAAACAAGAAACGTGTGTTTCTTCTACCGTCTCTTTTCAACAAACGCCTAAGTAACACCATCAAGTGACCGCTCACTACTTGAAAACTTGGTGTTTCTTTGTGATGACTAGGCAAGTGGCAAGCGTTTCGTCTTATTGATACAAGTGGTCTAAGTGTATAGTGTCATTTTTTTCACCAGCAAGTAGAAAAAATTTGTTTCTCCATCCGCAATTAGAAAAGGTCAAGTAGAAAAAATTCGTTTCTTCACCCACAATTAGAAAAGGTCACCATCCCTCTACTCGAGAATAGAAAGGCTACTTTAAGAACTAGATAAATACTTTACATCATATATTCAGTATGAGATGAGATGGTAGATATGAAAAATTATTACAACAAATTTACCGATAAATTGCTGAAAGAGCTTTGAAGTAGTAACGCATCCGCAAATGCATTTTTATTGTGTCATATTGACTGACAACTAGCCAAAATAACTTGATTCTTTAATGATTAATCAAATCGAACTAGAACTTTGCTTCATAGTACACGACTGACAGTCTAAAAAAGAAATGGTTTGCAAATAAAGACACAATTCCAGTTAAGATTCTCGCATCATCCTTAACACTAGGCCACGGAGAAACTATATATCCAAAATTAAAAAAAAAATTAAAAAAAAAATATCAAGTAACTGATGCATACACCATTCGAGAAAATTAATTCATCAAATTATAAAAGCCTAATGACTGGAAAGCTAAAAAACATGGGGCATTTTACTCCCTAGAAAGCTAGAAGTGGAGGGTGATACTTGTTCATTCACCTAACACTTTTTGCTTTTTGGATGTGTTCATGTAGGAATGCAATACAAATTCATTTTGTGCTTCTTCTTGGTCCATAGTTCCAAGCTTGATCTGCACAACAAAAACCATAGATGACAAAGCACATCAGTACAAACATGTTTTGTAAAATATAGCTATATTTGGAATGAATAACATAACCACATGCAGGATAACTGTTACCTGATACAATCGTAATTCGAACCGAGGACCAACCTCCTTCAAATCAATTGATTTCGGACCTCCACTTTGTCTATAGACATGATGCCTGCATGTACATAAAGTAACAAGGACTGAATGAGTGCATAAATTAGAGGCGGCTATTCTGACCCATTCACACATGAACAGGTTCAAACTCAGGGTATGCTAATCTCAAACAACTCTTAACATATGCAACAAATTACAGCTTAAAAAGGCACGTCGAGAGTTAAAATGCATATTTTCTACATGCATTTCACCATTGGGTCATTTTAATTACTCTAAAAAAGAGGAAGGTCTTGAAACAGTATAGCAACTGCAATCATACGTGACACACAATATTGTAACTTTGGCAAAGAGTGACCCATCATGTCAAGAAAATACAACTCAGCCAACCTGCCCATTTTGACACGTCTAACATAAACTACAACAGGACAAAAAAGCAAAACAATTAGGCTAAATGGGAAGTCCATCGTCACAAATTCAAGTAACATGAACATGAAAAATCAATTGAAATGTCATTATATCAAGTTAGGCATGGCCACATGAGATCTTTAAGAATATAAAATGCAAGTCCTCTCAACTAAAATCAACACAAAATAATTAAAACACACGAGGCAATCACGGAAAACAATTAAACGAGTGAAGTGAACAAACAGATGGCATGCGAAGAGATACCTGAAAGAAATGTAATCTGACTGATTAGCAAAAGTAATTATGCGTTTTGTATCAGCCTTGGGAACTGGAAAAAGATGCTTCAAAATGGTTGCAGTCCTTTGACCAATCTATTAAATTATAAAATGCAAATAGATTCTTGTTAGAACGTTCAAAGAACAGAAAAACAACACCAAAAGTAAAACAGAGACTTATAAAATTGCCTTTAGCCTGTCACTGTTCCAGTTTCAGGAAAAAAAATATAACTGAATTGATACCTTCGAAGAGAAGGATTCAAAAATCAGATGTGGGTAAGCCTGAGAAACTGTTCCCATTTCTTTCTTATCTTTATTGTCATGTCTTGTGACCTATATTTATGTACTTATAAATATTTGCATTGGCAAAATCAAAGAACAAGATTAATAAGATAGAGATAAGAGGCGGGGAAATATAATTACTTACCACATTGAGGATTTGAAAGTAAGCAGTTGGACCAAAAGGTAAGTGGCTGATTACTAACTCATCAGGTACACCACGATGTTCGGCAACACGTATAAGATCAGTAAAATCATGTGATCGGCAAGTCTCGACTATATCAGTAATAACCTGCATTTGCCATGCATGTCAAAGTCAAACCAAGAGATAAAACCTCTTTGAAGACATTGTTGTTTACCAAAATGCAATTATCGGTCTATTATTTCAAATAATTATGAAATTTTATATTGTAACTTCTAAAAGTTGATACCACATTATCTCACTTTTTATTTTTCATGTTAATATTAGACGAAATGCATCAAGCTTCAGTAAACAAAGTAAGATTTAACAACAGATAGCATTTATATAAAATCGCAAAAAGGATATTAATGGTCATCAATTCATCGAAAAATCAACTCGAATTAATCATTTTATGTTTATCTACTCGTATTAACTAACCTGACTACCACGATTCATCCGTTGTGAATTAGGGAACACAAGTGTCAATTCCTGTAAGTAAGGCCATTAAAGAATCACTTATCCATAAATGACTATAGAGACTAAAATAAAACAAAATATCACATGTTAAACTAATTAATATTATCAATTTAGCTAATAGACGAACCTTCGCAAACTGTGTCAAAGGTGCACTTGGATTGCGAGAAGTAATAATCAGAATCTTTGGATCCCTTTCATTTGCATTTGCATATTCATCATCTATTGTTGACCTTGGAACTATATTTAAAAAACAAAACAAACAACTCATAAATTAAAAACCCTAAGCATTCAAACAAGGCATCTAATAAACTGAAAAATCATATACTATTCATCAAGCCAATTTCTTAAATCGAACACTCTTCAAACTTAAAAAGGAATAAACCTGCAGTTCGCTCGTCTTCAAGATCGATTTCTTGGCGAAGAGCCGCATCTTCGTTTCGAAGCTCAGTAGGAATTGGTTTTCCCTCTGTTACAAGCACAATAAATCAATACACATCATTAAAAAAAAAAAAAAAATTTAGAAAAGCAAATACACATCATTAAAATAATTCATAAAAATCATAAATAAACAAATTAAAAGTGAATATTTTAGCATAACAGATAATTAACCTTCAAGTGCTTGCTTAATTTTGCGTTTCTTTTCATAAAGCAAACGTTCTTTGCCTTCTAAACTTTTTCTGTATAGATACTCCCTCCTCAACCTTACATTCCTTCGTAACATGATTTCAATTCATACACAGACACTCTAAAAGGTGGATTCTTATTTCTTTTTGAAAGAGCAAATATGAGTGATTGACGAACTAGGGTTTTGTGTTCGTGTGTGCGCTCTGGCTAGGGTTTTATTGTTAAATAGGAAGAATAAATTTAGGATAAGCGACGCCAAAGTATGATTGCTCGGCTTAGTCCCTAGGGTTTTAATTTATGCAAAGTGATCACCAACCAACTTTTCTTTTTATGTACATTTGTTTATTGTTTATTTGTTTATGTTTACTGCATTTTCGTTCTGACACGTTTAAATTTTGATCAATTTTAAGTAGCATGTGCATGGTATGGGATCGGACCAAACTAATTCAATTCAGTGTCGTCTTAAATTTCATTTTATAGCAAAAAGTTGAACGGATAACTGCACCATATAATATTGGTTATGTTCGGTTCTCGAAGATTCGGTTCGATTTTGAGAAAATAACTATCCCTATTCACTTCACATTGTCGATATCCATGTAAGGTATTTTAAAGGCGCGTGTCTTTTTGTGGGATTGATGTTTGCCAAAGGCTAAAGGATAACCACACCATATAATATTGGTTAGGTTCGGTTCCCGAAGTTTCGGTTCGGTTTTGAGAAAATAACTATCCCTATTCACTTCACATTGTGGATATCCATGTAAGGTATTTTAAAGGCGCGTGTCTTTTTGTGGGATGTTTGCCAAAGGATAAACAGTTAAGGTGTCCCTACACTTTTCCCTATAACAAAAAAAACAAGTTATGGTTTTCTTCAGTTCTCCCGTTCTTGTTCATACTTCTTTTCAATTTTTCTATTCCAATTACGTCGGTCGTTCCTGTGGTTTACCACAGTTTTCACTCGTAGTCCTGTGGTTTACCACTGTTTTCACTCGTAGTCCTGTGCTTTTAATTATTCATTGGTAGTCCCTTTGAATTGTAATATTTTTCAATTGACGTCCCTCCGTCACTTGGCTATTAAATGTTTTCGTTAGGTTTAGGCATGTGCCATGCACATGAGAGTATTTGTGTCTTTTTACCTTAATTTTATCCTTTTTCATCTACGTATTCACCTTCTTCTCTTTCTTTCATATCTGCCTTCTTCATTTTCAACCCCAAAATCATAAACGCTAATCAAATATAGATAATAATAAAAAAAAACGAATTGCTTTAACAAAATTAATCTTATAAAAAGTTTTAAGATATGTATTTTGTTTCATTTAATTACTCAAAATAAATATAAAAATTTGAAATCAGATAAAATCCATATAAAATATGATTTAAAGATGTTTATAAATTTGTTACATCAAATTAATACATCTAAGATCAAAACAAATCTCATCAGATAAATTCATAAAAAATCTAAATCAACATACAAAATGACTACCAAAGAGCCAATGGCTTGGTGGTATCGAGGTCACCCTTACAACCTTGAGACTGAGGGTTCGAGTCTTGCTTATGACATTTCGTGGTGTATATATTCGTGTTAGTATTAGGTGGGTGTGTGAGTTTGCCTTTTAAAAAAACATACAAAAATGACTAAAGGACAATCAGTACAAAAAAATGTATGATCTTACAGCAACAAAATAGCTCACCGATATGATTCATGTATACTAAAAATCACCGTCGATGACCGGACTCACCACCTCCACCACCGTCATGTTCTCAATATTCGGTCGAACGAATGAATGATCAGCTTAGATCTCGATTTGCAGATCTCAATTTATATATCACGATTTGTAGATATGTCGCCAGATTTTTTGTAAGACCCTAATATTTATGGTACATAGAGTTTAAATGGTGTACTTAAGTGTGTGAAGCGTGGAACGAATTGTTAGACTGGCAGGTTGTTCTGACCTCTGTGCGCGCCGCGCAAGGTCAAGGGTACGCGCCGCGCACCCCACCTGGGACAGTTTTCATGTTTCGTTTTTATTTAGAGTTTAATGAGGGGCTTTTTGGTCTTTTCACTTGAGGACAGATCTGAGAGCTTATCAGCTGGTTTGGATCCAATTTTGAATCACATTTCACATCCACAAACACTCTCAACTATCTAGAGAGAGAGGGGGAGTTCTAGAGAGAGAATTGGGGTTTTGGAGAAGAAGAAGCTCGGATCGATCAAAAGCTCGAGTGTTAAAGTTGTTCACCTCGTTCCTAGCTACGTTTTGGTTGTTGTGGTAAGTTCTAACTCCGAATTTCATTGTTTGATTTTGATATTCAAAGTCGGGGTTTGAACTTGAATTGTAGAGAAACCCATTTAAACTCTTGAAGTGAGTTCTTTTATGCTTGTAATCGGGTTTATTGTTGTTGTTGGCGGATTTTGGGTTGGTTGATGACTTAGCCATGATTAGGGCTTTAATTTGGGTGTAATCACTATGATTAGTGATTTTGTTGTTGAAAGAGCCCAAATGGGTGTTATTGGAAGCTTGATTTTGAATTGGGTCAAAATTAGGGTTTAGATGTCATCTTGGGTAAGAAAGGTGTTTAACACTTATGATTGAGTTTGATTGGCGTTATTAGAGTGAATTATTAAAGTGAATTATTAAAGTATGAATTATTAAAGTGAATTATTAAAGTATGAATTATTAATGTGAATTATTAAAGTATGAATTATTAAAGTGAATTATTAAAGTTAAAGTAAAGTAAAAATAAAGTAAAGGTAAAGTTTAAGTATAGTAAAAGTATAAAACTATGTACGTATAATACGCGTATAAATATATATAATATTAATTTAAATCGTTATATATATTTAATAAAATAAAATATAAATATCGTTATCTTTATCATACTAGTTAAGTAATGAGTTGTCAAAAGTGGTTCTAGATATTTATAAAAGTTATATACGTTTTAATAATAAAATTCTTTTTAAACTGAAAACGTTTTTGTACGTTTGAAACTAAATAGATCAATCGAGTCTTTATGAGATTCAATCTTCCACTATCCTTTGTCTAGTTCTTAATGATTGACAATTTGTTCTTATTTATAAATCACTTTACCATTTTCCGAATATTGTTAAAATGGAAAGATTTCTCAAATCAACGTGGGCCTTTCAACAGAGACTTATAATCATAATTCAATATATCTGATAATTCAATCATTTGATCTTATCTTCTAATTCCATTGATAAACATTTTGAAACAAATACAATCATATAAAGTATTTAATCTAATATTTTATTTACGTTTCAAGTTATAATATATATACACATATACATATATAATCATATTCGTTTAATGGTTCGTGAATCGTTGGAACTTGGTCGAGGTTGAATGAATGTATGAACATAGTTTAAAATTCTTAAAATTTAACTTAACAAATATTGCTTATCGTGTCGGAAACATATAAAGATTAAAGTTTAAATTTGGTTGGAAATTTTCGGGTTGTCACAGTACCTACCCGTTAAAGAAATTTCGTCCCGAAATTTGCTTGGAAAGGTCGTGAATGATAATAAGTATGTTTTCATGATGCATACGGGCTGAAAATTAGAGTTTTATCATCAGCGAATAATTTGGATAAACAATCCATTTATATGAAGAGTACGAATGAAGCTAGCATAGAAGAGTGAAATGAGTAAGTGTAGATTCATCTTATCATTTGACGTAGATATGATTGATTCCCATATTTCAGGGGATTTGAAGAAAATCTTCTTAATAAGATTTGACTCTCCGGTAATCAAGGGGATTAGGATCCGCTTTAAATGCGATCGTCCATTTTAATTGTTCTGTCGGAGATTTTCTTATAAATTCACCTCCTTCGTTTCCTTACAACTCACACCTTCTGTTGATGCATTTTATGCAAGTCCCTAGACATCTACCCACGTCCATTGCAGGTACAACAGTTTACAGGCCACCATGATTGCTCGTTATTATCCTATCCGTGTTTGTATGTGGTTACAGGAACTGCAGGAACGAGATTTAGATGTTTGACTATGTTAGACTTAGTCAGACGTACGAGTGAAGCCTCACTAGTACGGCTGACAGGCTCATACGCACGGTTGATGCTGAGCTAAGTCACAATTACAACCTAAATGAGAAGACACGAGTGAGTGATCACTCGTACGGCTGATGAAGCCAACTCGTACGTGTGATGAATGAATCGTATGGGTGAGTCAACAGCAGGGGTATATAAAGTCTTATGTTCTTCATTTTAGGTTAAGCCTCTCATTTGTTACACACACTCAGATCTAGTGAGCTCCTCCGATTCTCTCTCAGTCCAAATCACCCAGGTGGTGAATAATAGCTCTAGGTGTTGATCTAATCACACTTGATTTAGTTGTGGTTTGACTAAATTAATCAAATAAAAAAAAAAACTTAACCTATTCACTAGAGGGTTTGATTCACTTATTCCGCCATTGTGTGAGTTAAATCTATTGATTTCTAAGTTCCTAGTCATGTTTCATCACCTTCTATTCTTTCCCCCTCAACTCATATTTTAAAGTATTCATCAATATGCTCCATCCAGTTTTGATTCTCGATATACTTCTAACTTTCATATCGGTCATTCTTCTTTTTCATCTACAGCCGGAAGAATCTATTTACTTCTATTATACTCTTGGTTTTATAGTGTTTCTAGTTCTCCCGTGTCTTTATATTGCTATATGCATCGATATATATAGTTTATAATTTCTGGTTTATCGTTGGGCTTTATATGTTCCCTTATATTTCAAAGTCTCTGCTTCTGTCTTCTATAATCATTATCATTCACAGTTAATGCTCTCTTTTATTTGCTGCAATTTATACCCCAATTTCTATTTCGGAGTTTTGTCCTTTCGTTTCTTCTTCTTGCGATTAAGCACCGTCTGTAATGGTCCAGAATTCACAGATATGAATTTCGGAATGAACATTGTTAATGTTCTAGGAAGGAAATTGTGATGGCACGATCTTGACTTGTCAAATTACTAGAATACCTTGGAAAAGGCCGAATCATCAAGAAATATTTTCTTGATATTTTAGAGGTTAAATAGAATACAAGAGTCGTATAACATGGCACATGATGATGTTATGATCTGTGAATCATCACGTTCCATTTAGAAACTCAGCATGACTTACTGTAATATAATCACGTTGATCAAGTGTCATTATATTATATTAATTCATGCTTCAGTTCCCAACACTACTTCAAAATATTCCTATTTTAAACTTGAATGTTTCAGAATTTAGAAACTAAAATAGTTTCTTTTACAGATAGCGCGAAGAGGTAAATGATTTCAAATTAGAAAAATTAAGAAAATATCTTCAGAAATATGGAGGATATTTATAATGAAATATATGATGATATTTTAGAATTTCTAATATCAGAGGATGATGAAGAATATTGTCCTCAGGGGTTTAGAGTCAGGAGCAATGTATTCGTTAATGACTTCAGCAGGTACTGAATCATTTGGATCCTTTGAAGTCAGGTTCAGTCTTTGTAATTTGTCCACAGCCTCCTTCCTACTTTGCTCAATCCGTTTTCCAGTTTCCAAAACTTCTCTTTTTCTGCGCTTTGCCAGCACACTTCATCATTATCATCCAGCTTTTACCGTTTAAATTCGTTTATTGTTTTTGCTGCTTCATCAGCATTTTTTTTCCATTTTCGGAGACCCAATTCGTAGTTCGGAGTGTTTTTCAGAAACTTCACATTCAAATTAAGTCCAAAAGATAGACGTTATATATACACATATAACTGTTGGCGTAGACATGCTACGAGATTTCAAAATACTGATTGCTAATTCCCAATAATTCGTATGGCAATTCTCATTACAAGATGCGAATGAGTAAATGATGGGGTTTCAATAAATAATTATAATGACTTTTTGGATAGGCTAAAGTCAAAGGGTAATGAAGTTGTTGGTACATCTGCTAATAATGTGGTGGAATGTAAAAGGTTCCCTGGTAACGATGGTGTATATCTCAAGGTTATAATAAGGTTAGTCTGACTGAAAAGTCGAAGTTGACTTGCTGGAGCTGTGACAAAACTGGCTACTTTGAATAGGAGTCGCAAAGTTATTTTTGCTAATAAATGCCAAAGAATCTGACGCAGATACGTTGTTTAAACTTTTACTTTGGTTTCAAGAGTTTTTCGGGTACATAACTGTGGGTAACATGTGGTTGGATCATCATCTCGATTGCTCATCATTCGAAGTGTCTTCCGAAATTTTCGAAGGGTTTGAACACAGATTGTAATCGTTAACATACATTTGATGTTCTAACACAGTTTTGAAGTCAAAATATAGCTTGTGAAAGATGTAAGGATCTAAGAGTGATGTTTTTGGTCATATCTCGAGTTGAATTTTGAGATTTCAAAATCAGAATATGTAATTAAATTTTGAATGAGTATGGTTGTTTTGATTTCTATAAAAGAATGTATATTGTTGTGAAAGTAGGGAGTATAATGGATGATTTGCTGAATCAGATTCGAAGAATGTAACATATTATTTGTGAATTTATATATCTCTCGGGTATTACCTACCCGTTAAAAAAAAAATTTCACAATTAATATTTTGTACAAAATAATTTTATTACAGTCTTTATGAAAATATATATATGTATATTTTCTTCAGATGTAACATAGATTTAATGAGTTAATGTTAAATTAAACTCATTTGATTTACGGTTGAAACTAGAATTGAATAATCCCTAAAGGCTTTAAAAAGTACATAACTTTTACGCAGTATTTCTTTAATGACATTGAAATTATGAATCAATACTTTGTTATTTGTTGATGTATGATGTTCGGTTCGTGGAATTCTTGTGAATTTCGCAAAGTACGAATGATGTTATCTGAAAAGTTTCGCGTACATCGATGATGAAAGTGTAAAATCAAATATATACTTGATTTATTATGAGTTGGAATTTGTTGAATTGCGACAGAGATTGTAGTTAACGCTGGTTAAGTTGCGGCCGAAGGACGTACATTATTGCATATTTGTAATATGAATTAACCGAGTAGTTAAGATTCACACACAATAGCTTAGCACGGAAAGATTTATTTCAAAAATATATATATATATATATATATATATATATATATATATATATATATATATATATATATATATATATATATATATATATATATATATATATATATATATATATATATATATATATATATATATATATATATATATATATATATATATATAATATACATATAATTTCTTCAGAGGGAATGTGTTAATTTTTCATAACTCGTTGATACAATATACACGTTATTGATTCGTAATGATGTCTACGGTGATTCTTGAACTGACGGAGTTTGTGATGTTATCGGTGTTGTTGATTCGGATGTTGACTGTACTGACGATGCTGGTAACGCTGACGGTACTGTTGATGCTGTTGGTAAAGCAAGTTTAGCTTGTTAATCACACACCATTTTTTTCAGGGTTTCTACTCTTCCTTCTATCATTTTGGTTCGCTTAACTAATTTATGGTTAGGGCTAGATTAGATAATCTCTAAGACTTTAGAGATTACATAATCGCCGCGGAATGTTTCTCCAATGAAGTTATGAATTAATACTTCATCAGTTATTGTTGTTGGTACTCCTTGGTATCTATGATGCGTATGACGTTGATGCTCGTGGGACAGATTGTGAAGTTGAGGTTTACGACGCGGTTGTGGTTGGAGGTGGTAATGGTACTGTTGGCGTTGATGATGGTAGTACTGGTTATGCTGCTGATGCTGCTGCTGGTGTTTGTAATCTCTGCACCATATTCTCCAAAGCCACTACCCGAGCGCGAAGCTCGTTGACTTCTTCTATTACACCGGGGTGATTGTCGGTTCGGATGAGCGGATAAATAAAATCTAAAATTTGATATAATATATAATCGTGACGAGATACTCTGGAAATGAGCGAGAACATGGTATTTCGGACAGGTTGGCCGGTAAGTGCTTCAGGTTCTTCGTCAAGAGGGCAATGTGGTGGATGGAAGGGATCACCTTCTTCTTGTCTCCAATGATTGAGGAGGCTACGAACCCATCCCCAATTCATCCAGAATTGGTGATGACTGATTGGTTGATCTATTCCGGTCACACTGCTTTCGGAGCTTGAATGGGATTCCATTTCGGAATCTGAGTGACTTGAACTGATGACGAATTCCATTTCGTACGATTGGATAAAGGAATTTTTTTTCGATATGAAAGGATTTTGGCTAACGGATGGTATTCTAATTACATAGAATATATATATATATATATATATATATATATATATATATATATATATATATATATATATATATATATATATATATATATATATATATATATATATATATATATAGATCAAAAGATTTCGTAGATTACGGAAGACTTTGCGGGATATGTCAGGCAAAGTTTAAAGTAACATATACGATAAGATATGATTTAGCAGATATGCTAAGATATGAATTTTTGTCTATACACTATTCATGCAATCAATGCAGCAAGACGTGTCTTAGACTAAAAATGATAAGCATGTAATTTCCTGAGGATGATAAGTAGTTAATTTTCGACACAAAATGATAAGCAAAATGTTTGACATGCAGACACGGTCGAAGTCCAGACTCACTAATGCATCCTATCGACTTATCAGTTAGACACACTAATGCAGACCTGGTTCGCTAAGACCACCGCTCTGATACCAACTGAAAGGACCCGTTCATATACATTATAAACGATTCACAATAGTTGATTACATTGCGAGGTATTTGACCTCTATATGATACATTTTACAAACATTGCATTCGTTTTTAAAAGACAATCTTTCTTTACATCGAAAATTGACAGGCATGCATACCATTTCATAATATCCACTATCCAACTATAAATTGATTTAATAATAATCTTTGATGAACTCAATGACTCGAATGCAACGTTCTTCGAAATATGCTATGAAAGAATCCAAGTAATATCTTTAAAATGAGCAAATGCACAGCGGAATATTTCTTTAACACCTGAGAATAAACATGCTTTAAAGTGTCAATCAAAAGGTTGGTGAGTTCATTAGTTTATCATAATCATTTATTTCCATCATTTTAATAGACCACAAGAATTTCATTTCCAGTTCTCATAAATATACGTCCCATGCATAGAGACAAAAATAATCATTCATATGATGAACACCTGGTAACCGATATTAACTAGATACATATAAGAATATCCCCTATCATTCCGGGATCCTCATTCGGACATGATATAAATTTCAAAGTACTAAAGCATCCGGTACTTTGGATGAGGTTTGTTAGGCCCAATAGATCTATCTTTAGAATTCGCGTCAATTAGGGTGTCTGTTCCCTAATTCTTAGATTACCAGACTTAATAAAAAGGGGCATATTCGATTTCAATAATTCAACCATAGAATGTAGTTTCACGTACTTGTGTCTATTTTGTAAATCATTTATAAAAGCGCATGTATTCTCAGTCCCAAAAATATAAAGGGTAAAACGGCAAATGAAACTCACCATACTGTATTTCGTAGTAAAAATACATATAATGTCATTGAACAAGTGCAAGGTTGGCCTCGGATTCACGAACCTAAATTAATTATATATATTTATGTGTTGGTCAATATTTGTCTAACAAATTAGGTCAAGTCATAGTGTACCACAATCCTAATGCTCGAGACTAATATGCAAAAGTCAACAAAAGTAAATTTGACTCAAAATAATTTCCAAAAATCTATACATGATTAATATATAGTTTAAATATCGTCGTTTTATATTTTTAAATATTTTTTAAAAGATTTATTAGAGTAAATAATATAATTTATTTATTAATAAATAAAATTTTATATTAAATTTATATAATAAAATATACTTTTATATATATTAAGTAATAAAATTTATAGGGTTCATTTAACATCATAAAGATAATATGATAGGTATTATTAACGTAAGTTATTACACGTAGTAAAATATGTTTGTATCACATATTTATTTGATAAAATAATATCTGTAATGTTAGTAAGTAAAAGTTGTATTATTTTGTAATAATAATTATTATTATAAAAATATCAATATTTATAATTACTAATATGACATTATGATAAAACGATAATTCTAATTATGATAACTTTAATATTTACAATAATTTTTAATATTATCTCTAAAATAATAATTCTATTTAAAATAATAATAATAATAATAATAATGATATTTTATAATAACAATGACATTTCTATTAAAATGATAATTTTTGTTAAAATGATAGTTTTAATACTGACGATACTTTTAATAATAATAGTAATGATAAAAATAATAAGAACGATAATTTTATCTAAATCAATATCTTATAATATTTTAATTTCATCATGATACTCTTACCCATTATTTCCTAATCGTTTCATTTAATAGCTTTTAAACGTCTTTTATATCGTGTTCATAATAATGATAATAATAGTAATCAAAATAATTAGGTGTTACAAATATTTGTTTTAATTACACTAATATTAATAATGATAGTTACTATAAGATTATTAACGATAATGCTAATAATTATCTTAATGATAATATAGTAATAATAATAATAACAATAACAATAACCATTTTTAAATAATGATATATATATTAATAATGATAATAATAATACCAATAATAATAATAATAATAATAATAATAATAATAATAATAATAATAATAATTGGATAATAATAATAATACTAATTATAACTTTAACGATAATAACGATAGTAATAATAAAAAAAATAACATTTTTTAATGATAAATCCTTTTTATTGATAAAGATAATAATAATGATAATAATAAGATAAAACTAGAACGACGATAAAAACGACGATAATAATAATCATTTTTAATAAAAATATCTAAAATTCAATTGATTATAACTTCTAATCCGTTCATCGAAACCATTCGATATCTAAAGGAAAAGTTCTTAATTTTTCGCTAGCTTTCCAAGGACATGCATATCTTATACCTTATCTCAACCGCAAGTGTAACTAATTCAAGATTCAACCTAACCTGTCTAAGGGCAATATCAAAAGTACAAGCATGCATAATCCTAAATACTCGAGCACTAGTCAGGGATACACTATTAGTATGTAAAAGTTAAATTATGAGTACTCACGTATCAATATTGAGATTCAATATTGCAGGAAAGGTACGTAGACGCAACGGAAATGATAAACACTGTATTGACCTCACGAGCATACCCATGAACCATACTCAATCACCTCCATAGCTATAACCCATAATTTCCTTAATCCTATCCCACTCGAAAAACAACTTCGAAATCACTCGGACAACACTCGGTCGTAATATTTTATGTATACTAATAATATCTTGAAATAATACGGAGTAAATATATATATGTAAATCGATTGAGAGAGTTTAGAGAAAAATATTTTCAAGTTTCTATGAAATAATGAAACCTATTTAATTCTATTTATAATAGATTTTTGAATTATTAAAGTATGAATTATTAAAGTGAATTATTAAAGTGAATTATTAAAGTATGAATTATTAAAGTAAATTATTAAAGTATGAATTATTAATGTGAATTATTAAAGTATGAATTATTAAAGTGAATTATTAAAGTATGAATTATTAAAGTGAATTATTAAAGTTAAAGTAAAGTAAAAATAAAGTAAAGGTAAAGTTTAAGTATAGTAAAAGTATAAAACTATTTACGTATAATACGCGTATAAATATATATAATATTAATTTAAATCGTTATATATATTTAATAAAATAAAATATAAATATCGTTATCTTTATCATACTAGTTAAGTAATGAGTTGTCAAAAGTGGTTCTAGATATTTATAAAAGTTATATACGTTTTAATAATAAAATTCTTTTTAAACTGAAAACATTTTTGTACGTTTGAAACTAAATAGATCAATCGAGTCTTTATGAGATTCAATCTTCCACTATCCTTTGTCTAGTTCTCAATGATTGACAATTTGTTCTTATTTATAAATCACTTTACCATTTTCCGAATATTGTTAAAATGGAAAGATTTCTCAAATCAACGTGGGCCTTTCAACAGAGACTTGTAATCATAATTCAATATATCTGATAATTCAATCATTTGATCTTATCTTCTAATTCCACTGATAAACATTTTGAAACAGATACAATCATATAAAGTATTTAATCTAATATTTTGTTTACGTTTCAAGTTATAATATATATAAACATATACATATATAATCATATTCGTTTAATGGTTCGTGAATCGTTGGAACTTGGTCGAGGTTGAATGAATGTATGAACATAGTTTAAAATTCTTAAAATTTAACTTAACAAATATTGCTTATCGTGTCGGAAACATATAAAGATTAAAGTTTAAATTTGGTTGGAAATTTTCGGGTTGTCACATGATATACGAGATTATTGTGGTAATATTGATGCTAGTCACTTAGACATTGACATGTGGGTTTATCTCGTGGTTTGGGTAAGAGAGTGCAAGTAGGTAAATTATATATGTATGTGTGTAACTATTGCACTCACTAAGCTTTAGCTTACCCTCTCGCTGTTTACTTTTTTTATAGATTCGCACGGAGGCGGTGGCTCGGGTAAGCATGGGAACTAGTGGACTCTGAAGCTACCCGTCCTAATCCATAAGGACGAATACAATAACATATGATTACATCGCGAGGTATTTGACCTCTATATGATACATTTTACAAACATTGCATTCGTTTCTAAAAGACAAACTTTCTTTTCATCGAAAGTTAACGACATGCATACCATTTCATAATACATTCAACTATAATTGACTTAATAATAATCTTGATGAACTCAACGACTCGAATGCAACAACTTTTGAAATATGCCATTAATGACTCCAAGTAATATCTTTAAAATGAGCAAATGCACAGCGGAAGATTTCTTTCATACCTGAGAATAAACATGCTTTCAAGTGTCAACCAAAAGGTTGGTGAGTTCATTAGTTTATCATAATCAATCATTTTCATCATTTTAATAGACCACAAGATTTTCATTTCCAATTCATAAATATACGTCCCATGCATAGAGACAAAAATCATTTATATGGATTGAACACCTGGTAACCGACATTAACAAGATGCATATAAGAATATTCCCTATCATTCCGGGACATCCATCGGACATGATAAAACAACATCGAAGTACTAAAGCATCCGCAACCATGGATGGGGTTCGTTAAGCCCAATAGATCTATCTTTAGGATTCGCGTCAATTAGTAGATCGGTTTACTAATTCTTAGGTTACCAAGCAAAAGGGGCATATTCGGCTTCGATCATTCAACCATATAATGTAGTTTCGATTACTTGTGTCTATTTCATAAAACATTTATAAAAGCGCATGTATTCTCAGTCCCAAAAATATATATTGCAAAAACATTTAAAAAGGGAGTAATGAAACTCACGATACTGTATTTTGTAGTAAAAATACATATGACGACATTGAACAATGCAGGGTTGGCCTCGGATTCACGAACCTATATCATTTATATATATATTAACACATGTAATGGTAATCGAACAAATTTATATATTATTAGTGATTTAATTGTTATTTTAATTATGTATTTTATTAATAACCTAATAAATTACATTTATTAATAAAAATATTAGTATAGTTATGTTATATGTATTAAATATGGTTTTATATAACTAATAGTTATTTGATAAAATAATATTGATAATAATAAATAAAAAGTTGTTTCATCCTATAATAATAATAATAATAATAATAATAGTTATAATAATAAAAATGATAACTTGTATAAAAATATTATTTTTAATAATAATAATGAATACTAATAATAATAATTATAAAAATAATGATTTTACTAATATTGATAATACTAATTTTTATATTAATAACTATAATGATAATAATACTACTAATAATAATACTAATACTTATGATAATCATAATACTAATACTCATATTAATAATAATAATATATATTTTAGTAATAATAATAATGATAGTAACATTAATTATACTAATAATCTCATTTTTAATATTGGTAAAAATAATTACTTAATAACAATTAATAATAAATAATGATAATAATAACAATAATAATAATAATGAAATAATAATAATAAAAGTACTAGTAATAACTACCTCAAAGAAGCAGCCCTTAAAAAATATGCCCAAGTCCGGGTTTGAACCCGCGACGTCCTACTAACCCTGAAAACACCCTCAACCATTCATCTATGTTTGTTTTCCCTTTCTTCTTCTTTTTCAAAAAAATATGCCACAACCGGGGCTCGAACCCATGACCCCTTGGTTAACCCAAACACTCTAACCAATGCTCAGTTGGTACCTTTCTACCTTAATTCATAGCCTAATCTATATAACCCGTCACCATTTCTATAAACTGGCCAACTTTTACATCGGCCCAACAGCGGTATATAACCCCAACTAGAAAAAATACCACGGCCCATGTATGAAATAAACTAAGCCCAACTTCAAATTCCAAATTATAAAAGAAATAATACGGCCCAATCTTGCAAACTCTTTACTAGGTCGATTGAGACAAAGAAAAAGAATATATACGCAGCTGTAATTGCAACATCCTCGTGACTCATCATCCACTTGCACCGTTACCCACTATTCTTTTACCCTTTACATAAAGTCATGGTGTCTCCATGTCTGATCGTTCCAGGTATATTAACCACAATTTGAAAGGGTTTCAGTCCTTTTTTATTTTTATAATCAAGTGAGGTTTTATGTTTAGTGTTTGTCTGCAATCAATTAAAAGCACGTAATAGCAGCCTTTTTGTTCAAGCATAAACCAGTTCATAAGTAATTCAATGGTATTTAAATTGATGATGGGTTTACGTTGGCTTTTTGTCTCGGGTATAAAACAGAAACACACATATAAGCTGAATTATCTTGCAGGTATAATAGGGTTCGAAAAACAAAAAGTAAGAGGAACTGTACAGTTGTGGTTTACGGTTAAGGCTCATGGTGATGGTTTTTGGAGGTTGGCAACGATTAATAATACATAACAAAAAGATATATGGTTTTGGTTGTGGTGATGATCCTTAGAGTCGTTCACGATCCAAATGTTTTAGAGAGAGAGGGAGAGAGGTGAGGTGGAGAGGGTGTAAGATGCCGGTTAGTGTTGGAGGAAGATGTTAGGTGACAGTGGTTTAGGACAGAATTACAGCAGCAATGTGATAATTATGGGTGGCTTTTGGGTTTCGTTTTCAACCGAACTTGATGAGTAGCAACTCAAGTGGGTTTGGTTTGGTGTTTTCATGCACGAAGAAACAGAAGACCAAAGTAGAGGGTGAAGGTTATGATGGTGGTAGTTTAATGGTGTTTTTAAATGGTGGGTTTCATCAAAGAAGATGGTGATGGAGTCTTGCACTCATACGGTGGTGGTGGTAGCGTTTTAACGGTGATCGAGGTGGTTGTTTTCGAGAGTTATATAATGGTTAGTACTTTAAATATAATATGAGTGTGTGTGGATTAACCAAAGTAGAAATAAGATAAATTTAATAGCAAGATCAATATATTACCGAGATGAATTTAGCATGAACGAAAGTCGCCGGAGTTCATGGAAACGGAGATGGTGATTGAGATTAGATGATAATGGTTGTTGTTAAACTTAGTGATGGTTTTCATGGGTTTGTGTTGTGGTTAGAATCGTTGGTGGTGAGAATATCTATTCATGTCTCCTTCGAACAATATCAAAACGAGTATTAACAGTTCGGTTTATAAAGATGATGATGATGTTGGCTTTGATGATTAACGAAGAGGATGTTGAGTTGTTTTTCTTGGACCTTAAAAATTACAAGCGGTTTAGTTGATTGAAGAAGTAAGTGATGGTTCATGTAAACAGTGATGGGTTTGAATGGTTGTAGTGGTGAGGCGAACAGAGATATAAAGCTGCTTCTATCATTTTCGTTTGAATTATCAGATGATGACAGTTAATAGCATTTATATTTGATACAGATAAAAAAAATAGATTGACTTCTTATCCATAATATGAGATGATATCTTGTTTTATGCAGAAAATAGCTCGACACTAGTTCACGAGCAAAATAGAAAAACAGAATAATAATAATAATTGATTATGGTCTGTATGTATATACACGTATATATTTGTATTTATATCTTATACTTAATATAAGTAATTATTAAATATCTTAATAATAATAATAATACTTGTTAATAATAATAATAATAATAATAATAATAATAATTTTAGTAAATTTAATATTAATAATGATAACAATAATTAAAATAATAATATTATTATTATTAATGATACTAATAATAATATTAATATTATTAATGATAATAATAATACTAATAATAATATAACAACCTGTACATATAAAATTTCATATTTATATCATAATATTATTAATACTGATATTAATATTAATATTTATTTTAATAATAATAAAAGTAATAATATTAATATAACAACTATATTCTAACTTGTTGTATATATATATATATTATTACTTATGTAATATTTAATAATCCTATAATATATTATATAATAACTTTTGATTGAATATTTATTATTTATACATTTTATATATAATACAATATTATAGAAATCATATATATTTATATATAGATTCATTTTAATTTACACTTAATTATTTTGTATTTTATTTTACATATTTAATTCTAATATTTAAATCATATAATATTTCAAATAATATTTCAAATTATAATATTTAGTTACATATGTATCTATTTACAAATAGTTGTTCGTGAATCGTCAGGAATTGGTCGAGGTTAAATGAATGTATGAACATCGTTTCCAAAGTTTTATAAACTTAACATTACATACTTTGCTTATCGTATCGAAATCATATAAAGATTAAGTTTAAATTTGATCAGAAATTTTCGGGTCGTCACAGACTCGCATAGGTGCTTTAGAAGACGTGCTTTTGGATTTGATTAGGATTGGGTAGCGTATCCCCAATCGCCATGCTCGGTCTTTATTTTTGTGATAAAACTCACGTGGTCGAAAACTTGTATTTTGTACGAAAGCCGTAAAACGGCCGATGTGGGTCCGGTGTCGTAAAACTCATTTTATTATTGGAACGTGTTAGTTTTTATCTAATATTACGTGTTGTGAAAACCGTTTCGTCTAAAAGTGTCGAGAAGTGGGAGATCTTTAAACGAAAAATGGAAATTTTGGACAGCAAGCTGTCAGGCCATGTGCGCGCCGCGCACCCCTTCTGTATATATATAAAAAAAATTGCTGTGTAATTGGTTGGATAACGGGTTGGGTCGTTACATTTTATTTGTGTACGAAATACTAATTTGCAAGAGGTAAATCTCTATGAACCACCATGGCCGCTCAAAATACTGATTTTTGTGTCGAGTGAATGAAATACATATTTATGTTATTTTCTTAAATTGTGTGTTTTTATCTGAAGACAATCAAATTGGACGTATCGAGTACAATTTCAGGGACTACCAAAGAAAAATGAAAAGCACATGAACTACCTGTGAAACAAGTGATAAACTACAAGGATGTAATTTTGTCTTAGGGTGTGTTTGGCGCAGGAGCTTATGAGAGCTTATAGGAGTTTATAGGAGCTTGATGTAACATCCCGCCTTTTTCCGTTAAATTTATTTTTAACACCGTCTTTTTTTTAAATAATACCTTTCGTTATTTAAATTCGTAGTTTCCGTTGACTAACGTTCATAATAATTCCGTCATTTAATTATAACATCACTCGTTTACTCGAGCGTTTTTAAAATATTCGTTTGGTTAATTCCCGCACCCGCTTTGAAACTTGAGGGACTAATCTTGGCACTTGGCCAAATTTTGGTAACTAGTCACCACCACCTCCCACCATCTCATCCATTCATTTCTCACTTCATCTTCTCCCTCTTTTTCTCTCTTCCATTTTAGAACTCAAACACCCATCTTTATAAAATCATCATCTAAATCCGGATCAAGAAGGAAACTGTGACGATCGCTCCAAATCCATAGGGATGAACACGTCATTCATTGATTTCATTGCGAGGTATTTGACCTCTATATGATACGTTTTGTAAACATTGCATTCTTTTGAAAAGGAATACCATAAATGTATATTTAAATCAAAGGTTTTCGACAACTAATGATTTCTACATATAGACAATCACCGTATATAATAGTTTACAATAGTGCTTTCGTTGACAATACAGTCAAATAAGGTACATGGTGATGAATTGGTGAATGCAACGTTTTCTTGAAAAATATGCCAGGTAAGACTCCATGCACATAGCTTGTATATCATATAAGCAAACAGCGGAAGACTTCTAGGGAACCTGAGAATAAACATGCTAACAAGTGTCAACACAAAGGTTGGTGAGTTCATAGTTTATATGTTTCGCATAATCTGTATATAAAGATGGATAACAAGATTTCAGTTGTTTCTTCCATAAATGTTTATCAAAATATTCTACAAGAATGAGCACCCTGGTAACTAAGCTTTAACGTCTATATAATAAGTACCCCTCGTTTAACATGCAACCAACATGTACAATACACTCAAATAGCATACGTCTGTTTTATAGTTCAGGATAGGATTTCTATACCTAGAACAGACGGGGATGTCAAACCCTATGGATCCATATACTACTACTCGCGCCCACCAGTTCTTATAACTGGCAGTTAACAGTTACCAAAGCTAAGGGATTTTCGGTTCAAACTCGGTGTAGAATTTAGTATGTACTTGTATCCATTGCGTTTAAAATAAAGTGCATGTATTCTCAGCCCAAAAATATAAATAAAAAGGGATCGTATGAAACTCACTTTTCAATATTGTGGTTCAATATTGTAGGCAAAATATGTAGATGCAATGACAACAGCGAATGCATGGTTGGTCTGAGATTCACGAACAATACACCCGAACATTATCCATAACCTCCTTAGCTATAACCCACTTGAAACTCGTTTTCAAAATCACCCGAACATAACCCCATCGTTGTATTTTATGTATATTATTATTTTTGTATCATAAAAATAATAATACTAATAGTAATAAGATTGATAATAATAATATTAAGTATAATATTAAAATATTGATACTATGAAGTAACAAGTGTGTTTTATAAAAAAAATGATTGAGTGTAATCCATCTATCTATCCATATGCGTATATATATAGAGATATAGATGTAGATATTTTAAATTTAATAATATAATAAAATATTAATATAATATAATAAAATAATAAAATAATAATCATTTTTGTTGTTTTCCTTATCGACATAATTAAATATAATATATATAATAATATAATAATATTGAAATAAAATATAATAATATAATAATAAATTTTGAATCGTAAATATTTTTAAAAGTCGTATTTATCGAATACTTCAGGGTTATATTATGTAACTTATAATTAATAATTTCTATTATGTCGCTTTCATGTGAATAGTAAATTAATTAATTTCGTTTCATTTACTATTCAATGAATAGTAAATGAATTAATTTAAATTCAACTATTTAAGCTACACATTGTTGTACGTTGTGCTTTACAAATTGTACATTTTTAATTTAACTTCGTTTCTTAAAAAAAATTACAAAAATTATATCATAAAAATAAAACGACTTAATACGTAAAATTTTTAAATTGAAAAAGTATCGTTTAATAGTAAATTTTTATCATTTCATATAAAAATATTATAAAATCTAGTTTTCTAGAACTAATTATATTCAATATTCATAAACACGTTTAAATACACATCGCAAGTTATTCATACAATTAATACCTTATTAAGTTTTCAAGTTATAGTATATATATATGTATCTATTTACATATAATTGTTCGTGAATCGCTGAGAACAATCAAACGGTAATTGAACAGTTCAAAATTTCGAGATTCAACTTCATGGACTTTGCTTATCGTGTCGGAAACGTTAAAGATTAAGTTTAAATTTGGTCAGAAATTTCCGGGTCATCACAGTATCCCCCCGTTTAAGAAATTTCGTCCCGAAATTTGAGTGAGGTCGTCATGGCTAACAATAAAAATGTTTTCATGACGTATATGAGTCGATAAATAGAGTTTATCACTGCTGAATAATATGGATATAACAATCCGATTACTCGAAGCGTATGAGAGAAGTTATCGTATAATAGTTAATTGAAGAAATAGAGATTCGTCTTAACTCTTGACGTAATAACGATTGATTTTCGGAATTTAAGGAATAGAAAATCTTCAAAATCTAAATAAGATTTGATTCTTCGGGAATTAAGGAAATTAAGATTTCCTTTGATTAAATGCGTAATCTGACTTGATTGCTATGTCCGATATTTTTCTATAAATTAAGCACTTTCGTTTCATTATTTTCACCACTCCTACATTTTCTTTCTCATTTCATACTTTGCTCAATCCGTTTTCCAGTTCCAAACCTTCTCCTTTTCTCAGCTTTACCACCATACTATTCTTTATCATCAAACTTTTGACTGTTAAAGTCGTTTACAGTTTTTTGCTGCTTCATCATCATTTCTAGAACTAGTTCGCAGTTCAGGGTGTTTTTCAGAAACTTCATATTCAAAGTATGTAAGTCCAGGAGATATACGTTATATGTACACATATAAATGTTGGTGTAGGCGTGCTGCAAGATTTAAAAATACTGATTGCTAATTCCCGATAATTCGTATGGCAATTCTCGTTTCAAGATGTGGATGAGTACGTGATAGGGTTTCAATAGGTATAAGGATTTTTCGGAAGGTCAAGGATAAATGAAGTTGTTGATAAATTTACTGCTAATGTGGTGGAACATGAAAGGTTCCCCGGTAACAATATCATATATGTCAAGGTTACAAATCTGAAAGGTCGAAATTGACTGGTTGCAAGGGTGATAACACTAGATACCTTGAAAAGGAATTGCAAGATTATTTTTGATAAAAACAACGCTAAAAGATCTTGCACGGTTTTGAAGTCAAAGTATAGCTTTGAAAGATGTAGAGATCTAAGAATGATGTCACCGGTTCAGAGTTATGAATTGGATTCTGATCCGTCAATATAAGAATGTGTAATTGAATTTGTATGAGATGATTGGGTATCATTGTGAGCATGATTAATAGATTTGTGAATCAAAGTTGAAGAATGTACAATCTAACATATTAATTGCGAACTTATATATTTCCCGAGTATTACCTACCCATTAAAGATTTCACAATTAACATTTTGTACAAAAGAATTTTCATTACAGTCTTTATGAAAATATATGTATGTATATTTTCTTCAGATGTAATACAGATTTAATGAGTTAATATCATATTAAGCTCATTTGATTTTTAGCTTGAATTAGAAATGAATAATCTCTAAAACATTAGAGATTGCATAATCTTCGCGAAGTATTTCACTAATGAAATCAATACTTCATTATTTATTCTTATTGATATTCCTCGGTAAAGGATGTTGGTATTCGTGGAATTCTTGCAAACTTCGCAAGGTGCAAATGATGTTTTCTAGAAAGTTTCGAGTGCATCGAAGATGAAAGTGTAAAATCAACCATGTTATTGAATAATACACTTGGTTTATTATGAAACGAAATTCATTGAATTGAAACAGAGATTGTAGTTAACAAAGGTTGTACATCATAGCATATTAGTAATATGAATTAACCGAGTAGTTAAGTTTCATACATAATAGCTTAGTACAGAAAGATTTATTAGGGTTTAAAATTTATATATATAAGATATACATATAAATTCTTCGGAGGGAATGAGTTATTATTTTATAACTCGTTGATTCAATATACGCGTTATTGATTCGTAATGATGTCCACGGTGCTTTCTTGAACTGACGGAGATTGTGATGTTTAGAGGTGCTGATGATGTTTCTAATGATGTTGACAGCACTGTGTGCTGGTGAAGCTAAGGGTATTGTTGATGTTGTGATATAACAAGTTTAGCTTGTAAATCATACACTATTATGATCAGGGTTTCTACTCTATCTGATTTATGGTTAAGGCTGGAATAGATAATCTCTAAACTTTAGAAATTACATAATCGCTGTAGAATACTTCTCCAATGAAGTTATGAATCCATACTTCATCATTTGTTGTCGTTGATACTCCTTGGTATCTATGGTGTGTATGATGGTGATATCCGAGGTACAGATCGTGATGTTGAGGCGTGTGATGTGGATGTTGTTGGTGGTGGTAATGGTACTGTTGGTGTTGTTGTCAGTGGTACTGGTGCTGTTGGTGCAGAGGATGGTGATGTTACTGGTGTTGGTGATACTGCTGGTGCTTGTAAATTGTGTACTGTGCTCTCTAAAGTTAACACTCGAGCTCGAAGTTCTTTAACTTCTTCTACTAACCCTGGTTGGTTATCGGTGTGAGGTAGAGGTCGGATATCTTCTCTAGTTCCGTTAATGGTAGCTTCAAGACGAAAAATTCTAGCAAAAAGAGTATAAACGGTGTTGCGAACAGGTTCGCCGGTAAGCGGATCGAGTACTCCGACGTTAGGCGGTAAGTTCGGCTCGTGGTATGGAGTACCTTCTTCATTTCTCCATAGGGTAAGTATTTCGCGAACCCATTTCCACTTTCTAAAGAAATCACGGTAGTTGATCGGTCGGTGCGGTCCCGTCACGCTGTCTTCGGAGTTGGAGGGACTTGGTCTATTCGAGGAGTCCATCTTACGTGTTCACAGAAAGTTATGAAATGATTCTTGGTATGAATTGAGGGTTGAATACTGGATGATACCTTCGTCTTCTCGCATACGTATATATAGTAAAAGGATTCCGAAATTTACGGAGGAAATTTTGAAAAACGCCAAATAAGATTTACTCTAGTAGATATGATAGGATATGATTTGTCTATACACCGTGTATGCAATAAATGCAAAAACACGTGTCAAGACGTAAGATTGATAAACAGGTAATTTCCGACAAGAAATGATAAGCAAAACTTTTGACATGCAGACACGGTCGAAGTCCAGACTTACGAATGCATCCTAACATCTATCAGTTAGACACATTAATGCAAGACCTGATTCGCTAAGACCAACGCTCTGATACCAACTGTGACGATCGCTCCAAATCCATAGGGATGAACACGTCATTCATTGATTTCATTGCGAGGTATTTGACCTCTATATGATACGTTTTGTAAACATTGCATTCTTTTGAAAAGGAATACCATAAATGTATATTTAAATCAAAGGTTTTCGACAACTAATAATTTCTACATATAGACAATCACCGTATATAATAGTTTACAATAGTGCTTTCGTTGACAATACAGTCAAATAAGGTACATGGTGATGAATTGGTGAATGCAACGTTTTCTTGAAAAATATGCCAGGTAAGACTCCATGCACATAGCTTGTATATCATATAAGCAAATAGCGGAAGACTTCTAGGGAACCTGAGAATAAACATGCTAACAAGTGTCAACACAAAGGTTGGTGAGTTCATAGTTTATATGTTTCGCATAATCTGTATATAAAGCTGGATAACAAGATTTCAGTTGTTTCTTCCATAAATGTTTATCAAAATATTCTACAAGAATGAGCACCCTGGTAACTAAGCTTTAACGTCTATATAATAAGTACCCCTCGTTTAACATGCAACCAACATGTACAATACACTCAAATAGCATACGTCTGTTTTATAGTTCAGGATAGGATTTCTATACCTGGAACAGACGGGGATGTCAAACCCTATGGATCCATATACTACTACTCGCGCCCACCAGTTCTTATAACTGGCAGTTAACAGTTACCAAAGCTAAGGGATTTTCGGTTCAAACTCGGTGTAGAATTTAGTATGTACTTGTATCCATTGCGTTTAAAATAAAGTGCATGTATTCTCAGCCCAAAAATATAAATAAAAAGGGATCGTATGAAACTCACTTTTCAATATTGTGGTTCAATATTGTAGGCAAAATATGTAGATGCAATGACAACAGCGAATGCATGGTTGGTCTGAGATTCACGAACAATACACCCGAACATTATCCATAACCTCCTTAGCTATAACCCACTTGAAACTCGTTTTCAAAATCACCCGAACATAACCCCATCGTTGTATTTTATGTATATTATTATTTTTGTATCATAAAAATAATAATACTAATAGTAATAAGATTGATAATAATAATATTAAGTATAATATTAAAATATTGATACTATGAAGTAACAAGTGTGTTTTATAAAAAAAATGATTGAGTGTAATCCATCTATCTATCCATATGCGTATATATATAGAGATATAGATGTAGATATTTTAAATTTAATAATATAATAAAATATTAATATAATATAATAAAATAATAAAATAATAATCATTTTTGTTGTTTTCCTTATCGACATAATTAAATATAATATATATAATAATATAATAATATTGAAATAAAATATAATAATATAATAATAAATTTTGAATCGTAAATGTTTTTAAAAGTCGTATTTATCGAATACTTCAGGGTTATATTATGTAACTTATAATTAATAATTTCTATTATGTCGCTTTCATGTGAATAGTAAATTAATTAATTTCGTTTCATTTACTATTCAATGAATAGTAAATGAATTAATTTAAATTCAACTATTTAAGCTACACGTTGTTGTACGTTGTGCTTTACAAATTGTACATTTTTAATTTAACTTCGTTTCTTAAAAAAAATTACAAAAATTATATCATAAAAATAAAACGACTTAATACGTAAAATTTTTAAATTGAAAAAGTATCGTTTAATAGTAAATTTTTATCATTTCATATAAAAATATTATAAAATCTAGTTTTCTATAACTAATTATATTCAATATTCATAAACACGTTTAAATACACATCGCAAGTTATTCATACAATTAATACCTTATTAAGTTTTCAAGTTATAGTATATATATATGTATCTATTTACATATAATTGTTCGTGAATCGCTGAGAACAATCAAACGGTAATTGAACAGTTCAAAATTTCGAGATTCAACTTCATGGACTTTGCTTATCGTGTCGGAAACGTTAAAGATTAAGTTTAAATTTGGTCAGAAATTTCCGGGTCATCACAGAAACATCAAAACAAATTACATTTTCGTGATCCTCTCTTCATCCTCTACATTTTGGTACCAATTTCATCAAGTTTGGGTAACATTTCTAAAACTCTAGATTTTCTCTAAATTCGTGTTTTTATACTTGAAATGGTGTTAGTTAGTGTCTATGGCTCGTGTGTAACATGAATATATATTTTGTTTGCTCGATTTGTTGTTTTGAGTAACTAGTTTGAACATTTGAAATGGGTTTGCTTAATCTTGCATTTTGGAAGATTAAATGTTGTTTGATTGTTAAAGTTCATGTTTTAATTGTGTTACTAGTATCACTAGCTTCGTTTTGATGCGTAGGTTGACTAAGAAAACTTCAAACACATGATTATTGATTTTTGTGAATTTTGGTTAGGGTTTGATAGACTTTGAAATGAACTTTTGATGCATTGAATGCTTGTTAATATTGTTAGTAAGTGTTTAGATGCAATGTATGCTTAATTACCTTCGAAACGGCATATCGTATGTGTAAATTGGATTCCCGAATCATAAAATACGTTTTACGAACTTGAAACTTTGAAAATAAATCTTTCTTGATCAATTGACGAGTTTTCGGTTATTGTAATTGATGTTTTTGCTTGTGAAAGGTAGTTAATTGTATTCCTTGTCAAAAGAGCTTTCCAATAATATAAGATGCGTATTCTAAGTGTTTACGGTTTGCGTTTTGTGCTAAATTGAATTTTGGATCAAGACTTGAACTTTTGAAACTGACCAGGTACCAGGCCACGCCTAATGTCGCGGCGCGACACCTCTGGCCGCGGCGCGGCAATAGCCGTGTTTGGGTTCTGACCTACTTTGTCAAATTTCGAAAAATGTTTGCTATGCTACGCACCTCTGATTCACATGTAACTTATTCTAACATGCTTATATATGAATAAAAACTTCAGAAAAATAGTTCGGGACCCGACCCGACCCCGTTGACTTTTTCGTTGACTTTGAAAAAGTTTGACTTTAGTTAAACTTAACAAAACACTTATGCAATCGTTCTAATCTTATTTTATACTTGATTCTTGCATGAAACTTGACAACGTGATTCACATGCTACATAATCGAGTCGTAACGAGCCATAGGACTAATTGAACACATTTCACCCAACCATGTGTCGTAACCGGTTAATTGATACAATTTACTTGTTTAGGTCAAGACTAAGCAACTTTCATGCACACGTTTACTTTGCGAAGTACCTTTATACTCGTGCACTCGAGGTGAGATCATAGTCCCACCTTTTCAACAACTTTTTATACTTTTAAATTGTGGGCTGAGGAACATATACTTTGTTACATTTTGTACTACTTACTTTTATACTTTGAACACAAGTACGATGAAACAAACATTCCACAGCGAGTTAGAACAAAAATCCTCAATTCGATTATCATTAGTTACACTTTGTGATGACCCGGAAATTTCTGATCAAATTTAAACTTAATCTTTGTATGATTAACATTTTCGACACGATAAGCAAAGTCTGTAAAACTGAATCTCAAAATTTTTGAACTATTCAAATACCTTTCGGTTATTCTCAACGATTCGCGAACCATTATATGTAAATAGATACATATATATACTATAACTTGAAAATGAAACAAAGTTTTAATTGCATGATACCGTACATTAAACTTATTGGTTTATATATCTATTTGAATATATATGATTTCAAGTTATTTAGTAAACGATAATAACATTCGATTATTGATTCGATTGATATTTAGATAAGTTAACTAAAACGTTTAAGATGAACCAGTAAAACACTAATTTGCTACAGTGTTTTCAAATTGCCACATTACTCAAAATGCTACAGTGTTTTCGAAAATCACTATTTGCTACAGTGAAATTGACTTTGCTACAGTGAATTGCTACAGTGAAATTGACTTTGCTACAGTGGAATTGACTTTGCTACAGTAAAACACTATTTTAAAATGTATTTTAACAAATAGCGAGACAATGATTTATAGAAGTAAATGACCAAAACACTCAAATGTATAAGTTATAATTTGAGTGATATAATTTAGGGATAATTTAAGTTATATTGTGACAAAGGTACGAGTCACAAAATGAAAAGTACTAGTTTTCTAAGCGTACAAAAATGCGTTCGAGAAACCGGAATCGGGACATAAGTCGAGTGATGACGTACGACTTATCGGAACGAAAATTACAAATCAACTATGCACGTGAATTTAATATAATATATAATTAATTATATAAATTATATATATTATATTAATATTTAATTATGTCGACGAACTACAAAACAAATCAAATGTGAGCTGTCATTTAAGCTCATGCGATCGCATGAGCATACCAAAGAAACTCCAATGCGATCGCATGGAGGCTGGATCCAGAAAACATCTATAAATTCAGTCGAATTCGTTCCATTTTTTTTCACATATATTACTCCGTATAATATTTATTATTATTATTATTATTATTATTATTATTATTATTATTATTATTATTATTAATAAGATAAGATTATTATTAATCTTATTATTTTTATTATTAGTGTTATTATTTTTGCGATACAAAAATAATAATGTACATAAAATATTACGACGGAGTGCTGTCCAAGTAATTTTCAAAACGAGTTCCAAGCGAGCTAGAGCTAAGGAAAATATGAGTTATTACCAAGGAGGTTATGGGTAATGTTCGGGGGTTTTTTTGTGAAGCAAATCTCGTGTTTATCATCTCCGATGCGTCTACGTACTTTTCTACAATATTGTATATCAATATTAAACAGTGAGTTTCATATGATCCCTTTTTCTCTTTACATTTTTGGGCTGAGAATACATGCGCAGTTTTATAAACTGTTTTACTAAATGGATACAAATACTAAAACTGATTTTGTGTGAGTTTCATATGATCCCTTTTACCCTTTATATTTTTGGGCTGAGAATACATGCAAATGCTTTATTAACTGATTTACAATATTTATATGCGTGAGTTTCATTTGCTCCCTTTTTAATTGCTTTTGCAATATATTTTTGGGCTGAGAATACATGCACTTTATTTTAAACGCAATGGATACAAGTACATACTAAATTCTACACTGAGTTTGAACCAAAAATCCCTTAGCTTTGGTAACTAGTAACTGCCGGTTAAAAGAACTGGTGGGCACGAGTAGTTATATATGGATCCATAGGGCTTGATATCCCCGTCCGAGCTAGAGCACTAGCCTTTTAACGGACGTATGCTATTTGAGAAGCGTACACGTTGGTTTGCGTGTATTATTAAGATGATTATACAACGGGTATAAATTATATATACGTTAAGTTTAGTTACCAGGGTGCTCAATTTCGTAGAATATTTTGATAAACGTTTCTGGATGAAACAACTGAAATCTTGTAATCCACTTTTATATACAGATTATGCGAAACACTAAAACTATGAACTCACCAACCTTTGTGTTGACACTTGTTAGCATGTTTATTCTCAGGTTCCCTAGAAGTCTTCCGCTGTTTGCTTACATGTTATACAAGCTATGTGCATGGAGTCTTGCATGCTTTATTCAAGAAAACGTTGCATTCACAAAACCATCATCATGTATCTATTTTGACTGCATTGTCAACGGAAGTATTATTGTAAACTATTATTTACGGTGGTTGTCTATATGTAGAAATCATCAGATGTCGAAAACCTTGGAATTAAATATTCATTCATGGTATGCCTTTTCAAAAGAATGCAATGTTTACAAAACGTATCATATAGAGGTCAAATACCTCGCAATGGAATCAATGAATGACGTGTTCGTCCATATGGATTTGGAGCGATCGTCACACACTTGCAGGGTGTAAGCGAGAACTTATATTGTGTGGCCATACGGGTTTGACAAACCCTCATTTCGGACGGTTCGCTACCGTCTACGGATGAAATATATTTTCGAGAAACAGTGTATGTTCTAACACTATTGTGATGGGGTTCTATGGAAGGAAACGTTAAGTCTTGATAATTGGGTGCTCGCGAACAAACTTTTGGAATGCAAACGATTTGGATAATCAACATATTGAAAATACTAAATCTTGTGGTTCAAAATATAACATTTACTAATACACCTATGATTTCACCAACGTTTTTCGTTGACAGTTTTCTATATGTTTCTCAGGTTCATACATGGCTATTTGATACATGCTTCCGCGTACAATCATACTTGCTTGGGGTCAAGCATACATGCATACACTCTGATTTCTTGCTTGGAGTCAAGCATACATACATGCATACGCTAGTGATAGCACCTTTGGATTCAAAGATATTGTTTACATACTTACGCTATTTATAGCAACTGTGATTTTAAACTAATTATGTCGCAAGATATTTCATTTGTACTTTACTACTTTTGTAAACTTAAACTTGTTGTCGATCCGTTTGGTGAACTAAACTTTGCAAGTCATGCACGTTTCAAATGAATGCGACATAATTTTGGTCAAACGCGTCTCATATAGGGACTATGACCACGCAACGGGACCTAAGTAGCGGCGCTGTCAATGAAGATTTTGCCGGGTCGCTACACTTGAGTTTATGATTTTAATAAGCTTCAAGTAATAAGCTTTCTTTGGTAGACATAAAAAGTATAGCTTATGAAAAATATAAGCTCTACTAAAAATAAGTTACTTCTAGTAGCTTATGAAAAAAAGTAGAGCTTATGAACTGAAAAATAAGCTTTAGGGTGTGTTTGGTACACAAGCTTATTGGAGCTTATAAGAGCTTAAGCTTATTATTTTCATAAGTTCCAGCTTCTAGCCTTGTTTGGCAGACAAATATTCCAGAGCTTATGAAAAAAACAAGCTCTACAAAAATAAGCTAGTAGAAGTACATCACTAGCTTACTAGCCCTTAAATCATTATTTAAAATTAATTGTTGGTTCTTTCACGTCATTTTACATACATAAGTTCCAGCTACTTCACCAAACACTTATAAAACATAAGCTCCAGCTTATAGCTTAAAAATAAACTTCAGCTTCCAGCTCTAGCTACAAGCTCCAGTTCCAGCTACAAGCTAGTTTCATCCAAACACACCCATAGCTAGTTTACCAAACACTTATAGAAAATAATAAGCTCTGGCTACCAGCTTCAATAATAAGCTCAAGTTCCAGCTCTATTCCATAAGCTCCAGCTCCAGCTACAAGCACCAGCTCTAGCTAGTTTCATCCAAATACACCATTAAATAAATAAATTAAAGGATTTGTGTATTGTATATAATATATTCAAATTGAAATTGACAATTGCCACTGTTCATTTAGGACACAAATGTAATAAGTTCTAACTTGAGGGGTAAGATACGTGAACAGTAACTGACTAAAAAAACAATCAACACTACAACAGCCTTTGTTGACTTTTTGTTTCTTTTTAGAAAACCATGTTATTTAAAGACGATATATAATTAAACTTGGATAAGTAAAACAAAAGCAGGTGTGCCGCTATGGTTGCTGCACCTGATTGTCAACAGCAGGACTTGGGTTCGAGCCTGGATCCCTGCTTTTTTTCCGGATTACTTTGAACCCTTTTCACATTTTTTATTTATTATGCTTTTGACCCTTTCATTTTTTAAATCTTTAACTTTACACCCTAAAACTCTTCCTTTCATTTAATATTTTAAAATATTTGCTACTTTCATAATTATTTCGTTATCATTTTTTACAATTTCAAAAAAATAAATTCTTTCTTTGTTTCCAAAAATCAAAACATATGTATGTTTTGGTTTGTTGAACCGGCTTTTGTTTTTTCGATTATGTTTGGGTTATTAGCGTTATATTATTTTACTCGAAAACATATAATCACGTGCAACAGGTGAACAAACTGCTTCTCAAACGCAGCGAAGCGCGTCACCAAATACCCTTTTCACATTTTTTATTTATTATGCTTTTGACCCTTTCATTTTTTAAATCTTTCACTTTACACCCTAAAATTCTTCCTTTCATTTAATATTTTAAAATATTTGCTACTTTCATAATTATTTCGTTATCATTTTTTACAATTTCAAAAAAATAAATTCTTTCTTTGTTTCCAAAAAACAAAACATATGTATGTTTTGGTTTGTTGAATCGGCTTTTGTTTTTTCGATTATGTTTGAGTTATTAGCGTTATATTATTTTACTCGAAAACATATAATCACGTGCAATAGGTGAACAAACTGCTTCTCAAACGCAGCGAATCGCGTCACTAAATACTTGTTTATTATTACTCAGTAATTTTTATTTTTAAATTTAATTTAATTTTAAGTTAAGAAGAAAATAAAAGGAGATTCTGGTGACTAAAAAACCCTCGCTGTACACAACTAAACCTAAAGACATATCATCATTCATATTCGTCATTGTTAAACCTTTGAAGCGATTGTTAATACATTAACCTTCTTGTGGTCATTTGTCATTAATATTAATATATTTTGTATACTGATTTATTTATTACAAAGATGGAATTTTCATATGAAGATTGCGTTTCTCTGTTGGAACAAACTAATGCTCAAGAAAAAGAAGTCAGAAACAAAAGAAGGTTTCTTTTTATTTCATTCTACATATCATCTTCATATAACTCCACATACGAACCCTAATTTTGATTTTGATTTTATTTTATTTAATAAAAAGGTGGTTGATTGGATTACCCTCGTCTGTAAACGAAGCTGAGAAAAAAGGGTCTCATATTTCAAGGTATTCATGAATTTTTATACTTTTTTTTTATTAGTTATGCTTATTTTGCTCTATGGGTTAATTATTTTATATTTCTCTTATGATGTATATTTGTTTTGATTGTGTGCAGGCGGCCCATACCTGAATATTTACTTAGAGAAGATGATGTAAGTGGTGCTAATGCTTTTCTTATTTTAATTTATTTTTAATTAATTATAATTACTAACTGAACATATGAATCGACTCTAACATATATGTCCCATTAGTCAAAAGTCAAAACTGTGGTAGCCGGTATTTGTATGTTATGAATAATGTGATGAATCACAGTGTAAGGTGAGTAGAATAATAATACAGTGGTAAGTTAGTATTCATACAGTTATGACATAACCCTTGATTTAGCGACTTTTAGGACTTGAATGAAACTTTTTGTTACTAATAGTTATATGTAATAACTCAAAGAATGATAATCTTTATATAGTTTATTAGCTACAATCTTTTGACCCTGTTTAGGATAATACAATTGAATCACAACGTAATCAATATTTGCTTTCAGGTATCCTACGAGATTATAAAATCTTTCGTTGAAAAGAAATTTGGATTATCGTCTGCTAAAAACAATGACCCTACTACTCAGGATGATATGCAACTCATTACTTTACCTCGAGATGCCACGAGCTTTTTACCACTAATCGACAATATGACCAATCAAGGGCTTGAACATTTTGCTGACGTCATGACAGGTGGTACAGTCAAGTTTGAAAAAACCCGTTGGAAGATGAAACAATTCATTAAACAACACCTCTCAAACGTTCTGTCGAATACAGGACAATTAAACTTAACCGACATTCAGTTTTCGATACTTAAGAATCCACGTAGTTTTCATTGGAGTAGCGAGTCCCGTTTCATTCCGGGCCCCGGTTCGTACCATGTTGCAGTTCATAACATACTTAACATACTCGATGATTTACCTACTCAAACACTTACCGCCATGCATAGGAAACTCAAAGGCACCAAAGGTTACGTGCCGAAGTTAATACCTAAAAAATCCGGTTGGGGTCGAGACACGTTAATTGCACGCTTAAGAAAAGCGTGTTCAAATTTGCTAACGAAACTTAACGACGATTCAGATTCATTACCAGAGCCATTAGCAAAATCAATGGAAGTTGCAGCCTTATATATGAAATTGATTCAAGGATATCAACACGTAACAAACTTTCGACAGGTGTCACCAGACGTTAATGCGTTGCAGAGCGAGATTGCAATGTCTATTCAACTAATCGATAACAGTTTGAAATTATCAGTACTAAAGGCTATACAAGTTTTGTTGGATCCTAAGGCGAAATTATCGGAGCGTAGTTTACGTGCGTGTGTAAGGAATGTGTTGACCGAGTATCTTTTCGAGTGTGGTGATATGGACACGGTCCCACAATGTTTGCGTGAAATCCTTCGTATCATCAGGAGGAGAAGTTCGAAAGGTTCTAATATTATGTCTTCTACGGAAACGAAAATTAAAGAAGACGTAGATTGTATTTTGAACGTGAGTGCGTGTATGAAACAAATTTTGTGGGACTTGATTCCCGAACATGATTTAGATCTAGACCTAGAGTTTGCTGATGCGTACATGGAGGATTTGGTAGACGATGATGATGATTTTTTTGACATAGACGAAAGCGAGGAAAATAACATTTTGGAATCTGGTATTTCAGATGAAAATGTAGCAATAGCCGGGGATAACTTCAATTGTATAGAACATTCAACTGAATCTCGTTTATCGAATTTTTCAGAAGTTAAAAACTTACAATGTACGGGTTCTATGGGTTACCACATGGTAAGTATAAGGAATACAGAAGATACGAAATCGGGTTCTGTACACGATACCGATAATGAAGACGGTCTTCCTAATTCGTCACATGATATGTCAGAAAGTGGTTTAATGTTTGGTGATCAGAGTATGTGTAAAAACCAGTACCTTGCGGTTCAAGGTGCTTGTGATGAAACAAGTATGGTAGCGTATAATCTTATTGGTCGTATGTTGAGTGATTTTGTACAAAAAGAAGGATGTGAAGTGGATTCGGGTGATATGTCTTATCTTGGAGCCGGGAGCTACGATTTGAAGCGAAAAAAGCACAAAGGTACTTATAGTGATTATCTTTTTATCGATTTTTTTCCCTCCTTTTCATTTTTATTCTCTTTTTGTTTAGATGTTATTCTTGTCAATGGAAATCATCATTACTAGTACCAGTGTCAATCTGATACGAGTTGACTGTATTGATAATTAGGAACAATAAAAAATAACCTTAGAGCTTGCGTGATGGGTAGGACTGGTAATGTGTCAAAGTGAGTAATTTATTGACATGCAGTTTTCGGTTAGGTGATATGTTAACATTTTTTTGGTTGATGCTAGAACTAGTGTACCTAATATGATTATAGAACTATACTAACTATTTAAATTATTTTACATAATTTGATATAAGAGGGTGTAAGTTGTAAGCACCTAAATATACTTTGGCCAGTTAGTCTACAAATTTTACCATATCTGGCATGTTACGTTGTTTATCAAGTCTTAAATCAGTTGAAGGTAAAATATAACCTAACATGTTATTTTATTTTTTGGAAATTAGGTAGAAATTCCTAAAATGTAATCCAACATTTTATTTTATTTTTTGGAAATTGGGTAGAAATTGCCTAAAATATAATCCAACATTTTATTTTATTTTTTAGAAATTGGGTAGAAATTGCCACCTATGTGGAATGCTAATGAATGTCACTATCATAATATTTCCCGTTATTCTTGTTTTTATATGATTATCTTATGAAACTTGGATCTTTGTTTGCAGCAGCGAGAAAAAAGTCAGCTACTTGCAAGGAAGATAAACGTTCAATATCTGATAAAAGCGATATGAAAAACCAATAATCTCTTTTGCAGAATGGTATGTACTTTCTATTCTATAATCAATGCATGATTCAATTTATACCGAATACATTGAAACATATTCGTTCATTTGTTCTCTTGGGATGCTTGTGCTATGTAAGATTAATCTTGTTTCTACTTACAGTGAAGTAGATAATTAACATGGACGAAAAATGGTCTATACAAGTTAACTAGTCTGTTTTTTTTTTGGGCAACACTCAAGGAGACAGCCAGGCAGTTTTACGATAAGAACTGTTTTATGATGATTAATTTGACATTTTTTGGTCATGGGCGCTAATCAGAAGGACTACTATATATATCTAGCTTATGGTCAATGTATGTGTCTCTTTGCCTCAGCATGAAATCTGTTTCAAGGGCTCATGTCAACTGCAATGGCAGGTTTTGTTGATTGATACTGCTCCAGTTACTTGCATACAAGGTTTGGGTCTTCATCATGATTCACTTTATACAGTTTTTTTCGTGCCTTTACCTTCTAACAAGAATTGGGTTCGCTAGTCTTGACCTAATCAAGAGAATTGTATAATGTTTTTATCTCATTATACGAAAACTATATTTGGTTGTGTTTTGTTGAAAATGTTAGCTGTAATTGAAGCAAGTCAGCGTGATCAGATTGGACAACTGGAATTCCACTCTATAAATTATGCCATTGTTTCACATGTGCATAGGGATAACAATGGACACCACCGATCCATTGGATATCCATCCGATTCACCCGCTGCGTGATGGACATGGATGAACTTAAATGGATATGTATACATATATGGATGAATCTAAATGGATATGGATGTATCCATTAAAACTCAAAATACATATACGAATACATAAATATAGATATATGCTTACATATTTAGTATTAAAAATGCATATTGCGTTAAATTTACATTTTGCTTTCAACTTTATAATGAAACAAATAACTATGATATATTACAAATAAAAGCGTATGCCTAATAAGATAAAAATACAAATTACATATTTAATTTTTCATAATCTACTTTTAATAGTAAATTTAAAATTGTGTTCTATCTTTGATAAATATTACAAATTTTTGTAGATAAATTTTAATTGTGTCATGTTATATCTACTTTTACTATAGTAGGGTTTTTTATCGCATATTAGTAAATATTATAACCATTTTTATAACATACAATGGATTTTCATTAACATGCTTATTTCAGTAGATATGGATATGTATGGAAGAATTGGAATAAATGGATGAATATGGATATGAATGTAAATGAACAAAAAACTAAATGAATATTAATACGGTATCACCCCATCTACTGTTATCCCTACACATGGAGTAGTTTATAAAATAGAAAATCAATTGTTGCTCTTTCTATATTTTTTTAATAAAAACACATAATAAAAGAATGAAATTGTCTTTAAAACTGTTTACCCAATATTCACACTCTAGGTTGCGTAAAATCACTCTCATCGAGGGTGTTAATGGCATTTCTATACCCTAGGTTAGCCCTCACATCTATACCTTCAATTTTGTAATCAAATAGCAAATTACATTTTTCAACTGTAATATGAGTTTGAACACTTGTAAACTAATACATTTTATTAATTTGGTGGGGCTATGTGTAGTAACATATTTATGACAATGTTCATGTCTCGAAGAGGAAATTGAGAGAAGGTGCTGATGTGATGTGAATGTGACGGTTTGTTATGCTGAAAAAATATGTCATTGTTGAAGTCGTCTAATAGTTGCATCAGTTTATGATTCGGTTTATGCACACCCCAATTTGTTATGTACTCGTATATAAGATACAAAAGTGGGAAATTATTTGAAATAATTTATTCATGGTATTTTCTCTAATTAGTTATTTACTTATTTTAATGATAGTTTGTATGTAACATTGTTGCATTTAAATAATCTTAAATAACATTAACTATCACTTACAATAAAACAATAGTGTATTTAAACTCACAATAATTTTTATTTTTAATAAAATTTAGCTCACATATGCCATGAGGCATACATTAAGGTGAATTAAATCAATCAAAGTACAAGATTGTATATATATTAACTTCTAATCTTTACAAAATAAATTTAATCAATCGAAGTAAAAGATTGTATATCTTGTTTTCAAAAGATTTAATAGGTCTTTGCTTATTTGATCTAATATCAAGAAACAACCCTCCGTTGGCGAAAGCAAGGACATTTCAGATGACGGTAGACGCTGCAACTGCTATCGATGATGAAATGTTCCGTTCATATTGATTATAAACGTTCCATATTAATTGATTTCGTTGCGAGGTTTTGACCTCTATATGAGATGTTTTTCCAAGACTGCATTCGTTTTTAAAACAAACCATAACCTTAATTTTATCAACAAGGTTAAAAGGACACCACCTAGATTATCCAGAAATGATAATCCAAAAATATCACACTTACACACTACCAATACATATTGGTTTACAATATTAATATGTTACAACAAAGTAAATCTCGAATGCAGTTTTAAACAATATTATACAAACATGCTGACACCAAATCTTGTCCATATTTTAGCATGCAACAGCGGAAGCTCTTAATAATCACATGAGAATAAACATGCTTTAAACGTCAACAAAAATGTTGGTGAGTTATAGGTTTAACCTATATATTTATCAAATCGCAATAATAGACCACAAGATTTCATATTTCAATATACATCCCATACATAGAGATAAAAATCATTCATATGGTGAACACCTGGTAACCGACCTTAACAAGATGCATATAGAATATCCCCTATCATTCCGGGACTCCCTTTGAACATGATGAATTCGAAGTACTAAAGCATCCGGTACTTTGGATGGGGCTCGTTGGGCCCAATAGATCTATATTTAGGATTCGCGTCAATTAGGGTGTATGTTCCCTAATTCTTAGATTACCAGACTAAAAAAGGGCATATTCGGTTTAATAATCCAGCCATAGAATGTAGTTTCATTTACTTGTGTCTATTTTGTAAAACATTTATAAAACTGGATGTATTCTCATCCCAAAATATTATATTTTAAAAGTGAGACTATAACTCACTTTCACAGATTTTTACTTCGTCGGGAAGTAAGACTTGACCACTGGTCGATTCACGAACCTATAACAAATATGTACATATATATCAAAGTATGTTCAAAATATATTTTACAACATTTTTAATACGTTTTGCTGTTTTAAGTTTATTAAGTCAGCTGTCCTCGTTAGTAACCTACAACTAGTTGTCCACAGTTAGATGTACAGAAAATAAAGCAGTATATATTATCTCGAATCAATCCACGACCTCGTGTATACAAGCCTCAGGCTAGATCACAACTCTAAGTATATAAAATATTTTGGAATCAACCTCAACCCTGTATAGCTAACTCCAACATTACTGCATATAGAGTGTCTATGGTTGTTCTGAAATATATATATAGATGGGTCAATATGATATGTCAAAACATTGTATTCGTGTCTATGGTATCCCAAGATTACATAATATATTAGAATACATGTATAATACAATATGAGTTAGCTAGGATATGATTAATATAGATTTGTTACCAATTTTCACGTAGCTACAACAAGAAAAATTATCCAATCTTGTTTTACCCATAACTTCTTCGTTTTAAATCCGTTTTGAGTGATTCAAGTTGCTATGGTTTCATATTGAACTTAAGTTTATGAATCTAAACAGAAAAAGTATAAGTTTATAGTCAGAAATACAGGTTACAAGTCGTTTTTGTAAAGGTAGTCATTTCAGTCGAAAGAACGACGTCTAGATGACCATTTTGGAAAACATACTTCCACTTTGAGTTTAACCATGTTTTTTGGATATAGTTTCATGTTCGTAATAAAAATCATTTTCCCAGAAGAACAACTTTTAAATCAAAGTTTATCATAGTTTTTAATTAACTAACCAAAAACAACCTGCGGTATTACTACGATGGCGTATATCCAGTTTTACGGTGTTTTTCGTGTTTTCAGGTTTTAAATCATTAAGTTAGCATATCATATAGATATAGAACATGTGTTTAGTTGATTTTAAAAGTCAATTTAGAAGGATTAACTTTTGTTTGCGAACAAGTTTAGAATTAACTAAACAATGTTCTAGTGATTACATGTTCAAATCTTCGAATAAGATAGTTATACATATATGAATCGAATGATATTATGAACATCATTACTACCTCAAGTTTAGTAGGTAAACCTACTAGAAATGATGAAAAAATAACTTGAGCTTCAAAGGATCTTTGATGGCTTGGAAGTTCTTGAAATAGAATCATGACACAAAAAACAATTTCAAGTAAGATTATTACTCGAATTAAGATAGTTATAGTTATAGAAATTGAATCAAAGCTTGAATATGAATATTACCTTGATTTAGAAAGATAACCTACTGTAAATAACAAGGTTTCTTGATCTTAGATGATTGCTTGGAATGGATTAGGAAACTTGGAAGTAAACTTGTAAACTTGGAAGTGTTCTTGATGTGTTCTTGAGTAATTGTTTTTATGATGATTATAGGTAATAACCAAAGCTTGTATTTGATAATTTTTGCTGGAAAAATAGTAAATTAGACGTTCATGGAAGAGTGTGTGTGTTTTGAGAGAGAATTGAAAAGATAATTGGAAGTGAAATGGAGTAGGTGGTGAGTGGTGAAGGTGAGTGGGGTTAAAAAGGAGTTCTTGTTTTTGTTTTCTTGCTCATAAGTCATGCTAGATGTTAAATGATGGTTCCCACATGGTTAGGTGACTCACATGGGCTGCTAAGAGCTGATCATTGAAGTGTATATACCAATAGTAAATACATTTAGAAGCTGTGTATTGTACCAGTATAAATACGAGTGCATACGAGTAGAATTGTTGATGAAAATGAATGAGGATGTAATCGTAAGCATTTTTGTTAAGTAGAAGTACTTGGATAAGTGTCTTGAAGTCTTTCAAAATTGTATGAATACATATTAAAACACTACATGTATATACATTTTAACTGAGTCGTTAAGTCATCGTTAGTCGTTACATGTAAATGTTGTTTTGAAACCTTTAAGTTAATGATCTTGTTAAATGTCGTTAACACATTGTTTATTATATCTAATGAGATGTTAAATTATTACATTATCATGATATAATGATATATTAATATATCTTAATATGATATATATATACAGTTAAATGTCGTTACAACGATAATCGTTACATATATGTCTCGTTTCGAAATCCTTAAGTTAGTAGTCTTGTTTTTACATATGTAGTTCATTGTTATTATACTTAATGATATGTTTACTTATCATTTAACTTGTTTATATATAATGTATCAATATCTTAAAATGATTCATATGTAATTAGTAAGACGTTGTTATAACGATAATCGTTATATATACCGTTTTCAAGTTTCTTAATTCAATAGTCTCATTTTTATGTATATAACTCATTGTTAAATACTTAATGAGGTACATACTTATCATAATATCATGATAACTATATATATCCATATGTATGTCATCATATAGTTTTTACAAGTTTTAACGTTCGTGAATCGCCGGTCAACTTGGGTGGTCAATTGTCCATATAAAACCTATTTCAATTAATCAAGTCTTAACAAGTTTGATTGCTTAACATGTTGGAAACACTTAATCATGTAAATATCAATTTCATTTAATATATATAAACATGGAAAAGTTCAGGTCACTACAGTACCTACCCGTTAAATAAATTTCGTCCCGAAATTTTAAGCAGTTGGAGGTGTTGACGTATCTTCTGGAAATAGGTGCGGGTATTTCTTCTTCATCTGATCTTCTCGTTCCCAGGTGAACTCAGGTCCTCTACGAGCATTCCATCGAACCTTAACAATTGGTATCTTGTTTTGCTTAAGTCTTTTAATCTCACGATCCATTATTTCGACGGGTTCTTCGATGAATTGAAGTTTTTCGTTGATTTGGATTTCGTCTAACGGAATAGTGAGATCTTCTTTAGCAAAACATTTTTTCAAATTCGAGACGTGGAAAGTGTTATGTACAGCTGTGACGATCGCTCCAAATCCATATGGATGAACACGTCATTCATTGATTTCATTGCGAGGTATTTGACCTCTATATGATACGTTTTGTAAACATTGCATTCTTTTGAAAAGGCACGCCATAAATGAATATTTAAATCAAAGGTTTTCGACATCTGATAATTTCTACATATAGACAATCACCATAAATAATAGTTTACAACAGTACTTCCGTTGACAATGCAGTCAAAATAAGATACATGGTGATGATTTGGTGAATGCAACGTTTCCTTAAAAAATATGTCATGTAAGACTCCATGCACATAGCTTGTCTAACATCTAAGCAAACAGCGGAAGACTTCTAGGAAACCTGAGAATAAACATGCTAACAAGTGTCAACACAAAGGTTGGTGAGTTCATAGTTTTATTGTTTCGTATAATCTGTATATAAAAGTGGATCACAAGATTTCAGTTGTTTCATCCAAAACGTTTATCAAAAGATTCTACAAGATTGAGCACCCTGGTAACTAAACTTAACGTATATATAATTTGTACCCTTTGTATAATCATTTTAATAATACACGCAAACCAACGTGTACGCTTCTCAAATAGCATACGTTCGTTAAAAGGCTAGCGCTCTAGCTCGGACGGGGATATCAAGCCCTATGGATCCATATACTACTACTCGCGCCCACCAGTTCTTATAACCGGCAGTTACTAGTTACCAAAGCTAAGGGATTTTCGGTTCAAACTCAGTATAGAATTTAGTATGTACTTGTGTCCATTGTTTAAAATAAAGTGCATGTATTCTCAGCCCAAAAATATAGATTGCAAAAGCAATTAAAAAGGGAGCAAATGAAACTCACGCATATAAATATTGTAAATCAGTTAATAAAGCATTTGCATATATTCTCAGCCCAAAATTGTAGAGAGTAAAAGGGATCATATGAAACTCACCTTAGCAGCATATAAAGTCGTTCACCAAAATGTGATCGAAACACGGATTACCAAATAACCGTAGATTTTAACGTATCAATATTGAGATTCAATATTGTAGGAAAGTACGTAGACGCAACGAAGATGATAAACACTAGATTTGATTCATAATTATACCCCCGACCATTACCCATAACCTCCTTGGCAATAACCCATAATTTCCTTAGCTTTATCCCGCTCGAAAACTCATTTTGAAAGTGACACTCTCATAACCTCGTCGTAGTATTTTATGTATAATACTACTAATAATAATAAGATTAATAATAATATTAATAATAATAATAATAATAATAATAATAATAATAATAATAATAATAATAATAAATATAAATATAAGAGTGTGAAAGAGAAATGAATGCATCAAAAATCAGAAACGTTCGAGCTTTTATAGAGTTGGCCAGATTTCAGACACCATGCAATCGCATGGTTTCTGTGTGTAATGGCCATGCGATCGCATGGCCCAGGATACCAGCTCACATATTTTTGTTTCTTTGTTTGTCGACATAATATTTAATTATATATATATATATATATATATATATATATATATATATATATATATATATATATATATATATAATTTATATAATTAATTATATATTATATTAAATTCACGTGCATAGTTGACTTGTAATTTTCGTTCCGATAAGTCGTACGTTGTTACTCGACTTATGTCCCGGTTCCGGTTTCTCGAACGCATTTTCGTACACTTAGAAAACTCGCTTTTTACGTTTCGTGACTCGTACCTTTGTTAAAATATAGTCTTAAATTATCTCTAAACCATACCACTCGAGGTATAACTTATACATTTGAGTGTTTTGGTCATTTACTTCTATAAATCATCGTCTCGCTATTTGTTAATATATATATATATATATATATATATATATATATATATAATACATACATTTTCATTTTAAAATAGTGTTTTACTGTAGTAAAGTTGCTGTAGCAAAGTCAATTTCACTGTAGCAAATAGTGATTTTCGAAAATGCCGTAGCATTTTGGGTACTGTAGCAATTTGAAAATACTGTAGCAAATTAGTGTTTTACTGGTTCATCTTAAACGCTTTAGTTAACTTATATAAATATCAATCGAATCAATAAACGAATGTTACTATTGTTTACTAAATAACTTGAAATTATATATATGTATATATCTTTTTAATATACATAAATCAGTTTTTAAATACACATTAGAAGTTATTTATAAATAAATTTTAATAATAAATATTTCAACTTATCATATATATTCAAATAGATATTTAAACCAATAAATTTAATGTACAGTATCAAACAATTAATACATTGCTACGTTTTCAAGTTATAGTATATATATATATATATATATATATATATATATATATATATATATATATATATATATATATATATATATATATATATATATATATATATATATGTATGTATCTATATACATATAATTGTTCGCGAATCGTTAAGAATAACCGAAAGGTATTTGAATATATGAAAGTAGTTCAAAAATTTTGAGATTCAGTTTTACAGACTTTGCTTATCGTGTCGGAAATGTTAATCATACAAAGATTAAGTTTAAATTTGGTCAGAAATTTTCGGGTCATCACAACAGCCGCGAGTTGTTTAGGTAACTCAAGTCGGTAAGCTACTGGTCCGACACGATCAATAATCTTGAATGGTCCAATATACCTTGGATTTAATTTCCCTCGTTTACCAATCGAACAACACCTTTTCAAGGTGCAACTTTAAGCATGACCATCTCTCCAATTTCGAATTCTATATATTTTCTTTTAATGTCAGCGTAGCTCTTTTGTCGACTTTGGGCGGTTATCAACCGTTGTTGAATTTGGATGATCTTCTCAGTAGTTTCTTGTATTATCTTCCGACCCGTAATCTGTCTATCCCCCACTTCACTCAACAAATTGGAGACCTGTACTTTCTACCATAGAGTGCTTCAAACGGCGCCATCTCAATGCTTGAATGGTAGCTATTGTTGTAGGAAAATTCTGCTAATGGAAGGTGTCGATCCAAACTGTTTCTGAAATCAATAACACATGCTCGTAGCATGTCTTCAAGCATTTGTATCGTCCTTTCGCTCTGCCCATCAGTTTGTGGATGATAGGTAGTACTCATGTCTAGACGAGTTCCTAATGCTTGATGTAATATCTGCCAGAATCTTGAAATAAATATGCCATCCCTATCAGAGATAATAGAGATTGGTATTCCATGTCTGGAGACGACTTCCTTCAAATACAGTCATGGTAACTTCTCCATCTTGTCATCTTCACTTATTGACATGAAGTGTGCTGATTTGGTGAGACGATCAACTATTACCCAAATAGTATCAAAACCACTTGCAGTCCTTGTCAATTTAGTGATGAAATCCATGGTAATGTTTTCCCATTTCCATTCCGGGATTTCGGGTTGTTGAAGTAGAACTGATGGTTTCTGATGCTCAGCTTTGACCTTAGAACACGTCAAACATTCTTCTACATATTTAGCAACATCAGCTTTCATACCCGGCCACCAAAAATGTTTCTTGAGATCCTTGTACATCTTTCCCGTTACAGGATGTATTGAGTATCTGGTTTTATGAGCTTCTCTAAGTACCATTTCTCTCATATCTCCAAATTTTGGTACCCAAATTCTTTCAGCCCTATACCGGGTTCCGTCTTCCCGAATATTAAGATGCTTCTCCGATCCTTTGGGTATCTCATCCTTTAAATTTCCTTCTTTTAAAACTCCATGTTGCGTCTCCTTTATTTGAGTAGTAAGGTTATTGTGAATCATTATATTCATAGCTTTTACTCGAATGGGTTCTCTGTCCTTTCTGCTCAAGGCGTCGGCTACCACATTTGCCTTCCCCGGGTGGTAACGAATCTCAAAGTCGTAATCATTCAACAATTCAGTCCACCTGCGCTGCCTCATGTTCAGTTGTTTCTGATTAAATATGTGTTGAAGACTTTTTGTGGGCGGTATATATAATACTTTTGACCCCATATAAGTAGTGCCTCCAAGTCTTTAATGCAAAAACAACCGCGCCTAATTCCAAATCATGCGTCGTATAATTCTGCTCGTGAATCTTCAATTGTCTAGACGCATAAGCAATTACCTTCGTTCGTTGCATTAATACACAACCGAGACCTTGCTTTGAGGCATCACAATATATCACAAAATCGTCATTTCCTTCAGGTAATGATAATATAGGTGCCGTAGTTAACTTTTTCTTTAACAATTGAAACGCTTTCTCTTGTTCATCCTTCCATTCAAATTTCCTCCCTTTATGCGTTAATGCAGTCAAGGGTTTTGCTATTTTGGAAAAATCTTGGATGAATCTTCTGTAGTAACCAGCCAATCCTAAAAATTGACGTATATGCTTCAGAGTTTTCGGGGTTTTCCACTTTTCAACGGTTTCAATCTTTGCCGGATCCACCTGAATACCTTCTTTGTTCACTATGTGACCGAGGAATTGAACTTCTTCCAACCAAAATGCACACTTTGAAAATTTAGCGTACAATTTTTCTTTCCTCAACAACTCTAGCACTTTTCTCAAATGTTCTTCGTGCTCTTGATCATTCTTTGAGTAAATAAGTATGTCATCGATGAAAACAATGAAAAACTTGTCAAGGTATGGTCCACACACTCGGTTCATGAGGTCCATGAACATAGCTGGTGCGGTAGTCAACCCAAATGGCATAACCATAAACTCGTAATGACCGTAACGCGTCCTAAAAGCAGTCTTTGAAATATCATTCTCCTTCACCCGCATTTGATGATACCCAGAACATAAATCAATCTTCGAATAAACTGATGAGCCTTGTAGTTGATCAAATAAGTCGTCGATTCTTGGTAGTAGATAGCGGTTCTTAATGGTAAGTTTATTCAACTCTCGGTAGTCGATACACAACCTAAATGTACCATCCTTCTTCTTGACAAACAAAACAGGAGCTCCCCATGATGATGTGCTTGATCGAATGAAACCACGCTCTAAAAGTTCTTGTAACTGAGTTTATAATTCTTTCATTTCGCTGGGTGCGAGTCTGTATGGAGCACGAGCTAAAGGTGAGTGGGGTTAAAAAGAGTTCTTGTTTTTGTTTCTTTGCTCATAAGTCATGCTAGATGTTAAATGATGGTTCCCACATGGTTAGGTGACTCACATGGGCTGCTAAGAGCTGATCATTGGAGTGTATATACTAATAGTAAATACATTTAGAAGCTGTGTATTATACCAGTATAAATACGAGTGCATACGAGTAGAATTGTTGATGAAAATGAATGAGGATGTAATCGTAATCATTTTTGTTAAGTAGAAGTACTTGGATAAGTGTCTTGAAGTCTTTCAAAAGTGTATGAATACATATTAAAACACTACATGTATATACATTTTAACTGAGTCGTTAAGTCATCGTTAGTCGTTACATGTAAATATTGTTTTGAAACCTTTAAGTTAACGATCTTGTTAAATGTTGTTAACACATTGTTTATTATATCTAATGAGATGTTAAATTATTAAATTATCATGATATAATGATGTATTAATATATCTTAATATGATATATATACAGTTAAATGTCGTTACAACGATAATCGTTACATATATGTCTCGTTTCGAAATCCCTAAGTTAGTAGTCTTGTTTTTACATATGTAGTTCATTGTTATTATACTTAATGATATGTTTACTTATCATTTAACATGTTTATATATAATGTATCAATATCTTAAAATGATTCATATGTAATTAGTAAGACGTTGTTATAACGATAATCGTTATATATACCGTTTTCAAGTTTCTTAATTCAATAGTCTCATTTTTATGTATATAACTCATTGTTAAATACTTAATGAGGTACATACTTATCATAATATCATGATAACTATATATATCCATATGTATGTCATCATATAGTTTTTACAAGTTTTAACGTTCGTGAATCGCCGATCAACTTGGGTGGTCAATTGTCCATATAAAACCTATTTCAATTAATCAAGTCTTAATAAGTTTGATTGCTTAACATGTTGGAAACACTTAACCATGTAAATATCAATTTCATTTAATATATATAAACATGAAAAAGTTCGGGTCACTATAGTACCTACCCGTCAAATAAATTTCGTCCCGAAATTTTAAGCAGTTGGAGGTGTTGACGTATCTTCTGGAAATAGGTGCGGGTATTTCTTCTTCATCTGATCTTCTCGTTCCCAGGTGAACTCATGTCCTCTACGAGTGATGTTCAAAACGTGGTATATGAATTGTTATATGAATTAGTATGAAAAAATACTGATTAAAGATTGTTACACACTAACGGGCAGTGTTCCCGATCGTGTAGTAGTATAAATAATGGTTTAGTTCCGTGTATCGTTCCAAGGACAGTTGTATTAGTCAAACTAGAATTAGAAACTATATTATGATTACTAAGTAAATGAAACTTAAAGGTACAAGATATTATGTTTTTGTGGCTATTTAACGATTTAGCCAAATCAGAGAAGATTAAAAGTAAAAACAACGTTTTTGGTCTTTTAAGTTTATATAATGAAAACAAGTGCAAAGAAAACAAATAAGATAGTTTGATTAAAATCAAAGATACGAAATGTTCATCTAGATATTTTACCCTCGGTATTGGATGTAAGTTATATAGTTAAGACCCGATTGAATGAATATGTGTGTAAGTTACCTAATAGATTTACCAAGAGTTCTCTTAGTAAACACGCAAACTCGATTACATGATCAAGGGTTCCCTTTTCTTTATAGTTCTCGTGTTTGTAACCAAATAACTATGATATCTATATGCTAATCACCCAAATCAACTTGCCAAGAGTTCTCTTTAGCAAGTACTCAAACTAAAATTACTAAGTGGAGGTTTCCTTATCACCTAGACCTTTTCGTTTGTGACTAGTTGATCAGCTAGATCAAAGACTTGAATACCAATTGTCTTTGCGTTCGCTCTACACAATTCATCCCTATATCGTCTAATCGTTTTGATCTAATTTACCCCCTTGGTCCACTTTAGTAAACAATCAATCTAAGACAAGTTGATTGTAAATCAATATGATACATCAACAAGAGTTCTCTTTATCAACAACATATCAATTAACTAGATACAAATGATTTGACATCAATAAGCATGGTTCTTTAATTCAAGCTCTAATCTATCACACATAATACATTCAATCAATAAGATTACATCCAATACCTCAATTATTAATCTAGACAAATATTATAGAGTTTAGCCAACAATCATATTAACAAACAAAATAGCAATCAATTGACAAGTAGAATTCATTGTGAAGAACAAGAAATCAACCTAATAGAGAATGAATCTTGAATGGAGAAAGTGTTGAATCTTGATTCTTGGATGTTAAGCCTCTTCAAAGATCTTGGAATTCTCCAATTTTGCTCCTAAAATCGTCTCAGAACTCCTCTGGTTCGTATCTAGTCGTTTCTGATCTTATCTCTCTTTTTTAAAGTAGTGAAAGTTGGTCAAAAAGAAAAAGTAGGCTGAAACCTACTTCTGGACGGCGTCCAGATTTCTGGACGGTGTCCAGTTGTAAAGGCCTGGACGGCGTCCAGATTTCTGGACGGCGTCCAGTTGTGAAGGGCTGGACGGTGTCCAGAAATCTGGACGGCTTCCAGTTGTGCTGAATTTCACTGTCTCGTTTTTTCCAAATCTCCCTTCATTTGGACGGCGTCCCAATCATTTTGGACGGCGTCCAACATATCTGCAGCCTCGTTTTATCGTTTTAGAGCGCTAATTTGACCATATCTTGTATCGGAATCAACTATGATCAAATCACAACTTGTAGAACGGTTATAATTCACCAAAACTCTTTATAAACCACTTTCTGATACACTTTACATACCTTTGTGTATTACTTGTAGAAACCGCCTTAACTATCCTTGATTCGAGAGTATTTCACATGATATTGCAAGATATATATATATATATGATGTATTTGAGCAATATCAAAACACCCCACACTTAAACCTTGCTTGTCCTCAAGCAATTCATTCTTACAAAGTAGAAAACTATCAAACACACTTACACAATATAAAGTACACACATCACACAAGTCACGCGAAACACATGAAACACACACGTTTATTTGAAATACAAACTCACACTATATGAAACACACGCTTTAAGTATAACACACCTTTATTGTAATCACACTCATGCTATATACACAATGAGAACACACGCACACATTTTTGGGAGTTTAGAGCCAAGTATCCGAAAAATTTGATCCTACGGAAATCAGGACCTTATGAAAAATGTTTTATGTTTTTGAAAATATAATGCTAGTTTTTACACTAGGCACGTTTTCCGAATTTTGTCGGATTTTCTGAATTTTGGAAAATAAGTGCGGGTTTCCCGCTATTAGTCAAGACAATCCCTCCCACAGTACCTAATATCGCTAGATGTTGGTAAGAAAATAATGCGTTTAGGAGGATACACATTACGTCCAGATATCATCTATAATCATGAGGTAATCATCTAATCCGTTAAGTCAACCATAAAGATTGAGGTTCATCAGGCTTAAAAGCTGATATATTACCTTTCCGGAGGTTATCCACTGGAAATCTGATCAATCATTGACATTTTGTGTATCATGGTGCGCTTCCCATTTGGCCAGCAAATCTCCCTCATTAAGATAAGCTTTGACTACCAGTTTCCCTGTTTGACGTTGAGGTCTGGTAGATTTCCAGTCGATTTTAGCAATGACTTTTCAAGATTTTTCGTCACCCTACAACTGGTCTGGACTACAACTTCTGAAACAAATCAGCAAGTGTTGTTCGGAAGACTTTACTTCCTTGAGGATGGAATGGATACATCCTATGGGTAATAATAAAGTGGTCGGACACAATATTGTCCTTGTTAGGAGAAACAATGAGGATCGTCCTGTTTTAGTTTTCGATCTGGCGCGAGGTCCGGTTTCCGACCACGCTATGCAATTACCGCTCTCTCACGGTTTACACTCATTTTGGTACAAGTGACTTACAAGTTAGCTTTACTAAACTAGTAGGATTTTTATTCAAATAATTGAATGATAGTACAACTTCAAAGACTATTAATAATTTAAAACATAACTCAACATTTCTTTTCTAGTTTTAGAACACAATGTATGTAAAATGGTTTTGGACAATTTTCGTTTCTAAGGCTACCTGAAAATTTTAAAATTTTTGATCATAAACGCCTTAATTTTTGTAAAACGAATTCCCGATAAATTTCTATCTCTCACCCCACACTTGAGATCATGCAAGACCCTCATTGCATGAAATCAGAAAAAGAATTAAATTTAGAGGGCAAAGTGATAGGGTGATTGTAGAAATTTTCTAATTTTTAACCTGTAAATCGTGGAACATGCAGACGAATGTCGCTGGACTTACTGCCAGCATAAGAGCATCATCCATTCCTCGATTATCAACATACATACATCATAATATCAAATGTTGCTGAACTTAATGCCAGTCTTTGAAATTCAACCACGCTGCACAAAATATAAACCACACAAATAATAATAAAAATAACGGTGTTTTTCAACCACAACCATTATCAAACCACACAATTAGTTTAAAAATGCAAACCAATATTGTTTTAATACACACCATAACAAATAAATATATTGTTTAAAAATGTAACAAAAGGATCATAGGCTCGCAGGCCTTCAGTTATCGTAAGGCCAAAAGTAGTTTTCTGAGCCATCTCTGCTTCGGCGTCCCTGCGGGTATTCCTGTTCAAATCAGTTCCTGGCATCCTGCATCGCATCGTTAGTATTATAAATTGGGTAAGGCTGAGGTGGGTTTTCAGGATCAGTGTAGTATTGAGGTGTCAGAGGTGTTGTCCCATAGTACTGATCGGGGTTGGAATAATATAACTCGGTGTTATAGTTATTCCAATCAATACCATAACTGTTCCATCCCTGATTATGTACTTGAGCAATCTGGCATTGCTCCATTCCTTGCTAACTCACCCTCATGTTGTTCATACCGTTGATCAAATCATCCTAACCAGATTGAGACGGATACCAAGGACCTTGAACATTTGTCTGGGCTTCCATTTCTGCTTCCTCTTCCTCTTCCTCTTGTTGTTCCTGTTGAACATTCGCTCCACTATCACTCGCGCTGTGACGACCCGAGAATTTCTGACTAAATTTAAACTTAATCTTCATATGATTTCGATACGATAAGCAAAGTATGTATTGTTGAGTCTAGAAAATTTTGAAACGATGTTCATATATCCATTTGACCTTTGACTACTTCCGAAGATTCACGAACCATTAATTATAAATAGGAATGTATATATAAGTAATTATATTATAAATTAAACTATTATGTGATTTAGTTATAATGAAAGATAACTTAAGTTAATTTAAAATTTATTATTTAAAAACTGATTAATTAATTATAGAGAGTATATTGAATGTAAATAAATTTGAACATAAATTATCAACATTAACAAAGTATACTTTGAGTTTATTTGTTTTAATATATATAAGTAATATACTTATTTATGTAATAAAATTTGATAAATAAAACATAATCTTAGATATAGTAATTTGAAAATAAATGTATATAAATTCTATACATAAATATTATTATATGTATATTGTAACATATATAAAAGGTATAAATCTTAATTATTCAAATGAGTGATATTATACAAAATATCATATAAATATTGTGTGTGATTACATGTTAAAAATATAGTTATATACTAATATTATTATTACTTCATAGTTATTAAAAATTATTAATTATTATTATAAATATTATTATTACCAAAAATTATAAACCTCATTTAAAATGTATCATTTTCGCTTTCATCATTAGTCTTATTATTATTGAATTTAATAAATATTATTATCATTATTATTATTAGTATTTTTATCAATAATAATAATAATAATATCAATGTTATTATTATTAATATAATTAATAATTAATAATGCTAATATATATATATATATATATATATATATATATATATATATATATATATATATATATATATATATATATATATATATATATATATATATATATATAAGAATAGATATTTATGCTCATAAAAAAAATCACAGCTATATTTGTTTGGTTGTTTTCTTCTTCCTCTCTTCTTGCTACTCTAACCCGTGACCCTGTCCACATCAACAACCCTACAAAATTTTTTTTGATCAATTATTATTGAAGAATCAAATTTATGAACAGCATGATATAATCATTCCTGCGATTTAATTAAGGAAACTGATGCTTTATTATTATTTTTATTTTATTTTTTTCTCTCTCGCATAAACTTCAAAAACCATTTAATCCTTGATGTAATTCGAAACGATTTGAAGAAAAGTAGAAATGCAGAACTGCTCTAAAGCATGTTGTGAAGGTGTGTGTATAAACTCAAATCCTAATTCGATGAAACGAGGACGAATTTCATAGTCAAAGTTTTTTTCTCAAAAAGTCAACAGATTCGTTCTTGAGGAAATTCGAACTCGTTTTGATAATTCAAGTCCAATTAATGATTTGGGAAGTTTATATAATTGATATAAAACTTGTTTGATGTTGGGAGTTTTGTCCAAAACAGGCTCATTTGTGAAATCAACTTTTTTTTTTAAAACCGCGACACAGCAGATTGATTTTTTTTCTTTTTTTTACTTTTCAATCCAATTAATCTTATGTAATGGTTCTATGTTGGTCATTAAATCCTAAGCCAAATAATTAACTCCCTGATTGAATGGTTTTGGGCTTTGGTCGAATTGTAACTGGGGAAGAAGAAAGTTAATGGAACCTTAAAAGCAATTCGGGTTAAATACAAATGAAAGGGTTGATATTTGAGAAAAATGAGCATCAGCTCAATGGTCTAGGCGTTTGGTTGGGGAATGGGTGGTCCTGGGTTCGAGCCCGGCTAGAGGCAACTATTTTTTTTAAAGCATCTTGAGGTAGTTTTGCAAAACCAAAAATTTTTAATATTATTATTCTTACTATTATTGTTATTATAAATTATTAGTATTATTGTTATTAGTGATATCATTATTATTATTATTATTGTTGTTGTTGTTATTATTATTATTATTAATTATTATTGTTGTTAATTGTTATTATTATTAATATTATCAATATGTTTACTAGAATAATTAAAATTATTATTACTATGGTTATTACTAGTATAACCATTATTATTATTAACATGATTAGGATTATTAATATTATTATCATTAATATTAAAATTCGTATCATTTTATAAATAATAGTATTATCAATATGTTTATAATTATTAATATTATCAATACTAATATTATCGTTATTGTAGTATTATTTTTATCATTGTATTATTATTATTAGTATTATCGATATTAAGAAAGTTAATATTAGTAAATCATTATTATCAAAACTATCATTTTTTTTTTTTACAAATAACTATTTTGTACCTAAAATATACTTAACACATATATTATAATTATATTAATAGTTTATATACCTACAAATCAAACATAATAACAATATTTATATAAATACTTATATATAACAAACTAATGATATTTTTACTAACCATATATATATAAAGATATATTAATATAACTAAAAATATAGATATTAAACATTTTGAATATATGCACAAACTAAATAAGTATAATATATAATTTAAGATAATATATAAACTTGTTTGATTATATAGGTTCGTGAATCCAAGGCCAACCCTGCATTGTTCAATATTGTCATATGTATTTTTACTACAAAATACACTAGGCGAGTTTCATTTGCTCCCCTTTTAAATGCTTTTGCAATATATATTTTTGGGACTGAGAATACATGCGCAATTTTTATAACTGTTTTACGAAATAGACACAAGTAATCGAAACTACATTCTATGGTTGAATTATCGAATCGAATATGCCCCTTTTTATTTAGTCTGGTAATCTAAGAATTAGGGAACAGACACCCTAATTGACGCGAACTCTAAAGATAGATCTATCGGGCCCAACAAGCCCCATCCAAAGTACCGGATGCTCTAGTACTTCGAAATTTATATCATGTCCGATAGAGGATCCCGGAATGATGGGGATATTCTTATATGTATATTGTGAATGTCGGTTACCAGGTGTTCAGTCCATATGAATGATATTTTTGTCTCTATGTATGGGACGTATGTTTATGAGAAATGAAAATCTTGTGGTCTATTAAAATGATAGAAATGATTATTTATGTTAAACTAATGAACTCACCAACCTTTTGGTTGACACTTTAAAGCATGTTTATTCTCAGGTATGAAAGAAATCTTCCGCTGTGCATTTGCTTACTTTAAAGATATTACTTGGAGTCATTCATGACATATTTCAAAAGACGTTGCATTCGAGTCATCGAGTTCATCAAGATTATTATTAAGATAATTATAATTAAATATATTATGAAATGGTATGCATGTCTGTCAACTTTAGATGTAATGAAAGATTGTCTTTTCAAAACGAATGCAATGTTTGTAAAATGTATCATATGGAGGTCAAGTACCTCGCGATGTAATCAACTGTTGTAAATCATTTATAATCGATATGGACTTCGTCCGGATGGATTAGGACGAGTCCTTTCAGTTGGTATCAGAGCGGTGGTCTTAGCGAACCATGTTTGCATTAGTGTGTCTAACTGATAAGTCGTTAGGATGCATTATTGAGCCTGGACTTCGATCGTGTCTGCATATCAAAAGTTTTGCTTATCATTTTGTGTCAAAAATCACTTACTTATCATTCTTTGTCTAGACACGTTTTACTGCATTGACTGCATAAATAGTGTATAGACAAAATTCATATCTTAGCGTATCTGCTACTTCATATCTTAGCGTATCTGTTACTGTAATTTTGCCTGACAACTTCCGTAGATTCCTCCGTAACTTATGAGATTTTAGTATTATATATGCATATGTAAATTATGTATTGCAGGATACTAATCTACATCCTATAATCTATTTTTTTTTGAAAATCCTTCATCTGATCGTACGAGATGAATCCTGCAACCAGTTCGAGTCCCTCAGATTCCGATAGTTATTCCGACAGCTATTCCGACATAGATTTTCACCTAAGCTCCGAAAACAGCATCACCGGCATGAATCAACCAATCAGCCATTATCAATTCATCTGATGGGTTCGTAGTTGACTTAATTAATGGAAACGCGCAGAAGGCAATCCCTTCCACCAACTGAATTCACCTCTTGACAATGAACCTAAAGTGTTTACCGGCGAACCTGTTCGAGATACCATTTTCAGTCCCATTTCCAGGATAACTCGACAAGATCATATTCTATCCATAATTCTGAACCTTATTCATCCGCTCGTTCCGACCGACAATCATCCTGGAGTAATAAGTCAACGAACTTCGCGCTCGGATAATCAATTTGGAGAATACGGTGCAAAATGTACCAGCTTCAGCAACATCACCGGCACCAACAGTACAATCAATAACAGCACCAGTACCATCAACAATCCATGCTTCAATATCATCATATGTACTTTGAGTATGATCTTCGTTCTACGTATTGTTCTACCTCATTTATCTTCGTTCAACATGGCGAATATGTAATCTCTAAAGTTTTAGAGATTATTTATTCTAGTTCCAACCGAAAAGTAAATGAGTTTAATATCATATTAACTCATTAAATCCATGAATACATCTGAAGAAAATATATATGTATATATGTTTTCATAAAGATTGTAATTAAAAATTCTCTTGTACAAACTGTTAATGGTGAAAATATTTTAACGGGTAGGTAATACCCGAGGAATATTTAGATTTCGCATTAATAAGTTACACTGTACATTCTTCGAATCTGATTCAACAGTCATTTACTATCCTAATTACATCTACCAATATACGAATCCGTTCACCACAGAATAACCATTTTCATTCAAATTCAATTTCATATTTGGATTTTGACTTACCAGAATCCAACAAGTGGCATAATGAAGAAATAATAAACACAATAAAAATTGATTAGAAACAGACTAATTAACAACGTGAAATTCTATTAAGAATCCACGCTAACAAAATCCTAGCTAACTGTTCCTAGCTAACTGTTAATTCCTTATTACCATTTAATTTATTTATCGCAGTTTAATTATCGCAATTTATATTCTCGCAATTTTATTTATCGTCATTTAATTTCTGTTATTTACTTTACGCACTTTATTTATTGTCATTTAATTTCTGTATTTATTTTTCGCACCTTAAATATCGGGACACGTATACAAGGTTTTGACATATCATATCGACACATTTATATATATTATTTGGAATAACCATAGACACTCTATATGCAGTAATGATCGAGTTCTCTATACAGGGTTGAGGTTGATTCTACAATAATATATATAATTTGAGTTGTGATCGAGTCTGAGACGTATACGGGTCACGACACGTATTAATTAATTCAAATATTATATATGAATTATTGAAATGCTAACTGTGGACTAATAACTGTGGACTATCAACATTGGACAATTAAAATGAATTAAAATATTGATTATAACATATGAAACTAAACAATTCTTCAAGTTTGCCACTTGATTTCGTCTTAAACCTCATTGTATCTTCACGATTACATTCTGCGTTCAAACCTTTCATGATTCTTGAAAACACCTCAATCGAGAGGATGAACCAACCGCACTTCATCTACGGAAGGAAAGATTTATGCATATAGTTATGCACCTGAGAAACTCTCGGCAACTGAGTAAACGTTTAACACGTAGCCGCGTCAGATCCTTTGGCATTTATTCGCAAAAATAATTTTTGCTATCCCTTTTCAAGGTAGCCAATTTTGTCACAGCTCCAGCAAGTCAACTTCGACTTTTCATTCGAAGTAGCATTACTATAATCCTGACATATACGACTACCCTTTTGATACCGGAGAATTCTTTTATATTCCACCATATTACCAGCAGACATACCAGCAACCTCGTTACTTCTTGACTTAAATCTCTACGATAAATCATTATATCTCCCTACTTATTATAAGAAAAGCTAAATTGTGAAATAATTTTTTAGATTAAGCCTTGAAATAGAATTTTAACCCTTAGATCAATTACCGTAAACAATTACAGCCATTGATCTAATCAACGAAATTTAATTACAAACATTTATTAGGATTCATTATACAAAGACTTTTATACCCTTTGATTGATGATTGAAATAACTGAATTAATTAATGCTATGCGGTTTGATTTGAATTTGAAATTTCCTGAATAGCCATTATTTTTGGATATTATTTCAAAATAACCATCAATCATTAAATTCAAAGTTTCCAGTTATTTCTTCCCTCATTCCTAATCCGTAACCTAAATCATTTAATTCAAATAAAACCTTTTTAACCATGAATATTGCACAAGATAACTTTAACTGCAAATTGATTTGACGAAGTCAGCCTTTTGATTTGAGCAATTACTTCATCGGGTTTTAGGATTAAACCTAAAGCGTAAGCTTCCAAAAATCAGAATCAAAAAAGTTGCAAGATCTAAGATTCAGTTTCGTCTCCAGCAATTCGCCTCTTATTTTCTTCAAATACTTTTTTTTCTTCTTTATTGACATTGCTGCTTATTTAGATGAAGAAGAAAAATATATGTACAAGTGTCCACCCTTTTGGCGAGTACAATGGCTACATCCTAAGGTATATGAACTAACTCTTTTCTACCATAACTCATTACTTGGCTTTTATGTCCACTTTCTTAGAATCGTAATATTTTTTTTATTAAAACCTAATAATTACTGTATGTTTCTTTATTGCCTGCCATGTATTTGATTGAATGCCTTAATGAATTTGATACTCTGTATTGTTATTGTATGTGTATATTTTAAGTTAAAAATAATATATGTAATTTGAGATTTGATTGTGTTTCGTTAAAAGTTTGATTCTAAGAATTTAATAGATTAAAGTATTGCCATCAAAAACTTGGACTGCTAGCAACGTCAAATCATCATGTTATACATGTATCTGTACGCATACATATTATCTTATTATTACTTTTTTACATTTGATGTTCATGATCATAATTTGATTGGTGAATATGTGTATATAATTCTTATCGATTTTGATGCTGTGAATCTGTTTTGAAAATTTATTATTTGCTATATGATTTATATGTATATGTATTTATGATGGTGATTAGGTGATTTTTGATAATGAAATTGACAAGATATATCTTTTCTTTAAAATTCATTTCCTTTTTAGTCGTTTTTTTTTCAGTTTGGATTTGATCATTATCATCATGTTTCGCAATTTTGGTTTACTTTGATTTGATCTAAAAAGGGTTCAAATGATCAGTTAGCATCATTCAACGTGATTGCCACAATTAAAGACCTAATGCATGTTACTATATGCAAGAGGTTAGGATTTGTCAATTTCTTTAAAATGACATATATCTTTCTTTTCGGGGTAGGAGTGGGTGAGCTTGAACTGGGGGTCTTTTGTGGTGACTACTTACTTTCTATTTTAGATATATATTGAAAATAAACTGTAAGCCTTCAAATCACTTAAGTTACTTTCAATTTTCAATTTTGATGTGATTTTATTGTTATTTACTTATTAGTTATTTCATTGCAAGTCTGTTCATGCTGTTACAATATGAGAGCAACTACATCGATTATACTGTTCTTAGTGACATTATAATTTCTGTCTGTGTCAAGGTATGTGTAAAAAGAAATGATCTGATATATTCAGATCAGAAGTAACTCTTGACTTTGGGTGGTTATGAAATTATATTTGGAATTAATTTGTCAATTTATTCTTGGAAAGGGTTCTGTAATTCTTTTAATGTTGCCATCTTTATATCAGTTTTTTGATGATAAATAATGTTATCACTCCATACAGATTTATTAAGCTCTATAATTCCTACATTGAAAATGTTTATTATTTCAAGGGCTTCTCATTGGAGAGGATTGTGAGTAACCAAACATACCAATTGTTTAAGTTATGGATTTCACGAGTTCTTGCAGCTATATTGTGAGGTATGTGCATGTTTTATTGGTACATATATTTTTGTTCATATACTTAATAGGACATGTTATTCAATCTCTATATCTTCCTTTTTTACATCCTTTTACGATTAAGGATGGCAAACACAATCATCAATTGTGATAATTTTTTTACGAGGTCTATCAAATTTGTGTTGTCAGTACAATCCATCGCATGTTTATACCAACCATCATGTCTCATTTATATTTAACTGCGTGTTTTAAGGTGTATGTCTCAGAGTTTTTATGTAATTGGTCATATTTTTGTGGCTAACAATATATCATTGTTTCTAGCAGTTTTATACAGCTCTATTTGGTTTTTCAGACAGGAGCTTAAATGTATGATTCTTTCTTAAAAAACTCTTCAAATGTACTTCTCCGCCACCTGACTTGATATTATTTATCGTCTTTTGTCTGTATTTTAGTTGCCAAATTGTCGTTTAATAGGTAAGTAACGACAATTGTGGCAACTGCAATAAGAAGTGTTCGAGAAACTTTAACCTAACATTCTTCAACTATTCATGTAAGTTAATTATACTCATTTTTATATTATTTGAGCTGGCTTGTCGGGATACATGTCAAGTCATGGTATCTGTTTAGCGGGATCAATGCGGCGCTCAGGTTAAGTTAATCTGTATACCCTTTTGTATAATCTTTCCGTGTTTTAAAAAGAGCATATTTAGTTGTTGCATTTGAATATGATTGTAAAACTCAATCTTTACACGAATTTTTATCATTTATTTCCAATAAAACGATTGATAAATGCGTCGTATGCATTATAAATGGGATTTAGCTGCTTGTCATGTTCCCTTCTAGCTATGTTTCTTTATAATACCCCCTTGGACAGATTTCAGGTTAGATGAAGTATAACCTGCATTTGTCACATTGGGTTATTAATCCATTATGGTTGGGTTAAATGGGTTAAGGATAATGAGACAAATATAATATTTAAACGGGTTGAATGGGCTAAAATCACAGCTTTATATCTTGAATTATTTTTCGATTTCCAGTTCAATAGGAAGTATCTTTGTGTTGGAAAGCCTTTCAGGAAAAATCTGTGTTAGAAAATAATCTCTTCCTTTTTCAATTTGCATCATCTATCATTGGTGATAACATTGGTTCCGTTGATCTTTCTATTATTGTGGCTTAAAGCCCGCCTATTACTCCCTGTGTATAACTGCTTAAGTAGATTGAAGTCGTTTAATCACCAATAGGAAGCAATACATATATAATGTTTTATAAATTTTTTAGCAGATATTTTATTTTACATTGAACTTTTGTGTTACAACAGTGTTACGTTTGGATCTGATTATTATTTCATGTTATTTCTATTTTACTATAACAAATTTCTTTAAAAATTCCCGCGAATTCGCGGGTCTTTGACTAGTTTATTCATTGAAACCCTATCATATACTCATCCGCATCTTGTAACGAGAACTGCCATACCAATTACCGGGAATCAGCAATCAGTACTTTTAAAACTCACAGCATATCTACATCAACAGTTATATGTATGACATTTATCTCTTAGAATTATGATCTCTCCTTCTGGAATTCTGAAAAGCACTCAGTCACAAATCAATACTCTGAATGTTGAAAAATATGAATGAAGCAGCAGAAACCATAGACAACCGTAAACGACCATAATCATCGAAAGTTTGATGATAAAGAATAGTATGTTGGAAAAGCTCAGAAAAGTTGGAACTGGAAAACGGATTGAGCTAACCACGAAGGAGACCGAGGATAAATACAAGGACCATACCATATATTCAAAGAATCCAGGTAATTATGGATCCGATGAAACCTTCAAAGAATATCTTGCTCCGATGTCATGTTAAAATCTTGCAGAAAATCTTTCTCCATCAACCATCGAACTTAGAAATTTCAAAATATCATCATCAATATCTTTGATATTTCTGAGGATATTTTCATAAATATTCTCGTTCGAAATTATATACCTCTTCGTGCTTCCTGTGTATCATTATATTGGAAACATTCAATAGAAAATTTAGTACCGAAAAGCAGATTATGCGAAACTATGAAGAAAGCCGTGGACAAGTCACAAAGAATAAGTTTGACTTCAAAGAATCCAAATGACTCAATGTTTGCTAAAAAGTCTTTAGTGAATATCTTGATCCTTACTCTAAACCCTTGTAGACAATAGTTTCTATCATCCTCTGATCTTAGATATTCAAAGATATTATCGTATCTTTCATTATAAATATCCTCCATATTTCTGAAGATATTTTCATAACTATTTTTATCTAAAATCATTAATCTCTTCGTAATAGCAGTGTTACATCATATAGAAACTGTTAGTTTCTATATTCTGTAAACTTTCAAGCTTAAAAATATGAATGTTATTGAAGTAATGTTGGGAACTGATGCATGAGTTAGTATAATATAATGACACTTGATCAATGTGATTATATTAAAGTAAGTCATGCTGAGTTTCTAATGGAACGTGATGATTCACAGACTATAATATCATCATGTGCCATGTTACACGACTCTTACATCCTATTTTAACCCCAAACGTATCGAGAACATATTTTCTTGATAGTTCTATCTTTTCCTTAAATTCTGGCAATTTGACAAGTCAGATTGTGCTATTACCATTTCTTTCTTAGAACATTAACTATGTTCATTCCGAAATTTATATCTACGAATTTTGGACCATTATTCGCTTGACTTAAAGTCGAGAAAAGAAAACAAAAGCATAAAGCTCCGAAATAGAAATTGGAGTATAAATCGCAACAAATAGGAGGGAGTATTAACTGTGGATGACAATGATTATAGGAAACAGAAATAGGGACACCGAAATATAAGGGAGGATATAAAACCCGATAACAACACATAAATCACAAACCGTGTATGTCAATATTTATCGCAACATAAAGACACGCGAGAATTAAAAACACTATAACCCCAAGGGTGAAGTAAAAGAAAACAGATTCCTCCAGTGGAAGTTGAAAAAGGAGAATGATTGTTGCGATAGTAAGAATGAGGACAAGGATCAGAACTGGATTAAGCATTTTCAAAATCTTTTGGATGTATGAAACAAGAAGGAAAGTATAGGAATGGTGCGAATAATGGAATGGAAAAAAAAGTTTAATTTATAATGGGAATATCAGACAGAGTGATCGAGGCAGATCACCGTATTTAATTATAAGAGCTCTTAATTTCCTTATTCGCCGAAGAAATCAAATCTTTTAGATTTTTAAGATTTTCTATAAATCCCTTGAATTCCGGAATTCAACCCTCTACGTCAAAAGCTATGACGCACCATATCTTCTAAATTCAACCTGACTACGTCAAGAGCTAAGACAAATCTTTATTTCTTTATTTCACTCTTTTGTAATAACTTCACTCGTGCTCTTCGAATAATCGAATTGTTTTATCCATATTACTCAATGACGATAAAACTCTATTTAACAACTCATATTTGTAATAAAAACATTTCTATTATTAGCCATAACCACCTCACTCAAATTTCGGGACGAAATTTCTTTAACGGGTAGGTACTGTGACGACCCGGGAATTTCTGACTAAATTTAAACTTAATCTTCATATGATTTCGATACGATAAGCAAAGTATGTATTGTTGAGTCTAGAAAATTTTGAAACGATGTTCATATATCCATTTGACCTTTGACTACTTCCGAAGATTCACGAACCATTAATTATAAATAGGAATGTATATATAAGTAATTATATTATAAATTAAACTATTATGTGATTTAGTTATAATGAAAGATAACTTAAGTTAATTTAAAATTTATTATTTAAAAACTGATTAATTAATTATAGAGAGTATATTGAATGTAAATAAATTTGAACATAAATTATCAACATTAACAAAGTATACTTTGAGTTTATTTGTTTTAATATATATAAGTAATATACTTATTTATGTAATAAAATTTGATAAATAAAACATAATCTTAGATATAGTAATTTGAAAATAAATGTATATAAATTCTATACATAAATATTATTATATGTATATTGTAACATATATAAAAGGTATAAATCTTAATTATTCAAATGAGTGATATTATACAAAATATCATATAAATATTGTATGTGATTACAAGTTAAAAATATAGTTATATACTAATATTATTATTACTTCATAGTTATTAAAAATTATTAATTATTATTATAAATATTATTATTACCAAAAATTATAAACCTCATTTAAAATGTATCATTTTCACTTTCATCATTAGTCTTATTATTATTGAATTTAATAAATATTATTATCATTATTATTATTAGTATTTTTATCAATAATAATAATAATAATATCAATGTTATTATTATTAATATAATTAGTAATTAATAATGCTAATATATATATATATATATAAGAACAGATATTTATGCTCATAAAAAAAATCACAGCTATATTTGTTTGGTTGTTTTCTTCTTCCTCTCTTCTTGCTACTCTAACCCGTGACCCTGTCCACATCAACAACCCTACAAAAATTTTTTTGATCAATTATTATTGAAGAATCAAATTTATGAACAGCATGATATAATCATTCCTGCGATTTAATTAAGGAAACTGATGCTTTATTATTATTTTTATTTTATTTTTTTTCCTCTCTCGCATAAACTTCAAAAACCATTTAATCCTTGATCTAATTCGAAACGATTTGAAGAAAAGTAGAAATGCAGAACTGCTCTAAAGCATGTTGTGAAGGTGTGTGTATAAACTCAAATCCTAATTCGATGAAACGAGGACGAATTTCATAGTCAAAGTTTTTTTTTCAAAAAGTCAACAGATTCGTTCTTGAGGAAATTCGAACTCGTTTTGATAATTCAAGTCCAATTAATGATTTGGGAAGTTTATATGATTGATATAAAACTTGTTTCATGTTGGGAGTTTTGTCCAAAACATGCTCATTTGTGAAATCAATTTTTTTTTTTAAACCGCGACACAGCAGATTGATTTTTTTTTCTTTTTTTTTTTTACTTTTCAATCCAATTAATCTTATGTAATGGTTCTATATTGGTCATTAAATCCTAAGTTAAATAATTAACTCCCTGATTGAATGGTTTTGGGCTTTGGTCGAATTGTAACTGAGGAAGAAGAAGGTTAATGGAACCTTAAAAGCAATTCGGGTTAAATACAAATGAAAGGGTTGATATTTGAGAAAAATGAGCATCAGCTCAATGGTCTAGGCGTTTGGTTGGGGAATGGGTGGTCGCGGGTTCGAGCCCGGCTAGAGGCAACTATTTTTTTTAAAGCATCTTGAGGTAGTTTTGCAAAACCAAAAATTTTTATTATTATTATTCTTACTATTATTGTTATTATAAATTATTAGTATTATTGTTATTAGTGATATCATTATTATTATTATTATTATTGTTGTTGTTGTTATTATTATTATTATTAATTATTATTGTTGTTAATTGTTATTATTATTAATATTATCAATATGTTTACTAGAATAATTAAAAGTATTATTACTATGGTTATTACTAGTATAACCATTATTATTATTAACATGATTAGGATTATAAATATTATTATCATTAATATTAAAATTTGTATCATTTTATAAATAATAGTATTATCAATATGTTTATAATTATTAATATTATCAATACTAATATTATCGTTATTGTAGTATTATTTTTATCATTGTATTATTATTATTAGTATTATCGATATTAAGAAAGTTAATATTAGTAAATCATTATTATCAAAACTATCATTTTTTTTTTTACAAATAACTATTTTGTACCTAAAATATACTTAACACATATATTATAATTATATTAATAGTTTATATACCTACATATCAAACATAATAACAATATTTATATAAATACTTATATATAACAAACTAATGATATTTTTACTAACCATATATATATATAAAGATATATTAATATAACTAAAAATATAGATATTAAACATTTTGAATATATACACAAACTAAATAAGTATCATATATAATTTAAGATAATATATAAACTTGTTTAATTACGATTATACATTTTAATATATATACAAATGATATAGGTTCGTGAATCCGAGGCCAACCCTGCATTGTTCAATATTGTCATATGTATTTTTACTACAAAATACACTAGGCGAGTTTCATTTGCTCCCCTTTTAAATGCTTTTGCAATATATATTTTTGGGACTGAGAATACATGCGCAATTTTTATAACTGTTTTACGAAATAGACACAAGTAATCGAAACTACATTCTATGGTTGAATTATCGAATCGAATATGCCCCTTTTTATTTAGTCTGGTAATCTAAGAATTAGGGAACAGACACCCTAATTGACGCGAACTCTAAAGATAGATCTATCGGGCCCAACAAGCCCCATCCAAAGTACCGGATGCTCTAGTACTTCGAAATTTATATCATGTCCGATAGAGGATCCCGGAATGATGGGGATATTCTTATATGTATATTGTGAATGTCGGTTACCAGGTGTTCAGTCCATATGAATGATATTTTTGTCTCTATGTATGGGACGTATGTTTATGAGAAATGAAAATCTTGTGGTCTATTAAAATGATAGAAATGATTATTTACATTAAACTAATGAACTCACCAACCTTTTGGTTGATACTTTAAAGCATGTTTATTCTCAGGTATGAAAGAAATCTTCCGCTGTGCATTTGCTCACTTTAAAGATATTACTTGGAGTCATTCATGACATATTTCAAAAGACGTTGCATTCGAGTCGTCGAGTTCATCAAGATTATTATTAAGATAATTATAATTAAATATATTATGAAATGGTATGCTTGTCTGTCAACTTTAGATGTAATGAAAGATTGTCTTTTCAAAACGAATGCAATGTTTGTAAAATGTATCATATGGAGGTCAAGTACCTCGCGATGTAATCAACTGTTGTGAATCGTTTATAATCGATATGGACTTCGTCCGGATGGATTAGGACGGGTCCTTTCACGCGCCACCTACCACAAAAGGTACCAAACGCCTATTTGCGTCCTACATCAAAATCTCAGTGTTAACATAAGAAACCTTTTTTAAGGGTTTCATAGCATGGTCACATTCTATCAGGCGATTAAGATCAATATTAAAGTGACAAGCAATCCGCGTAATGTTGTGTCCCCCTAGAAGCGGTTTGTCTCTTCATGCATCCGTAGCGATACCCAGCAAATAGTTCCCAATTAATCCCGGTATATCGGTGTGACAACCCCATTTTATTTGATCCATTATCCATAGATCCAGAGATCTTACCTTTTCATGTCCTTCGACTCTCGCATTAAAGGTACATGCGATAAGTCGATGGAGTAGCTTATCGTCAGGGGTTGCTATTTCAGTATACCTGTGTCTGCTTGATTTGAACGGGTTAGAAGCATTTGGCCCCCTAATCCTTCTCCAAAAGGATTGTTCATTAAAACCCACTCTCCCATGATACTCTGAGCTTATCAAATATTGCCTTAATTGTCAGTAAGCTCGTGAAAAATACCCAAAACTCTACATAACCCAAAACTACTCAAACTTATTTCATCACCCCCTAGTCGGAATCTAAAGAAAGCATCCGATAGCGGATCTCGAACATTATTGAATCGGAAAGTTGAGTAAAATTCTTTACATAGCACGGGAAACACTTGATCGTGTAGACTGAAAATTTGTTCCCATGCGTAGGTCAATATGTTATTATATGGTACATCTAACAAACGAGTGACATGGGCATGCATACCCGCCTCAATCAAAGGAGCCCAGTCTAAATACCATGTAGCGTTAATTGGCCTACGGGTAATTCGAGCAAAAGTTTCCCCGTAATCATCATTGTCCCGAAGATGTTCTAACCATACTATTAGATTATTTTGAGCGTCTTCTTCTTCGCCAGATGATGATGATGATTGTTGTTGAACCGGTGGTGGTGGTGGTGGTGGTGGAACGTTTCTTGATGTTCTGCCTCTTTTCGGTTGCCCACCTCGGCTAGATTGTCCCTGCAAAACATAATAACACCAAACTAAAGAACATAGAAACCGTTGTGTTAATGTTAGCTAAAAACATAACCGAATAACAAGGTGAATTAGTCATTACATTCAAAGTTCATAAGCATTGTGATTCATATAAGCAAAAGCGTATGTTTAGAATAATTGATCACAGTCAACCAAAGTCAACCTAAACTAGCAAATACACTCTCACAAAAATGTAGTTCACAAAATTCACAATTAGGCATCAACTTAGGACTCAAGCATGTTGCGTTCATAGGTCATGACATTTAAACTTGCATTCTAATGATATTCATTACAATCATAGCACCAGTTATCACAATTTAGTTCAAAATGACCATTATAACGCCACTACATTATAGCATTCCATAACATCAATCCACTTCAATAGACTTAAACAAATGAAAATCAAGCATACATCTTTCATAAGATCATTACAATTCAAAGCATGCTAAAAATTCAAGAACATTCAATTTATGACCCGGCCAAATTAACATCTACATCATCAATAACAATTAAACACTTCACAAGCTTCATAAACAACATAAACAAACTCAATATCTTGAATTAATTACCCTAATTTCGGATTTCATCACTACAAACCCTAGAATCATGAACATACCCATCCAACATATAATTATTGCAAAATTAAGACATAATGGGTAATTAAACAACTAAAGCATGTTAATCTAAACAAGAATCAAGCAAATCAAACACCCCACACTTATCTTTCACCAAATTATACATATAGACATACAAATTAAGTATTTAAGAAAGAAAAGTATGAAAAGAGATTAGCAATACCCTATAAAACATGATTCAAGCTTGGATTTGAAGGAAGAATGCACGAATTTGAAGTAAGAAATTAGGGTTTTTGAGAGTTGATTCGTTTGTGGGATAAGGAATAAGAGAGAAGTGTATTTTATGGTTGAAAATTGGGTTAGAATAGGTATAAAACGCGTTTTTTTTTCTGGGTCAGGCATCTGGACGGCGTCCAAAATGCTGGACGGCATCCAGTATTGAAGAGCTGGACGGCGTCCAGAAATCAGGACGGCGTCCAGTAAAGAAAAGCTAGACGGCGTCCAAAAATCTGGACGGCGTCCAGTTACACTAAATCGTACTGACTTCTTTTTGAGAAAATCCTTTAAAATTGGACGGCGTCCAAGGGATTTTGGACGGCGTCCCAATGGTCTGGTGGCTCAAAATCTTCATAAAACTCATAAAAATTCTCATTTTCAACACACAAAAGGTCATATCATCATCATAGATCATTTTGTACATTAAAAACAACCAAACCAATCATAAAACACTCAATTCACACTATTTACAAGCGTAAACTTTCTTTAACGAGTCGTTCACCCAACTCGTCCCCATTTTGATTTAGGCTTTGTTCTCGAAGTTGAGGCTAACCTCGTCTTCGATTTCCAGGGGACCATCAACATAGTGTTTGACCCGGTGGCCATTCACTTTAAAAATATCGCCCTTCCAGTTCACCACTTCAATTGTACCATAAGGGTACACCCTTCTAACAACAAATGGTCTCGACCATCGGGACTTAAGCTTTCCCGGTGATAACTTGAAACGGGCATTATAAACAAGGACACGATCTCCTTCCATGAATTCCTTTGGGTTTTTCAATCTCTTGTCGTGCCATTGTTTGGTCTTTTCCTTATAAATTAGAGAGTTAACTCATCTAATTCATTCAACTGGGTCAAACGTAACCGACCCGCCTCTTGGTAATCCAAATTACATGCCCTTAGCGCCCAATGTGCTTTGTGTTCAATCTCCAAAGGGAGATGACATGCTTTTCCGTATACCATTCGGAAAGGAGTGGTTCCAATAGGTATTTTGTAGGCCGTGCGAAAGGCCCACAATGCATCATTTAACTTAACAGACCACTTTTTTGGATTTGCACCAACGGTCTTTTCAAGTATGCGTTTTAGAGATCGATTGGTATTCTCTACCTGCCCACTTGTTTGAGGATAATAAGATGTTGAAATTTTATGGATCACTCCATATCATTTCAACACCTTTTCTAATTGCTTATTGCAAAAGTGGGTGCCCCGGTCACTGATAAGGGCTTTAGGTGTGCCAAACCTTGAGAAAAGTTCCATTAAAAAGGTTACTACAACTCGGCCATCATTTGTGGGGAGAGGTTTTGCCTCCGTCCATTTGGAAACATAATCAATGGCTACGAGTATGTAGAGATAAGAATGAGATTTTGGAAAGGGCCCCATAAAGTCAATTCCCCAAACATCGAACACCTCGCATACTTGGATGCTTTGTTGAGGCATTTCATCCCGTTTAGTGATTTGACCAGTCTGTTGGCACGCGTCACAAGCCTTACAAATAGTGTAGGCATCTTTGAATATTGTAGGCTAATAGAAACCGGCCTGGTAAACTTTCCTCCCCGTGATTTGTGGACCAAAGTGCCCACCTGTTGGACCAAGGTGACAATTGTAGTGACCCGAACTTTTCCATGTTTATATATATTAATTGAGATTGATATTTACATGATTAAATGTTTCCAACATGTTAAGCAATCAAACTTGTTAAGACTTGATTAATTGAAATATGTTTCATATAGACAATTGACCACCCAAGTTGACCAGTGATTCACGAACGTTAAAACTTGTAAAAACTATATGATGACATATATATGGATATATATATATATATATATAGTTAACATGATACTATGATAAGTAAACATATCATTAAGTATATTAACAATGAACTACATATGTAAAAACAAGACTACTAACTTAATGATTTTTAAACGAGACATATATGTAACGATTATCGTTGTAAAGACATTTAATGTATATATATCATATTAAGAGATATTCATACATGATAATATCATGATAATATAATAATTTAAAATCTCATTTGGTATTATAAACATTGGGTTAACAACATTTAACAAGATCGTTAACCTAAAGGTTTCAAAACAACATTTACATGTAACGACTAACGATGACTTAACGACTCAGTTAAAATGTATATACATGTAGTGTTTTAATAAGTATTCATACACTTTTGAAAGACTTCAAGACACTTATCAAAATACTTCTACTTAACAAAAATTCTTACAATTACATCCTCGTTCAGTTTCATCAACAAATCTACTCGTATGCACCCGTATTCGTACTCGTACAATACACAGCTTTTAGATGTATGTACTATTGGTATATACACTCCAATGATCAGCTCTTAGCAGCCCATGTGAGTCACCTAACACATGTGGGAACCATCATTTGGCAACTAGCATGAAATATCTCATAAAATTACAAAAATACGAGTAATCATTCATGACTTATTTACAAGAAAACAAAATTACATATCCTTTATATCTAATCCATACACCAACGACCAAAAACACCTACAAACACTTTCATTCTTCAAGTTTCTTCATCTAATTGATCTCTCTCAAGTTCTATCTTCAAGTTCTAAGTGTTCTTCATATATTCTACAAGTTCTAGTTACATAAAATCAAGAATACTTTCAATTTTGCTAGCTCACTTCCAATCTTGTAAGGTGATCATCCAACCTCAAGAAATCTTTGTTTCTTACAGTAGGTTATCATTCTAATACAAGGTAATAATCATATTCAAACTTTGGTTTAATTTCTATAACTATAATAATCTTATTTCAAGTGATGATCTTACTTGAACTTGTTTTCGTGTCATGATTCTGCTTCAAGAACTTCGAGCCATCCAAGGATCCGTTGAAGCTAGATCCATTTTTATCTTTTCCAGTAGGTTTATCCAAGGAACTTAAGGTAGTAATGATGTTCATAACATCATTCGATTCATACATATAAAGCTATCTTATTCGAAGGTTTAAACTTGTAATCACTAGAACATAGTTTAGTTAATTCTAAACTTGTTCGCAAACAAAAGTTAATCCTTCTAACTTGACTTTTAAAATCAACTAAACACATGTTCACTATCTATATGATATGCTAACTTAATGATTTAAAACCTGGAAACACGAAAAACACCGTAAAACTGGATTTACGCCGTCGTAGTAACACCGCGGGCTGTTTTGGGTTAGTTAATTAAAAACTATGATCAACTTTGATTTAAAAGTTGTATTCTGAGAAAATGATTTTTATTATGAACATGAAACTATATCCAAAAATTATGGTTAAACTCAAAGTGGAAGTATGTTTTCTAAAATGGTCATCTAGACGTCGTTCTTTCGACTGAAATGACTACCTTTACAAAAACGACTTGTAACTTATTTTTCCGACTATAAACCTATAATTTTTATGTTTAGATTCATAAAATAGAGTTCAATATGAAACCATAGCAATTTGATTCACTCAAAACGGATTTAAAATGAAGAAGTTATGGGTAAAACAAGATTGAATAATTTTTCTCATTTTAGCTACGTGAAAATTGGTAACAAATCTATTCCAACCATAACTTAATCAACTTGTATTGTATATTATGTAATCTTGAGATACCATAGACAGGTATACAATGTTTCGACCTATCATGTCGACACATCTATATATATTTCGGAACAACCATAGACACTCTATATGTGAATGTTGGAGTTAGCTATACAGGGTTGAGGTTGATTCCAAAATATATATAGTTTGAGTTGTGATCAATACTGAGATACGTATACACTGGGTCGTGGATTGATTCAAGATAATATTTATCGATTTATTTCTGTACATCTAACTGTGGACAACTAGTTGTAGGTTACTAACGAGGACAGCTGACTTAATAAACTTAAAACATCAAAATATATTAAAAGTGTTGTAAATATATTTTGAACATACTTTGATATATATGTATATATTGTTATAGGTTCGTGAATCAACCAGTGGCCAAGTCTTACTTTCCGACGAAGTAAAAATCTGTGAAAGTGAGTTATAATCCCACTTTTAAAATCTAATATTTTTGGGATGAGAATACATGCAGGTTTTATAAATGATTTACAAAATAGACACAAGTACGTGAAACTACATTCTATGGTTGAATTATCGAAATCGAATATGCCCCTTTTTATTAAGTCTGGTAATCTAAGAATTAGGGAACAGACACCCTAATTGACTCGAATCCTAAAGATAGATCTATTGGGCCTAACAAACCCCATCCAAAGTACCGGATGCTTTAGTACTTCGAAATTTATATCATATCCGAAGGGTGTCCCGGAATGATGGGGATATTCTTATATATGCATCTTGTTAATGTCGGTTACCAAGTGTTCACCATATGAATGATTTTTATCTCTATGTATGGGATGTGTATTGAAATATGAAATCTTGTGGTCTATTGTTACGATTTGATATATATAGGTTAAACCTATAATTCACCAACATTTTTGTTGACGTTTTAAGCATGTTTATTCTCAGGTGATTATTAAGAGCTTCCGCTATCGCATACTTAAATAAGGACGAGATTTGGAGTCCATGCTTGTATGATATTGTGTAAAAACTGCATTCAAGAAACTTATTTTGTTGTAACATATTTGTATTGTAAACCATTATGTAATGGTCGTGTGTAAACAGGATATTTTAGATTATCATTATTTGATAATCTACGTAAAGCTTTTTAAAACCTTTATCTATGAAATAAAGGTTATGGTTTGTTTTAAAAATGAATGCAGTCTTTGAAAAATGTCTCATATAGAGGTCAAAACCTCGCAACGAAATCAATTAATATGGAACGTTTTTAATCAATAAGAACGGGACATTTCAGTTGGTATCCGAGCATTGGTCTTAGAGAACCAGAATTTTGCATTAGTGTGTCTTATCGAGTTTGTTAGGATGCATTAGTGAGACTGGACTTCGACCGTGTTTACTTGAAAAATGATTGCTTAACAAATTTTGTTGGAAACTATATATTTTTAACATGTGAATATTATGTGATATATTAATCTCTTAACGCGTTTGATATTATGTGATAGATGTCTACCTCTAGAACAAGTTCCATTGACTCACCTAATAATAATGAAGAGTCAATTGTAAATTGGAATGATTCATGGACTGATTCACAAGTTCCCGAAGAGGAACCGGAAGAAGAGTCGGAACCGGAAGAAGAATCGGAACCGGAAGAAGAATCGGAACCGGATGAAGAAATAGAACCGGTGGGGGAAATAATAAAACGGTTAAGTAAAAGAAAATCCTCAACCAACCAACCAAGGTTAATTATGGTAAATGGTGTTTCCACCAAGGAAGCAAAATATTGGGAGGATTACCAATTCTCCGATGAATCGGATTCCGACGAGAATTACGATGATGTTATAGAAATTACCCCAACTGAATTTAAAAAGGCAAAAGAAAATAATAAGGGAAAGGGCATAAAAATAGAGAAATCTATGTTCAACCCCGATGAACTTTATATGTATCGTCAACCCCCGAAGTCCTTAAGTTGTAACAATGACCCGGGAACCTCTAAACCACCAGGTTTTTCTAAACCAATGTGGAAAACAACGGCTCGTATTAGGGGAACATCATATATCCCTAGAAACTTGGCAAAACGAACCAAAACCGAAGAAGAAGAAACAAGCGAGTCGGAATAAGATAGTTGTATTCGTGTGGTGTAATATATGTAATATAGTGTGCTTATGCTTTATGATATATGTAAAAATTGCTTGTATTAATAAGTATTTTTTTTATGAATCTAACTCTTGTCTATTTTACAGTATAAAAACACAAAATAGATAGACAACCCAATATTTTAAGAGACCTACCCGGAGACATGATTGATGAAATCTTGTCTAGAGTCAGTCAGAATTCTTCGGCACAACTATTTAAGGCGAGATCAGTTTGTAAGACATTTGAAGAACGTTCCAAGAATGCCTTGGTTTATAAAAGGCTTTCGTTGGAAAGATGGGGGATATCACATTGGGAAATCCATAAGTTACGATGTGTTTACTTTGACGCATATATTGCGGGGAACCCAAATGCTATTTTACGCAATGGGTTAAGAAATTATTTTGACTTAATATATCCGAATATTGGACTTCGTGATTTAGAAAAAGTGGCTAACATGCAACATAAAGAAGCATGTTATGCTTACGGATTAGTAATGTTCGCTTCTCACCAAAGTGAGAACAACATCGGTCTACAACTATTAAACAAAACATTCCTACAAGTGACGGAGTCGGTAATTGGGGTAAGAAATGAGGTTTTTAGATTGTTACGGGACTGTTGGACATTACGTAACCCTCATCCCTTTGACAACGTTACAACACGCTGTCTTATCAACGGCCATAACGGTTATGTTCCACAAGACCAAGGATGGGAAGTAATCCTAGTAAAACCAGAATGCATGACTTGTTTCTGGACGTATGAATTACGTGTCTTTATTGCCTTTGCTGAACGACTTGTGTACTAGCTAGAATTATCTTCACAACCATCTTGTATCAAATTTATTGTGTGCTATATTTCATGCTATATGTAAAATAAGCGGTATTGTAAGTTTGTAAAATATTGTGTAAAAGTTTGAACGCGAAATATTATTATAATCACTTTTTCATATAGAATTGTAGTAGTTGAATTGTATATTAGCTACTAAGTATGAACTTAACGGGTAGGTACTACCCGAATTTAAACTTATAAAACGCTAATATGAAGAAAAAGCTTTTATAAATGAGTTCATATTATGCTACGAAATACTATTAACTACTCTTAATATTCTGTATGATTAACTTGTTCCATTTGACTATTTTGAAGGAAATGGCACCGACTACTCGACACACCGTGAATATGAATGAAGAGGAATTCCGTACTTTTCTAGCTTCAAACATAGCTGCAGTACAGGCTGCGCTACATACCAACAATAACCTTGGATCTAGCAGTACAGGAAATCGTGTAGGATGCACCTACAAAGAATTCACTGCCTACAAACCTTTGGAATTTGATGGAACCGAAGGACCGAACGGATTGAAACGGTGGACCGAGAAGGTCGAATCGGTGTTTGCCATAAGTAAGTGCACTGAAGAGAACAAAGTGAAGTACGCTACGCATACCTTCACAGGTTCTGCGTTAACATGGTGGAATACCTATCTAGAGCAAGTGGGACAAGACGATGCGTACGCACTACCGTGGTCAGCATTCAAGCACTTGATGAACGAGAAGTGCCGTCCCAGAACCGAGGTCAATAAGCTCAAGACAGAACTTAGAGGGTTACGAACCCAAGGATTTGATATTACCACGTACGAAAGACGATTCACAGAATTGTGCCTATTGTGTCCGGGAGCATTCGAAGATGAGGAAGAGAAGATCGACGTGTTTGTGAAAGGATTACTGGAAAGAATCCAAGAAGATATAAGTTCACACGAGCCCGCCTACATACAACAGGCATGTAGAATAGCTCACAAACTAGTGAACCAGATTGAAGAAAGAATTAAAGAACAGATTGCTGAAGAGGCCAATGTGAAGCAAGTCAAAAGAAAGTGGGAGGAAAACGGTGATAAGAATCACCAATACAACAACAACAGCAATTACAACAATAATCGCAACAATTATCCCAACAATCGCAACATCAATCGCAACTACAACAAATGGCCCAACAACAACAACAACAACAACAGCAACTACAACAATCATCCCAACAACAATAATAACCGCAACAACAACAACAATCAGAAGCAGCTATGCCAAAGGTGTGAAAAGTATCACTCGGGGTTCTGCACCAAATTTTGCAACAAGTGTAAAAGAAATGGTCATAGCGCGGCGAAGTGTGAGGTCTACGGACCAGGGGTTAATAGAACGAAAGGAATAAATGGTGTCGGAACGAGTAATGGCGGAGCAAGTAGTGTCGGAGCAAGTTATGCCAATGTAGTTTGTTATAAATGTGGAAAACCGGGCCACATTATTAGAAATTGCCCGAACCAGGAGAACACGAATGGACAAGGCCGCGGAAGAGTTTTCAATATTAATGCGGCAGAGGCACAGGAAGACCGGAGCTTGTTACGGGTACGTTTCTTATTGACAATAAATCTGCTTACGTTTTATTTGATTCGGGTGCGGATAGAAGCTATATGAGTAGAGATTTTTGTGCTAAATTAAGTTGTCCATTGACGCCTTTGGATAGTAAATTTTTACTCGAATTAGCAAATGGTAAATTAATTTCAGCAGATAATATATGTCGAAATCGAGAAATTAAACTGGTTAGCGAAACATTTAAGATTGATTTGATACCAGTAGAGTTAGGGAGTTTTGATGTGATAATCGGTATGGACTGGTTGAAAGAAGTGAAAGCAGAGATCGTTTGTTACAAAAATGCAATTCGCATTATACGAGAAAAAGGAAAACCCTTAATGGTGTACGGAGAAAAGGGCAACACGAAGCTACATCTTATTAGTAATTTGAAGGCACAAAAACTAATAAGAAAAGGTTGCTATGCTGTTCTAGCACACGTCGAGAAAGTACAAACTGAAGAAAAGAGCATCAATGATGTTCCCATTGCAAAAGAATTTCCCGATGTATTTCCGAAAGAATTACTGGGATTACCCCCACATCGATCCGTTGAATTTCAAATAGATCTTGTACCAGGAGCTGCACCAATAGCTCGTGCTCCTTACAGACTTGCACCCAGCGAGATGAAAGAACTGCAAAGCCAATTACAAGAACTTTTAGAGCATGGTTTCATTCGACCAAGCACATCACCGTGGGGAGCTCCTGTTTTGTTTGTCAAGAAGAAAGATGGTACATTCAGGTTGTGTATCGACTACCGAGAGTTGAACAAACTTACCATCAAGAACCGCTACCCACTACCGAGAATCGACGACTTATTTGATCAACTACAAGGCTCGTCTGTTTATTCAAAGATTGACTTACGTTCCGGGTATCATCAAATGCGGGTGAAAGAAGATGATATTCCAAAGACTGCTTTCAGAACACGTTACGGTCATTACGAGTTTATGGTCATGCCGTTTGGTTTAACTAATGCACCAGCTGTGTTCATGGACCTTATGAACCGAGTGTATGGACCATACCTTGACAAGTTTGTCATTATTTTCATTGATGACATACTTATTTACTCAAAGAATGACCAAGAACACGGTGAACATTTGAGAAAGGTGTTAGAAGTATTGAGGAAGGAAGAATTGTACGCTAAGTTTTCAAAGTGTGCATTTTGGTTGGAAGAAGTTCAATTCCTCGGTCACATAGTGAACAAAGAAGGTATCCAGGTGGACCCGGCAAACATCAAAACCGTTGAAAAGTGGGAAACCCCAAAAACTCCGAAGCATATACGTCAATTTTTAGGATTGGCTGGTTACTACAGAAGATTCATCCAAGATTTCTCCAAAATAGCAAAACCCTTGACTGCATTAACGCATAAAGGGAAGAAATTTGAATGGAATGATGAACAAGAGAAAGTGTTTCAGTTATTGAAGAAAAAGCTAACTACGGCACCTATATTGTCATTGCCTGAAGGGAATGATGATTTTGTGATTTATTGTGACGCATCAAAGCAAGGTCTCGGTTGTGTATTAATGCAACGAACGAAGGTGATTGCTTATGCGTCTAGACAATTGAAGATTCACGAACAAAATTATACGACGCATGATTTGGAATTAGGCACGGTTGTTTTTGCATTAAAGACTTGGAGGCACTACTTATATGGGGTCAAAAGTATTATATATACTGACCACAAAAGTCTTCAACACATATTTATCAGAAACAACTGAATATGAGGCGGTGTAGGTGGATTGAATTATTGAATGATTACGACTTTGAGATTCGTTACCACCCGGGGAAGGCAAATGTTGTAGCCGATGCCTTGAGCAGGAAGGACAGAGAACCCATTCGAGTAAAATCTATGAATATAATGATTCATAATAACCTTACTACTCAAATAAAGGAGGCGCAACAAGGAGTTTTAAAAGAGGGAAATTTAAAGGATGAAATACCCAAAGGATCGGAGAAGCATCTTAATATTCGGGAAGACGGAACCCGGTATAGGGCTGAAAGGATTTGGGTACCAAAATTTGGAGATATGAGAGAAATGGTACTTAGAGAAGCTCATAAAACCAGATACTCAATACATCCTGGAACGGGGAAGATGTACAAGGATCTCAAGAAACATTTTTGGTGGCCGGGTATGAAAGCCGATGTTGCTAAATACGTAGGAGAATGTTTGACGTGTTCTAAGGTCAAAGCTGAGCATCAGAAACTATCAGGTCTACTTCAACAACCCGAAATCCCGGAATGGAAATGGGAAAACATTACCATGGATTTCATCACTAAATTGCCAAGGACTGCAAGTGGTTTTGATACTATTTGGGTAATAGTTGATCGTCTCACCAAATCAGCACACTTCCTGCCAATAAGAGAAGATGACAAGATGGAGAAGTTAGCACGACTGTATTTGAAGGAAGTCGTCTCCAGACATGGAATACCAATCTCTATTATCTCTGATAGGGATGGCAGATTTATTTCAAGATTCTGGCAGACATTACAGTAAGCATTAGGAACTCGTCTAGACATGAGTACTGCCTATCATCCACAAACTGATGGGCAGAGCGAAAGGACGATACAAACGCTTGAAGACATGCTACGAGCATGTGTTATTGATTTCGGAAATAGTTGGGATCGACAACTACCGTTAGCAGAATTTTCCTACAACAACAGCTACCATTCAAGCATTGAGATGGCGCCGTTTGAAGCACTTTATGGTAGAAAGTGCAGGTCTCCGATTTGTTGGAGTGAAGTGGGGGATAGACAGGTTACGGGTCCGGAGATTATACAAGAAACTACCGAGAAGATCATCCAAATTCAACAACGGTTGAAAACCGCACAAAGTCGACAAAAGAGCTACGCTGACATTAAAAGAAAAGATATAGAATTTGAAATTGGAGAGATGGTCATGCTTAAAGTTGCACCTTGGAAAGGCGTTGTTCGATTTGGTAAACGAGGAAATTAAATCCAAGGTATATTGGACCATTCAAGATTATTGATCGTGTCGGACCAGTAGCTTACCGACTTGAGTTACCTCAACAACTCGCGGCTGTACATAACACTTTCCATGTCTCGAATTTGAAGAAATGTTTTGCTAAAGAAGATCTCACTATTCCGTTAGATGAAATCCAAATCAACAAAAAACTTCAATTCATCGAAGAACCCGTCGAAATAATGGATCGTGAGGTTAAAAGACTTAAGCAAAACAAGATACCAATTGTTAAGGTTCGATGGAATGCTCGTAGAGGACCCGAGTTCACCTGGGAGCGTGAAGATCAGATGAAGAAGAAATACCCGTATCTATTTCCAGAAGATTCGTCAACACCTTCAACAGCTTAAAATTTCGGGACGAAATTTATTTAACGGGTAGGTACTGTAGTGACCCGAACTTTTCCATGTTTATATATATTAATTGAGATTGATATTTACATGATTAAATGTTTCCAACATGTTAAGCAATCAAACTTGTTAAGACTTGATTAATTGAAATATGTTTCATATAGACAATTGACCACCCAAGTTGACCAGTGATTCACGAACGTTAAAACTTGTAAAAACTATATGATGACATATATATGGATATATATATAGTTAACATGATACTATGATAAGTAAACATATCATTAAGTATATTAACAATGAACTACATATGTAAAAACAAGACTACTAACTTAATGATTTTTAAACGAGACATATATGTAACGATTATCGTTGTAAAGACATTTAATGTATATATATCATATTAAGAGATATTCATACATGATAATATAATGATAATATAATAATTTAAAATCTCATTTGATATTATAAACATTGGGTTAACAACATTTAACAAGATCGTTAACCTAAAGGTTTCAAAACAACACTTACATGTAACGACTAACGATGACTTAACGACTCAGTTAAAATGTATATACATGTAGTGTCTTAATATGTATTTATACACTTTTGAAAGACTTCAATACACTTATCAAAATACTTCTACTTAACAAAAATGCTTACAATTACATCCTCGTTCAGTTTCATCAACAATTATACTCGTATGCACCCGTATTCGTACTCGTACAATACATAGCTTTTAGATGTATGTACTATTGGTATATACACTCCAATGATCAGCTCTTAGCAGCCCATGTGAGTCACCTAACACATGTGGGAACCATCATTTGGCAACTAGCATGAAATATCTCATAAAATTACAAAAATATGAGTAATCATTCATGACTTATTTACATGAAAACAAAATTACATATCCTTTATATCTAATCCATACACCAATGACCAAAAACACCTACAAACACTTTCATTCTTCAATTTTCTTCATCTAATTGATCTCTCTCAAGTTCTATCTTCAAGTTCTAAGTGTTCTTCATATATTATACAAGTTCTAGTTACATAAAATCAAGAATACTTTCAAATTTGCTAGCTCACTTCCAATCTTGTAAGGTGATCATCCAACCTCAAGAAATCTTTGTTTCTTATAGTAGGTTATCATTCTAATACAAGGTAATAATCATATTCAAACTTTGGTTCAATTTCTATAACTATAACAATCTTATTTCAAGTGATGATCTTACTTGAACTTGTTTTCGTGTCATTATTCTGCTTCAAGAACTTCGAGCCATCCAAGGATCCGCTGAAACTAGATCCATTTTTCTCTTTTCCAGTAGGTTTATCCAAGGAACTTAAGGTAGTAATAATGTTCATAACATCATTCGATTCATACATATAAAGCTATCTTATTCGAAGGTTTAATCTTGTAATCACTAGAACATAGTTTAGTTAATTCTAAACTTGTTCACAAACAAAAGTTAATCCTTATAACTTGAATTTTAAAATTAACTAAACACATGTTCTATATCTATATGATATGCTAACTTAATGATTTAAAACCTGGAAACACGAAAAACACCGTAAAACCGGATTTACGCCGTCGTAGTAACACTGCGGGCTGTTTTGGGTTAGTTAATTAAAAACTATGATAAAATTTGATTTAAAAGTTGTTATTCTGAGAAAATGATTTTTATTATGAACATGAAACTATATCAAAAAATTATGGTTAAACTCAAAGTGGAAGTATGTTTTCTAAAATGGTCATCTAGACGTCGTTCTTTCGACTGAAATGATTACCTTTACAAAAATGACTTGTAACTTATTTTTCTGACTATAAACCTATACTTTTTCTGTTTAGATTCATAAAATAGAGTTCAATATGAAACCATAGCAATTTGATTCACTCAAAACGGATTTAAAATGAAGAAGTTATGGGTAAAACAAGATTGGATAATTTTTCTCATTTTAGCTACGTGAAAATTGGTAACAAATCTATTCCAACCATAACTTAATCAACTTGTATTGTATATTATGTAATCTTGAGATACCATAGACAGGTATACAATGTTTTGACCTATCATGTCGACACATCTATATATATTTCGGAACAACCATAGACACTCTATATGTGAATGTTGGAGTTAGCTATACAGGGTTGAGGTTGATTCCAAAATATATATAGTTTGAGTTGTGATCAATACTGAGATACGTATACACTGGGTCGTGGATTGATTCAAGATAATATTTATCGATTTATTTCTGTACATCTAACTGTGGACAACTAGTTGTAGGTTACTAACGAGAACAGCTGACTTAATAAACTTAAAACATCAAAATATATTAAAAGTGTTGTAAATATATTTTGAACATACTTTGATATATATGTATATATTGTTATAGGTTCGTGAATCAACCAGTGGCCAAGTCTTACTTCCCGACGAAGTAAAAATCTGTGAAAGTGAGTTATAATCCCACTTTTAAAATCTAATATTTTTGGGATGAGAATACATGCAGGTTTTATAAATGATTTACAAAATAGACACAAGTACGTGAAACTACATTCTATGGTTGAATTATCGAAATTGAATATGCCCCTTTTTATTAAGTCTGGTAATCTAAGAATTAGGGAACAGACACCCTAATTGACGCGAATCCTAAAGATAGATCTATTGGGCCTAACAAACCCCATCCAAAGTACCGGATGCTTTAGTACTTCGAAATTTATATCATATCCGAAGGGTGTCCCGGAATGATGGGGATATTCTTATATATGCATCTTGTTAATGTCGGTTACCAGGTGTGCACAGGCTAATACGAGCCGACCAGGAGAAGCAAGGCTTTAGATTACCAGATCCTGGAATGATTTTTATCTCTATGTATGGGATGTGTATTGAAATATGAAATCTTGTGGTCTATTGTTACGATTTGATATATATAGGTTAAACCTATAACTCACCAACATTTTTGTTGACGTTTTAAGCATGTTTATTCTCAGGTGATTATTAAGAGCTTCCGCTGTGAAAGGATCCGAAACTAATCATCCGGACATCGTCCATATAGATTAAAAACGAATTACAATAGTTGATAACATCGCGAGGTACTTGACCTCTATATGATACATTTTACAAACGTTGCATTTATTTCTTAAAGGCAATCTATTATTACATCGAGAGTTGACATATTAGCCTAACATTTTATAACAACCAAATGATCTAATCTGCCATTTTCATAACAATAGTCTTTAATGAACTTCAATGACTCGAATGCAACGTCCTTGTATCATAGCTTAAATGGTCCCAAGTAGTATCCTTAACATGAGCTAATGCACAGCGGAAGACTTAATTCGTACCTGAGAATAACATGCTTTAAAACGTCAACATAAAGTTGGTGAGATATATAGGTTTGATGCTAGCAGCGTTATAACAATGGACCACAAGATTTCGTATATAATCATTTCAATAAAAATATTCTAAGTGGTTGAGCACTTGGTAACCATACTTAACATTCAATGTCGCATATTCCCTTTAATATGAAATCTTACTACACTTTACCAAGGTGTAGTCACAAAACGAAGTACTGTGCAACCGTTGAATACTGGTCGTCCAGTCCGGTTGGGGTTGTCAGGCCCGATAGATCTATCAACAGGATTCGCGTTTACAATACCGCTGTAAATATTAGTTACCAAGCTACAGGGAAGTATGCCAGTGGTACAACTCAACGTAGAACATATTTTTCAGTTACTTGTGTCCATATCGTAAAACATAAAATACATGTATTCTCATCCCGAAATATTTAGAGTTTAAAAGTGGGACTATATACTCACTGTTGTCTCGAAGATATATATATTTTTGACTTGGTCTTCCGGTTGATATCACGAACCTATCCATATATAATATATCAATATATTTTCATTTTAAACAAACATCTCGTATATATATTTATAATACTTTTAATACTTTGAATAATTCCTTAGTCCGTAGTTAGCGTTTCGATGTTAGTAATTCAATTTTAATGGTTCATTTTTAGATGTTTAATATACCCGCAATAAATAAACCCCCAACGAAATAAATAAAACTCCCATAAAACCCCATCGTATATGTGTTGGTCGAGATTAATCTTGACCCATGGTACCGATGTTGTCAAATGACGTGTTGCGTACATAAAGTACCGGTGTTGTCAAATGACGTGTTGCGTACAATCATGGGATCTTATGATTAATCTTCTCGTGTTGTTTACGGGTGATCCTGAACCATATGAAATTGAATTATGAGTACATATATATAAAATATCATGTTATCTTAGAAATATGTGATTTATATCTTTTTTTCCAATTGATCCCGTAGTTGAAATGATCTAGGATAACCAATTTTGTTTCGGTCATAGTTTCTTCGTTACAAGTCCGTTTTCGTTGATTCAAATTGCCATCTTCTTGGATCGAGTTCTTCTTTAAGACTATGAACTGTAAATACCTTGGTTTGTATTCAAAATCATACGGCATAAGTGAAACATTAGTGAAACATATGAAGTTAAACATTTTGTTACAAAAAAAAAATCATTTAATGACCATTTTTCTAAAAATACTTATACTTTGAAAAACCAAGTTTTACCTTATTAAATTAGCATATATTTAAGTTATATTACAGGTCTTGAAGTATTTTAAAAGTTAAGTTAGAAGGATCTATTTAGTTTGCAAACAAGTTTGAAAACATTCAAACTATGTTCTTGTTGTTAAACTTTTGTACCACAAAATAAGATAGCTATATATATATGAATCGAACAAGGTTATGAACATAGATTCTACCTCAAGTTCCTTGGATAAGTTTGCTGTAAAAGAGGAGTAAGAAGCTAGAATCAAAAGGGTGATAGAAGTGGATGAAAGATTGGAAGTAAGTTGGTGTTCTTGGAAGGTTTTCTTGAAGTGTTTTTGTATGGTTTTCTTATGGTGTTTATGTAAGGTTTTTGAAGTTAGATCTTCTTAGAACTTTACTGAATTGTTGAAGGTGTTTAAGGGTTATAAGTGTGTGTGTTTTAGCTAGGAGATTGAAGTAGTAAATGAATCAAAATGATGATACATATATACTCCTAAAAATGTGATCTTTAAGGATAACATGACAAAATTTTAGTTTGTAATCTTATGTATTTGTCAAACAATAATACAAAAGCAATTACCTTATACCTAGGGTAGTAACAAGGGCTGGTTAGGTGGTGATTTGATGTGTATATACCAATAGTAAATACGTATAGAAGCTAGGTATGATACGAGTACAAATACTCTAGATATACGTATAGAAATTTTGTGAAAAATGGAATGAGGATTCAAATATAGCTATCTTTTGTGAATACACTTATATGATTTTATGTATTTAAGTCTTAAAAGTGAGTAAATACATTACTTATATGATATATGTATAAACATTATAAGTCTTAAGTATTTATGTCAAATAACGTTACGTATAGTTATCGTTTTGAAAACTTAAGTTAGTAGTTTCAAAATATACTTATAACTTATAGTTTTTGATACAAAATAAGATATTAAAACATTCATTAATCATGTTAAATATGTATATATACATATATATACGCAAACGTATAATTATCATATATTGTATAGTTCGTGATATCGTCGGTCAAACTAGACGGTCAAACGTTGTGTAAAACTCTTTTCGGAAATATAAATCTCGACAATTTGGATTACTTATCATGTTGGTAAGTTTTAATTTATGTAAATATTAATCTTATAAGTATAGAACGATCGAAAAAAAATGCGGGTCAACTTTAGGGTTTTTGCTTATCGTGTCGGAACCATATAGAGATTAGAGTTTAAATTTGGTCGGAAATTTCCGGGTCGTTACAGTACCCATCCGTTAAAGAAATTTCGTCCTCGAAATTTGGTAGAGGTTGTCATAAATAACCATAGGAATGTTTTCATGACGAATATGAGGTAATAATGAAATTTTATCATTATTGAAAGATTTAGATAAAACGATTTGGTTATGTGAGACGCACGAGCGAAGCTATCACAAAAAAAAAATGAAATGAGTAAATATGGAATCGTTTTTAATCGATGACGTGGTTTAGAATTGATTTCCGGGATTTAAGGGATTTAGGAAAAATCTTACGTAATAAGATTTGGTTATTCGGCGATCAGAATCTTCTTTGATTTAATGCGGTAATCTGTTTCGATTTCTCTGTCGGATATTTCACTATAAATCCACCCCTTCGTTTCCTTATTTTTCACAACTCTCATCTTCTACTCTTTCTCCTTAATTCCTACTTTAAGGTATCCTTTGAAATGCTTCATCCCGTTCTGATTTTTGTTATACTTCTAACTTTTATATCTTTCATTCTTCTCTTCCATCTACCGCCAGAAGAATCTATTCACTTTTATGATTTTCTTGGAATTATAATGTTTCTAATTCTCCCGTGTCTTTACGTCGCCATACGTATTGATATACATGGTTTGTAGTTTCTGGGTGGTTGTTGGGTTTGATATCTTTCCTTATACTTCGATGCTCCTGCTTCTGTTTTCCATAATCATTGTCATCCATAGTTAATATTCTCTCCTATTTGCTGTGATCTATACCCCAATTTCTATTTTGGGACTTTGTCCCTTCGTTTCTTCTTCCCGTCCTTGAGTCAAGCGATCAATAGTTCGGAATTCGTAGGTATAAAATTTGGAATGAACCTAGCTATTGGTTTTAGAATAAAATTGTAATGGCACGATCTTGATTCGTTAAATTACTCGAATATTCCGGAAAAATAGAACTATCAAGGTGATACGTTCTAATATGTTTGGAGACTTGATAGAATGTAAGAGCCGTGTAACATGGCACATGATGACGGTACTGTGAATCATCACATTCCATTAGAAACTTAACATGACTTACTGTAATATAATGAAGTTGATCAAGTTTCATTATATTATACTAATTCATGTATCAGTTCCCAACACTACTTCAAAACATTCCTATTTTAAACTTGAAGGTTTTAGAACTTAGAAACTAACACAGTTTCTTTTATATTGTAACGCAGATATTACGGAGAAATACATGATTTTGGATAAGAACAGTTGTGAGAATATCTCCAGAAATATGGAGGATATGTATAACAAAAGATATGAAGATATCTTATAATATCTAAGATAAGATGATGATGAAGAATATCATCGGGAAAGGTTTAGGATAAGGGGTAGGTTTTTTTTTTTTACTAATGGTTTCAGCAAGCACTGAATCGTTTGAATCCTTTGAAAGCAGATTCAGTTCTTGTGATTTATCTACATCCTCCTTCATACTTTGCTCAATCCGTTTTCCAGTTCCAACTCTCCTCTTTTTCTAAGCTTTACCAATACAATGTACTTCATCATTAAACTTTTGACTGTTAAAGTCGTTTACAGTTTTTTTTTTTTTTTTTTTTTTTTTTTTTTTTTTTTTTTTTCTGCTTCTTCAGCATTTCAAGAACTACTTCATAGTCCAGGATGTTTTTCAGAACTTCACATTCGAAAAATGTAATTCTTAGGGATAGTCGTTCTCGGTATAACTGGGAGAATTTCTACGAGATTTTCAAAATACTGATTGCGGGTTTCGCCAAAGAGATAACGAGTTGCTGGTACGTCTGCTGATGATGTTGTGAAAAAGGTTCTCCGGTAACAACGTCGAAAGGACAAAGTATAAATATCGAGATTATAATAGGAGTAGTCTCACTGAGAAGTCGAAGTGGAGCTGTGACAAAATTAGCTTCTTGAAAAGGAATCGTATGATTGTTTTTGATAATGAATGATAAGGAATTCGACGCGGATACGTTTTAACTATAACTTCGGTTTCGAAAATTTTTCAGGTGCATCACTGTATGCATAAATCTTTCTTCCGTAAACGAGGTGCGGCTGGTTCAACTTCTCGATCGAGGTGTTTTCAAGAATCATGAAAAGATTTGAATGAGGATTATAATTGTCGAAGTACAAATGAGGTTTAGGATGAAATCAAGTGGCAAAATTGAAGAATTGTTTAGTTTCATATGTTATAATCAACATTTTATTTCATTTTAATTGTCCAATGTTTCTTCTTTATGCCACTTGTTGGATTTGGATAGGTAAAAAAAAAAATTCAAATATGAAATTTAAATGGAAATGGTTATTCTGGGGTGAACGGATACGTATATCGATGGTTGTAAGTAAAATAACAAATGACCGTTGAATCAGATTCAAGAATGTACAATATAACTTATTAATGTGAATTCTAAATATTCCTCGGGTACTACCCACCCGTTAAAATATTTTCATCATTATTAGTTTGTACGAAGGAATTTTTAATTACTATCTTTATGAAAATATACTTGCATATATATTTTCTTCAGAGATAATCATAGATTTAATGAGTCAATAAGATAATAAACTCATTTGATTTATCGTTAATTCTAGATTACATAATCTCTAAGACTTTAGAAATTACATAATCGTCATACGATACGTAAAGCGAAGATAATCGATGTAGAACGATATATAGAACGAAGATCATACTCGAAGTACAGATATTGAGTCGTGTGATGTTGATATTCGAGATACAGATTGTGATGTTGAGATTTTGGGGGTGACAAGAGTACTGTCGGCGTTGATGATGGTGGTATAGATTATGCTGCTGGTGCTGCTGCTGGTGTTTGTAACCTTCGCACCGTATTTTCTAAAGCCACTACCCGAGCGCGAAGCTCGTTGACTTCTTCTATTATACCGGGATGATTGACGGTTGGAACGAGCGAATGAACAAGATTCGAAATATGGGATAGTATGTAATCATGACGAGATACTCTAGAAATGAGCGAGAAAATGGTGTTTCGAATAGGTTCACCGGTAAGTGCTTCAGGTTCATCGTTAAGAGGACAATTTGGTGGATGGAATGGATCACCTTCTTCTTGCCTCCAGAGATTTAGTATATTACGAACCCATCCCCAATTCATCCAAAATAGATGATGGGAAATTGGTTGATCCATTCCGGTGACGCTGTTCTCGGAGCTCGAATGGAAATCCATATCGGCGTAGCTATCGAAGTCGGAGGAATTCGAACTGGATGAAGAATCCATCTTGTATAGTCGGAGAAGTGAATTTTTGGTTTGGAATAGATTATAGGAGTTGGGTTTGGTACTCTTCAATACATAATTTACATATGTATATATAATATCAAAATCCCATGAATTACGGAGAATCTTTGAAATACGTCAGGCAATGTCTATAGTAACAGATATGCTAAGATATGAATTTTGTCTATACACTATCGATGCACTAAATGCAGTAAGACGTGTCTAGACTTAAGAATGATAAGCAGGCAGTTCCCTAAGGATGATAAGCAGATGATTTCCGACTAGGATTGATAAGCAAAACTTTTGACAGGCAGACACGGTCAAAGTCCAGACTCACTTAATGTATCCTAACAACTACTAGTTAGACACACTAATGCAAGGCCTGGTTCGCTAAGACCAACGCTCTGATACCAACTGAAAGGATCCGAAACTAATCATCCGGACATCGTCCATATAGATTAAAAACGAATTACAATAGTTGATAACATCGCGAGGTACTTGACCTCTATATGATACATTTTACAAACGTTGCATTTATTTCTTAAAGGCAATCTATTATTACATCGAGAGTTGACATATTAGCCTAACATTTTATAACAACCAAATGATCTAATCTGCCATTTTCATAACAATAGTCTTTAATGAACTTCAATGACTCGAATGCAACGTCCTTGTATCATAGCTTAAATGGTCCCAAGTAGTATCCTTAACATGAGCTAATGCACAGCGGAAGACTTAATTCGTACCTGAGAATAACATGCTTTAAAACGTCAACATAAAGTTGGTGAGATATATAGGTTTGATGCTAGCAGCGTTATAACAATGGACCACAAGATTTCGTATATAATCATTTCAATAAAAATATTCTAAGTGGTTGAGCACTTGGTAACCATACTTAACATTCAATGTCGCATATTCCCTTTAATATGAAATCTTACTACACTTTACCAAGGTGTAGTCACAAAACGAAGTACTGTGCAACCGTTGAATACTGGTCGTCCAGTCCGGTTGGGGTTGTCAGGCCCGATAGATCTATCAACAGGATTCGCGTTTACAATACCGCTGTAAATATTAGTTACCAAGCTACAGGGAAGTATGCCAGTGGTACAACTCAACGTAGAACATATTTTTCAGTTACTTGTGTCCATATCGTAAAACATAAAATACATGTATTCTCATCCCGAAATATTTAGAGTTTAAAAGTGGGACTATATACTCACTGTTGTCTCGAAGATATATATATTTTTGACTTGGTCTTCCGGTTGATATCACGAACCTATCCATATATAATATATCAATATATTTTCATTTTAAACAAACATCTCGTATATATATTTATAATACTTTTAATACTTTGAATAATTCCTTAGTCCGTAGTTAGCGTTTCGATGTTAGTAATTCAATTTTAATGGTTCATTTTTAGATGTTTAATATACCCGCAATAAATAAACCCCCAACGAAATAAATAAAACTCCCATAAAACCCCATCGTATATGTGTTGGTCGAGATTAATCTTGACCCATGGTACCGGTGTTGTCAAATGACGTGTTGCGTACATAAAGTACCGGTGTTGTCAAATGACGTGTTGCGTACAATCATGGGATCTTATGATTAATCTTCTCGTGTTGTTTACGGGTGATCCTGAACCATATGAAATTGAATTATGAGTACATATATATAAAATATCATGTTATCTTAGAAATATGTGATTTATATCTTTTTTTCCAATTGATCCCGTAGTTGAAATGATCTAGGATAACCAATTTTGTTTCGGTCATAGTTTCTTCGTTACAAGTCCGTTTTCGTTGATTCAAATTGCCATCTTCTTGGATCGAGTTCTTCTTTAAGACTATGAACTGTAAATACCTTGGTTTGTATTCAAAATCATACGGCATAAGTGAAACATTAGTGAAACATATGAAGTTAAACATTTTGTTACAAAAAAAAAATCATTTAATGACCATTTTTCTAAAAATACTTATACTTTGAAAAACCAAGTTTTACCTTATTAAATTAGCATATATTTAAGTTATATTACAGGTCTTGAAGTATTTTAAAAGTTAAGTTAGAAGGATCTATTTAGTTTGCAAACAAGTTTGAAAACATTCAAACTATGTTCTTGTTGTTAAACTTTTGTACCACAAAATAAGATAGCTATATATATATGAATCGAACAAGGTTATGAACATAGATTCTACCTCAAGTTCCTTGGATAAGTTTGCTGTAAAAGAGGAGTAAGAAGCTAGAATCAAAAGGGTGATAGAAGTGGATGAAAGATTGGAAGTAAGTTGGTGTTCTTGGAAGGTTTTCTTGAAGTGTTTTTGTATGGTTTTCTTATGGTGTTTATGTAAGGTTTTTGAAGTTAGATCTTCTTAGAACTTTACTGAATTGTTGAAGGTGTTTAAGGGTTATAAGTGTGTGTGTTTTAGCTAGGAGATTGAAGTAGTAAATGAATCAAAATGATGATACATATATACTCCTAAAAATGTGATCTTTAAGGATAACATGACAAAATTTTAGTTTGTAATCTTATGTATTTGTCAAACAATAATACAAAAGCAATTACCTTATACCTAGGGTAGTAACAAGGGCTGGTTAGGTGGTGATTTGATGTGTATATACCAATAGTAAATACGTATAGAAGCTAGGTATGATACGAGTACAAATACTCTAGATATACGTATAGAAATTTTGTGAAAAATGGAATGAGGATTCAAATATAGCTATCTTTTGTGAATACACTTATATGATTTTATGTATTTAAGTCTTAAAAGTGAGTAAATACATTACTTATACGATATATGTATAAACATTATAAGTCTTAAGTATTTATGTCAAATAACGTTACGTATAGTTATCGTTTTGAAAACTTAAGTTAGTAGTTTCAAAATATACTTATAACTTATAGTTTTTGATACAAAATAAGATATTAAAACATTCATTAATCATGTTAAATATGTATATATACATATATATACGCAAACGTATAATTATCATATATTGTATAGTTCGTGATATCGTCGGTCAAACTAGACGGTCAAACGTTGTGTAAAACTCTTTTCGGAAATATAAATCTCGACAATTTGGATTACTTATCATGTTGGTAAGTTTTAATTTATGTAAATATTAATCTTATAAGTATAGAACGATCGAAAAAAAATGCGGGTCAACTTTAGGGTTTTTGCTTATCGTGTCGGAACCATATAGAGATTAGAGTTTAAATTTGGTCGGAAATTTCCGGGTCGTTACACGCATACTTAAATAAGGACGAGATTTGGAGTCCATGCTTGTATGATATTGTGTAAAAAATGCATTCAAGAAACTTATTTTGTTGTAACATATTTTTATTGTAAACCAGTATGTAATGGTCGTGTGTAAACAGGATATTTTAGATTATCATTATTTGATAATCTACGTAAAGCTTTTTAAAACCTTTATCTATGAAATAAAGGTTATGGTTTGTTTTAAAAATGAATGCAGTCTTTGAAAAACGTCTCATATAGAGGTCAAAACCTATCAACGAAATCAATTAATATGGAACGTTTTTAATCAATAAGAACGGGATATTTCAACAATCAAGCAGAATTTCGGTGCATTCCTTCCCCGAAACACACCTGCGAATAACTCCATCCGCACATCACCTAAATAGATAAGGGTCTTCCTAAAAATAGTATTTTAGGTCACTAAAGAATTTCTTTCTTTTCTGATGTGACCAACCAGTTTCTAGGTAACCCCCAACAATGTAATTGGCGAAGTCAACATACTACGGGTCTTCCACCTTCTCTACTCTCATGAGGTATTCACTGGGAAAATCATCTTTAATACTCGATTCATGGAGTACTTCAAGATTGGGATTTTCAAGTCTAGAAAGATGGTCAGCCGCGAGGTTTTTGGCGCCTTTCTTGTCCTTAATCTCGATATCAAATTCTTACAAAAGCAAGACCCATCTTAGCAATCGAGGTTTTGCATCCGACTTAGAGAAAAGGTGAAAGGACCCGTTCATATACATTATAAACGATTCACAATAGTTGATTATATTGCGAGGTATTTGACCTCTATATGATACATTTTACAAACATTGCATTCGTTTTTAAAAGACAATCTTTCTTTACATCGAAAATTGACAGGCATGCATACCATTTCATAATATCCACTATCCAACTATAAATTGATTTAATAATAATCTTTGATGAACTCAATGACTCGAATGCAACGTTCTTCGAAATATGCTATGAAAGACTCCAAGTAATATCTTTAAAATGAGCAAATGCACAGTGGAAGATTTCTTTAACACCTGAGAATAAACATGCTTTAAAGTGTCAACCAAAAGGTTGGTGAGTTCATTAGTTTATCATAATCATTTATTTCCATCATTTTAATAGACCACAAGAATTTCATTTCCAGTTCTCATAAATATACGTCCCATGAATAGAGACAAAAATAATCATTCATATGGTGAACACCTGGTAACCGACATTCACAATATGTATATAAGAATATCCCCATCATTCCGGGATCCTCCTTCGGACATGATATAAATTTCGAAGTACTAAAGCATCCGGTACTTTGGATGGGGCTTGTTGGGCCCGATAGATCTATCTTTAGGATTCGCGTCAATTAGGGTGTCTGTTCCCTAATTCTTAGATTACTAGACTTAATAAAAAGGGGCATATTCGAGTTCGATCATTCAACCATATAATGTAGTTTCAATTACTTGTATCTATTTCGTAAAACAGTTATAAAAACAGCGCATGTATTCTCAGTCCCAAAAATATATATTGCAAAAGCATTTAAAAAGGGATTAATGAAACTCACGCATATAAATATTATAAAACAGTTAATAAAGTATTTGCATGTATTCTCTGCCCAAAAATGTAAAGAGTAAAAAGGGCAAATGAAACTCACCATACTGTATTTCGTAGTAAAAATACATATAACGTCATTGAACAAGTGCAAGGTTGGCCTCGGATTCACGAATCTATATTAATTATATATATTTATATGTTGGTCAATATTTGTATAGCAATTTAGGTCAGGTCATAGTGTAATCCTATCCTATAGCTCGAGTCTGACTCTACAGTATAGTAACATGTTATATTACTCATGCTCAATTAAGATTCTAGTAAAAGGTGACGTGTGAAACAACGTAACACAAATGGTTTCATAATCATAAAATAGTATTTTAGGTTTTTTTTTTTTTTTTTAGAGAAAATCAACACAAAAAGTTAACTGAAAAGTTAACAGGAAAAGTCAAAGTTCAAAGTCAAAAGTCAAAGTCAAAAGTCAAAGGTTAAAGTCAAAAGTCAAAGGTCAAAGTAAAAAATGAGGTCGCATGCAAATATATAATAACTTATACAAAAATGATTTTCGATCAAACATGACTAAACGTGCCACTTTAGCTATTTTTAGAAAAATTATCGGAACTCCGATTGATAAACGGCCAAAGATAAAAGTTACACATTACCAAAAAGATTAAGCATAAATATTACAGAAGTAAACTAAACCTAGACAACTCGTAGTTGCCAACGCGTTTTCGGCATTTCAAAGTTAATTTTTTAGCTTTAATAAATTTACAAAAGTGACCGAGTAGCCTACTTTGGAGATTTTTAGAAAATTCCTCAAAACTCGTATTGACAAACGGTCAAAGCCTGCAAATTCTCGTTACCACAAAGATATAACATGATTTTTGGCAAGAGTAAACACATATTAGACCGACCATAACAACTGATACAAAACTGACATTTTTAAATAAAAAAGTTTCAGCTCTTTTTAGAATTTTAAAATGTGACCAAACCATCAACTTTGATGATTTTTAGAAAAATCGTCGAGACTCGAATTGACAAACGGCCAGAGTCGTTTGTTAGACCTTATAGCAAAGAATTCAGTGGTATTATTTTTTTTTATATATATGAAACAACGCAGATCAGCGAGAATTTCAGTTTCCGTTTCGACATTTCATCAAAATTTGCAAAACTTCTTTTGTCCATAACTTGACAACCGTTCAACGAAACGAGACGTGCTTTATATGAAAATTCATCTACTCGACGAGTAGAATCCAAATAACCACTTTTTATAACCCAGAAAATTAGTTCACTAATTATCATCAGCAATTTTAATTACGAAATTAATTATGCAATTTGTTTATTTCATAACTTTCTAACCGTTACTTGGATTCAAGTGATTCTTAAACCAAAATTCAACTATTTTTCGCTAGCTTTCCAACGACATGCATATCTTATACCTTATCTCAATCGTATATGTAACTAATTCAGGAATCAACATAACCTATCTAATGGCAATATCAAAAGTACAAGCATGCATAATCCTATATACTCGAGCACTAGTCAGGGATACACTATTAGTATGTAAAAATTAAATTATGAGTACTCACATATCAATATTGAAATTCAATATTGCAGGAAAGGTACGTAAACGCAACGGAGATGATAAACACTATATTGACCTCACGAGCATACCCATGAACCATACTCAATCACCTCCATAGCTATAACCCATAATTTCCTTAATCCTATCCCACTCGAAAAAAACAACTTCGAAATCACTCGGACAGCACTCCGTCGTAATATTTTATGTATACTAATAATATCTTGAGATAATACGGAGTAAATATATATATGTAAATCGATTGAGAGAGTTTAGAGAAAACTATTTTCAAGTTTCTATGAAATAATGAAACCTATTGAATTCTATTTATAATAGATTTTTGAATTATTAAAGTGAATTATTAAAGTATGAATTATTATAGTAAATTATTAAAGTATGAATTATTAAAGTGAATTATTAAAGTATGAATAATTAAAGTGAATTATTAAAGTATGAATTATTAAAGTGAATTATTAAAGTATGAATTATTAAAGTTAAAGTAAAGTAAAAATAAAGTAAAGGTAAAGTTTTAGTATAGTAAAAGTATAAAACTATGTACGTATAATACGCGTATAAATATATATAATATTAATTTAAATCGTTATATATATTTAATAAAATAAAATATAAATATCGTTATCTTTATCATACTAGTTAAGTAATGAGTTGTCAAAAGTGGTTCTAGATATTTATAAAAGTTATATACGTTTTAATAATAAAGTTCTTTTTAAACTGAAAACGTTTTTGTACGTTTGAAACTAAATAGATCAATCGAGTCTTTATGAGATTCAATCTTCCACTATCCTTTGTCTAGTTCTCAATGATTGACAATTTGTTCATATTTATAAATCACTTTACCATTTTTCGAATATTGTTAAAATGAAAAGATTTCTCAAATCAACGTGGGCCTTTCAACAGAGACTTGTAATCATAATTCAATATATCTGATAATTCAATCATTTGATCTTATCTTCTAATTCCATTGATAAACATTTTGAAACAGATACAATCATATAAAGTATTTAATCTAATATTTTGTTTACGTTTCAAGTTATAATATATATACACATATACATATATAATCATATTCGTTTAATGGTTCGTGAATCGTTAGAACTTGGTCGAGGTTGAATGAATGTATGAACATAGTTTAAAATTCTTGAAATTTAACTTAACAAATATTGCTTATCGTGTCGGAAACATATAAAGATTAAAGTTTAAATTTGGTTGGAAATTTCCGGGTTGTCACAGTACCTACCCGTTAAAGAAATTTCGTCCCGAAATTTGAGTGGAAAGGTCGTGAATGATAATAAGTATGTTTTCATGATGCATACGGGCTGAAAATTAGAGTTTTATCATCAGCGAATAATTTGGATAAACAATCCATTTATATGAAGAGTACGAATGAAGCTAACATAGAAGAGTGAAATGAGTAAGTGTAGATTCATCTTATCATTTGACGTAGATATGATTGATTCCCAGATTTTAAGGGATTTGAAGAAAATCTTCTTAATAAGATTTGACTTTCCGGTAATCAAGGGAATTAGGATCCGCTTTAAATGCGATCGTCCATTTTAATTGTTCTGTCGGAGATTTTCTTATAAATTCACCTCCTTCGTTTCCTTACAACTCACACCATCTGTTGATGCATTTTATGCAAGTCCCTAGACATCTACCCACGTCCATTACAGGTACAACAGTTTACAGGCCACCATGATTGCTCGTTATTATCCTATCCGTGTTTGTATGTGGTTACAGGAACTGCAGGAACGAGATTTAGATGTTTGACTATGTTAGACTTAGTCAGACGTACGAGTGAAGCCTCACTAGTATGGCTGACAGGCTTATACGCATGGTTGATGCTGAGCTAAGTCACAATTACAACCTAAATGATAAGACACGAGTGAGTGATCACCCGTACGGTTGATGAAGCCAACTCGTACGTGTGATGAATGAATCGTATGGGTGTGTCAACAGCAGGGGTATATAAAGTCTTATGTTCTTCATTTTAGGTTAAGCCTCTCATTTGTTACACACACTCAGATCTAGTGAGCTCCTTCGATTCTCTCTCAGTCTAAATCACCCAGGTGGTGAATAATAGCTCTAGGTGTTGATCTAATCACACTTGATTTAGTTGTGGTTTGACTAAATTAATCAAAAAAAAAAAACTTAACCTATTCACTAGAGGGTTTGATTCACTTATTATGCCATTATGTGAGTTAAATCTGTTGATTTCTAAGTTCCTAGTCATGTTTCATCACCTTCTATTCTTTCCCCCTCAACTCATATTTTAAAGTATTCATCAATATGCTCCATCCAGTTCTGATTCTTGATATACTTCTAACTTTCATATCGGTCATTCTTCTTTTTTTCATCTACCGCCGGAAGAATCTATTTACTTCTACTATACTCTTGGGTTTATAGTGTTTCTAGTTCTCCCGTGTCTTTATATTGCTATATGCATCGATATATATGGTTTATAATTTCTGGTTTGTCGTTGGGCTTTATATGTTCCCTTATATTTCAAAGTCTCTGCTTCTGTCTTCTATAATCATTATCATTCACAGTTAATGCTCTCTTTTATTTGCTGCAATTTATACCCCAATTTCTATTTCGGAGTTTTGTCCTTTCGTTTCTTCTTCTTGCGATTAAGCACCGCTTATAATGGTCCAGAATTCACAGATATGAATTTCGAAATGAACATTGTTAATGTTCTAGGAAGGAAATTGTGATGGCACGATCTTGACTTGTCAAATTACTAAAATACCTTGGAAAAGGCAGAATCATCAAGAAATATTTTCTTGATATTTTAGAGGTTAAATAGAATACAAGAGTCGTATAACATGGCACATGATGATGTTATGATCTGTGAATCATTACGTTCCATTTAGAAACTCAGCATGACTTACTGTAATATAATCACATTGATCAAGTGTCATTATATTATACTAATTCATGCTTCAGTTCCCAACACTACTTCAAAATATTCCTATTTTAAACTTGAATGTTTCAGAATTTAGAAACTAAAATAGTTTCTTTTATGATGTAATACAGATAGCGCGAAGAGGTAAATGATTTCAAATAAGAAAAATTAAGAAAATATCTTCAGAAATATGGAGGATATTTATAATGAAAGATATGATGATATTTTAGAATTTCTAATATCAGAGGATGATGAAGAATATTGTCCGCAGGGGTTTAGAGTCAGGAGCAAGGTATTCGTTAATGACTTCAGCAGATACTGAATTATTTGGATCCTTTGAAGTCAGGTTCAGTCTTTGTAATTTGTCCACAGCCTCCTTCCTACTTTGCTCATTCCGTTTTCCAGTTCCAAGACTTCTCTTTTTCTGCGCTTTGCCAGCACACCTATTCATTATCATCAAACTTTTACTGTTAAGGTCGTTTATAGTTTTTTTTGCTGCTTCATCATTATTTTTCCATTTTCGGAGAACCAATTCGTAGTTCGAAGTGTTTTTCGGAATCTTCACATTCAAATTAAGTCCATAAGATAGACGTTATATATACACATATAACTGTTGACGTAGACATGCTGCGAGATTTCAAAATACTGATTGCTAATTCCCAATGATTCGTATGGAAATTCTCATTACAAGATGCGAATGAGTAAATGATGGGGTTTCAATGAATAATTATAATGACTTTTTGGAGAGGCTAAAGTCAAAGGGTAATGAAGTTGTTGATACATCTGTTAATAATGTGGTGGAATGTAAAAGGTTCCCTGGTAACGATGGTGTATATCTCAAGGTTATAATAAGGTTAGTCTGACTGAAAAGTCGAAGTTGACTTGCTGGAGCTGTGACAAAACTGGCTACTTTGAATAGGAGTCGCAAAGTTATTTTTGCTAATAAATGCTAAAGAATCTGACGCGGATACGTTGTTTAAACTTTTACTTTGGTTTCAAGAGTTTTTCGGGTACACAACTGTGGGTAACATGTGGTTAGATCATCATCTCGATTGCTCATCATTCGAAGTGTCTTCAGAAATTTTTGAAGGGTTTGAACACAGATTGTAATCGTTAACATACATTTGATGTTCTAACACAGTTTTGAAGTCAAAATATAGCTTGTGAAAGATGTAAGGATCTAAGAGTGATGATTTTGGTCATATCTCAAGTTGAATGTTGAGATTTCAAAATCAGAATATGTAATTAAATTTTGAATGAGTATGGTTGTTTTGATTTCTATAAAAGAATGTATATTGTTGTGAAAGTAGGGAGTATAATGGATGATTTGCTGAATCAGATTCGAAGAATGTAATATATTAATTGTGAATTTATATATCTCTCGGGTATTACCTACCCGTTAAAAAAAATTCACAATTAATATTTTGTACAAAAGAATTTTATTACAGTCTTTATGAAAATATATATATGTATATTTTCTTCAGATGTAACATAGATTTAATGAGTTAATGTTAAATTAAACTCATTTGATTTACGGTTGAAACTAGAATTGAATAATCCCTAAAGGCTTTAAAAAGTACATAACTTTTACGCAGTATTTCTTTAATGACATTGAAATTATGAATCAATACTTCGTTATTTGTTGATGTATGATGTTCGGTTCGTGGAATTCTTGTGAATTTCGCAAAGTACTAATGATGTTATCTTAAAAGTTTCGGGTACATCGATGATGAAAGTGTAAAATCAAATATATACTTGATTTATTATGAATTGGAATTTGTTGAATTGCGACAGAGATTGTAGTTAACGCTGGTTAAGTTGCGGCCGAAGGACGTACATTATTGCATATTTGTAATATGAATTAACCGAGTAGTTAAGATTCACACACAATAGCTTAGCACGGAAAGATTTATTTTTATTTCAAAATATATAAAATATACATATAATTTCTTCAAAGGGAATGAGTTAATTCTTCATAACTCGTTGATACAATATACGGGTTATTGATTCGTAATGATGTCCATAGTGATTCTTGAGCTGACGGAGTTTGTGATGTTATAGGTGTTGTTGATTCTGATGTTGACTGTACTGATGATGCTGGTGACGCTGACGGTACTGTTGATGCTGTTGGTAAAACAAGTTTAGCTTGTTAATCACACACCATTTTTGTCAGGGTTTCTACTCTTCCTTCTATCATTTTGGTTCGCTTAACTGATTTATGGTTAGGGCTAGATTAGATAATCTCTAAGACTTTAGAGATTACATAATCTGCGCGGAATGTTTCTCCAATGAAGTTATGAATTAATACTTCGTCGGTTATTGTTGTTGGTATTCCTTGGTATCTACAGGGCGTATGACATTGGTGCTCGTGGGACAGAGTGTAAAGTTGAGGTTTACGACGTGGTTCTGGTTGGGGTGGTAATGGTACTATTGGCGTTGATGATGGTGTTACTGGTTATGCTGCTGATGCTGCTGCTGGTGTTTGTAATCTCTGCACCATATTCTCCAAAGCCACTACCCGAGCGCGAAGCTCGTTGACTTCTTCTATTACACCGGGGTGATTGTCAGTTCGGACGATCGGATAAATAAAATTTAAAATTTGATGTAATATATAATCGTGACGAGATACTCTGGAAATGAGCGAGAAAATGGTGTTTCGGACAGGTTCGCCGGTAAGTGCTTCAGGTTCTTCGTCAAGGGGGCAATGTGGTGGATGGAAGGGATCACCTTCTTCTTGTCTCCAATGATTGAGGAGGCTACGAACCCATCCCTAATTCATCCAGAATAGGTGATGACTGATTGGTTGATCTATTCCGGTCACACTGCTTTCGGAGCTGGAGTGGGATTCCATTTCGAAATCCGAGGAACTTAAATTAATGATGAATTCCATTTCGTACGATTGAATAAGGATTTTTTTTTCCGATATGAAATGATTTTCAGTTATCGGATGGTATTCTAATTACATAGAATATCCATATATATAGAACAAAAGATTTCGTAAATTACGGAGGAATTTACGAGATATATCAGGCAACGTTTACAGTAATAGATACGATAAGATATGATTTAGCAGATACGCTAAGATATGAATTTTTGTCTATACACTATTCATGCAATCAATACAGCAAGACGTGTCTTAGACTAAAAATGATAAGCAGGTAATTTCCTGAGGATGATAAGTAGTTAATTTTTGACACAAAATGATAAGCAAAACTATTGACATGCAGACACGGTCGAAGTCCAGACTCACTAATGCATCCTATCGACTTATCTGTTAGACACACTAATGCAGACCTGGTTCGCTAAGACCACCTCTCTGATACCAACTGAAAGGACCCGTTGATGCGAAGCGAGGTGTATATAAAATAGTTATTATTTTACTAGGAAAACACTATTAAATACGATACAATTTTACACAAGATATTTATTTATTTATAGAATGGATATACTTAAACCTTGCTACAACACTTATAGGCAGTGTACCTAATCGTACAGTAGTGTAGTTTTTAGTAAGTCCGGTTCGTTCCACAGGGAAATCTTTAAACAAAGCTCAACGCTATATTAGTTTACTTTTATAAAAATACAAATATATATATAAGTAATATTATTATTATAAAGGGGGGTTTTTACCGTTTAATGACCGGTTTGTCGATTTTAAGACTTTAGTCGCAGTTAAAACCTAATGTAAAATATAAAATAAATACAAGACTTAAATTAAAGCGTAAAGTAAATAATGATAATGAAATTGCGAATAATAAAAGTGCGATAAAATAAAATTGCGATAATTAAAAAGTACGATAATTAAAAGTGCGATGAAATAAAATAAATAAAAGTGCGATAATTAGAAGTGCAATTAAATATAAAATAAAGGAAATTAAATATGATATAAAAGAATTATGCTTATTTAAACTTCCGTAATCATGATGTTTGACGTGTTGATTTTAGTTTTATGCCCATGGGTTAATTGTCCTTTGTCCTGGATTATTTAATATGTCCGTCTGGTTTGTGTCCATAACAGTCCATCAGTCATAAATATAAATTGCAAGTGTCCTTGTCAAATTATTATTATACCCGAAGATAAATATTCCAACTAATTGGGGATTCGAATTGTAACAAGGTTTTAATACTTTGTTTAATGAATACACCAGGTTATCGACTGCGTGTAAACCAAGGTTTTACTACTTTGTTAACAATTACACCAATTACCCTTGAATGTAATTTCACCCCTGTTTTAATTATTCTAGTGGCTATTAATCCATTCCCGTGTCCGGTTAAATGAACGATTATTCGTACATATAAATACCCCGCCCATCGTGTCCGATCGAGTGTATATGGTAATTTATAGGGACGCCCAATTGTAAATCTTTATATTAACATTAACAAACTTTCATTTAGTTAAACAAATATAAAGCCCATTATTAGCCCATAGTCTAATTTCCACAAGTGTCGTTCTTTTGTCCAAACCCCAATTATGGTACAAAGCCCAATTACCCAATTTTAGTAATTAGCCCAACATCATGATTACTTCGTTTTAAATAAGCATAATAATAACTTAGCTACGAGACATTAATGTAAAAAGGTTGAACATAACTTACAATGATTAAAAATAGCGTAGCGTTACACGGACAGAATTTCGACTTACACCCTTACAACATTCGCTAACATACCCTTATTATTAGAATTAAAATTAAAATTAAAATTAAAATATAAATTATATATATATATTACTCGTATGAATGAGAAGAAAAAAGATATGAAATTTGATCAGAATTCGGTTGGCTTTATAGCCAGAGTTGAAAATTGGGGCTCCGCGACTCGCGGCAAAATGCCCTTAAAACTCCGCGAGTCGCGGAGATATATTTACAGCTCACACCCTTGGAGTTTCTTGCTGCCGACGGTTTTTAATATATATATATAATATATATATAATTAATATAATTAATTATATATTATATTATATTTATATACATAGTTAACTTGTAATTTTTAGTCCGTTGCGTCGAGCGTTAAGAGTTGACTCTGGTCCCGGTTCCGGATTTTCGAACGTCCTCGCGTACAATTTAATATCTTGTACTTTGCGTTTTGAATCTTGTACTCTTGTGATTTCGAGACGTTTCTTATCAATAATTGGAACCTTTTTGATTGTCTTTTATTCTTTTGAGCTTTTTGGTCGTTTGCGTCTTCAAATCGTCGAATCTGTCTTCTGTCTTCACCTTTTATTATTTAAACGAATATCACTTGTAAATAGAACAATTGCAACTAAAAGCTTGTCTTTCTTGAGGAATAATGCTATGAAATATATGTTCGTTTTTAGCATTATCAAATATTCCCACACTTGAGCGTTGCTTGTCCTCAAGCAATATTGTCTTGAAATACTAGAATCACTTCTTTATTCTTCACACTTTGTACATCAGTGATTTCTATATGGCGGTATAAACAATGGTAGTAACGATATGGTTTACAGTCCCACATGACTATAAAAATTTAGATCCATTAAGGAAATTGGATCTTTATGAAAACATTTGATCTTTTGAAAATTAAATCTAGTTTTTACCCTAGATAAGTTTTCCGGAATAACCCTTTACCGGTGTTTGCAAAATATTTGTGGGTTTGGTGGGTTTCAGATTTGAAAATTTTAGCTCAAAACTTGCGGTTTTGTGTCACCCACTTGCTAACCTTGTATTTGGAAAGCAACACGTCCAGTTTACTTGTTCCGTATATTACCTTTCGGCAAACTACCGTCCGGTTGTAAAGGAAAGCGTTGAACAAGCAACTGTTAAGGCAATGTCCCGTGACATGCTTTTGATTATGGTCTATAACGTGTCGGACGCAATTACTATCCTTGGTAGGAGCAATAGTAAAGCTCACCCTTATAATTTTTCGGTCTGGCACAAGGTCCTGTCTTTGACCATGCTATGCAACCACCGTTCTTACGGTTGACACCCGATTTAGTTCAGGTGACCTAATGAATTCCAGGTGAATTCCTAGGATTTTACGTTCAATGGTAATGAACGCATTGAAAATAGGGTTTTCAGAAAACAAATCGGTTTATAATTTTGATCAAAATATTTTCTCGTTTAAGCTCGAGCTTAGATATCATTGAATTCCATGAGTTTGTAATTCTCAATCTTTAAGGTCAATCTCTAGGATTGAGTAATATCAGTCTTAAAAGCTGATTTTTAATCTTTAAGGAGATTATCCTTTCTGGGGATCTGATTCATTAGTCTTATCCAGCTAATTTGCATGGTGCCCCCCCATTGTACGAGATAAATCCTTCTCATGGTTAGGATAAATCTGACCACTTGGCGACCCTGTTTGATGCTGAGGTCCGTGGATTTCCTGCTGATTTTAGTGATGACTTTTCTAGATTTTTCGTCAACCTACAGCTGGTCTGGACGACAACTTCATGACCTAAATCAAGAAGCGCGTTTCTTTTTCGGAAGACTTTACTTCCTTTTAATGATGGAATTGATTCATCGTGTAGATCCATCTCTTCTTTTCTTTCATCGGGTAAAACAGTTTAGTTTAGTCCAAAGCAAAAGTATTTTCAGTTATTTGTTACAAATATATGTGACATATGTTTAAAATAACTTGGTAAATTTTCCCACACTTGGCTTTTATTTTCCTTTTTATCGTCCTCTATTCCATTTTAAATGAATTTTAACATTTTAGTTTGTTTCTCAATTTATGTCCTTTCCGAGGTAACAATAATTTCGGTGTTAAAACCTAGTTTTATCGTTCATAAATATGTATAAACATGATTTTAATTCATTTAATTGAAAATTTTTACTAGAATTGGGTAGTCAGTATATAAGACTAGGGCTGTTCTTTTTTATCAGAGAGCACTAGATTCTAATACAACTACTGCTTTACTAGTATTTTTAATGGTAACCAAGTGTTTAATATAAAAATTTTAAAATCCGAAAGAATTTAATCCCTTCCCACACTTAAGATCTTGCAATGCCCTCATTTGCAAGAAATCAGTAACAATTTAAATTATTGAGGGTGATTTGTGTGAAAATGATTAAATTTTTACCAAAGTTTCCAAATATATTGGCGTTTGTTTGCTGAATGATAAATGGTGCACATCATTTGTTCATTCCGTCTTGTTGTTATTTCACATGTATTTTGCATCTTGTCGTCAAAATTAGTTGCTTTTGCTGAACTTAATGCCAGTCTTTGAAAATGCGTTGTTTTACCCTGTTGTGTACATAAGATAAACTGCAAACATATATACATATTTTTGAAGTTTGGTATATTACCCCACATTCAAAAATTATTAAAATCTAAGAATAAAAGTTAGATAATTATAAAAATGATTACAATATTAACAAAAGTATTAAACATATCAATAATTACAAATTACAAAATAATAAAAAAAATAATAAGTAAACTAAGGATGATATTGGTACCAATAGGGGTTCCAGGCATAACCATACGTGCTATAGAATGCTTCGGCAGGATCATACGTAGGATATGGTGGCTGCATCTCTATCGACCAAGGAGGGAAGACGGGTTTCGGTGTAGGAATATAGTTTCTACCTATATGTTGGCAATGCGCTATGATCTGGTTCTGATGAACTTGCCAATCTTCAAATGCTCTCTGTCTAGCATTTTCGTATTCCTGAGAAGCTATAAACCTATGCATTTCTTGCATCTCATTCCCCCCTCCTACATTACCTTGTTCCTGGTTTCTCTCCACCTGTGGATGTCTACCATTGTATCGTACTGCGGCGTTATTTCGCCGCTTCAAAACTTTCGCACCATGGTATACATTTAAACCTATAGTGTCGCGGGGTTCCGGCTCTTCTACTAATAATCCCCCCCGACTTATATCCACACCGAGATATTCACCAATCAAAGTAATAAAAATACCACCTCCTATTATGCTATGTGGACGCATCCCCCGAACCATAGCTGATAAATAATAACCCACACAATATGGTATACTTACAGCGCTGTGTGGGTCTCGAATACACATATGGTAAAACAAATCTTGTTCATTTACCTTTTCTTTGTTTTTACCCCTTTGTGTAATCGAATTAGCTAAAAACCTATGTATTACTCTTAATTCGGCTCTATCTATATCCAAATAAGAGTAGTTTCCCCCTTTGAAACGGTGATGGCTTGTCATTTGACTCCACACACCGTGTGTATCAAAATTCTCATCTATCTTTCTACCGTTTAGTATCAATCCTCTACAATCGGCAGACGCTAACTCCTCAGGCGTATATATACGTAAAGCCTGAGCCATGTCCAGTAAAGACATGTGGCGCATCGAACCGCCTAACAAAAATCTAATAAAAGAACGATCGGTTAAACTAGCTACCCGATCATTCAACTCTATACTACATAACAACTCTTCACACCATACTTTATATACAGGTCTGCGTATGGTGAATAAACATATCCAGTCATTAAAAGAAGAATTACCATACCTCTGTACCAGTAATTCCCTAATTGGCCCGGCCAATTCTACAGCTTCTAAGGGTCCCCATTCTATGACCCTTGGTACCTCAACAACCTTGGAATGAAGAGTATGCAAACCCCGTTGATATTTTGGATAATCTATCCAAAGTCTGTCAAATCGCAGGTTCGGGTGCAACTGTTCCAAGTGCATATCTGAAAAGGTCATGACTGGATGAGGTACATCCTGCTTGTAGTAGTTATCTACCTCCTGTTGTTCCAAGTTCTCAGCAGGAGCATGGCGGGCTTGGGATGAAGATTCACCCCTTTCATTCTGCAAAACACATCAAACACAAATTTTGTGCATCCAAATATGCATTAGTGTCAGCAAAATCATCAATCAAAATAATTACAATGACATTATTAATTTATATCAAACTTAAGCTTATTTTCACATTTTTATCAAATCTACACTTTTTCAAATAAGCATATATGAAAATTTTTGCCAAGTTCATAAGCATTCAATTCAAATAACATGTCAAAATAATCATTACTAGCAATTAAACAAGTCTCAAATGGCATTATCTTTCAAAAACCAAGTTCATGAATTTTGGACTTGAAAAAGTCCACTTTAATTCTCAAAATCATGTTTAGGCTCAAAGTTTGGATCATTTAACTACCTAGACATGTTACACTACTCAATTTAGCAACAATTCATGACAAAAATCGGCCATAACCTGTTTATATCAAAAAGCCCCAAATTGCTCAAGAACACAAACCCTAGATTATTCAAAATTTGAAGTTTAAGGCTTCTAATCATGTTAAACAGCATCAATCTAGGTTATACAAGCATAATACATAAACAATTTAAGTCTAATTACACTAAAAAGCATCAAAATCAAATTGGGGAAAAATAGCTCAAGAACACTAAAATTCGAATTAAATGGTGTTTAGGTGTAGAAATTTACCGTTTTTCTTGAGTAGTTCTTAGATATCATCCTTCTCAACATGATTTTAGCAAAAAATTTGGTGATTAACGGTTAAAAATTGAGATTTTTGGGGGTGATTTTCGGTGGTTTTCGGGTGCAGTTTCGAGTGTTTATGCAGTGTGTTTGTGTGTGGGGGAGTGACTGATCGAGCAGCTCTTTTATTTTTTTTTTCTGGGTTTTGGACCCTCCGCGAGTCGCGGAGGTTTTGCACTGCAAACTCCGCGAGTCGCGGAGTTTACCCTTTTTTTTTTTTTTTTTTTTTTTTTTTTTTATAATCTTTAACTTATAAAACAATTAAGAAATTAATTTTAAAATTTTGTTTCCCTTGTTATTTAGGACGAGGTCGTTTCGGATCGATGTCCTAGTCCGTCCCTCGACAAAATTTTAAAATTTGTCTTTTTGTAGCGATTGTTTTAAAAGCTAAGATTTTTGGGTTTTTTCAATGTTTTTGGCATACTTTAAATCAATAAGATTAAAAATAATGATAATAAAAGTTCTCGTCCCTCCCTCGGGTAAAGCAATTTCGGTTCAAAGACCTAGTCTTCAACTTACGACGAATTTTAAAAATCATATTCTTAACTTAATGAGATAAAGTAAATTTTTGTTTTTAAATTCACACAACTTAAATATAAAATTCAAAATTAAAAATTAAAAATTAAAAAATCACACCAAACTCAAAATTTGAAATGCATAAAATTAAAATTTCATATTAAAAATTCACACCAAACTTAATTTAAAAATTTATAAATTCATATCAAACTTATATTAATTTTTCAAATATTTACAATTTTAAATATATTGTTTTTACAAAGTTTACAATATTAATTTAAGATTTAAATATTAATTTTAAAAATATGGTAAAAATAAAATTAAAAATCTTTTTGTCTTTTTATCCCACTTTAATCAATCAAATATTATCAAAAATATGCGCCCCTCTTTTCGGTAAAGTAATTTCGGTTCCAAGACCTAATTTAACTCATGACGAATTTTTGAAATATTTTGGGTTGATTGATTAAAGATATTTAAACCTTAAGAATAAACGTTAAATTTCGCAGTGATGTAATAAATTTTTGAATGATATCAATAATTTCGGTCGCCAAACCTAATTTTATTCAATACCAATTTAATACTTTTTAGCGAACAAATTAGCGTTTATTATCAAAAGGTTAAAAATAAAAATAAAAATAAAAACTGTACAGACATACCTGTGAAATAGATTTCTTAGTTATATGATCTATTATATTCATAAGATAGTCGGTTTAATTGATTTTCCATGGCTGCATAGGCGTAACCTCGAGCATTCATTGTCTTTTCTTCTAAACATATGAACGGTCCGTCTCTGCATAAAGTAACAAATTCGGTATTTGAATAGGTTTGATTATTTGAACATTTACCTCCATGTGACCATTTTCCGCATTTGTGACATCGTTCTAGGTGTCGTGCTCTTCTTTTCGCTGCGGATTTTGATTTTCCTTTACCAAATTGTAACTTATTATCTTCGCATCTGGATCCTTTTCTAACTCCGTCCATTCTTTCTCTGATTACTGATACTAATTCACTCGGTAGTATGTCATTATTTCTTTTAGTGATCAAAGCGTGTAGCATTAGACCATGGTTTAATTCACAGGCAGTCTTCATTTTGTAAAAACCTAAAAAAAAATAAAAATTCAGAATGGGGGGAGAAGACTAGTTCTTTAGGGTCTGCTAGGGAAAGACCATACGTGTTCCATTTTCGAGAACTACACGAAAACAGACAATCTAACTCTAAAAGAAATACATATTATCCTTTAAAGACTTGATTCTCCCCACACTTAGTTAGCTGTGGTGTTGAAATTGTGATTAACTTCGTTGTCGACTTCCATCGGACCATGTATGTAATGTTTAACTCTGTGACCATTAACTTTAAATTCAATCCCATTTGAATTTATCAATTCTATCGTTCCGTATGGGAAAACTCTTTTGACTATGAATGGTCCAGACCATCTTGATTTCAATTTTCCAGGAAATAGCTTGAATCGTGAATTGAAAAGAAGAACTCTGTCTCCTTCTTTAAATTCTTTTGAACTTCTGATTCTTTTATCATGCCATTTCTTCGTTCTTTCTTTATAGATTAACGAATTTTCGTATGCTTCATGTCTTAATTCTTCTAATTCGTTTAGTTGACTTAATCGTAGACGTCCGGCTTCATGTAAATCAAGATTACATGTCTTCAAAGCCCAAAATGCTTTGTGTTCAATTTCTACTAGAAGATGACATGCTTTTCCATAAACAAGTCTAAAAGGTGTGGTTCCAATTGGAGTTTTGTAGGCTGTTCTAAAAGCCCAGAGTGCATCCTCCAATTTAATGGACCATTCCTTCGGATTTGATCCTACGGTTTTCTCTAGAATACGTTTTAAAGCTCGGTTTGTATTTTCAACTTGTCCACTTGTTTGTGGATGATATGCGGTGGAGATTTTATGAGTTACTCCATATCTTTTAAGAACTTTCTCAAGTTGATTATTACAGAAATGAGTACCCCGATCACTTATTAAAGCTTTCGGTGTTCCAAACCTTGCAAAAAGACGTTTTAAAAAGTTGACTACAACTCGTGCATCGTTAGTTGGGAGAGCTTGTGCTTCCGCCCATTTAGATACATAATCAATGGCTACGAGTATATATAGATTATTATGAGATTTTGGAAATGGACCCATAAAGTCAATACCCCAAATGTCAAATACTTCACATACTTGGATGACATTTTGTGGCATTTCATCACGTTGACTTATTTTTCCGGCCCTTTGACATGCATCACAGGATTTGCAAAGAAGGTGTGCGTCTTTGTAAATTGTAGGCCAATAGAATCCAGCTTCATAAACTTTTCTTGCTGTTAGTTGAGGCCCATAATGCCCTCCTGTTGGTCCTGTGTGACAATGGTTTAAAATTTTACTAGCTTCATCTCCAAATACACATCGGCGTATTATTCCATCGGGACAACTTTTAAACAGATGTGGATCTTCCCAGAAATAGTGTTTTATATCACTGAAGAATTTCTTTCGTCTTTGGTACGATAATCCTTTTTCAAGGAATCCACAAACTAAGTAGTTTGCATAGTCTGCAAACCATGGGATTTCTTTATAATCTATCTTCAATAGATATTCATCAGGAAAGTTGTCTTTTATGGCCGATTCATTCAGAACTTCTAATTCGGGATTTTCAAGACGAGAAAGATGATCAGCGGCGAGATTTTCTGCTCCTCTTTTATCTCGGATTTCAATATCAAACTCTTGTAAGAGTAAGATCCAATGGATTAATCTTGGTTTAGCATCTTGTTTTGAAAATAGGTATCTAAGAGCAGAATGGTCGGTATAGACCACCGTTTTTGCTAGAACGAGATATGATCGAAATTTGTCAAAAGCAAAGACAATAGCAAGGAGTTCTTTTTCAGTAGTTGTATAGTTCGTTTGTGCTCCTTGTAATGTCTTACTAGCATAATATATAGGTTGAAATCGTTTTTCAATCCTTTGTCCTAAAACGGCTCCCATTGCAAAATCACTTGCATCGCACATTAGTTCAAATGGTAGATTCCAATTTGGTGTTATCATGATTGGCGCATTAGTGAGTTTTTCTTTAAGAATATTAAAAGATTTGATACATTCATCTGAAAAGATGAATGGCGCATCCTTTTCTAGGAGTTTATTCATAGGAGTGGCAATTTTAGAAAAATCTTTTATGAAACGTCGGTAAAAACCGGCATGCCCTAGAAAACTCCTAACTCCTCTAACATTGGTGGGATGTGGAAGTTTAGCAATTACATCTACTTTAGCTCTATCCACTTCAATTCCTTCTTTTGAAATTTTATGTCCAAGAACGATGCCTTCTTTAACCATGAAATGGCATTTCTCCCAATTAAGTACTAGATTTGATTTTTCGCATCTAATTAGCATTCGTTCCAGATTAACTAGACATGATTTAAATGTATCACCGAAGACTGAAAAGTCATCCATGAATACTTCCATGCATTCTTCTATCATGTCATGAAAAATCGCCATCATGCACCTTTGAAAGGTTGCAGGGGCGTTACAAAGTCCAAATGGCATGCGTTTGTAAGCAAAAGTACCATAAGGGCACGTGAATGTGGTTTTCTCTTAGTCTTCGGGTGCTATTGGAATTTGAAAATATCCGGAAAATCCATCTAGAAAACAATAGTAACTATTTCCGGCTAATCTTTCCAACATTTGATCTATGAAAGGTAAGGGAAAGTGATCTTTTCTGGTGGCGTCATTTAATTTTCTATAATCAATACATACACGCCATCCTGTTACAGTCCTAGTAGGAATAAGCTCATTTTTCTCATTTGTAATGACAGTCATGCCACCCTTCTTAGGCACGCATTGAACTGGGCTTACCCATGGACTATCAGAAATTGGGTAAATTAAACCTGCATCTAGCAGTTTAATAATCTCTTTCTTAACTACATCTTGCATATTAGGATTTAGTCTTCATTGGCGTTGCACATACGTTTTATGACCTTCTTCCATAAGGATTTTATGTGTGCAATACGAAGGACTTATTCCTTTAATATCATGAATCTTCCATGCAATGGCTGGTTTATGAGCTTTCAACACAGAAATGAGTTGTGATTTCTCATTTTCAGTAAGAGAAGACGATATTATTACAGGTAATTCAGATTCACCATGTAAATAAGCGTATTCCAAATGGTTTGGAAGTGGCTTTAACTCTAATTTCGGAGGTTCTTCTATCGATGATTTATATCGATATCTGTCTTTTTCTTTTAGCATTTTAATTTCTTCTGTTGTTGGTTCATATCCATTAGCTATAAGTGTAGCTAACATTTCAGCTTCATCAATTGGTTCATTACCTTCTCCTAAAGAACATTCTCCTGTTCCTTGTAATTCTGGAAATTCTTTTAATAATTCTGCATGTGCATCTATAGTTTGAATATAATAACATGTATCATCTGCAGATTGTGGTTGTTGCATTGCTCTATCAACTGAAAAGGTAACACTCTCATCCTCTATACTTAGGGTCAGTTTCTTACCGAACACGTCTATCATTGCTTTAGCCGTGTTTAAGAATGGTCTTCCTAATATGAGAGGAACTTGAGAATCTTCTTCCATGTCCAAAACAACAAAATCTACTGGAAATACTAAAGTACCAACTTTAACTAGCATGTTCTCCATTATCCCTCTAGGATATTTTATTGATCTATCGGCTAGTTGTATGCTTATTCTGGTTGGTTTTAATTCTCCAAGGTCTAGTTTAGCGTATAGTGAATACGGCATTAGATTTATACTAGCACCTAAGTCTGCCAATGCTTCTATTGAACTAAGACTACCCAGAAAACATGGAATTGTGAAACTTCCTGGATCAGATAGTTTTTCTAGTATCTTATTCAACAGCACTGCTGAACAATTAGCATTCATAGTAACAGCCGAGAGTTCTTCCATTTTCTTTCTATTTGTGATTAGATCTTTCAAGAATTTAGCATACCTTGGCATTCCTGAAATCACATCAATGAAAGGAAGATTTACATTTATCTGTTTAAACATATCCAAGAATTTGGATTGCTCGGCTTCAAGTTTCTCTTTCTTCATTTTACTCGGATAAGGAAGTGGTGGTTGGTATGGTTTAACATAAGGTTTATCCTTAACTGTGTTATCTTCATTATCCTTTTCAACTACCGGTTCTTTTTCCTTATCTTGATCAGGTTGTGGTTCTTGTGGAGTAGGAATAGTTTCATCAGAAGTTACAGGTATTTCAGGTGGTTTAAGTGTTGTACCACTTCTTGTGGTAATGGCTTTAGCTGTTTCATTCCGGGGGTTAGCATTTGTATCACTAGGTAAACTTCCCGGTTTTCTTTCACCTATTAACCTTGCTAGGTTACTTACTTTTTGTTCCAGATTTTGAATAGAAGCTTGTTGATTTCTAAATGCTTGAGCATTTTGTTCATTGGTTTGTTTTTGAGATGTGAAAAACTGCGTTTGAGTTTCAACTAGCTTCGTCATCATATCTTCTAAATTCGGCTTTTTATCATCGGTTTGTTGTGGTGGTTTGTTTTGAAAATTAGGTCTTTGCTGATTGTAAGTATTATTGGATATTTGTTGATTGCTAGGACCTTGTTGGTTGTTGTATGGAATATTTCGGTTATAATTCTGGTTTTGATTGTAAATCGGTCTTGGCGGTTGATAATTATTCTGATAATTATTTCCAGGCCTTTGGTTTATGTATGAAATATTCTCTCTTTGTTCCATTGTTAATTCAATACTGAGACAATCTTTTGTCAAATGTGGTCCTCCACACTGCTCACAACTAATTCTTATAGCATGAATATCTTTAGTCATCTTTTCCATTCGTCTCTCGAAAGCATCTATCTTTGCGGAAATGGAATCTAAGTCATGGCTAGAATCGGCTCTAGCTGCTTTAGATGATCTAATGATATCTTTTTCTTGGTGCCACTCATGTGAGTGGGAAGCAGTATTATCAATAATTTTGTAAGCATCAGTTTCGGTTTTCTTCATAATAGAACCACCAGCTGCTATATCTATGTCTTTCCTTGTAGTGATGTCGCATCCTTGGTAGAATATTTGTACTATTTGACAGGTGTCTAAACCATGTTGCGGACATCCTCTTAACAACTTTCCATATCTTGTCCACGCCTCATATAGAGTTTCATTTGGCTTCTGTGTGAACGTAACAATTTCTGCTTGAAGTCTTACGGCTTTTGATGCAGGAAAGAATTGTTTAAGAAATTTGTCAATTAAAACATCCCATGTATCAATCGCCCCTTCAGGTAACGATTCCAACCAATCTTTGGCTTCTCCCTTTAAAGTCCAGGGAAATAACATGAGATATATCTGTTCATCCTCCACTTCTCGTATTTTAAATAGTGTGCAGATCCTATTAAAGGTACGTAGATGTTCATTTGGATCTTCCTTCGGCGCACCACTAAATTGGCATTGATTAGTCACCATGTGTAGAATTTGTCCTTTGATTTCATAATCTGGCGCATTAATGTCTGGATGAGTAATTGCGTGACCTTGGCCAGTGCGTTTAGCTCTCATTCGGTCTTCCATACTTAAAGGTTCCAGATTCTCCATAATTGAATTTGTTGAATCGGTATCACTAGATGCTTCAGATTTAATGGTTCGTTCCTCAACAATCTCTGTTTGAATGATTGGTGGTTCCGGAGGAAAGTTTAATGGTTCAGGATCTACGAACCGTTCCTGAATATTTTCTGGATTCTCAATTGTGAGGTCGGGTTCAAAAAATGGATTATCGGAAATTTGAACTGAAGTACTTGGTCGACTGGATGACGATTCTAAAGAAAAATCAACGGCGGTTATATTTGTTAAACGATGTCTTGATCGAGTTACAGGTGGTGAACGTACAAAAGGTGATGAACGTCTTGCTCGGTGCATTCACTGAATATCTTATTAGTTTTTTAAAAAGGAAAGAAAAATTATAATAAGTTATCCAATCAATAGACTTTTCTGATTTTGCCCACGTTTCGAATAGCCAAAAGATGCAGCAGAGGGGCAGGATTCGTTTGGTCTCAATATAATTGAGGACTGTTTGGCTCCAATAACCCGGTCCACGTACAAATCCAACTATTACTACGAACCAGAAAATTTTGATGTCTATCAATTTAACTACTCAAAATAAATTTTCGTAATTTTAAGAAATTTAGATAAGAAGTAGAATAAAATTCTAAGTCCTACAAACTAGAATGGCGAGAAATAAGAAAGACAAAGAGTTCGTCGCAAAAGGTCGAAAAAGAAAAATGGTTGAAAAATTAAAAGGTGACGGAAAAATAAAAGAAACTTATAAAAACTTAAAAATACTTTACTAATTTAACCTTATTACTACAACTAACTTAAAATTATAATCGCAAATTGAAATTACTAATTGGAATGATAATTGGTACATAGTAAAAGGTCTAAAAATATTAAAGCTTACAAGGAAAAACTAAATCCCAAATGGAAATAACTTAAAAAAGAAACTAAAATTTAAAAAGGCGTCGCAAAATTCTAAAGAAACTAAATCTTAGTCTAAAGGGGGGTTTTTACCGTTTAATGACCGGTTTGTCGATTTTAAGACTTTAGTCGCAGTTAAAACCTAATGTAAAATATAAAATAAATACAAGACTTAAATTAAAGCGTAAAGTAAATAATGATAATGAAATTGCGAATAATAAAAGTGCGATAAAATAAAATTGCGATAATTAAAAAGTACGATAATTAAAAGTGCGATAAAATAAAATAAATAAAAGTGCGATAATTAGAAGTGCAATTAAATATAAAATAAAGGAAATTAAATATGATATAAAAGAATTATGCTTATTTAAACTTCCGTAATCATGATGTTTGACGTGTTGATTTTAGTTTTATGCCCATGGGTTAATTGTCCTTTGTTCTGGATTATTTAATATGTCCGTCTGGTTTGTGTCCATAACAGTCCATCAGTCATAAATATAAATTGCAAGTGTCCTTGTCAAATTATTATTATACCCGAAGATAAATATTCCAACTAATTGGGGATTCGAATTGTAACAAGGTTTTAATACTTTGTTTAATGAATACACCAGGTTATCGACTGCGTGTAAACCAAGGTTTTACTACTTTGTTAACAATTACACCAATTACCCTTGAATGTAATTTCACCCCTGTTTTAATTATTCTAGTGGCTATTAATCCATTCCCGTGTCCGGTTAAATGAACGATTATTCGTACATATAAATACCCCGCCCATCGTGTCCGATCGAGTGTATATGGTAATTTATAGGGACGCCCAATTGTAAATCTTTATATTAACATTAACAAACTTTCATTTAGTTAAACAAATATAAAGCCCATTATTAGCCCATAGTCTAATTTCCACAAGTGTCGTTCTTTTGTCCAAACCCCAATTATGGTACAAAGCCCAATTACCCAATTTTAGTAATTAGCCCAACATCATGATTACTTCGTTTTAAATAAGCATAATAATAACTTAGCTACGAGACATTAATGTAAAAAGGTTGAACATAACTTACAATGATTAAAAATAGCGTAGCGTTACACGGACAGAATTTCGACTTACACCCTTACAACATTCGCTAACATACCCTTATTATTAGAATTAAAATTAAAATTAAAATTAAAATATAAATTATATATATATATTACTCGTATGAATGAGAAGAAAAAAGATATGAAATTTGATCAGAATTCGGTTGGCTTTATAGCCAGAGTTGAAAATTGGGGCTCCGCGACTCGCGGCAAAATGCCCTTAAAACTCCGCGAGTCGCGGAGATATATTTACAGCTCACACCCTTGGAGTTTCTTGCTGCCGACGGTTTTTAATATATATATATAATATATATATAATTAATATAATTAATTATATATTATATTATATTTATATACATAGTTAACTTGTAATTTTTAGTCCGTTGCGTCGAGCGTTAAGAGTTGACTCTGGTCCCGGTTCCGGATTTTCGAACGTCCTCGCGTACAATTTAATATCTTGTACTTTGCGTTTTGAATCTTGTACTCTTGTGATTTCGAGACGTTTCTTATCAATAATTGGAACCTTTTTGATTGTCTTTTATTCTTTTGAGCTTTTTGGTCGTTTGCGTCTTCAAATCGTCGAATCTGTCTTCTGTCTTCACCTTTTATTATTTAAACGAATATCACTTGTAAATAGAACAATTGCAACTAAAAGCTTGTCTTTCTTGAGGAATAATGCTATGAAATATATGTTCGTTTTTAGCATTATCACCCGTTCATATACATTATAAACGATTCACAATAGTTGATTATATTGCGAGGTATTTGACCTCTATATGATACATTTTACAAACATTTCATTCGTTTTTAAAAGACAATCTTTCTTTACATCGAAAATTGACAGGCATGCATACCATTTCATAATATCCACTATCCAACTATAAATTGATTTAATAATAATCTTTGATGAACTCAATGACTCGAATGCAACGTTCTTCGAAATATGCTATGAAAGACTCCAAGTAATATCTTTAAAATGAGCAAATGCACAGTGGAAGATTTCTTTAACACCTGAGAATAAACATACTTTAAAGTGTCAACCAAAAGGTTGGTGAGTTCATTAGTTTATCATAATCATTTATTTCCATCATTTTAATAGACCACAAGAATTTCATTTCCAGTTCTCATAAATATACGTTCCATGCATAGAGACAAAAATAATCATTCATATGGTGAACACCTGGTAACAGACATTCACAATATGTATATAAGAATATCCCCATCATTCCGGGATCCTCCTTCGGACATGATATAAATTTCGAAGTACTAAAGCATCCGGTACTTTGGATGGGGCTTGTTGGGCCCGATAGATCTATCTTTAGGATTCGCGTCAATTAGGGTGTTTGTTCCCTAATTCTTAGATTACCAGACTTAATAAAAAGGGGCATATTCGAGTTCGATCATTCAACCATATAATGTAGTTTCAATTACTTGTGTCTATTTCGTAAAACAGTTATAAAAACAGCGCATGTATTCTCAGTCCCAAAAATATATATTGCAAAAGCATTTAAAAAGGGATTAATGAAACTCACGCATATAAATATTATAAAACAGTTAATAAAGTATTTGCATGTATTCTCTGCCCAAAAATGTAAAGAGTAAAAAGGGCAAATGAAACTCACCATACTGTATTTCGTAGTAAAAATACATATAACGTCATTGAACAAGTGCAAGGTTGGCCTCGGATTCACGAATCTATATTAATTATATATATTTATATGTTGGTCAATATTTGTATAGCAATTTAGGTCAGGTCATAGTGTAATCCTATCCTATAGCTCGAGTCTGACTCTACAGTATAGTAACATGTTATATTACTCATGCTCAATTAAGATTCTAGTAAAAGGTGACGTGTGAAACAACGTAACACAAATGGTTTCATAATCATAAAATAGTATTTTAGGTTTTTTTTTTTTTTTTTTAGAGAAAATCAACACAAAAAGTTAACAGGAAAAGTCAAAGTTCAAAGTCAAAAGTCAAAGTCAAAAGTCAAAGGTTAAAGTCAAAAGTCAAAGGTCAAAGTAAAAAATGAGGTCGCATGCAAATATATAATAACTTATACAAAAATGATTTTCGATCAAACATGACTAAACGGGCCACTTTAGCTATTTTTAGAAAAATTATCGGAACTCCGATTGATAAACGGCCAAAGATAAAAGTTACACATTACCAAAAAGATTAAGCATAAATATTACAGAAGTAAACTAAACCTAGAAAACTCGTAGTTGCCAACGCGTTTTCGGCATTTCAAAGTTAATTTTTCAGCTTTAATAAATTTACAAAAGTGACCGAGTAGCCTACTTTGGAGATTTTTAGAAAATTCCTCAAAACTCGTATTGACAAACGGTCAAAGCCTGAAAATTCTCGTTACCACAAAGATATAACATGATTTTGGGCAAGAGTAAACACATATTAGGCCGACCATGACAACTGATACAAAACTGACATTTTTAAATAAAAAAGTTTCAGCTCTTTTTAGAATTTTAAAATGTGACATAACCATCAACTTTGATGATTTTTAGAAAAATCGTCGAGACTCGAATTGACAAACGGCCAGAGTCGTTTGTTAGACCTTACAGTAAAGAATTCAGTGGTATTTTTTTTTTATATATGAAACAACGCAGATCAGCGAGAATTTCAGTTTCCGTTTCGACATTTCATCAAAATTTGCAAAACTTCTTTTGTCCATAACTTGACAACCGTTCAACGAAATGAGACGTGCTTTATATGAAAATTCATCTACTCGACGAGTAGAATCCAAATAACCACTTTTTATAACCCAGAAAATTAGTTCACAAATTATCATCAGCAATTTTAATTACGAAATTAATTATGCAATTTGTTTATTTCATAACTTTCTAACCGTTACTTGGATTCAAGTGATTCTTAAACCAAAATTCAACTATTTTTCGCTAGCTTTCCAATGACATGCATATCTTATACCTTATCTCAATCGTATATGTAACTAATTCAGGAATCAACATAACCTATCTAATGGCAATATCAAAAGTACAAGCATGCATAATCCTATATACTCGAGCACTAGTCAGGGATACACTATTAGTATGTAAAAATTAAATTATGAGTACTCACATATCAATATTGAGATTCAATATTGCAGGAAAGGTACGTAAACGCAACGGAGATGATAAACACTATATTGACCTCACGAGCATACCCATGAACCATACTCAATCACCTCCATAGCTATAACCCATAATTTCCTTAATCCTATCCCACTCGAAAAAAACAACTTCGAAATCACTCGGACAGCACTCCGTCGTAATATTTTATGTATACTAATAATATCTTGAGATAATACGGAGTAAATATATATATGTAAATCGATTGAGAGAGTTTAGAGAAAACTATTTTCAAGTTTCTATGAAATAATGAAACCTATTGAATTCTATTTATAATAGATTTTTGAATTATTAAAGTGAATTATTAAAGTATGAATTATTATAGTAAATTATTAAAGTATGAATTATTAAAGTGAATTATTAAAGTATGAATTATTAAAGTGAATTATTAAAGTATGAATTATTAAAGTTAAAGTAAAGTAAAAATAAAGTAAAGGTAAAGTTTTAGTATAGTAAAAGTATAAAACTATGTACGTATAATACGCGTATAAATATATATAATATTAATTTAAATCGTTATATATATTTAATAAAATAAAATATAAATATCGTTATCTTTATCATACTAGTTAAGTAATGAGTTGTCAAAAGTGGTTCTAGATATTTATAAAAGTTATATATGTTTTAATAATAAAGTTCTTTTTAAACTGAAAACGTTTTTGTACGTTTGAAACTAAATAGATCAATCGAGTCTTTATGAGATTCAATCTTCCACTATCCTTTGTCTAGTTCTCAATGATTGACAATTTGTTCATATTTATAAATCACTTTACCATTTTCCGAATATTGTTAAAATGAAAAGATTTCTCAAATCAACGTGGGCCTTTCAACAGAGACTTGTAATCATAATTCAATATATCTGATAATTCAATCATTTGATCTTATCTTCTAATTCCATTGATAAACATTTTGAAACAGATACAATCATATAAAGTATTTAATCTAATATTTTGTTTACGTTTCAAGTTATAATATATATACACATATACATATATAATCATATTCGTTTAATGGTTCGTGAATCGTTGGAACTTGGTCGAGGTTGAATGAATGTATGAACATAGTTTAAAATTCTTGAAATTTAACTTAACAAATATTGCTTATCGTGTCGGAAACATATAAAGATTAAAGTTTAAATTTGGTTGGAAATTTTCGGGTTGTCACAAAAGGTATTTCAATGCCGAATGATCGGTGAAGACAATTGTCTTCGATAGGACAAGATATGATCGGAATTTGTCAAAAGAAAAGACGATAGCAAGGAGCTCCTTTTCCGTGGTTGTGTAGTTCAATTGAGCTCCTTGTAAAGTATTATTTGCATAATAAATGGGTTGAAAACGTTTCTCAACCCGTTGGTCCAAAACTGAACCAACTGCAAAATCCGATGCATCGCACATTAGCTCGAATGGTAGTGACCAATTTGGAGCTATGATTATTGGTGCATTGATAAGTTTTTGTTTTAAAACATTGAATGCCTTAGTGCATTCACTTGTGAAAACAAAGGGTGCATCTTTTTCGAGAAGTTTATTCAATGGCGTTGCAATTTTTGAAAAATCTTTAATAAATCGCCGGTAAAACCCGGCATGCCCAAGAAAACTTCTCACACCCTTCACATTTGAAGGAGGTGGAAGGTTGCAATGACGTCAACCTTTGCTGGATCTACCTGAATACCAACACTTGAGATTTTGTGCCCCAAGACAATGCCTTCTTTAATCATAAAGTGACATTTCTCCCAATTTAGCACTAAGTTTGATTTCTCACACCTAATTAGCATTTTCTCCAAATTTAGAAGGCATGAATCGAACGTGTCACCGAAGACTGAAAAGTCATCCATAAACACTTCCATGCATTCTTCAATCATATCATGGAAAATGGCCATCATGCACCTTTGGAATGTTGCGGGAGCATTACATAGACCAAAGGGCATTCGGCGGTATGAAAAGATGCCATAGGGACACGTGAAGGTAGTCTTTTCTTGATCTTCGGGGGAGATGGGAATTTGAAATACCCCGAAAAACCATCTAGGAAACAATAAAAGTTATTTCCTGCTAGTCTCTCTAACATTTGATCAATGAATGGTAGCGGAAAATGGTCTTTTCTCGTGGCATCGTTTAGCTTACGATAATCTATACAAACTCGCCACCCCGTGATAGTTCGTGTTGTGATAAGCTCGTCCATATCATTGGTGATAACAGTTATACCACCCTTTTTAGGAACACAATGGACCGGACTTATCCACGGACTGTCTAAGATTGGGTAGATTAGACCTGCATCTAGCAATTTAATGATTTCCTTTTTGACAACATCTTACATATGAGGATTTAGTCTCCTTTGACGTTGCACCACTGGTTTGGAATTTTCTTCCATCAAGATCTTGTGCGTGCAATAAGAAGGACTAATTCCTTTTATATCAAGGATTTTCCATGCAATGGCCGGTTTGTTGGCCTGTAACAAGGAAACAAGACGTTCTTTTTCATGTTTAGAAAGAAGTGAGGAAATAATTACCGGAAGCTTCGAAACTTCCTGAAGAAAAGCATACTCAAGATGATTAGGGAGCGGCTTAAGCTCCAAAATTGGAGGTTCCTCAATTGAGGATTTACTCCGGTACTCGCTATCCTTGTTCAGTTGTTCTATCTCCTCCTCAGTTGGTTCATACCCATTTGCCATCAAAGTGGCCATCACATCCATTTCTTCAACGGAAAATTCTTCATCTCCACTCGCCAAATCGTATACACCTGTTTCATCCGATTCGGGAAATTCATGCAAGAACTCATAATGCGAGTCTATGTTTTGCATAAAATAACAAGTATCATATGAAGATTCAGGATATTTTAATGACTTGTCAATTGCAAAAGTAGCACTAGCTTCACCAATTCTAAGGGTTAACTGCTGGTCATAAACATTAATGACACATCTAGCAGTATTCAAAAATGGTCGACCTAAAATAATTGGTATTCTTTCAACAACTTCCATGTCTAAAACCATAAAGTCTGCCGGAAAAATCAGATTCCCGGTCTTAACTAACAAATTCTCTATTATTCCTCTAGGGAATTTTATAGAGTGATCAGCTAGTTGAATAGCCATTCGTGCAGTCTTGAGTTCCCCAGGGGCTAATTTAAGGTAAATCGAATAAGGCATTAAATTGATACTAGCCCCCAAATAGGCCAATGCCCTCATACAGTCGAGGTCACCCATTAGACATGGAATAGTAAAACAACCTGGATCCTGAAGCTTTTCAAGAAGTGTGTTGGACACCAGCGCTGAACATCTAGCATTTAAAGTGACTGATGAAATGCTTTCCATCTTCTTGCGGTTAGTAAGTAAGTCTTTTAAGAACTTAGCATACTTGGGCATACCTGAAATCACATCAATAAAAGGCATATTTATGTTAATTTGTTTAAACATATCTAGAAATTTTAACCTTTCGGCTTCAAGCCTTTCTTGTTGTTGCTTTCTTGGGTATGGGAGCGGTGGTTGATATGGCTTCACTACGGGCTTCTCCCGTTCTTCCTTCTCAACCACTTGTTCCGGCTCCTTAACCGGTTCGTCATTTTTGTTCAACGGAACACTGAAATCAAAATCATCGGGCATTTTTGGAGCTTCGTATGCTAGACCACTCCGTGTGGTGATAACATTGGCGTGCTCATTTCGGGGGTTCTTATTGGTATCGCCCGATAAACTTCTTGGTTTTATTTCACTCAGTAAACTAGCTAAACCACTCATTTTGTGACGATCGCTCCAAATCCATATGGACGAACACGTCATTCATCGATTTCATTGCGAGGTATTTGACCTCTATATGATACGTTTTGTAAACATTGCATTCTTTTGAAAAGGCACACCATAAATGTATATTTAAATCAAAGGTTTTCGACATCTGATGATTTCTACATATAGACAATCACCGTAATAATAGTTTACAATAGTACCTCCATTGACAATGCAGTCAAAATAAGATACATGGTGATGATTTGGTGAATGCAACGTTTCCTCGAAAAATATGCCATGTAAGACTCCATGCACATAGCTTGTATAACATATAAGCAAATAGCGGAAGACTTCTAGGGAACCTGAGAATAAACATGCTAACAAGTGTCAACACAAAGGTTAGTGAGTTCATAGTTTTAGTGTTTCGCATAATCTGTATATAAAAGTGGATCACAAGATTTCTGTTGTTTCATCCAGAAACGTTTATCAATAGATTCTACATAACAGAGCACCTTGGTAACTAAGCTTTAACGTTATAATGATAAATACCCCATTCGTTTTAATACACGCAAACCAACGTGTCCTAAACTCAAATAACACGCGTCCGTTAAAAGGCTAGCGCTCTAGCTCGGACGGGGATGTCAAGCCCTATGGATCCATATACTGTTATTCGCGCCCACCAGTCCATATCCTATGTACTGGCAGTTACTAGTTACCAAAGCTAAGGGATTTTCAGTTTAAACTCAGCGTAGAGTTAAGTATGTACTTGTATCCATTGCATTTAAAATAAATTGCATGTATTCTCAGCCCAAAAATATATTGCAAAAACAATTAAAAAGGGATCAATGAAACTCACCTTAGCAGCACATACAGTTGTTCATCGTAATGTGACCGAAACTCGGTATATCAAATAATCGTAGATATTGTAGTGACCCGAACTTTTCCATGTTTATACATATTAATTGAGATTGATATTTACATAATTAAATGTTTCCAACATGCTAAGCAATCAAACTTATTAAGACTTGATTAATTGAAATATGTTTCATATAGACAATTGACCACCCAAGTTGACCGGCGATTCACGAACGTTAAAACTTGTAAAAACGACATGACGATATATATATATATGGATATACATATGGTTAACATGAGATTATGATAAGTAAGTATCTCCATAAGTATATTAACAATGAGTTATATACATATAAACAAGACTACTAACTTAGGGATTTCGAAACGAGACATATATGTAACGATTATCGTTGTAACGACATTTAAATGTATATATATCATATTAAGATATATTAATATATCATAATATCATGATAATATAATAATTTAACATCTCATTAGATATAATAAACAATGGGTTAACAACATTAATTGAGATCGTTAACTTAAAGGTTTCAAAACAACACTTACATGTAACGACTAACGATGACTTAACGACTCAGTTAAAATGTATATACAAGTAGTGTATTTAGATGTATTAAAATACTTTTGGAAGACTTCAAGACATATATCAAAACACTCATACTTAACAAAAATGGTTACAGTTACTTTTCCATTCTTTTCTTTCATCAAGAATTCTAGTCGTATTCTTACCCGTATTATACACAGCTTCAAAACGTACTTACTATGAGTATATACCAATAGGAACTAGCATGGGATTCCACTCTTGATTATGTCATGTATGACTAATCAATTTTAACTTCTACCATGAGCTAGTCAACTAACTAGAACTCCTTTTAACCCCACTCACAACTCACCAATTACCACTCATCATTCAATCCATTTCACTTCCAATTCTCTTTCTAATTCTCTCTCAACACACACACTATTATGAACGTATTTTTCCAGTAGTTAATCATCATCTTCATCAAAAATCACTTCAAGAATCAAGCTATAATCATCATAGGAAGAACACTTCAAGAACACTTCAAAAATCCCTTCAAGTTTACTAATTTACTTCCAAGCTTTCTAATCCATTCCAAGTAATCATCTAAGATCAAGAAACCTTTGTTATATACAGTAGGTTATCTTTCTTATTCAAGGTAATATTCATATTCAAACTTTGATTCAATTTCTATAACTATAAACTATCTTAATTCGAGTAAAAATCTTACTTGAACTTGTTTTTGTGTCATGATCCTACTTCAAGAACTTTCAAGCCATCCAAGATCCTTTGAAGCTAGATCATTTCTTGTCACTTCCAGTAGGTTTACCTACTAAACTTGAGGTATTAATGATGTTCATAACATCATTCGATTCATATATATAAAACTATCTTATTCGAAGGTTTAAACTCGTAATCACTAGAACATAGTTTAGTTAATTCTAAACTTGTTCGCAAACAAAAGTTAATCCTTCTAACTTGACTTTTAAAATCAACTACACACATGTTATATATCTATATGATATGCTAACTTAATGATTTAAAACCTGGAGACACGAAAAACACCGTAAAACCGGATGTACGCCGTCGTAGTAACACCGCGGGCTGTTTTGGGTTAGTTAATTAAAAACTATGATAAACTTTGATTTAAAAGTTGTTATTCTGAGAAAATGATTTTTATTATGAACATGAAACTATATCCAAAAATTATGGTTAAACTCAAAGTAGAAGTATGTTTTCTAAAATGGTCATCTAGACGTCGTTCTTTCGACTGAAATGACTACCTTTACAAAAACAACTTGTAACTTATTTTTCCGACTATAAACCTATACTTTTCTGTTTAGATTCATAAAATAGAGTTCAATATGAAACCATAGCAATTTGATTCACTCAAAACGGATTTAAAATGAAGAAGTTATGGGTAAAACAAGATTGGATAATTTTTCTCATTTTAGCTACGTGAAAATTGGTAACAAATCTATTCCAACCATAACTTAATCAACTTGTATTGTATATTATGTAATCTTGAGATACCATAGACACGTATACAATGTTTCGACCTATCATGTCGACACATCTATATATATTTCGGAACAACCATAGACACTCTATATGTGAATGTTGGAGTTAGCTATACAGGGTTGAGGTTGATTCCAAAATATATATAGTTTGAGTTGTGATCAATACTGAGATACATATACACTGGGTCGTGGATTGATTCAAGATAATATTTATCGATTTATTTCTGTACATCTAACTGTGGACAACTAGTTGTAGGTTACTAACGAGGACAGCTGACTTAATAAACTTAAAACATCAAAATATATTAAAAGTGTTGTAAATATATTTTAAACATACTTTGATATATATGTATATATTGTTATAGGTTCGTGAATCAACCAGTGGCCAAGTCTTACTTCCCGACGAAGTAAAAATCTGTGAAAGTGAGTTATAGTCCCACTTTTAAAATCTAATATTTTTGGGATGAGAATACATGCAGGTTTTATAAATGATTTACAAAATAGACACAAGTACGTGAAACTACATTCTATGGTTGAATTATCGAAATCAAATATGCCCCTTTTTATTAAGTCTGGTAATCTAAGAATTAGGGAACAGACACCCTAATTGACGCGAATCCTAAAGATAGATCTATTGGGCCTAACAAACCCCATCCAAAGTACCGGATGCTTTAGTACTTATAAATTTATATCATATCCGAAGGGTGTCCCAGAATGATGGGGATATTCTTATATATATGCATCTTGTTAATGTCGGTTACCAGGTGTTCACCGTATGAATGATTTTTATCTCTATGTATGGGATGTGTATTGAAATATGAAATCTTGTGGTCTATTGTTACGATTTGATATATATAGGTTAAACCTATAACTCACCAACATTTTTGTTGACATTTAAAGCATGTTTATTCTCAGGTGAATACTAAGAGCTTCCGCTGTTGCATACTAAAATAAGGACAAGATTTGGAGTCCATGTTTGTATGATATTGTGTAAAAACTGCATTCAAGAAACTGATTTCGATGTAACATATTTGTATTGTAAACCATTATGTAATGGTCGTGTGTAAACAGGATATTTTAGATTATCATTATTTGATAATCTACGTAAAGCTTTTTAAACCTTTATTTATGAAATAAAGGTTATGGTTTGTTTTAAAAATGAATGCAGTCTTTGAAAAACGTCTCATATAGAGGTCAAAACCTCGCAACGAAATCAATTAATATGGAACGTTTTTAATCAATAAGAACGGGACATTTCAGATATCAACCTAGAGAACATATGTTGGTCAATAAATGTCTATCAAGCTAGGTCAGGTCATAGTGTATCACAATCCTAATGCTCGAGATCGACATACAAAAGTTATCCAAAGTCGTTTTAAAAAGTCAATTTTGACAATAGTTCACAAAACGTGATGTACCTTATATAAGGATTCATTTACTTGGTTGATAATATTCAAAAATCCATTTTATTAATCTCGTAAACAAGTTGTTTAAATATTAATTGCTGATTCAAAAGCAATTCCAATAAACGTCAATCATAATTCAGTTGATCATATCTTTTAATCCGTTCATCGAAACTATTCGATATCTAAATGAAAAGTTATTGATTTTTCGCCAGCTTTCCGAAAACATGTATTTCATATACCTTTTACCAGTAATATATGTATTTAATTCGTGATTCATTATAAACTGTTTAACGACGAAATTTAGCATACAAACATGTATAAATATATATACTCGCGCACTAGACATGTATACACTATTAATTTATAATAGATAAAATATAAATGCTTACGTATCAATATTGTGATTCAATATTTCAGAAAAGTACGTAGACGCAACAGAGATGATAAATACTAGGTTTGACTTTACGAGCATAACCCTTGAACAATACCCATAACCTCCTTAGTAATAACCCATAATTTCCTTAGCTCTATCTCGCTCGTAAAACCATTTTGAAAGTGACACGCTCATAACCTCATCGTAGTATTTTATGTATAATACTAATTAATAATATTAATAATAATAAGATTAATAATAATATTAATCTTAATAATAATAATAATAATAATAATAATAATTATAATAATAATAATAATAATAATAATATAAATACGGAGTAAAATGAATTAGGAAAGAAACTGGAACCCAAATCGAGCTTTTATAGCATTTGGCCTGAAAAAGTACCCCATGCGAGTGCATGAGATTTTAGTGCAAATCTCATGCACTTGCATGAGCTCATGCACTTGCATGGATTTTATGCCTATTTCCCATGCGATCGCATGGCCGTCAGATCCAGCTCACATATTTTTTTGTTTTCTTGTTTGTCGACATAATTAAATATAATATATATAATATATATAATTTAAATAATTAATTATATATTATATTAAATTCATGTGCATAGTTGACTTGTAATTTTCGTTCCGATGACTCGTACGTTGTCACTCGACTTATGTCCCGGTTTCGGTTTCTCGAACGCATTTTCGTACGCTTAGAAAACTCGTAATTTACGTTTTGTGACTCGTACCTTTGTCAAAATATAGACTTAAATTATCCATAAACTATATCACTCAAAGTATATCTTAATCTTTCGAGTGTTTTGGTTATTTACTTCTATAAATCATTGTCTCGTTATTTATTAATATAATAATATTTATCAAACGTTACATAACCAAGTTAATATCTATTCTCAATATTTATAAACACGTTTTAAAATACATATCGCAAGTTATTCATATAATTAATTCTTAACAATTAATATTCTAATTATTGTATGTGTCCAAATTACGTTACTTAAACAAACACTTTATCATTTATTTCGAATATCGTTAAAAAGAAATAATTTCTCAAATCAATGTGGTCCTCACAACAGAGACCCGTAACAATATCATAATCATTAAGAGACTTAATAAATATCTTTTAATTCAATTGTTTGGCATTATCTTTTAACTCTGTAGTTAAATATATCAATCAGATAATCAAACCAATAAGTTTAATGCACAGTATCATATACTCAACACTTTGTTACGTTTTCAAGTTATAGTATATGTATCTATTTACATATAATTGTTCGCGAATCGTTGAGAACAATTGAATAGTTCAAAATTTTGAGATTCAACTTCATAGACTTTGTTTATAGTGTCGGAAATGTTAATCATACAAGATTAAGTTTAAATTTGATCAGAATTTTCCGGGTCATCACAGTACCTACCCGTTAAAGAAATTTCGTCCCGAAATTTGAGTGAGGTCGTCATGGCTAACAATAAAAATGTTTTCATGACGAATATGAGTCAATAAATAGAGTTTTATCACCGTTGAATAATATGGATAAAATAATCCGATTACTCGAAGCGTATGAGGGAAATTATTGTAATAGAATGAAATGGAGAATAGAGATGCGTCTTATCTCTTGACATAGTAATGATTGATTTCCGGAATTTAAGGTGGATCCGGCAAAGAAGTTCAATTCCTTGGTCACATAGTGAACAAAGAAGGTATTAAGGTGGATCCGGCAAAGATAGAAACTGTTGAAAAGTGGGAAACCCCGAAAACTCCGAAACACATACGCCAGTTTTTAGGACTAGCTGGTTACTACAGAAGGTTCATCCAAGACTTTTCCAGAATAGCAAAACCCTTGACTGCATTAACGCATAAAGGGAAGAAATTTGAATGGAAGGATGAACAAGAGAAAGCGTTTCAGTTATTGAAGAAAAAGCTAACTACGGCACCTATATTGTCATTGCCTGAAGGGAATGATGATTTTGTGATTTATTGTGACGCATCAAAGCAAGGTCTCGGTTGTGTATTAATGCAACGGACGAAGGTGATTGCTTATGCGTCTAGACAATTGAAGATTCACGAGCAAAATTAAACGACGCATGATTTGGAATTAGGCGCGGTTGTTTTTGCATTAAAGAATTGAGGCACTACTTATATGGGGTCAAAAGTATTATATATACTGACCACAAAAGTCTTCAACACATATTTAATCAGAAACAACTGAATATGAGGCAGCGTAGGTGGATTGAATTATTGAATGATTACGACTTTGAGATTCGTTACCACCCAGGGAAGGCAAATGTGGTAGCCGACGCCTTGAGCAGAAAGGACAGAGAACCCATTCTAGTAAAATCTATGAATATAATGATTCACACTAACCTTACTACTCAAATAAAGGAGGCGCAACAAGGAGTTTTAAAAGAGGGAAATTTAAAGGATGAAATACCCAAAGGATCGGAGAAGCATCTTAATATTCGGGAAGACGGAACCCGGTATAGGGCTGAAAGGATTTGGGTACCAAAATTTGGAGATATGAGAGAAATGGTACTTAGAGAAGCTCATAAAACCAGATACTCAATACATCCTGGAATGGGGAAGATGTACAAGGATCTCAAGAAACATTTTTGGTGGCTGGGTATGAAAGCCGATGTTGCTAAATACGTAGGAGAATGTTTGATGTGTTCTAAGGTCAAAGCTGAGCATCAGAAACCATCAGGTCTACTTCAACAACACGAAATCCCAGAATGGAAATGGGAAAACATTACCATGGATTTCATCACTAAATTGCCAAGGACTGTAAGTGGTTTTGATACTATTTGGGTAATAGTTGATCGGCTCACCAAATCAGCACACTTCCTGCCAATAAGAGAAGATGACAAGATGGAGAAGTTAGCACGACTGTATTTGAAGGAAGTCGTCTCCAGACATGGAATACCAATCTCTATTATCTCTGATAGGGATGGCAGATTTATTTCAAGATTCTGGCAGACATTACAGCAAGCATTAGGAAGTCGTCTAGACATGAGTACTGCCTATCATCCACAAACTGATGGGTAGAGCGAAAGGACGATACAAATGCTTGAAGACATGCTACGAGCATGTGTTATTGATTTCGGAAATAGTTGGGATCGACATCTACCGTTAGCAGAATTTTCCTACAACAATAGCTACCATTCAAGCATTGAGATGGCACCGTTTGAAGCACTTTATGGAAGAAAGTGCAGGTCTCCGATTTATTGAAGTGAAGTGGGGGATAGACAGATTACGGGTCCGGAGATAATACAAGAAACTACTGAGAAGATCATCCAAATTCAACAACGGTTGAAAACCGCCCAAAGTCGACAAAAGAGCTATGCTGCCATTAAAAGAAAAGATATAGAATTTGAAATTAGAGAGATGGTCATGCTTAAAGTTGCACCTTAGAAAGGCGTTGTTCGATTTGATAAACGAGGGAAATTAAATCCAAGGTATATCGGACCATTCAAGATTATTGATCGTGTCGGACCAGTAGCTTACCGACTTGAGTTACCTCAACAACTCGCAGCTGTACATAACACTTTCCACATCTCGAATTTGAAGAAATGTTTTGCTAAAGAAGATCTCACTATTCCATTAGATGAAATCCAAATCAACGAAAAACTTCAATTCATTGAAGAACCCGTCGAAATAATGGATCGTGAGGTTAAAAGACTTAAGCAAAACAAGATACCAATTGTTAAGGTTCAATGGAATGCTCGTAGAGGACCCGAGTTCACCTGGGAACGAGAAGATCAGATGAAGAAGAAATACCCGCATTTATTTCCAGAAGATACGTCAACACCTCCAACTGCTTAAAATTTTGGGACTAAATTTATTTAACTGGTAGGTACTGTAGTGACCCGAACTTTTCCATGTTTATATATATATATATTAAATGAAATTGTTATTTACATGATTAAGTGTTTCCAACATGTTAAGCAATCAAACTTGTTAAGACTTGATTAATTAAAATAGGTTTCATATAGACAATTGACCACCCAAGTTGACCGGTGATTCACGAACGTTAATACTTGTAAAAACTATATGATGACATATATATGGTTATATATATAGTTAACATAATATTATGATAAGTAAACACATCATTAAGTATATTAATAATGAACTACATATGTAAAAACAAGACTACTAACTTAATGATTTTAAAACGAGACATATATGTAACGATTATTAGTTGTAACGACATTTAATGTATATATATATCATATTAAGAGATATTCGTACATCATAATATCATGATAATATAATAATTTAAAATCTCATTTGATATTATAAACATTGGGTTAACAACATTTAACAAGATCGTTAACCTAAAGGTTTCAAAACAACACTTACATGTAACGACTAACGATGACTTAACGACTCAGTTAAAATGTATATACATGTAGTGTTTTAATATGTATTCATACACTTTTGAAAGACTTCAATACACTTATCAAAATACTTCTACTTAACAAAAATGCTTACAATTACATCCTCGTTCAGTTTCATCAACAATTCTACTCGTATGCACCCGTATTCGTACTCGTACAATACACAGCTTTTAGATGTATGTACTATTAGTATATACACTCTAATGATTAGCTCTTAGTAGCCCATGTGAGTCACCTAACACATGTGGGAACCATTATTTGGCAACTAGCATGAAATATCTCATAAAATTACAAAAATATGAGTAATCATTCATGACTTATTTACATGAAAACAAAATTACATATCCTTTATATCTAATCCATACACCAATGACCAAAAACACCTACAAAAACTTTCATTCTTCAATTTTCTTCATCTAATTGATCTCTCTCAAGTTCTATCTTCAAGTTCTAAGTGTTCTTCATAAATTCTACAAGTTCTAGTTTCATAAAATCAAGAATACTTCCAAGTTTGCTAGCTTACTTCCAATCTTGTAGAGTGATCATCCAACCTCAAGAAATCTTTCTTATTTACGGTAATATATCTTTCTAATACAAGGTAATACTCATATTCAAACTTTGATTCAATTTCTATAACTATAACAATCTTATTTCGAGTGAAAATCTTACTTGAACTTGTTTTCGTGTCATGATTCTACTTCAAGAACTTTCAAGCCATCCAAGATCCTTTGAAGCTAGATCCATTTGTCTCTTTTCCAGTAGGTTTATCCACAAAACTTGAGGTAGTAATGATGTTCATAACATCATTCGATTCATACATATAAAGCTATCTTATTCGAAGGTTTAAACTTGTAATCACTAGAACATAGTTTAGTTAATTCTAAACTTGTTCGCAAACAAAAGTTAATCCTTCTAACTTGACTTTTAAAATCAACTAAAAACATGTTCTATATCTATATGATATGCTAACTTAATGATTTAAAACCTGGAAACACGAAGAACACTGTAAAACCGGACATACGCCGTCGTAGTAACACCGCGGGCTGTTTTGAGTTAGTTAATTAAAAACTTTGATAAACTTTGATTTAAAAGTTGTTCTTCTGGGAAAATGATTTTTCTTATGAACATGAAACTATATCCAAAAATCATGGTTAAACTCAAAGTGGAAGTATGTTTTCTAAAATGGTCATCTAGACGTTGTTCTTTCGACTGAAATGACTACCTTTACAAAAATGACTTGTAATTTATATTTATGACTATAAACCTATAATTTTTCTATTTAGATTCATAAAATAGAGTTCAATATGAAACCATAGCAATTTGATTCACTCAAAACGAATTTAAAATGAAGAAGTTATGGGTAAAACAAGATTGGATATTTTTGATCTTTTTAGCTACGGGAAATGTTTAACAAATCTATACAAATCATATCCTAGCTAACTTATATTGTATTATACATGTATTCTAATATATTATGTAATCTTGGGATACTATAGACACGTATGCAAATGTTTTGACATATCATATCGACCCATGTATATATATTATTTGGAACAACCATAGACACTCTATATGCAGTAATGTTGGAGTTAGCTATACAGGGTTGAGGTTGATTCCAAAAATATATATACTTTGAGTTGTGATCTAGCCTGGGACGTGTATACACTGGATCGTGGATTGATTCAAGATAATATATATCAATTTTTTTTCTGTACATCTGACGTTGGACAACTAGTTGTAGGTTACTAACGAGGACAGCTGACTTAATAAACTTAAAACATCAAAATGTATTAAAAGTGTTGTAAATATATTTTGAATATACTTTGATATATATGTACATATTTGTTATAGGTTCGTGAATCGACCAGTGGCCAAGTCTTACTTCCCGACGAAGTAAAAATCTGTGAAAGTGAGTTATAGTCCCACTTTTAAAATCTAATATTTTTGGGACGAGAATACATGCAGGTTTTATAAATGATTTACAAAATAGACACAAGTACGTGAAACTACATTCTATGGTTGAATTATCGAAATCGAATATGCCCCTTTTTATTAAGTCTGGTAATCTAAGAATTAGGGAACAGCCACCCTAATTTACGCGAATCCTAAAGATAGATCTATTGGGCCTAACAAACCCCATCCAAAGTACCGGATGCTTTAGTACTTCGAAATTTATATCATATCCGAAGGGTGTCCCGGAATGATGGGGATATTCTTATATATGCATCTTGTTAATGTCGGTTACCAGGTGTTCACCATATGAATGATTTTTTATCTCTATGTATGGGATGTGTATTGAAATATGAAATCTTGTGGTCTATTATTATGATTTGATATATATAGGTTAAACCTATAACTCACCAACATTTTTGTTGACGTTTTAAAGCATGTTTATTCTCAGGTGAATATTAAGAGCTTCCGCTGTTGCATACTAAAATAAGGACAAGATTTGGAGTCCATGTTTGTATGATATTGTGTAAAAACTGCATTCAAGAAACTGATTTCGATGTAACATATTTGTATTGTAAACCATTATGTAATGGTCGTGTGTAAACAGGATACTTTAGATTATCATTATTTGATAATCTACGTAAAGCTTTTTAAACCTTTATTTATGAAATAAAGGTTATGGTTTGTTTTAAAAATGAATGCAGTCTTTGAAAAACGTCTCATATAGAGATCAAAACCTCGCAACGAAATCAATTAATATGGAACGTTTTTAATCAATAAGAACGGGACATTTCAGTTGGTATCCGAGCGTTGGTCTTAAAGAACCAGAATTTTGCATTAGTGTGTCTTATCGAGTTTGTTAGGATGCATTAGTGAGTCTGGACTTCGACCGTGTTTACTTGAAAAATGATTGCTTAACAAATTTTGTTGGAAACTATATATTTTTAACATGTGAATATTATGTGATATATTAATCTCTTAACGCGTTTGATATTATGTGATAGATGTCTACCTCTAGAACAAGTCCCATTGACTCACCTAATAATAATGAAGAGTCAAATGTAAATTGGAATGATTCGTGGACTGATTCACAAGTTCCCGAAGAGGAACCAGAAGAAGAGTCGGAACCGGAAGAAGAATCGGAACCGGAAGAAGAATCGGAACCGGATGAAGAAATAGAACCGGTGGGGGAAATAATAAAATGGTTAAGTAAAAGAAAATCCTCAACCAACCGATCAAGGTTAATTATGGTCAATGGTGTTTCCGCCAAGGAAGCAAAATATTGGGAGGATTACCAATTCTCCGATGAATCGGATTCCGACGAGAATTCCGATGATGTTATAGAAATTACCCCAACTGAATTTAAAAAGGCAAAAGAAAATAATAAGGGAAAGGGCATAAAAATAGAGAAGTCTAATTCCAACCCCGATGAACTTTATATGTATCGTCAACCCCCGAAGTCCTTAAGTTGTAACAATGACCCGGGAACCTCTAAACCACCAGGTTTTTCTAAACCAATGTGGAAAATTATGGCTCGTATTAGGGGAACATCATATATCCCTAGAAACTTGGCAAAACGAACCAAAACCGAAGAAGAAGAAACAAGCGAGTCGGAATAAGATAGTTGTATTCGTGTGGTGTAATATATGTAATATAGTGTGCTTATGCTTTATGATATATGTAAAAATTGCTTGTATTAATAAGTATTTTTTTTATGAATCTAACTCTTGTCTATTTTACAGTATAAAAACACAAAATGGATAGACAACCCAATATTTTAAGAGACCTACCCGGAGACATGATTGATGAAATCTTGTCTAGAGTCGGTCAGAATTCTTCGGCACAACTATTTAAGGCGAGATCAGTTTGTAAGACATTCGAAGAACGTTCCAAGAATGTCTTGGTTTATAAGAGACTTTCGTTTGAAAGATGGGGGATATCACATTGGGAAACCCATAAGTTACGATGTGTTTACTTTGACGCATATATTGCGGGGAACCCAAATGCTATTTTACGCAACGGGTTAAGAAATTATTTTGACTCAATATATCCGAATATTGGACTTCGTGATTTAGAAAAAGCGGCTAACATGCAACATAAAGAAGCATGTTATGCTTATGGATTAGTAATGTTTGCTTCTCACCAAAGTGAGAACAAGAACATCGGGCTACAACTATTAAACAAAACGTTCCCACAAGTGACGGAGTCGGTAATTGGAGTAAGAAATGAGGTTTTTAGATTGTTACGGGACTGTTGGACATTACGTAACCCTCGTCCCTTTGACGACATTACAACACGCTGTCTTATCAACGGCCATAACGGTTATGTTGCACAAGACCAAGGATGGGAAGTAGTCCTAGTAAAACCAGAATGCATGACTTGTTTCTGGACGTATGAATTACGTGTCTTTATTGCCTTTGCTGAACGACTTGTGTACTAGCTAGAATTATCTTCACAACTATCTTGTATCAAAGTTATTATGTGCTATATTTCATGCTTTATGTAAAATAAGCGGTATTGTAAGTTTGCAAAATATTGTATAAAAGTTTGAACGCGAAATATTATTATAATCAGTTTTTCATATAGAATTGTAGTAGTTGAATTGTATATTAGCTACTAAGTATGAACTTAACGGGTAGGTACTACCCGAATTTAAACTTATAAAACGCTAATATGAAGAAAAAGCTTTTATAAATGAGTTCATATTATGCTACGAAATACTATTAACTACTCTTAATATTCTGTATGATTAACTTGTTCCATTTGACTATTTTGAAGGAAATGGCACCGACTACTCGACACACCGTGAATATGAATGAAGAGGAATTCCGTACTTTTCTAGCTTCAAACATAACCGCAGTACAGGCTGCGCTACATACCAACAATAACCTTGGATCTAGCAGTACAGGAAATCGTATAGGATGCACCTACTGAAATGTCCCGTTCTTATTGATTAAAAACGTTCCATATTAATTGATTTCGTTGCGAGGTTTTGACCTCTATATGAGACGTTTTTCAAAGACTGCATTCATTTTTAAACAAACCATAACCTTTATTTCATCAATAAAGGTTTAAAAAGCTTTACGTAGATTATCAAATAATGATAATCTAAAATATCCTGTTTACACACGACCATTACATAATGGTTTACAATACAAATATGTTACAACAAAATAAGTTTCTTGAATGCAGTTTTTACACAATATCATACAAGCATGGACTCCAAATCTTGTCCTTATTTAAGTATGCGACAGCGGAAGCTCTTAATAATCACCTGAGAATAAACATGCTTAAAACGTCAACAAAAATGTTGGTGAGTTATAGGTTTAACCTATATATATCAAATCGTAACAATAGACCACAAGATTTCATATTTCAATACACATCCCATACATAGAGATAAAAATCATTCATATGGTGAACACCTGGTAACCGACAATAACAAGATGCATATATAAGAATATCCCCATCATTCCGGGACACCCTTCGGATATGATATAAATTTCGAAGTACTAAAGCATCCGGTACTTTGGATGGGGTTTGTTAGGCCCAATAGATCTATCTTTAGGATTCGCGTCAATTAGGGTGTCTGTTCCCTAATTCTTAGATTACCAGACTTAATAAAAAGGGGCATATTCGATTTCGATAATTCAACCATAGAATGTAGTTTCACGTACTTGTGTCTATTTTGTAAATCATTTATAAAACCTGCATGTATTCTCATCCCAAAAATATTAGATTTTAAAAGTGGGACTATAACTCACTTTCACAGATTTTTACTTCGTCGGGAAGTAAGACTTGACCACTGGTTGATTCACGAACCTATAACAATATATACATATATATCAAAGTATGTTCAAAATATATTTACAACACTTTTAATATATTTTGATGTTTTAAGTTTATTAAGTCAGCTGTCCTCGTTAGTAACCTACAACTAGTTGTCCACAGTTAGATGTACAGAAATAAATCGATAAATATTATCTTGAATCAATCCACGACCCAGTGTATACGTATCTCAGTATTGATCACAACTCAAACTATATATATTTTGGAATCAACCTCAACCCTGTATAGCTAACTCCAACATTCACATATAGAGTGTCTATGGTTGTTCCGAAATATATATAGATGTGTCGACATGATAGGTCGAAACATTGTATACGTGTCTATGGTATCTCAAGATTACATAATATACAATACAAGTTGATTAAGTTATGGTTGGAATAGATTTGTTACCAATTTTCACGTAGCTAAAATGAGAAAAATTATCCAATCTTGTTTTACCCATAACTTCTTCATTTTAAATCCGTTTTGAGTGAATCAAATTGCTATGGTTTCATATTGAACTCTATTTTATGAATCTAAACAAAAAAAGTATAGGTTTATAGTCGGAAAAATAAGTTACAAGTCGTTTTTGTAAAGGTAGTCATTTCAGTCGAAAGAACGACGTCTAGATGACCATTTTAGAAAACATACTTCCACTTTGAGTTTAACCATAATTTTTGGATATAGTTTCATGTTCATAATAAAAATCATTTTCTCAGAATAACAACTTTTAAATCAAAGTTTATCATAGTTTTTAATTAACTAACCCAAAACAGCCCGCGGTGTTACTACGACGGCGTAAATCCGGTTTTACGGTGTTTTTCGTGTTTCCAGGTTTTAAATCATTAAGTTAGCATATCATATAGATATAGAACATGTGTTTAGTTGATTTTAAAAGTCAAGTTAGAAGGATTAACTTTTGTTTGCGAACAAGTTTAGAATTAACTAAACTATGTTCTAGTGATTACAAGTTTAAACCTTTGAATAAGATAGCTTTATATGTATGAATCGAATGATGTTATGAACATCATTACTACCTTAAGTTCCTTGGATGAACCTACTGGAAAAGAGAAAAATGGATCTAGCTTCAATGGATCCTTGGATGGCTCAAAGTTCTTGAAGCAAAATCATGACACGAAAACAAGTTCAAGTAAGATCATCACTTGAAATAAGATTGTTATAGTTATAGAAATTGAACCAAAGTTTGAATATGATTATTACCTTGTATTAGAATGATAACCTACTATAAGAAACAAAGATTTCTTGAGGTTGGATGATCACCTTACAAGATTGGAAGTGAGCTAGCAAACTTGAAAGTATTCTTGATTTTATGAAACTAGAACTTTTGGAATTTATGAAGAACACTTAGAACTTGAAGATAGAACTTGAGAGAGTTCAATTAGATGAAGAAAATTGAAGAATGAAAGTGTTTGTAGGTGTTTTTGGTCGTTGGTGTATGGATTAGATATAAAGGATATGTAATTTTGTTTTCATGTAAATAAGTCATGAATGATTACTCATATTTTTGTAATCTTATGAGATATTTCATGCTAGTTGCCAAATGATGGTTCCCACATGTGTTAGGTGACTCACATGGGCTGCTAAGAGCTGATCATTGGAGTGTATATACCAATAGTACATACATCTAAAAGCTGTGTATTGTACGAGTACGAATACGGGTGCATACGAGTAGAATTGTTGATGAAACTGAACGAGAATGTAATTGTAAGCATTTTTGTTAAGTAGAAGTATTTTGATAAGTGTATTGAAGTCTTTCAAAAGTGTATAAATACATATTAAAACACTACATGTATATACATTTTAACTGAGTCGTTAAGTCATCGTTAGTCGTTACATGTAAGTGTTGTTTTGAAACCTTTAGGTTAACGATCTTGTTAAATGTTGTTAACCCAATGTTTATAATATCAAAAGAGATTTTAAATTATTATATTATCATGATATTATGATGTACGAATATCTCTTAATATGATATATATACATTAAATGTCGTTACAACGATAAACGTTACATATATGTCTCGTTTCAAAATCATTAAGTTAGTAGTCTTGTTTTTACATATGTAGTTCATTGTTAATATAATTAATGATATGTTTACTTATCATAATATCATGTTAACTATATATATAACCATATATATGTCATCATATAGTTTTTTTACATGTTTTAACGTTCGTGAATCACCAGTCAACTTGGGTGGTCAATTGTCTATATGAAACCTATTTCAATTAATCAAGTCTTAACAAGTTTGATTGCTTAACATGTTGGAAACATTTAATCATGTAAACATCAATCTCAATTAATATATATAAACATGGAAAAGTTCGGGTCACTACAGTACCTACCCGTTAAATAAATTTCGTCCCGAAATTTTAAGCTGTTGAAGGTGTTGACGAATCTTCTGGAAATAGATGCGGGTATTTCTTCTTCATCTGATCTTCACGCTCCCAGGTGAACTCGGGTCCTCTACGAGCATTCCATCGAACCTTAACAATTGGTATCTTGTTTTGCTTAAGTCTTTTAACCTCACGATCCATTATTTCTACGGGTTCTTCGATGAATTGGAGTTTTTCGTTGATTTGGATTTCATCTAACGGAATAGTGAGATCTTCTTTAGCAAAACATTTCTTCAAATTCGAGACGTGGAAAGTGTTATGTACAGCCGCGAGTTGTTGAGGTAACTCAAGTCGGTAAGCTACTGGTCCGACACGATCAATAATCTTGAATGGTCCAATATACCTTGGATTTAATTTCCCTCGTTTACCAAATCGAACAACGCCTTTCCAAGGTGAAACTTTAAGCATGACCATCTCTCCAATTTCAAATTCTATATCTTTTCTTTTAATGTCAGCGTAGCTCTTTTGTCGACTTTGGGCGGTTTTCAACCGTTGTTGAATTTGGATGATCTTCTCGGTAGTTTCTTGTATAATCTCCGGACCCGTAATCTGTCTATCCCCCACCTCACTCCAACAAATCGGAGACCTGCACTTTCTACCATAAAGTGCTTCAAACGGCACCATCTCAATGCTTGAATGGTAGCTGTTGTTGTAGGAAAATTCTACTAACGGTAGATGTCGATCCCAACTGTTTCCGAAATCAATAACACATGCTCGTAGCATGTCTTCAAGCGTTTGTATCGTCCTTTCGCTCTGCCCATCAGTTTGTGGATGATAGGCAGTACTCATGTCTAGACGAGTTCCTAATGCTTGCTGTAATGTCTGCCAGAATCTTGAAATAAATCTGCCATCCCTATCAGAGATAATAGAGATTGGTATTCCATGTCTGGAGACGACTTCCTTCAAATACAGTCGTGCTAACTTCTCCATCTTGTCATCTTCTCTTATTGGTAGGAAGTGTGCTGATTTGGTGAGACGATCAACTATTACCCAAATAGTATCAAAACCACTTGCAGTCCTTGGCAATTTAGTGATGAAATCCATGGTAATGTTTTCCCATTTCCATTCCGGGATTTCGGGTTGTTGAAGTAGACCTGATGGTTTCTGATGCTCAGCTTTGACCTTAGAACACGTCAAACATTCTCCTACGTATTTAGCAACATCGGCTTTCATACCCGGCCACCAAAAATGTTTCTTGAGATCCTTGTACATCTTCCCCGTTCCAGGATGTATTGAGTATCTGGTTTTATGAGCTTCTCTAAGTACCATTTCTCTCATATCTCCAAATTTTGGTACCCAAATCCTTTCAGCCCTATACCAGGTTCCATCTTCCCGAATATTAAGATGCTTCTCCGATCCTTTGGGTATTTCATCCTTTAAATTTCCCTCTTTTAAAACTCCTTGTTGCGCCTCCTTTATTTGAGTAGTAATGTTATTATGAATCATTATATTCATAGATTTTACTCGAATGGGTTCTCTATCCTTCCTGCTTAAGGCATCGGCTACCACATTTGCCTTCCCCGGGTGGTAACGAATCTCAAAATCGTAATCATTCAATAATTCAATCCACCTACGCTGCCTCATATTCAGTTGTTTCTGATTAAATATGTGTTGAAGACTTTTGTGGTCGGTATATATAATACTTTTGACCCCATATAAGTAGTGCCTCCAAGTCTTTAATGCAAAAACAACCGCGCCTAATTCCAAATCATGCGTCGTATAATTTTGTTCGTGAATCTTCAATTGTCTAGACGCATAAGCAATCACCTTCGTTCGTTGCATTAATACACAACCGAGACCTTGCTTTGATGCGTCACAATAAATCACAAAATCATCATTCCCTTCAGGCAATGACAATATAGGTGCCGTAGTTAGCTTTTTCTTCAATAACTGAAACGCTTTCTCTTGTTCATCATTCCATTCAAATTTCTTCCCTTTATGCGTTAATGCAGTCAAGGGTTTTGCTATTCTGGAAAAGTCTTGGATGAACCTTCTGTAGTAACCAGCTAGTCCTAAAAACTGGCGTATGTGTTTCGGAGTTTTCGGGGTTTCCCACTTTTCAACAGTTTCTATCTTTGCCGGATCCACCTTAATACCTTCTTTGTTCACTATGTGACCGAGGAATTGAACTTCTTCCAACCAAAATGCACACTTTGAAAACTTAGCGTACAATTCTTCCTTCCTCAATACTTCTAACACCTTTCTCAAATGTTCACCGTGTTCTTGGTCATTCTTTGAGTAAATAAGTATGTCATCAATGAAAACAATGACAAACTTGTCAAGGTATGGTCCACACACTCGGTTCATAAGGTCCATGAACACAGCTGGTGCATTAGTTAAACCAAACGGCATGACCATAAACTCGTAATGACCGTAACGTGTTCTGAAAGCAGTCTTTGGAATATCATCTTCTTTCACCCGCATTTGATGATACCCGGAACGTAAGTCAATCTTTGAATAAACAGACGAGCCTTGTAGTTGATCAAATAAGTCGTCGATTCTCGGTAGTGGGTAGCGGTTCTTGATGGTAAGTTTGTTCAACTCTCGGTAGTCGATACACAACCTGAATGTACCATCTTTCTTCTTGACAAACAAAACAGGAGCTCCCCACGGTGATGTGCTTGGTCGAATGAAACCACGCTCTAAAAGTTCTTGTAATTGGCTTTGCAGTTCTTTCATCTCGCTGGGTGCGAGTCTGTAAGGAGCACGAGCTATTGGTGCAGCTCCTGGTACAAGATCTATTTGAAATTCAACGGATCGATGTGGGGGTAATCCCGGTAATTCTTTCGGAAATACATCGGGAAATTCTTTTGCAATGGGAACATCATTGATGCTCTTTTCTTCAGTTTGTACTTTCTCGACGTGTGCTAGAACAGCATAGCAACCTTTTCTTATTAGTTTTTGTGCCTTCAAATTACTAATAAGATGTAGCTTCGTGTTGCCCTTTTCTCCGTACACCATTAAGGGTTTTCCTTTTTCTCGTATAATGCGAATTGCATTTTTGTAACAAACGATCTCCGCTTTCACTTCTTTCAACCAGTCCATACCGATTATCACATCAAAACTCCCTAACTCTACTGGTATCAAATCAATCTTAAATGTTTCGCTAACCAGTTTAATTTCTCGATTCCGACATATATTATCTGCTGAAATTAATTTACCATTTGCTAATTCGAGTAAAAATTTACTATCCAAAGGCGTCAATGGACAACTTAATTTAGCACAAAAATCTCTACTCATATAGCTTCTATCCGCACCCGAATCAAATAAAACGTAAGCAGATTTATTGTCAATAAGAAACGTACCCGTAACAAGCTCCGGGTCTTCCTGTGCCTCTACCGCATTAATATTGAAAACTCTTCCACGGCCTTGTCCATTCGTGTTCTCCTGGTTCGGGCAATTTCTAATAATGTGGCCTGGTTTTCCACATTTATAACAAACTACATTGGCATAACTTGCTCCGACACTACTTGCTCCGCCATTACTCGTTCCGACACCATTTGTTCCTTTCGTTCTATTAACCCCTGGTCCGTAGACCTCACACTTCGCCGCGCTATGACCATTTCTTTTACACTTGTTGCAAAATTTGGTGCAGAACCCCGAGTGATTCTTTTCACACCTTTGGCATAGTTGCTTCTGATTGTTGTTGTTGTTGCGGTTATTATTGTTGTTGGGATGATTGTTGTAGTTGCTGTTGTTGTTGTAGTTGTTGCTGTTGTTCTTGGGCCGTTTGTTGTAGTTGCGATTGATGTTGCGATTGTTGGGATAATTGTTGCGATTATTGTTGTAATTGCTGTTGTTGTTGTATTGGTGATTCTTATCACCGTTTTCCTCCCACTTTCTTTTGACTTGCTTCACATTGGCCTCTTCAGCAGTCTGTTCTTTAATTCTTTCTTCAATCTGGTTCACTAGTTTGTGAGCCATTCTACATGCCTGTTGTATGGAGGCGGGCTCGTGTGAACTTATATCTTCTTGGATTCTTTCCGGTAATCCTTTCACAAACGCGTCGATCTTCTCTTCCTCATCTTCGAATGCTCCCGGACACAATAGGCACAATTCTGTGAATCGTCTTTCGTACGTGGTAATATCAAATCCTTGGGTTCGTAACCCTCTAAGTTCTGTCTTGAGCTTATTGACCTCGGTTCTGGGACGGTACTTCTCATTCATCAAGTGCTTGAATGCTGACCACGGTAGTGCGTACGCATCATCTTGTCCCACTTGCTCTAGATAGGTATTCCACCATGTTAACGCAGAACCTGTGAAGGTATGCGTAGCGTACTTCACTTTGTTCTCTTCAGTACACTTACTTATGGCAAACACCGATTCGACCTTCTCGGTCCACCGTTTCAATCCGATCGGTCCTTCGGTTCCATCAAATTCTACAGGTTTGCAGGCAGTGAATTCTTTGTAGGTGCATCCTACACGATTTCCTGTACTGCTAGATCCAAGGTTATTGTTGGTATGTAGCGCAGCCTGTACTGCGGCTATGTTTGAAGCTAGAAAAGTACGGAATTCCTCTTCATTCATATTCACGGTGTGTCGAGTAGTCGGTGCCATTTCCTTCAAAATAGTCAAATGAAACAAGTTAATCATACAGAATATTAAGAGTAGTTAATAGTATTTCGTAGCATAATATGAACTCATTTATAAAAGCTTTTTCTTCATATTAGCGTTTTATAAGTTTAAATTCGGGTAGTACCTACCCGTTAAGTTCATACTTAGTAGCTAATATACAATTCAACTACTACAATTCTATATGAAAAACTGATTATAATAATATTTCGCGTTCAAACTTTTATACAATATTTTACAAACTTACAATACCGCTTATTTTACATAAAGCATGAAATATAGCACACAATAACTTTGATACAAGATAGTTGTGAAGACAATTCTAGCTAGTACACAAGTCGTTCAGCAAAGGCAATAAAGACACGTAATTCATACGTCCAGAAACAAGTCATGCATTCTGGTTTTACTAGGACTACTTCCCATCCTTGGTCTTGTGCAACATAACCGTTATGGCCGTTGATAAGACAGCGTGTTGTAACGTCATCAAAGGGACGAGGGTTACGTAATGTCCAACAGTCCCGTAATAATCTAAAAACCTCATTTCTTACCCCAATTACCGACTCCGTCACTTGTGGAAACGTTTTGTTTAATAGTTGTAGCCCGATGTTCTTGTTCTCACTTTGGTGAGAAGCGAACATTACTAATCCGTAAGCATAACATGCTTCTTTATGTTGCATGTTAGCCGCTTTTTCTAAATCACGAAGTCCAATATTCGGATATATTGAGTCAAAATAATTTCTTAACCCGTTGCGTAAAATAGCATTTGGGTTCCCCGCAATATATGCGTCAAAGTAAACACATCGTAACTTATGGGTTTCCCAATGTGATATCCCCCATCTTTCAAACGAAAGTCTCTTATAAACCAAGACATTCTTGGAACGTTCTTCGAATGTCTTACAAACTGATCTCGCCTTAAATAGTTGTGCCGAAGAATTCTGGCCGACTCTAGACAAGATTTCATCAATCATGTCTCCGGGTAGGTCTCTTAAAATATTGGGTTGTCTATCCATTTTGTGTTTTTAAACTGTAAAATAGACAAGAGTTAGATTCATAAAAAAAAATACTTATTAATACAAGCAATTTTTACATATATCATAAAGCATAAGAACACTATATTCCATATATTACACCACACGAATACAACTATCTTATTCTGACTCGCTCGTTTCTTCTTCTTCGATTTTGGTTCGTTTTGCCAAGTTTCTAGGGATATATGATGTTCCCCTAATACGAGCCGTCGTTGTCCACATTGGTTTAGAAAAACCTGGTGGTTTAGAGGTTCCCGGGTCATTGTTACAACTTAAGGACTTCGGGGGTTGACGATACATATAAAGTTCATCGGGGTTGGAATTAGATTTCTCTATTTTTATGCCCTTTCCCTTATTATTTTCTTTTGCCTTTTTAAATTCAGTTGGGGTAATTTCTATAACATCATCGGAATTCTCGTCGGAATCCGATTCATCGGAGAATTGGTAATCCTCCCAATATTTTGCTTCCTTGGCGGAAACACCATTGACCATAATTAACTTTGGTCGGTTGGTTGAGGATTTTCTTTTACTTAACCGTTTTATTATTTCCCCCACCGGTTCTATTTCTTCATCCGGTTCCGATTCTTCTTCCGGTTCCGATTCTTCTTCCGGTTCCGACTCTTCTTCCGGTTCCTCTTCGGGAACTTGTGAATCAGTCCACGAATCATTCCAATTTACATTTGACTCTTCAATATTAGTAGGTGAGTCAATGGGACTTGTTCTAGAGGTAGACATCTATCACATAATATCAAACACGTTAAGAGATTAATATATCACATAATATTCATATGTTAAAAATATATAGTTTCCAACAAAAATGTTAAGCAATCATTTTTAAAGAAAACACGGTCGAAGTCCAGACTCACTAATGCATCCTAACAAACTCGATAAGACACACTAATGCAAATTTTCTGGTTCTCTAAGACCAACGCTCGGATACCAACTGAAATGTCCCGTTCTTATTGATTAAAAACGTTCCATATTAATTGATTTCGTTGCGAGGTTTTGACCTCTATATGAGACGTTTTTCAAAGACTGCATTCATTTTTAAACAAACCATAACCTTTATTTCATCAATAAAGGTTTAAAAAGCTTTACGTAGATTATCAAATAATGATAATCTAAAATATCCTGTTTACACACGACCATTACATAATGGTTTACAATACAAATATGTTACAACAAAATAAGTTTCTTGAATGCAGTTTTTACACAATATCATACAAGCATGGACTCCAAATCTTGTCCTTATTTAAGTATGCGACAGCGGAAGCTCTTAATAATCACCTGAGAATAAACATGCTTAAAACGTCAACAAAAATGTTGGTGAGTTATAGGTTTAACCTATATATATCAAATCGTAACAATAGACCACAAGATTTCATATTTCAATACACATCCCATACATAGAGATAAAAATCATTCATATGGTGAACACCTGGTAACCGACAATAACAAGATGCATATATAAGAATATCCCCATCATTCCGGGACACCCTTCGGATATGATATAAATTTCGAAGTACTAAAGCATCCGGTACTTTGGATGGGGTTTGTTAGGCCCAATAGATCTATCTTTAGGATTCGCGTCAATTAGGGTGTCTGTTCCCTAATTCTTAGATTACCAGACTTAATAAAAAGGGGCATATTCGATTTCGATAATTCAACCATAGAATGTAGTTTCACGTACTTGTGTCTATTTTGTAAATCATTTATAAAACCTGCATGTATTCTCATCCCAAAAATATTAGATTTTAAAAGTGGGACTATAACTCACTTTCACAGATTTTTACTTCGTCGGGAAGTAAGACTTGACCACTGGTTGATTCACGAACCTATAACAATATATACATATATATCAAAGTATGTTCAAAATATATTTACAACACTTTTAATATATTTTGATGTTTTAAGTTTATTAAGTCAGCTGTCCTCGTTAGTAACCTACAACTAGTTGTCCACAGTTAGATGTACAGAAATAAATCGATAAATATTATCTTGAATCAATCCACGACCCAGTGTATACGTATCTCAGTATTGATCACAACTCAAACTATATATATTTTGGAATCAACCTCAACCCTGTATAGCTAACTCCAACATTCACATATAGAGTGTCTATGGTTGTTCCGAAATATATATAGATGTGTCGACATGATAGGTCGAAACATTGTATACGTGTCTATGGTATCTCAAGATTACATAATATACAATACAAGTTGATTAAGTTATGGTTGGAATAGATTTGTTACCAATTTTCACGTAGCTAAAATGAGAAAAATTATCCAATCTTGTTTTACCCATAACTTCTTCATTTTAAATCCGTTTTGAGTGAATCAAATTGCTATTGTTTCATATTGAACTCTATTTTATGAATCTAAACAAAAAAAGTATAGGTTTATAGTCGGAAAAATAAGTTACAAGTCGTTTTTGTAAAGGTAGTCATTTCAGTCGAAAGAACGACGTCTAGATGACCATTTTAGAAAACATACTTCCACTTTGAGTTTAACCATAATTTTTGGATATAGTTTCATGTTCATAATAAAAATCATTTTCTCAGAATAACAACTTTTAAATCAAAGTTTATCATAGTTTTTAATTAACTAACCCAAAACAGCCCGCGGTGTTACTACGACGGCGTAAATCCGGTTTTACGGTGTTTTTCGTGTTTCCAGGTTTTAAATCATTAAGTTAGCATATCATATAGATATAGAACATGTGTTTAGTTGATTTTAAAAGTCAAGTTAGAAGGATTAACTTTTGTTTGCGAACAAGTTTAGAATTAACTAAACTATGTTCTAGTGATTACAAGTTTAAACCTTTGAATAAGATAGCTTTATATGTATGAATCGAATGATGTTATGAACATCATTACTACCTTAAGTTCCTTGGATGAACCTACTGGAAAAGAGAAAAATGGATCTAGCTTCAATGGATCCTTGGATGGCTCAAAGTTCTTGAAGCAAAATCATGACACGAAAACAAGTTCAAGTAAGATCATCACTTGAAATAAGATTGTTATAGTTATAGAAATTCAACCAAAGTTTGAATATGATTATTACCTTGTATTAGAATGATAACCTACTGTAAGAAACAAAGATTTCTTGAGGTTGGATGATCACCTTACAAGATTGGAAGTGAGCTAGCAAACTTGAAAGTATTCTTGATTTTATGAAACTAGAACTTTTGGAATTTATGAAGAACACTTAGAACTTGAAGATAGAACTTGAGAGAGTTCAATTAGATGAAGAAAATTGAAGAATGAAAGTGTTTGTAGGTGTTTTTGGTCGTTGGTGTATGGATTAGATATAAAGGATATGTAATTTTGTTTTCATGTAAATAAGTCATGAATGATTACTCATATTTTTGTAATCTTATGAGATATTTCATGCTAGTTGCCAAATGATGGTTCCCACATGTGTTAGGTGACTCACATGGGCTGCTAAGAGCTGATCATTGGAGTGTATATACCAATAGTACATACATCTAAAAGCTGTGTATTGTACGAGTACGAATACGGGTGCATACGAGTAGAATTGTTGATGAAACTGAACGAGAATGTAATTGTAAGCATTTTTGTTAAGTAGAAGTATTTTGATAAGTGTATTGAAGTCTTTCAAAAGTGTATAAATACATATTAAAACACTACATGTATATACATTTTAACTGAGTCGTTAAGTCATCGTTAGTCGTTACATGTAAGTGTTGTTTTGAAACCTTTAGGTTAACGATCTTGTTAAATGTTGTTAACCCAATGTTTATAATATCAAAAGAGATTTTAAATTATTATATTATCATGATATTATGATGTACGAATATCTCTTAATATGATATATATACATTAAATGTCGTTACAACGATAAACGTTACATATATGTCTCGTTTCAAAATCATTAAGTTAGTAGTCTTGTTTTTACATATGTAGTTCATTGTTAATATAATTAATGATATGTTTACTTATCATAATATCATGTTAACTATATATATAACCATATATATGTCATCATATAGTTTTTTTACATGTTTTAACGTTCGTGAATCACCAGTCAACTTGGGTGGTCAATTGTCTATATGAAACCTATTTCAATTAATCAAGTCTTAACAAGTTTGATTGCTTAACATGTTGGAAACATTTAATCATGTAAACATCAATCTCAATTAATATATATAAACATGGAAAAGTTCGGGTCACTACACCTACAAAGAATTCACTGCCTGCAAACCTTTGGAATTTGATGGAACCGAAGGACCGATCGGATTGAAACGGTGGACCGAGAAGGTCGAATCGGTGTTTGCCATAAGTAAGTGTACTGAAGAGGACAAAGTGAAGTACGCTACGCATACCTTCACAGGTTCTGCGTTAACATGGTGGAATACCTATCTAGAGCAAGTGGGACAAGACGATGCGTACGCACTACCGTGGTCAGCATTCAAGCACTTGATGAACGAGAAGTACCGTCCCAGAACCGAGGTCAATAAGCGCAAGACAGAACTTAGAGGGTTACGAACCCTAGGATTTGATATTACCACGTACGAAAGACGATTCACAGAATTGTGCCTATTGTGTCCGGGAGCATTCGAAGATGAGGAAGAGAAGATCGACGCGTTTGTGAAAGGATTACCGGAAAGAATCCAAGAAGATATAAGTTCACACGAGCCCGCCTCCATACAACAGGCATGTAGAATGGCTCACAAACTAGTGAACCAGATTGAAGAAAGAATTAAAGAACAGACTGCTGAAGAGGCCAATGTGAAGCAAGTCAAAAGAAAGTGGGAGGAAAACGGTGATAAGAATCACCAATACAACAACAACAGCAATTACAACAATAATTGCAACAATTATCCCAACAATCGCAACATCAATCGCAACTACAACAAACGGCCCAACAACAACAACAGCAACAACAACAGCAACTACAACAATCATCCCAACAACAATAATAACCGCAACAACAACAACAATCAGAAGCAGCTATGCCAAAGGTGTGAAAAGAATCACTCGGGGTTCTGCACCAAATTTTGCAACAAGTGTAAAAGAAATGGTCATAGCGCGGCAAAGTGTGAGGTCTATGGACCAGGGGTTAATAGAACGAAAGGAACAAATGGTGTCGGAACGAGTAATGGCGGAGCAAGTAGTGTCGGAGCAAGTTATGCCAATGTAGTTTGTTATAAATGTGGAAAACCGGGCCACATTATTAGAAATTGCCCGAACTAGGAGAACACGAATGGACAAGGCCGCGGAAGAGTTTTCAATATTAATGCGGCAGAGGCACAGGAAGACCCGGAGCTTGTTACGGGTACGTTTCTTATTGACAATAAATCTGCTTACGTTTTATTTGATTCGGGTGCGGATAGAAGCTATATGAGTAGAGATTTTTGTGCTAAATTAAGTTGTCCATTGACGCCTTTGGATAGTAAATTTTTACTCGAATTAGCAAATGGTAAATTAATTTCAGCAGATAATATATGTCGGAATCGAGAAATTAAACTGGTTAGCGAAACATTTAAGATTGATTTGATACCAGTAGAGTTAGGGAGTTTTGATGTGATAATCGGTATGGACTGGTTGAAAGAAGTAAAAGCAGAGATCGTTTGTTACAAAAATGCAATTCGCATTATACGAGAAAAAGAAAAACCCTTAATGGTGTACGGAGAAAAGGGCAACACGAAGCTACATCTTATTAGTAATTTGAAGGCACAAAAACTAATAAGAAAAGGTTGCTATGCTGTTCTAGCACACGTCGAGAAAGTACAAACTGAAGAAAAGAGCATCAATGATGTTCCCATTGCAAAAGAATTTCCTGATGTATTTCCGAAAGAATTACCGGGATTACCCCCACATCGATCCGTTGAATTTCAAATAGATCTTGTACCAGGAGCTGCACCAATAGCTCGTGCTCCTTACAGACTCGCACCCAGCGAGATGAAAGAACTGCAAAGCCAATTACAAGAACTTTTAGAGCGTGGTTTCATTCGACCAAGCACATCACCGTGGGGAGCTCCTGTTTTGTTTGTCAAGAAGAAAGATGGTACATTCAGGTTGTGTATCGACTACCGAGAGTTGAACAAACTTACCATCAAGAACCGCTACCCACTACCGAGAATCGACGACTTATTTGATCAACTACAAGGCTCGTCTGTTTATTCAAAGATTGACTTACGTTCCGGGTATCATCAAATGCGGGTGAAAGAAGATGATATTCCAAAGACTGCTTTCAGAACACGTTACGGTCATTACGAGTTTATGGTCATGCCGTTTGGTTTAACTAATGCACCAGCTGTGTTCATGGACCTTATGAACCGAGTGTGTGGACCATACCTTGACAAGTTTGTCATTGTTTTCATTGATGACATACTTATTTACTCAGAGAATGACCAAGAACACGGTGAACATTTGAGAAAGGTGTTAGAAGTATTGAGGAAGGAAGAATTGTACGCTAAGTTTTCAAAGTGTGCATTTTGGTTGGAAGAAGTTCAATTCCTCGGTCACATAGTGAACAAAGAAGGTATTAAGGTGGATTCGGCAAAGATAGAAACTGTTGAAAAGTGGGAAACCCCGAAAACTCCGAAACACATACGCCAGTTTTTAGGACTAGCTGGTTACTACAGAAGGTTCATCCAAGACTTTTCCAGAATAGCAAAACCCTTGACTGCATTAACGCATAAAGGGAAGAAATTTGAATGGAAGGATGAACAAGAGAAAGCGTTTCAGTTATTGAAGAAAAAGCTAACTACGGCACCTATATTGTCATTGCCTGAAGGGAATGATGATTTTGTGATTTATTGTGACGCATCAAAGCAAGGTCTCGGTTGTGTATTAATGCAACGAACGAAGGTGATTGCTTATGCGTCTAGACAATTGAAGATTCACGAGCAAAATTATACGACGCATGATTTGGAATTAGGCGCGGTTGTTTTTGCATTAAAGACTTGGAGGCACTACTTATATGGGGTCAAAAGTATTATATATACCGACCACAAAAGTCTTCAACACATATTTAATCAGAAACAACTGAATATGAGGCAGCGTAGGTGGATTGAATTGTTGAATGATTACGACTTTGAGATTCGTTACCACCCGGGGAAGGCAAATGTGGTAGCCGATGCCTTGAGCAGGAAGGACAGAGAACCCATTCGAGTAAAATCTATGAATATAATGATTCATAATAACCTTACTACTCAAATAAAGGAGGCGCAACAAGGAGTTTTAAAAGAGGGAAATTTAAAGGATGAAATACCCAAAGGATCGGAGAAGCATCTTAATATTCGGGAAGACGGAACCCGGTATAGGGCTGAAAGGATTTGGGTACCAAAATTTGGAGATATGAGAGAAATGGTACTTAGAGAAGCTCATAAAACCAGATACTCAATACATCCTGGAACGGGGAAGATGTACAAGGATCTCAAGAAACATTTTTGGTGGCCGGGTATGAAAGCCGATGTTGCTAAATACGTAGGAGAATGTTTGACGTGTTCTAAGGTCAAAGCTGAGCATCAAAAACCATCAGGTCTACTTCAACAACCCGAAATCCCGGAATGGAAATGGGAAAACATTACCATGGATTTCATCACTAAATTGCCAAGGACTGCAAGTGGTTTTGATACTATTTGGGTAATAGTTGATCGTCTCACCAAATCGGCACACTTCCTACCAATAAGAGAAGATGACAAGATGGAGAAGTTAGCACGACTGTATTTGAAGGAAGTTGTCTCCAGACATGGAATACCAATCTCTATTATCTCTGATAGGGATGGCAGATTTATTTCAAGATTCTGGCAGACATTACAGCAAGCATTAGGAACTCGTCTAGACATGAGTACTGCCTATCATCCACAAACTGATGGGCAGAGCGAAAGGACGATACAAACGCTTGAAGACATGCTACGAGCATGTGTTATTGATTTCGGAAACAGTTGGGATCGACATCTACCGTTAGCAGAATTTTCCTACAACAACAGCTACCATTCAAGCATTGAGATGGCGCCGTTTGAAGCACTTTATGGTAGAAAGTGCAGGTCTCCGATTTGTTGGAGTGAAGTGGGGGATAGACAGATTACGGGTCCTGAGATTATACAAGAAACTACCGAGAAGATCATCCAAATTCAACAACGGTTGAAAACCGCCCAAAGTCGACAAAAGAGCTACGCTGACATTAAAAGAAAAGATATAGAATTTGAAATTGGAGAGATGGTCATGCTTAAAGTTGCACCTTGGAAAGGCGTTGTTCGATTTGGTAAACGAGGGAAATTAAATCCAAGGTATATTGGACCATTCAAGATTATTGATCGTGTCGGACCAGTAGCTTACCGACTAGAGTTACCTCAACAACTCGCGGCTGTACATAACACTTTCCACGTCTCGAATTTGAAGAAATTTTTTGCTAAAGAAGATCTCACTATTCCGTTAGATGAAATCCAAATCAACGAAAAACTTCAATTCATCGAAGAACCCGTCGAAATAATGGATCGTGAGGTTAAAAGACTTAAGCAAAACAAGATACCAATTGTTAAGGTTCGATGGAATGCTCGTAGAGGACCCGAGTTCACCTGGGAGCGTGAAGATCAGATGAAGAAGAAATACCCGCATCTATTTCCAGAAGATTCGTCAACACCTTCAACAGCTTAAAATTTCGGGACGAAATTTATTTAACGGGTAGGTACTGTAGTGACCCGAACTTTTCCATGTTTATATATATTAATTGAGATTGATATTTACATGATTAAATGTTTCCAACATGTTAAGCAATCAAACTTGTTAAGACTTGATTAATTGAAATAGGTTTCATATAGACAATTGACCACCCAAGTTGACCGGTGATTCACGAACGTTAAAACTTGTAAAAACTATATGATGACATATACATGGATATATATATAGTTAATATGATACTATGATAAGTAAACATGTCATTAAGTATATTAACAATGAACTACACATGTAAAAACAAGACTACTAACTCAATGATTTTTAAACGAGACATATATGCAACGATTATCGTTGTAAAGACATTTAATGTATATATATCATATTAAGAGATATTCATACATGATAATATCATGATAATATAATAATTTAAAATCTCATTTGATATTATAAACATTGGGTTAACAACATTTAACAAGATCGTTAACCTAAAGGTTTCAAAACAACACTTACATGTAACGACTAACGATGACTTAACGACTCAGTTAAAATGTATATACATGTAGTGTTTTAATATGTATTTATACACTTTTGAAAGACTTCAATACACTTATCAAAATACTTCTACTTAACAAAAATGCTTACAATTACATCCTCGTTCAGTTTCATCAACAATTCTACTCGTATGCACCCGTATTCGTACTCGTACAATACACAGCTTTTAGATGTATTTACTATTGGTATATACACTCCAATGATCAGCTCTTAGCAGCCCATGTGAGTCACCTAACACATGTGGGAACCATCATTTGGCAACTAGCATGAAATATCTCATAAAATTACAAAAATATGAGTAATCATTCATGACTTATTTACATGAAAACAAAATTACATATCCTTTATATCTAATCCATACACCAACGACCAAAAACACCTACAAACACTTTCATTCTTCAATTTTCTTCATCTAATTGATCTCTCTCAAGTTCTATCTTCAAGTTCTAAGTGTTCTTCATATATTCTACAAGTTCTAGTTACATAAAATCAAGAATACTTTCAAGTTTGCTAGCTCACTTCCAATCTTGTAAGGTGATCATCCAACCTCAAGAAATCTTTGTTTCTTACAGTAGGTTATCATTCTAATACAAGGTAATAATCATATTCAAACTTTGGTTCAATTTCTATAACTATAACAATCTTATTTCAAGTGATGATCTTACTTGAACTTGTTTTCGTGTCATGATTCTGCTTCAAGAACTTCGAGCCATCCAAGGATCCGTTGAAGCTAGATCCATTTTTCACTTTTCCAGTAGGTTTATCCAAGGAACTTAAGGTAGTAATTATGTTCATAACATCATTCAATTCATACATATAAAGCTATCTTATTCGAAGGTTTAAACTTGTAATCACTAGAACATAGTTTAGTTAATTCTAAACTTGTTCGCAAACAAAAGTTAATCCTTCTAACTTGACTTTTAAAATCAACTAAACACATGTTATATATCTATATGATATGCTAACTTAATGATTTAAAACCTGGAGACACGAAAAACACCGTAAAACCGGATGTACGCCGTCGTAGTAACACCGCGGGCTGTTTTGGGTTAGTTAATTAAAAACTATGATAAACTTTGATTTAAAAGTTGTTATTCTGAGAAAATGATTTTTATTATGAACATGAAACTATATCCAAAAATTATGGTTAAACTCAAAGTGGAAGTATGTTTTCTAAAATGGTCATCTAGACGTCGTTCTTTCGACTGAAATGACTACCTTTACAAAAACGACTTGTAACTTATTTTTCCGACTATAAACCTATACTTTTTCTGTTTAGATTCATAAAATAGAGTTCAATATGAAACCATAGCAATTTTATTCACTCAAAACGGATTTAAAATGAAGAAGTTATGGGTAAAACAAGATTGGATAATTTTTCTCATTTTAGCTACGTGAAAATTTGTAACAAATCTATTCCAACCATAACTTAATCAACTTGTATTGTATATTATGTAATCTTGAGATACCATAGACACGTATACAATGTTTCGACCTATCATGTCGACACATCTATATATATTTCGGAACAACCATAGACACTCTATATGTGAATGTTGGAGTTAGCTATACAGGGTTGAGGTTGATTCCAAAATATATATAGTTTGAGTTGTGATCAATACTGAGATACGTATACACTGGGTCGTGGATTGATTCAAGATAATATTTATCGATTTATTTCTGTACATCTAACTGTGGACAACTAGTTGTAGGGTACTAACGAGGACAGCTGACTTAATAAACTTAAAACATCAAAATATATTAAAAGTGTTGTAAATATATTTTGAACATACTTTGATATATATGTATATATTGTTATAGGTTCGTGAATCAACCAGTGGCCAAGTTTTACTTCCCGACGAAGTAAAAATCTGTGAAAGTGAGTTATAGTCCCACTTTTAAAATCTAATATTTTTGGGATGAGAATACATGCAGGTTTTATAAATGATTTACAAAATAGACACAAGTACGTGAAACTACATTCTATGGTTGAATTATCGAAATCGAATATGCCCCTTTTTATTAAGTCTGGTAATCTATGAATTAGGGAACAGACACCCTAATTGACGCGAATCCTAAAGATAGATCTATTGGGCCTAACAAACCCCATCCAAAGTACCGGATGCTTTAGTACTTCGAAATTTATATCATATCCGAAGGGTGTCCCGGAATGATGGGGATATTCTTATATATGCATCTTGTTAATGTCGGTTACCAGGTGTTCACCATATGAATGATTTTTTATCTCTATGTATGGGATGTGTATTGAAATATGAAATCTTGTGGTCTATTATTATGATTTGATATATATAGGTTAAACCTATAACTCACCAACATTTTTGTTGACGTTTTAAAGCATGTTTATTCTCAGGTGAATATAAAGAGCTTCCGCTGTTGCATACTAAAATAAGGACAAGATTTGGAGTCCATGTTTGTATGATATTGTGTAAAAACTGCATTCAAGAAACTGATTTCGATGTAACATATTTGTATTGTAAACCATTATGTAATGGTCGTGTGTAAACAGGATACTTTAGATTATCATTATTTGATAATCTACGTAAAGCTTTTTAAACCTTTATTTATGAAATAAAGGTTATGGTTTGTTTTAAAAATGAATGCAGTCTTTGAAAAACGTCTCATATAGAGGTCAAAACCTCGCAACGAAATCAATTAATATGGAACGTTTTTAATCAATAAGAACGGGACATTTCAAATACAATATGAGTTAGCTAGGATATGATTAATATAGATTTGTTACCAATTTTCATGTAGCTACAACAAGAAAAATTATCCAATCTTGTTTTACCCATAACTTCTTCGTTTTAAATCCGTTTTGAGTGATTCAAGTTGCTATGGTTTCATATTAAACTTAAGTTTATCAATCTAAACAGAAAATGTAACACCTTAAATTTTTTTTTTTTTAAATCACAGCGGAAGACTGAGTTTACATAAATACCGTTAGTTAGTTACAAACATGATTATCACAAATCATAAGTTAATTACTTTATTACAAACCACAGGTGTTACGTTAAATGACTAGTTACATATTTACAAAACTTAAAACATCAGAGTTCGTCTTGTCAAACATATCGTCAGCCCGACTCCCGTCCCTACCAGCACTAAGATCCAAAACCTGCAAGGGAGGAGGTGAGGGGTTAGCACAAGGCTAAGTGAATGGAACTATCAAAAGGTCTAGCATACAGTACCAACTTGTACTCCTATATCAACAGCTATATGCAACCACATACAACAAACAACAACTAGCAATTGTGCTCCAACTAGAGGATCGGCGGCTTGTACGGGCACACGACCACTAGCTGATCAGTCTAGCGTCTACCGATAGTCTTTACTACTGAATCCCCAGTATAGTCATCCACACGCAGGTGATGCGTCATTCAGCACTATACTCAACAAATAGTAGCCAACTAGACCCAACCACAACTAGGTTGACATCTCCGAGCTGAACCTAACAACAATAGGTTCCAATAACAACAACTTGTGCACATACAACCAGTCAACTACTACTACTACTACAGGCAACTAATACTACTAAAAGCATGTCAACCTTAACTGCAATCAACTATACAACATAACTACTAATCATGGCAACTATCAACAATATAAATATAGTAGCGCAACTTGCTACTCTATACTACACTCAGAGATAATCCCACTCACTGATTACCAGCAGCCAGCTCAGATAAACTATCACTGAGCTTCTTCCTTATCCTTATGACCTGAACATAAGGCAAATCAAGTTAGTTTCTATCCGTTAACACAAAACAACACAGTACATAAATCAGTCACAAAAAGCGCCGCTAAAAGTCCACCTAACACTTATGCACTTTCAAAATTTACATCCTGAACACCAAAATACAAACGGGCAGCATAACGGCTAAAAATCAACACTTAGTAAAATATTTCACTGCCAAAGACACTCGGTCGACTGTCAGAGACAGTCGGCCGACCGTCCACACTCACTCGACCGAGTGTCTAGTCACTCGGTCGATGGTCTCTCACAGACACACTCGGCCGATGGTCGAGTCAGTCGGTCGATGGTCGAGTCAGTCGGTCGAGTGTCAAGAGACAGTCGACCGACTGTGTTTATCTGCAGGAGCTGAAGAACAAAGTGACTGGTTTCTCACCAAACTCACCAATTCTCGATCTAGAGCTCGTTTTTAACCTCAAAACTTACCAAATCTGATACACTGATCATTCTAAAACACAAACCCACAAATTTTTGACACAAACAACACTAAATCAACCCATTTTGACCCAATTTACACTTTTATGAAAACTAACACAAAGTTCTTAATTTCTCAAAGATTAAATCGCAATATGTTACAAATCTTACCTTAAAAGAATCAGTGAATCGTAGAGAACACAAAGATATGAACGATTTGAGCTCTAGAACAAGAATTAAAGATCTAGGGTTTAAGGTAGGAGATGAAGTGGGTACAGAGTATAATTTGGAAGCTTCAAGAAAAAGAGAGAAGAAGCTGACTTCTTCCTTTTATATTTAGGTTAAATACAATACCCCATCACACACGGGTATTTACCAGTTATCTGATAACTTACGTACCTCGTTAGGCGGCCCTAACGGAGTCCAAATTAAACAAACGAACCTGTTCTGTGACCCTTGTCACAAACTGGTCTCAACTAAACAACCAAATAATTATAAACATATAATTATTATAATAACATACAATCACACCCAAGGTCAAAAGGGTCATTTCAGCTAGGCCCGATAACAGGATGTTACAAATCTACCCCCTTAAAGAGATTCCGTCCTCGGAATCGGGTCAACTACGGTCAACAAACCGTAAACTCAACTAAGTCTTTCACAATAATCAACCCAAAATAGAAAATCTTACTTCCAATACCCACCGTCTTTCTTCAAACAAGTGCATGCATATAGAATTTCTAACGTTTACTCACGTCTAATACAATGCAAATTACCATCA